>NC_064618.1:650537195-651154862 GCF_023898315.1 Schistocerca nitens | reverse complement strand
ACAGTGTCTTCTGCTGAAAAGCGAACCTCATCACTTCACTCCCAGGTTGCCAAATATTTTCACGAGTAGTTTGCGCCTGGCGAGATTCTGTCTGCGTTCGTTCCGAACAAAGCTGAACATTCCGGTGCAGCACTACAAAAGCATGGCCGATGTCGGTGGGATACTGACTCTTACCTCCGACTCAACACGCCTTCTGCAGCCTGGCTCCAGGTGTGGTGGCCGATTCTACTGCCTCTGGTGATCCTCGTGCTATTTCCAACACTCACAATGTTTCCAGCGTTCTGTTACTTCTAAAAGGCATACAGATCTGAAACAAGAGTGAAAGAAGAGTAAGTCTGCATTAATCAATTGCCGACTATCACTAGTACTGCTGTTTATCATATTCTTTGGCTTCTGTTAAATGTACCCATCAAATAACTTTTTGAATATGAACTTGTATATGTTATGTAATTCTGTGGAGAAACGGTTGGGAAACAAAGTTTATATCTTGTGAAAGATCGAATTCCAATGATGGCTTACTAACAATTGTTCATCGCATAGACCTCTCGCTACTGGAAAAAGAAAAGCGATAAGTGACAATATTACGGAAAGTAAAATATAGATCACTATTCTTGTGATGATTGTAACTGAAATAATAAGGCGAAACACGAGTACTACAAACAATGTTAGCAATACGTTGAAAACTTGGAATTTCTAAACACTGGTTGCAAAACATTTTCGGGCGTTTTCACATTCTTATTACTCCTCGGTTTAGGAAAAGTAAAATAAGTAAGGTGTTTCATTAGTCTTGGTAATATTGTGGAATAGAATAGCTTTTGGAAAGCATCTGGTTAACATGATCGCACTTGGCTTACTGCAGCACAGATACACAGAAAATGATATACAATGTCTACGTGTTACCACAGTCAAGAGTGCATACTTTTCCCTTCCGCTATGTTTTAATCACTTCATTGACACTTCTAATTTCCACTTCGACGTCGACGGAGAACGTATGAAGAACGTACGACCACACAACAACTTTTACCTAGGGAAGTATGACAATTTACGTGCTTTGCATGTTAACGTATATTGTTTCGAGGATGTTTTTGGTGTTTGGTCACATAATACCTCATTTGTAGCTGTTGAGAATCATCTGGTCACTGTTGTCTGTTTTACGGTAGTTTTTCTTATGTAATCGTTGACTTTTCACTCTTTAGAACTGTTAAACTTCAAATATCTACTGTACACAAATGCAGAATTTTACGGATGGATGACCCTTATGAGTGGTAGAGCAAACACACCTCTGTTTTCAAAATCGTTTTTCCTCTGTTTTTGCAACTGGACATAGGTTACATCCGTCGCAAGTACCCCAAAAATATCTACAAGTGTATAATATGTATTGCAGAAATCATTGAACTCTAGGCTGTTATAAAAATAAGTGTCCGTATTCTGATAGGATTCACGCTGTTACATTCAATCTGCACTACTCGTATTTTTAGAAACTGGGCCAAGTTGGCATTAGTGGTTAACGTTAGTAAAAAACTGAATTTTTGAGATTTCTATTTTGCTTTGCATGTTTTAACACAATACGTTTCCTTGTATTGTAGGGTGCGGAATTGTATAATTTTTTTATTTCTATGCACTCTCAATTATTTAGCCAATTTTAAGAGCCAATGGTAAAGTGTGATCTGTACCACGGATCAAGATTACAGTACTGATAAGAAACTAGAAGGCAGTACTTGCTTCACTAAATATTGCTATAATTATATTTGTACTGGTTATATTGAAAGCGTTTTTGTATCAAAATTAATAAAACTCTAGCTCAGTGTTATTCATTACCAAATATCAGACCAGGTGTTCCACCCTTCAAATTTCGATAAGATGAAACCAGTAACACTTCCCCAGTTGTCAATGAATACGTATGCTGTTTCCATCCCCCCTACCGAAAGTCACCCAGATTTGAAGGACTGATGTTTCTACGCTTGAATAGGTTTCCACTATGTTGCATTAGTAAAACAACGAGAATTGATTCAGGCACCCAATTTCCGTGACTGGTGCACAAATATTCAGTCAGATCTAAGTAAAATTTTAAAGCGATGCAGAGATTCCCATCCTGTTTTACTTATGAGAAACGTAAATTTTACCACTACAAAAAACTCTGTCGCTGTCAGTGACTCAACGTACCTAAGACAGGCGGCAGATTATGGTTCGCGCGTACCAAATTACACTATCGAGTATGTTGAGCATATACAAATAGGAGCTCTCGAGTGGTCAGTGGTTCATCTGACTCTGGTGAGAGTGTCAGGAAAAAGTTGAAAAACCAGAATTGGCGGACACTTTAGGACAGACGCCTGTTATTCCGAAAAAGCCAACTCACAATGTTTGAGGACCAGTATCAAGTGTAGAATCGAGAGAACTCCTTCGTCTCTCTACTAATGCTCGCGTATGGACAGTGAAGAGATAATTAAATGAATTACGGCACGCACAGAAGCGTTTAAGCATTCAACTCATCCCGTTCTCCATACGCGATTGGAAAGGGTAGAAACATGTGGTACCATGCTACGTATCCTCTGAAATACACTGCCCAGTAGTTTAGGTAGATATAAATTCAGTCATCATAAATTTTCGCATCTGTTTAAAGACAATTTAGAAAAGTGTTGTTTGAAACCAGTCTATGATAGACACTGACTTACTTCTGTAGTACCAGCAAGACTGCTGCCATGTGGGGAGCAGTATACGGAAGGGAACCCCGGCTGTGTAGATGAAGACGTCTTCATTAAATGAAGCGTCTCCTGGGATCTAGCAGCCGTCCACAGGCGGGCATAACGGCGAGTTCATATAGGTGTCCGCCCAGCGAAGGACGTTTCGCGCTGCTAATGAAATTCCTTACTCACGGCAGGGCAGCTCAGTATGGGTCGGAATGCGGTGTGTGTGTGTGTGTGTGTGTGTGTGTGTGTGTGTGTGTGTGTGTGTTTGTGTTTGTGTGTGCGGGCGTGTAGTGGTCGCTAAATACACACGACACGAACAACGCCTCCGGCAAATCCCAGCCCAGAGAGACGGTACAGTAACAGCCACAAGTCTTTTTGAGGATGGACGACAGGGCTCACTGCACTGCCCTTCCGACAGCGTTCCAAGTTCCTGATGGAAATTCACCGATCATTACCCGAGACTTCGCAAGAGGATTTTTTTTATCCAAACAATGACTGAACCACCAAGAATGAGATACATGACAGTGCACATGTTTTCGATGTACTGATCTCTGAAACTTTGATGCCAAATTTGGAATTCCACACAAAGGGAAACTGTGATCTCTACGTTATCTGCATGATATAAAGCAGTGTGTACGGGTTCCGCGCAGACCACATGACAATTGTTTTTCTGAATTTGAAACTATTAGACACGGCGCACTCCAGAATCTATTGAGTCCCCATTTCTGGAAAGAATATGTCTGTTGTCTAATATTTAGACTAAATCACTAAAAAGGAAAATGTAACATTCTTCATCAGCAGTAGCCAACTGAAAGATCTACTGTACACCTCTGCACAGAATGTAGTCTTCGGCTAGAGGTGTGTATGCCGCTCTAGCAATCTTGATATTACCAACTCCCCATCTTGATTTACGTCGTAGTCTCAAATCAACAAAATAAATTACTTGGGCCATATACCGTTCATTTTCTCGCTAAGCGTACAGCCCACACCCACTTCATTTCACTTATGGACGTAACTGCACCTCCTGCATCATGATCTCTCCTCATTAAACTGTATGTTTAAGTACCTCTTGCAATGGAATTAGTCAGTCGTCAATTTTCGCTACGTACTGTGCTTCTCGATGCCTTAAAAAATTATGAAAAAACAAATTTGTCAAAAGTTTGGAAAGATACTTCAGATTATTATTATTGCTATTATTTCTATAATTGTACGATAATTTGAAAACATTTTCAAAGTAAATTGTTAATCACACATAACTTTATCTTAAGTATAAATCAACTACTTGTAATATTTTTGTAGTTGCGAGCTCTATATGTTCTTATCTCGTGTTTTCTACTGAAATTCTCGTGCTTGTACTATTGTCAACTTTACTATTACAGAGATCGCCTAAACGTTTTTTTTTTATTTATTGGTCCTGTGCGCTACAAATAACTTACTTGGTCTTTCTGCAGCCACTTCTTGCTCTGCTTCATTCCATTATTTAACAAAAACATAAAAAAACCTATTATTCATGCTGAGTGCAATGCATGTTCTGTATGGCGGCTCCAGCTGTTGCTGCGACTGCTGCTGCTTACTACAACTACATATAATTCAAGAGAAAGGGTTTGGTCAAATCTAAACTCGATAAATGATAACCCAAACAAAAAACTATATTCTGAAAGCGATTCTTTCTCATTCAATTAACAAAACACTAGAAGCTCTTTGAACAATCGCTTCGTTTGTAAATCTGCCTCCAGTGACATTACAGCAATATTACAAATTAATCAAACTCTTGAGACAGACTGAAATACTTCTCAATTGAATACATAGTGAAACAATTCCCTGACAATTACAAAAGAAATCAATGACAAAAATCAATACTTAATCTAACAATGTTTTCAGTTAAGAATTCAACTCCTGTCATTATCAAAATTACCGTCTGCTGCTACGCACATACACAAACCCTTTTCTTTAAGTTAATAAGCGTGCTGCAAATTATAAAAAATATCAACTAAATACCAAATCCTGTGTCGCTGCTGGCGGACACGGCAGTACGGCAGCTCGGCGGCAACCCCTCGCCCAACACACGTGTGCACCAGAGCAGGCGGGTTCCTACACTGGCTTCAAAACTGCCACTAGTTAATCCGTGCGCTGCGAGGCACGACAACAATATCTTAGATTCCAGAGTTTGTGCATGCGCGCTGTGGCCAACCTTTACATCCTAATAGAGTATTGCCAACACTCATAATCCCCAACCTCATTTTTGAAAATTTTGTGTGGTGATTCTTGCCTAACATATTGGCAAGGAACAAACACAAAAATTTTTTTACAAAACGACGAAAAAATTAGGCAAAAAGAAAAAAATGTTACAATTTATATCCAATGACCAAAAGTATTTCTTGCTTAGTATCTAAGCAAGTTTTTTTTTACAAAAAGACGAAAATTGTCTTGCATGGCATATATGCAACAGTAAAATGTTAAAATTTTATACAAAATGTCAGAAATGTTGCTTGCGTAATTGATTGGAAAGGAGAAAACATGGCTCTTTTTACAAAAATAATATGAATATGTTGCTAGCCTAGTATGTATGTAATAAGAAAACATCAAAGGAAATATAACAAGTTTCTTACATAAGTAGATAAAAAAAGATCATACAAGTTTTAACAGATGTGTAACAGTAACTATGTAAGCATGGAATAGTCTTCAATTAGATAATATAACCCAATAACCAGTAAAAAATAATATTTTATTTTCTGAATTTGGCACTTATGTTTCCATGACATTAATCAGTAGTGGTCTGACTAAATGATACTGTATGTTTTTATGCTCGCATTTCCTTCTGGTCAAAAGAAAAACCAGGTCTACTTGTTTTAAGTGCAGTAGATTCAGAGACTTCATATCCACTGACAACCACACTAATATTCCAACATTAGTTAATTTAAGGTGTAGGCAGACTCAGGGACTTCATATCCACTGACAACCACACCTGAAGTCAAATTTTCGTCTGGTGAGACAGTTTGACAACGTAGGCAGACTCTGGGACCTTGTGTCCACTGACAACCATACGTAACGTCAATTCTCCCTGAATGACACAGTTTGACAGTGTTGGCACACTCAGGGACGTCGTGTCCACTGAAAACCACATGTCACTGCGTTATTGCATAAGTACCTCCTCAAACTTAAGTAGTACAAGTCTCGGTCGAGTATTTCTGTATACTGGAAACATCATATTTTATAGAAAATAGATTCTCTCTCTAAAATACGATATCTCTAACATAATTACAGAAATTAAGCAAGGAATAATATTATATCATATAAACAGGCATGTGAGTTCTGAGCTCATTTAAATGTTTTCTTTAACTCTGCTGCCGCAGCAATTATAGATTTGTGGCATATATCTGAAGTCATGCATAATGTGAGGCTCACCACACTGTGGCAAGTTAATTTTCTTACGATTAGTTTGGCCAATAACAGTGGCAAAGTTTTGATTGTGACCGCGAATAAAAAAAATTCATTTTAATTTCAAGGCATAAATCCTATGCTGTCGAACTCCAATTACCTACTATTTTTACATTACTAGTGATGTTGAAAAAGAATGTTATAATATTTGTTACAATAATTGTTATGCACATTTTGGTCATACAATATTTAAATAATCCTACAAATAGAAAAGTAATTCCATAGTGATGCTATTATATATAATAAAAGTTACAGAATCATTTAGAAAAAGTCTAGCCAACGGCTTCCCATATCAATTCATGAATATGTACAAAATTTAGTGAATAATTACGTGACCTTTCGTCAGAATTTTTTCACTCTAATTACTAAGTTATACCAAATTTATAATCATTAGTCTGTAATGACTGTCAATATTTCTGATGTCAAACATCAATGTCTGTGGTATAGCGTCTCAATCGTTTTTATATGGAGTCCTCATTGTCTCTGTTTGGAGGTCTCCCTAGTCTTTGAATCTGTGTGGCCATACCTTGGACAGTCACAAAGAACAAGAATAATAAACAACCTACAAAGTACATAATAAAAAAATTATTTACAAAATACGACACACAAAACCCCTCCATCTGTCCAGCAGAAACTGAAAGAAATGGTTTATTCATCAAGGTGACAAGAAATAAATTTATGACATGACAAGAGAAAAATCATCACCTTCCAATTAACCTCGTGCTGGAATCGGTACTGCATCACTAAATTACAATCATCAAATAGAAAAACACAAGATAAATATTAAATTGACTTATGTTACACTGCTATTTACACATTCATAAAATATGGCAGATTCTCTCGCCTCTTGGCGTAAGAGTCATTTCGCTCTGGAAAGAGAAAAAAATCGTTTAATGCACGACATAATTATTTTGGTCATAGCTCAGTGTTTTTGTCATGGCCGACTGTTTATGGAACGTCCTTCTTCTCGCGACCCTTAACGGTAAGCATGCTACGCTCCGATCTGAAAATATCGTCTACTACACAAAATTACGTCACGTTAAGTGCTTTCGCTTCTGCAATGGAGAAAACTTCCGTTGCGATCACGTTTCCTGTAAGAAATGCAATAAAGTCATCCTTAACAACAATAAGAAGAGAAGCAACACTATCATTCTTAGCATTCCACAATTTCACAGAGCAAAAAAAAGATATTCTTGGCATTCATTCATCACAAAATTCAACACTTTCCTATGTATTTGTATTAGAACCCCTTTCGTGACTCATAGCTTTGTCTTAACTTTACTGTGACTTAGATTTTAAGTAAGTGTGTACTCTACCTTAACATTACTGTGACTTAAATTTTACGCAAATGTGTATAAGCTATATCTTCCTTCATAGAATACTGTTGTGGGTTTCTTCGTTTAGAAGTGTATCATTCTTACCTTGTCTTGTTCTATAAATGTCTGCAAACTAATAAACACGAAAAATCCACATAAATCATCACTCTTCAAAATACCTCATAAATCAGAAAAAGTGTCAGTTCGAATCTTTCCTAATTATACTATTGCCCATCAAATATACCTTCTCAATTCAGAGCCACTTATACACTATATTTTACCGGAAGATAATGTCAACAGTTTCTTTTATTTCATGTTATTTCTCCCTAAAAACGTACATAGTTATTTCTTGCATTTTCCTTCAAATAAATCACGAAAATTTCATTCTTTCAGTGAACAATCGCAAGATGTCAACAGCTGGTATAATCCACTCGCCAGAAATGTTCTTTGCAAAGTTCTCATTCTCTCAAACAATACAAATAATTCATAATCATGCATTCCTGGTCTTTCACAAAGGATAGATTGATAGTAAAAGATTAATAGATAAACAGGTTAGTCAAAGATTATGAAACAGTACTGAAAACTAAAATCGGAAGAATATACTGTAACGGCTGGTGCACCTATGCTTGCCAAACATATATTTACTATAGATCAGTAAACCCCCTAGGCCCTTATTCCTTGAAAATTTTAATGTGTGAAAAGTGATGAAGACCTCGCGATTTATGTGTTCGTATTGTCTCAAGTTCCACAGCGTTTGTGTGTGCAATGCGTCGTATACGGATAGGTCCTTCATACACCAAGGAAAGCTTCCTACTCAAATATTTTCCCTTATGAGATAGTCGATGTGATCTAAGCAATACTTTTTGACCTACCTGTAAATTCTTGAAGTTGACTCGTGTATTATGCAGCTTCTTTCTTCTGTCTGCAGCTTTCTTGATGTTCTGTAATGCTATACTTAGCACTTCATGGTGTTTTTGCAATAGTTCATCTAGAGTCTGTGGTCTATCGGTTTCAGGTTGGATTCCTGTGTTAATTTGTCTGGAATCAAGAACAAGTCTAATGGAATTATCCCTTTTCTTAACCACGTGTAATGGGCTGTTATATGAACTCACAGCAGATTCGATGATTCCCTGCTCGAACATGGATTGTATTTCCTGTTTGACTTTGTCTCTGTATGTCAATGGGATGACGTATGGTGATACAAAAAATTTATTATGTTCCTTGACCTTGAATTCATAAAGAAAGTTACGTATTGTTCCTGTCTTGTGAGTAAAAACTTCACAATTTGTTTGTAATATTTCAAATAACTCATTAGTGCCTGCATTGGGATCTACTTCGTCTCGGTAAACATTCCTTTTAATTAATTGTTCTGTACTAATGGGTTGTTCTGCTTCACAGCAAAACGTAGTGATGTTATCTGTGCAACTATTAGACAAATTCAGTGATTTTTGTGCCTCAAGCGGAAAGAGAAAACGCAGATAATTCACTTCCTCATCATCCTTTGTTAGCCATCCTTGAAATTTAAGCCTAACTAGCATTTGATTTACTCGTAACATGACCTCAGCATTACAGAAGTTTAGCATTGCTTTATATTCACGCAGGAATTCCACACCCAAAATCATTTCTGTTGATAAAAGAGGGACTACTAAGAAATTTGCAGAAAACTCGTGACCTTGACACCTGAAAACTAAAGAAGTCTGATTGCATACGTCTACACTCTTTCCTTGAATGACTCCCTTTAATTTGGTCTATAATAATGGCAAGGTTGGACAAACAGATACCTGTTCACACTTCTTAAACATTATCTCGCTAATTACATTCACAGGGTTGCCAGAATCAAGTACAGCCGAAAGTCGAATATTTCCTAACGAGATTTTTATAATTGGGTGAGCATACATAATTTCGATGTTATCATTTTCTTGTAATAATTTGTCTCTAATGTCCACTAGTCCAACAAGGTTAACATAATTTGTGTGTCGGCTTTCTGCCGCTACAAACGGTTCGTTTGTAGTCCTTGTTGCTAGTAATTGTTGTGCCGGCTCGTATTGCCGCGAATTATTGCTTGGGTTGGGTAGTCTGATTTATACATTGTCGCCACGCTGTAAATTGGAATTTCTGTGATAGTGCCAATTTTGATTTGTCCCCTCATCATAACTGTTTTGGTTCTCATAATTGTTATGACTATAATTATCACGTGGGCTCGATGCTCTGTATTCTGCATGAGCACCGCGTTCCGAATTGTAATTTGCGTGTCCGCGCCAGTTTCGGTTGTCTCTACCACGACTATTCCTTCTAAAATAATTTTCATTTCCATAACGCCTTTGCTCTCGCGGTCCGCGATCTCTATTACTGTACTGAGAGTTCGTATGATCATAAAAATCATTTCTATGGCGCCTATGATCTGTGTTATACGGTTGATGCCGCATACCGCGCCTATCTTCTTCCGCCCTGTACTCGTGAGGTTCGTCCGAGTTCCATACGCGTTTACGGTCACGCCGCGGATTATTATTTTCCCAATACTGATTATTATTTTCCCAATACTGATTACTATTATCTCTTTGTGTGTTTTCATAGTTGTCAAATTCTAATTCTTGCAAAAGAGCTTGGAATGCCTCCAAGTCATCTTTGCACCTACCTGCCAAAATTATGTGGCGTAATCTGATCGGCAGTTTTGTCAAACAGATACGAATTAATTCCGACTGACTGTACGGATTCGTTAAATATCTGTTCATGCGCATCATGTTTTCAAAATATTGCACTGGAGTTGAAAATTTCGACTGCACATAACTTTGCATCATAATGATGTAATGTTTTACACGGTCTTGTGTAGTCTCTGACCAGTAAGCAGATAACAATGCGTGATAAAAATCATCATATGTGTGACATTCACGTACTATTGAGCGCATTCTTGTTGCAGGCTCTCCTTCAAGATAACTGCAAATGAATTCCAGTTTGTGGCCAATTGGCCATGTTGGTGGTAAAGAGTAATCAGATTGTTATAACCACTCTCGAGGGTGGATTTCGGGGACTAGCATTCCGAAAAATTTCAAATTTCCTAACTGTGAGAAAATGCTTTTAGTCAAACTCGTCATTTTTCTTAGCGAATGGTTTTCTTTTACAGTATGACTCACGTTTCCTTCATTACGTCCCGCAAACGTGTCATATCCACGAGAAAAGTGGTCGGCATTTCCATAAATAACGCGTTCATTATCGTTACCAACTTGCTAATTATCGGATCTACCCGTGTCATTGCTGCGATCGATCTTTTCTTCGATGCTGGCAAGCTGTTCCTGTATAATTTTTACATCACGTTTGTTTTGCTGATTAATTGTCATCTGCCCTTGTTTAAAACGTTGCAGAGACTGAAACTCTTCGATATCCGCGAGCGGTACCGGCTGAGTGTCATCTGACCTCGTATGTAACCCGCTACTCAGTTCCGTCACTTTCATGGATCATTCATCTACCTGTTTAGCTATTGTCATTAATTGAGTTTCTATCTTTGAAACTTCATTGTTGGTCTGTAATTGCAATGACTCAACATTTTTCGCTAATTCCTCTACTTGCAGTTCTTGTTGTGACGTCTGTCGTTTCACTTCAACAATATCAACATTTTGTACGTGATCAAGTCGGGATACAAGATTGTTAATATCTGATTTGAATTCTTCACGTAGCTGACTTTTCAACTGACTGGTCATTTCTTCAAATTCACTATTTAAATTGTCATTCACCTCACCCTGAAACAATGTGAGATTCTCGTTAATTTCGTTCTGAAGCGATTTGAAATTCTTTGCATTATTGTTGTTAAATTCAGTGAGTTTACTTTCCTGTCTGTCATTAAATTCAGTGAGTTTACTCTTAAATTCAGTGAGTTTACTCTCCTGTCTGTCATTAAACTCAGTGAGTTTACTCAGTAATAATTGTAAAACATCGTTACTGGAGGTAGAGAGTACAACGTTACTCTTCTCTGTTAAAGCAGAAGCAGTACCTGCATTTCCACTAACAGAAGGAAAGGCAAAATTACTCCGCTCTATCGGTCTGGCAACCAGACCTGAATTTCCACCGAAAGTGGGGAAAACAAAATTACTCTGCACTTTTGGGGCGGAAGCAACGCTGGAATTTCTCATAATGAGTTCGGTTTGCGTCACTGTATTGTCATGTCCTAAGTTGCGTGTAGCACATAGTTGTTCATCACGCATTCTCCGCAGTATTGTTCGAAAATTCCCGGATCTCAATATTCTCAAAAGAATTTTCTACTCTCTGTTCCGAATTTTCGGAATCTGCGTTTGAAACCGCTCCTACATTCATGTTCGCAACCGTATCTACGTTCGCGTTTGCAGTAGCATCTGTATTATTTTCCATTTTCTTTTGTGCTGGCGTCCTCATTGTCACAATACGAACGAAAACATCTCACTAAAATACACCGCTATCCTACAAATTCCACTGTTCAATTAACTATTACACAATCCACCAACAAATTCGAAGACAAAACTGCTGAAATAAAATTTTGTGTTAATAGAAAGCCTTGCGCAAGCGATCTAAATGCTGTGCCTCCACTAATGATTACTGTTGTGTAAGCTTTCAGTTGGCAGTAGAAGGACGAAGCATATCTAACTACGACTCATCCCCTGGTAGGCGTGTCGACAGATGAAAGTTGCGAGCTCTATATGTTCTTAACTCGTGTTTTCTACTGAAAATCTCGTGCTCATACTATTGTCAACTTTACTATTACAGAGATCGCCTAAACTTTATTTTTTTTATTTATTGGTCCTGTGCACAACAAATAACTTACTTGGTCTCTCTGCTGCCACTGCTTAATCTGCTGCATTTCATTATTGAACAAAAACATAAAAAAACCTATTATTCATGTTGAGTGCAATGCATGTTCTGTATGGCGGCTCCTGCTGTTCCTGCGGCTGCTGCTGCTTACTACAACTACATATAATTCAAGAGAAAGGGTTTGGTCAAATCTAAACTCGATAAATGATAATCCAAACAAAAAACTATATTCTGAAAGCTATTCTTTCTCATTCAATTAACAAAACGCTAGAAGCTCTTTGAACAATCACTTCGTTTGTAAATCTGCCTCCAGTGACATTAAAACAATATTACAAATTAATCAAACTCTTGAGACAGACTGAAATACTTCTCAATTGAATACATAGTGAAACAATTCCCTGACAATTACAAAAGAAATCAATGACAAAAATCAACACTTAATCTAACAATGGTTTCCCTTAAGAATTCAACTCCTGTCATTATCAAAATTACCGTCTGCTGCTACGCACATACACAAACCCTTTTCTTTAAATTAATAAGCATGCTGCAAATTATAAAAAATATCAACTAAATACCAAATCCTGTGTCGCTGCTGGCGGACACGGCAGTACGGCAGCTCGGCGACAACCCCTCGCCCAACACACGTGCGCACCAGAGCAGGCTGGTTCCTACACTGGCTTCAAAACTGCCACTAGTTAATCCGTGCGCTGCGAGGCACGACAACAATATCTTAGATTCCAGAGCTTGTGTATGTGCGCTGTAGCCAACGTTTACATCCTAATAGAGTATTGCCAACTCTCAATGAACATCTGCTGACGAACTTCAGTCCCTTCAATAAATATCAAAACGAACGGCCAGCGTCAGACACTCTAAGTAAATCGGAACATAGGTCTTTCTTTCAGTTTCTGCAGGATTTCAGAAACAGAAGTCATCTCTCAGTGAGGCGTGTTAAATCTGGTAGCCCATACTGATTGTTAAATACCGTCAGACGCTTTGGAACATCAGTTTTGGAAACCTTATTTAGTTTCCTATAAACACTCATTTCAGTTTTCGTTGATATTTTATTTCCTTCCCCATTATTCTACTCGCTTTCTTCAATAACTATTAACACTCGTTCGCAGCTTAATGATTTATCATTCTATTTATCTGTGGGGCAGAATGGTTCAAATGGCTCTGAGCACTGCAAGACTCAACTTCTGTCATCAGTCCCCTAGAACGTAGAACTACTTAAACCGAAGGACATCACACACATCCATGCCCAAGGCAGGATTCGAACCTGCGACCGTAGCGTTCGCGCGGTTCCAGACTGTAGCTCCTAGAGCCACTCTGCCACTCCGGCCGGCTGTGGGGCAGAGTGTTGTACCTAGAGGACAGTCTACCTAGGAACACGCGATGGTTCTTTGGCCAGTAGTTACTGACTGGTATTAGAATCACTTGAAGGAATATGCGTTGGAGACAGCCATCAAGAGTTTTCGCCATTTTCTACAGTTTTTGTAATTGTTAAATATGAGGTTGTGCTGTCCGCAGCATTTGTAAATATTTAGCCTTATACGTATCTAACTGAGATACAATATATAAAATACGTTAGGAGTATGTTGGTAATTCTTCAGATACAGAATTTTATGATGAGTAAAATGCTATGTATTTTTAGAACTATTTATATCACAAGTGGGCAGTTAATCCATACTACATCGGTCGTGCACTATCTTGCCCATTGAAACAGAAGAAGGTCTTTCAACATGCAAACATATGATACTTGCATATTAATCGAGTTTCTGGAATATCGCGTTGGAACTTGGAGGAACGCAGACTGATTTACAACTTCTATGGAAAGAGGAGATGTTCCACAGTAACATATATTTAATAATTCGTTATGAACCCGATTTCTGCTCTCTGGACCATCGTCAGACTGTAACCTCCCCTTGGAAAAATTATGAATGACTGTGCTGGTAAGCCTCTTACGTTATTTGATTTTCAAACAGCTGAGCAGAACTGAACGTACTTAGACATTTCTCTCTTTACTTATTCTGATCATCACTAAATTGACACACAATATTTTTAGCGCAATGCAATCTGACTTTCAATAATCCCTACAAAAAATGGCCCTGACTAACTACAACCTATGCTTTTCGTGAATCACTTACCTTACAAAAATCTTCGTTACTCGAACTACTGCAATACAACGAGCGCCATTACTGCCAGCTAAATAAAAGATTCTAACTACTGAAGGCACTAACTACTGATAGGCATAGTTAGCAAATGAAAGATTTTGATAGAGAACAAACAATGTATTTACCTTAATAATATTCAAATTCATCATATATTTATCAGTTCATGATATACAGTATTACAAATTTACTCTTTCTGATAGACACACGTCCAGATCGTCCCCTCTCAAAATTCTGCTATCTCTCTCCCCATATTCACCACTGTTGGCGGCTCACCTCCAACTGCGCAACGCAATCTGTTCACATCCAACTGCCCAACACTACAATAGCGAGTATTCCAACAATGCCAACCAGCCATAGACTGCACACAGCACAGCCAGTGATTTTCATACAGAGCGCTACGTGACGTTACCAACATAAAAACCTAAACAAACCTACTTACAAGGTATATTGCTACTAATAGAGATAGTTCAAACACCAGCGGGAGTTCATAGCTATACGACGATTGCTTTTCAAAGGTATGTGATATTTTATGATTAAGTAGCGCAGCACATTTATTTCTCGGTCAGTTTCGGTTGGCAAAATGCGGAGTTGGTAGTGGGAGATCGTGGGATATTCCCACTTCATCCCCTTTGGTTTCATGAAGCACTCAAAACTTCATCTGTAACGGAGGTGATTCCCAAGCGGACAGTTGTCACTGAATTTCTTTTGATAGAAAACCAAAACATCACAGATATTCCTAGGCGCTTGCACAGTGTCTATGGAGAGATGGAGCACGGTGAGTCCTTCGTCGAGGCGACAACTAAAGGCGCAAAAGTCACTGCAGAACTGATTATCGCATTGGCGAACCCCGTCAGCACCAAATCAACACGAACGGAGCTTCGTAAGCAGGGAATTGAAGGGTAAGCTGAAATTACAAAAACACACGTTATTGATGCAAATGTCCTTATCTGGAAAACGTCGCATGGAAGCCATAAAAGCTGGGTTGTGGAACGATGGAAGAGCGCCCATCGTTTTGATGAGTCTTGTTTCACACAGTTACCAACCTGTGCCGAGTTTAAGTCCTAAGAGTGAAACATGGTGGGGGTCCGGTGATGCTTTAGGCAGCCATATCTGTTTTCCATTGGCCCCATAGTTACTCTGTAAGGTCGCATTACTTCCTAGGAGTGTGTGTCGGCTTTGGCTGATCAATACTTCCCAATCTACAACGGTTGTTCCCCATAAATGACACTGTATTTCATGATGACGGGGCACTTCCTCACACACCTCGCATCGTCCAGGACTGGCTTTGAGAGTATGGACATGAACTGTCGCATCTCCATGGACAGATTCACTAGATCACAATATTATTAAACTTTTGTGTTCTAATTTATAGAAAATGGAACTGATCGCTATCCACTTTCATCATCGTTACCTGCTTTGCAGGAAGAACGTCGTAATATTCCCATGTATACCATACAGGACCCGATTTATAAATTCCGAGACGAGTGAAAGCTTTGATTGGTATGCTAAGGATTACCTATGCCATGCTGGGCAGAGTAATGTGTAGTGTTTTTTGAGTTTACATACGTTTGTCCACCTCCTGTATCCTCCAGTATACTAACATAAATCGAAAGAATGCCTTGTTTCTTACCTGCTGTCATTACAGATTTTTTTCATACTGACACAGAAGCTTGCTCAAAAAAGATTAAACACTGTGAATGCGATAATTCATAATTAACGGTTTCTCAGTGCTCCAAAGTGCTGTATCAATTTGGGGAACCAGCCTGTTCCTCTGTTCAGTCAAAATGCGTTGGCAATAATTTTAGAGAAGTCTCTGTTGAGAGAAGACTGATTGATATATAATTTTCTTTAATTGTCTGTCCCCATTCTTGTGAAGGCAGTTAAGGGTAATTTTGATCTACAATGTAGGCTATTAAAATTGCAACACCAGGAGAGATAGCAAATAACAAAATTTCAGTTATTTACTCCGTGTGTACAGCACTGTAGTAGGGCTACGTGTTTACACTTCCGCATGATACGAGAATGTGCAAAGTAGGCCGGCCGGTGTGGCCGTGCGGTTAAAGGCGCTTCAGTCTGGAACCGCGTGACCGCTACGGTCGCAGGTTCGAATCCTGCCTCGGGCATGGATGTGTGTGATGTTCTTAGGTTAGTTAGGTTTAATTAGTTCTAAGTTCTAGGCGACTGATGACCTCAGAAGTTAAGTCGCATAGTGCTCAGAGCCATTTTTTTGTGCAAAGTACCAAATTTGGTACACACGGCTCCAACCTCCAGTAGCAATAATGGCTGTCACACGGCTATGGATCGAGGAGAAGTGACTTTGGATGACAGATACGCGGTCCAAATTACCGGCTGTGCGATCCAGAGCTGGTAGTATTGTGCACCGACTAGTAGAGTATATCAGCGTCCCAGGTACTGGGCCATAATGACGATGACGAAAGGATCCTAGCAACGTTCGTAGTTCTAGGAGCCTCCAAATACGAATAAATCCTTCGGTCGCGGTGCTGTGCACAAAACCGTGAATGGTTCGAAAAGAGATGCGGTGCCACTCATGTGGCCTATGTTGCCGATGGGCTTACCACTGTTGTCGCGTCTGTCTTTGTTGCAAGTTGAACAATGGTTACCATGTTGACAGTCGGTTGTGCTCCAGGGCTGTCACAAAAACAGTGTAGAATCTAGTCTTCCGTCAAACTAGTCCTGTTCCCGACTCAAGGTGTGTGACGTGGCACTATGATCCCGTAAGTTCGTACCCGTTTGTCCTTCTTTTGCAAGTCATAACACTACCATTTCACAAACGATAAAGATTCAAAAGCGATATTTGAATGAGAGAACTACTGCTAAGACTTTCCTTATTTTCAGATTGTAGGTGGCGTCACTAAAATGGAATTGTTGAAATGTTAGTCGCTCGCGTGTTAAAGCTTGCAGTACAGTACATGCCAGTGTGTCGTTCTTGGTCTGCCGTCTACGTGACAGCATTTTTAGAGGACTCGCATTCTACTGTGGAGATCTGGCACTAAGTCACATCCGAAAACCCAGAATACTCGGTCGGTTCGCGTTTTTTAATTTCAGGTTCCTGGCTATTTTTAGCTTATTCGTCTTCCCTGCTTACAGAACATTTTTCTTTACGTTTTACCTTTATTCATAATCCATCACGTAATTAACAACACAGAGCAACAGAACTGAAAGATAACTTTTCCGAAAGCCTGTAATTCTCTTCCATTGCGACGTAGAAGTTTGGAATTTGAATAAACAGTCTTCTGTAATGGCGCAAAAGCTTTGCGCCATGCAACATCACCTCGCGCTCGACGACACATCGAAGTGAATGGTATCGACACTTGCGAAAAACAGGTCAGAGCTCTCAAGCCCATGAGACGTGCAAAGTAGATTAATGATGTCACATTGTCACCAAATTTCTCAACAACTCCCCCTAACGCCATAGTGGACCTTTCACACGATGAAAACTTCGTCACACCCTACCTAAACTGGTTGCCACCAATTGGAAGACTGCGCGATTTGAACGCTGGGCGTCGTGGTTCTGAGATCCATAGCAGAGGCGTCAAAAGAAGGCGTGAAATGCGGGTACTTTTGAGAAATATAGGAGTAAACTACAGGATAAGACACAGGCTCTACTGTACAATATGCACTAGAACCAAGACGAAGCTGTAAGAATGGAAGACGAAGAACGAAGTGTTCAAATTACAAATGGTGTAAGACGCAGGTGTAGTAATGTTGGTAATAACGAAAACGTTCTTCATTGACATTAAAGATCAGGATGGAAAGATACCAACACCTGTTGACTTTGCTGTCCTCAGTAAAAGTGAAGAATAATAACTGCGCAGCCGCGCGGAGGGCTGCGCGAATTGAGGCGTCATGTCACGGACTGCGCGGCCCCTCCCGCCGGTGGTTCGAGTCCTTCCTCGGCCATTGCTGTATGTTTCTTTTAGCATACGTTAGTTTAAGTAGTGTATAAGTTTAGGGACCGATAGCCTAAGCAGTTTGGTACCTTAGGAATTCACACACTTTTGGAAATTTTTGAATAATTGAAATCTACGTCTACATCGACATATATACTCCGCAAGCCACCCAAAGGTGTGTGGCTGAGGGCACTTTATGTGCCACTGTCATTACCTCCCTTTCCTGTTCCAGGCACGTATGGTTCGCGGGAAGAACGACTGCCGGAAAGCATCCGTGCGCCCTCGAATCTCTCTAATTTTACATTCGTGATCACCTCGGGAGGTATAAGTAGGGAGAAGCAATATATTCGACACCTCATCCAGAAACGCACCGTCTCGAAACCTGGAGAGCAAGCTACACCGCGATGCAGAGCCCCTCTCTTGCAGAGTCTGCCACATGAGTTTGCTAAACATCTCCGTAACGCTATCACGCTTACCAAATAACCATGTGACGAAACGAGTCGCTCTTCTTTGGATCTTCTCTATCTACTCCGTCAACCCGATCTGGTACGGATCCCACACTGATGAGCAATACTCAAGTATAGGTCGAACGAGTGTTTTAAAAGCCACCTCCTTTGTTGACGGACTACATTTTCTAAGGACTCTCCCAATGAATCTCAACCTCGCACCCGCCTTACCAACAATTAATTTTATATGATCATTCCACTTCAAATCGTTCCGTACGCATACTCCCAGATATTTTACAGAAGTAACTGCTACCAGTGTTTGTTCTGCTATCATATAATCGTACGACAAAGGATCCTTCTTTCTATGTATCCGCAATGCATTACATTTGTCTACGTTAAGGGTCAGTTGCCATTCCATGCACCAAGTGCCTATCCGCTGTAGATCTTCCTGCATTTCGCTGCAATTTTCTAATGCTGCCGCTTCTCTGTATACTACAGCATCAAGCGCGAAAAGTCGCATGGAACTTCCGACACTATCTACTGGGTCATTTATATATATTGTGAAAAGCAATGGTCCCATAACACTCCCCTGTGGCACGCCAGAGGTTACTTGAACGTCTGTAGACGTCTCTCCATTGAGAACAACATGCTGTGTTCTGTTTGCTAAAAACTCTTCAATTCAGCCACACAGCTGGTCTGATATTCCGTAGTCTCTTACTTTGTTTATCAGGCGACAGTGCGGAACTGTATCGAACGCCTTCCGTAAGTCAAGGAAAATGGCATCTACCTGGGAGCCTGTATCTAATATTTTCTGGGTGTCATGAACAAATAAAGCGAGTTGGGTCTCACACGATCGCTGTTTCCTGATCCATGTTGATTCCTACAGAGTAGATTCTGGGTTTCCAGAAATGACATGTACCCGAGCAAAAAACATGTTCTAAAATTCTACAACAGATCGATGTCAGAGATACAGTCCTGTAGTTTTGCGCATCTGTTCGCCGACTCTTCTTGAAAACTGCAACTACCTGTGCTCTTTTCCAATCATTTGGAACCTTCCGTTCCTCTAGAAACTTGTGGCACACGGCTGTTAGAAGGGGGGCAAGTTCTTTCGCTTACTCTGAGTAGAATCGAATTGGTATCCCGTCAGATCCAGTGGACGTTCCTCTGTTGAGTGATTTCAGTTGCTTTTCTATTCCTTGGACACTTATTTCGATGTCAGCCATTTTTTCGTTTATGCGACGATTTAGAGTAGGAACTGCAGTGCGGTCTTTCTCTGTGAGACACCTTTGGAAAAAGGTGTTTAGTATTTCAGCTTTACGCGTGTCATCCTCTGTTTCAATGCCATTATCATCCCAGAGTGTCAGGATATGCTGTTTCGATCCACTTACTGATTTAACGTAAGACCAGTACTTCCTAGGATTTTCTGTCAAGTTGGTACATAGAATTTTACTTTCGAATTCACTGAACGTTTCACGCATAGCCCTCCTCACGCTAACTTTGACATCGTTTAGCTTCTGTTTGTCTGAGAGGTTTTGGCTGCGTTTAAATTTGCAGTGAAGCTCTCTTTGCTTTCGCAGTAGTTTCCTAACTTTGTTGTTGAACCACGGTGCGTTTTTTCCGCCCCTCACAGTTTTACTCGGCACGTACCTGTCTAAAACGCATTTTACGATTGCCTTGAACTTTTTCCACAACACTCAACATTGTCATTGTAGTAACAGAAATTTTCGTTTTGATCTTTTAGGTAATCTGAAATCTGCCTCCTATTACTCTTGCTAAACAGATAAAACTTCCTCCTTTTATTTATATTCCTATTAACTTCCATATTCAGGGATCACTGATTCCCTGTACTGCACTTACAGAGTCGAAAAGTTCGAGTCTGTTTGTTATCAGTAGGTCCAAGATGTTGTCTCCACGAGTTGGTTCTCTGTTTAATTGCTCGAGGTAATTTTCGCATAGTGCACTCAGTATAATTTCACTTGATGCCCTGTCCCTACCACCCGTCCTAAACATCTCCCTGTTAAATGGAATGAACAATGTAATGTATCTACAATATAAATCGAGAGAAAACCGAAGAAAGACGAGAGTACTGAAGAGTATCAGAAATAAGATGAGTGGTAAACTTAGCAGCAAAATTGGTGACCAAAAAGTAGGCGACATTATGCAATTATGCCAGCTTAGAAGCAAACTTACAAATGACACACGATGCAACGAGAACGTAAGACCTTAATATGAGGAAGAAAATACGGACAATGCAGGCTTGGCTCACATCATGTTATGCTAACGTATCATGAATTGTGGGATACCTAAAAAAGAAGAGAATGGAAATGTTTGGTACGTGGTGCTATAGAAGAATGTTGAAAATTAAGTTGACGAATAATGTACGGAATTAAGAGTTTCTCTGCAGATGAGGTGAAGAGTGCCATTTAGTATGGGAAACACTGACAAATGGGATAGGCATTATGATAGGTCATATGCTGAGGCAGCAGGGAGTAATTTCCATCGCAGTACAGTGAGCGGTAGAGGTTGAAAATTATAATGGAAGAAAGATTGTAACAAACTGCCTGAAAAACTTAGTACACCTGGAGAGACTACGTCGATTTTTATCCGGTGACGATAAATGCCATCTAACATAGTAGATGTACTGATAATAGTGTGAACGTCCTCCGCCAATAGATAGCGTAATGACATAGCTGCCAGAGCGCAGTCTCTATGGACTCTTTAATAGGGAATGCTTACAGACAGAAGGGTCAGTGTGGTGCAAACGTGTGAAGCAAGTAGGCAACCAACCACAGAGACGACACAGGCTTCCTAAAGCCAACTGAACGAGTTTGAAAGTGGTCAAATTGTGGCCTTCCAAGAGGCGGAATCGTTCTTTCAGAGAATTGCCACACAAGTTTGACGTGGTACGTCGGTTGTGCAACGATTCTGGTGTCAGTGGTGACGTGAACAGTCTCACACCAGTAACGAGGTTCTGAGGTTCTGAACGGCAACGCAGCAGAGACAACACCCCCCCCCCCCCCCCAGATCATCGCCAGATCATACAGCTACCACAGCACAGATAATATGGCACACGCATCAATACGAAATGTTGCGAACCGGTTATTACGAGTGGGATTACGGGCACACACGCCACAAGCCCATCTTCCATTCACGCCACAGCATCGAGGTGCACTGCTCAACTGGTGCCGTCAGAGGATCACTTGGAAGATGGACTGGCGTTCTGTGGTTTTCAGCGATGAAAACAGATTCTTCCTGCATCCAAGTGTTAGCTCTGTCTCACAGAGTGCATTCGTCTAAGATGCACTGGCCATACCTGAGAGCTTATGGTCTGGGATGCGATAAGCTGCAACTTTTGTTCACCTTTGGTGTTTCCGGAGGGATGCTAAACAGCGTCGCTCAGACACTGCCCATGAAGCTCAATGCGTTCTGCGAGACGTGCAGTAACTTCTCTGGCCACCACAATCTCCAGACTTCTCTCCAATTGAGCATGTGTCCGATATGATAGGACGAGAAGTGACTCATGGGACTCGTCAATGAACAATTCTTACAGAATTACACGAACAGGTCAAGCAGGAGTGAAATAATGTATAAATAAATGGTTGAAATAGCTCTGAGCACTATGGGACTTAACATCTGTGGTCATCAATCCCCTAGAACTTAGAACTACTTAAACCTAACTAACCTAAGGACATCACACACAACCATGCCCGAAGCAGTATTCGAAGCTGCGACCGTAGCGGTCACGCGGTTCCAGACTGAAGCGCATAGAACCGCACGGCCACAGAGGCCGGCCAATAATGTATCCCAAGACAGTATTCGCCATCTGTATCATCGACTGGATGCCAGATTCAGCACCTGCACAGACGTCCGTGGAGGCTACACCACGTACTAATGTGGCTTCTTTAGTGTGGGTCGAATCCTGGTACCTCAGAAGCGCTTCTACTATTAACCTGTAAATGTAGTCATTGTATTTTATTGTCGACGGTCTTGAGTGAGTCAGTCCTGACAAAACTCTACCATCTGGTGAGCAAGATGTATGAGTCAGGCGAAATACCCTCAGACTGCAAGAAAAATATAATAATTCCAATCCCAAAGAAAGCAGCTGTTAACAGATGTGAAAATTATCGAACTATCAGTTTAATAAGCCATGGCTGCGAAATAGTAACACAAATTATTTACAGACGAATGGAAGAACTGGTAGAAGCCGACCTCGGGGAACATCAGTTACGATTCCGTAGAGATATTGGAACACATAATGCAATACTGACCTTACGACTTATCTTAGAAGAAAGATTAAGGAAAGGCAAACCTACGTTTCTAGCATTTGTAGACTCAGAGAAAGCTTTTGACAATGTTGACTGGAATACTCTCTTTCAAATTCTAAAGGTGGCAGTGGTAAAACACAGGGAGCGAAGGCTATTTACAATTTGTACAGAACCAGATGGCAGTTATAAGAGTCGAGGGGCATGAAAGGGAAGCAGTGGTTGGGGAGGGAGTGCGACAGGGTTGAAGCCTCTTCCCGATGTTATTCAATCTGTATATTGAACAAGCAGTAAAGGAAACAAAAGAAAACTTCGGAGTAGGTATTAAAATCCATGGAGAAGAAATAAAATCTTGGAAGTTCGCCGATTACATTGTAATTCTGTCAGAGACAGCAAAGGAGTTGGAAGAGCAGTTGAACGGAATGGACAGTGTCTTGAAAGGAAGATATAAGATGAACATCAACAAAAGCAAAACGAGGATAATGAAATGTAGTCGAATTAAGTCGGGTGATACCGAGGGAATTAGATTAGGAAATGAGACACTTCAAGTAGTAAAGGAGTTTTGCTATTTGGGGATCAAAATAACTGATGATGGCCGAAGTACAGAGGATATAAAATGTAGACTGGCAATTGCAAGGAAAGCGTTTCTGAAGAAGAGAAATTTGTTAACATCGAGTATAGATTTAAGTGTCAGGAAGTCGATTCTGAAAGTATTTGTATGGAGTGTAGCCTTGTATGGAAGTGAAACATGGACGATAAATAGTTTGTAAAAGAAGAGAATAGGGGCTTTCGAAATGTGGTGTTACAGAAGAATGCTGAAGATTAGATGGGTAGATCACATAACTAATGAGGAGGTATTGAATACAATTGGGGAGAAGAGCTGTTTGTTGCACAACTTGACAAGAAGAAGGGACTGGTTGGTAGGACATGTTCTGAGGCATCAAGGGATCACAAATTTAGCATTGGAGGGCAGTGTGGAGGGTAAAAATCGTAGACGGAGACCAAGAGATGAATACACTAAGCAGATTCAGAAGGATGTAGGTTGCAGTGAGTACTGGGAGATGGAGAAGCATGCACAGGATAGTGTAGCATAGAGAGCTGCACCAAACCAGTCTCAGGACTGAACACCATAGCAACAACAACAACAACATGTTAACCAGGGACCTAGAAACGACAGAGAGGCTCAGTCCCCAACCGCAGCCACAGTGGTCTACAACCCCACGACGACTACTGCAGTCCACTTCACCCCTCCACCACCCCACACCGAACCCAGTGTTATTGTGCGGTTCGACACCTGGTGGACTCCCCTCCACCCAAGCGAATGTCTCACACCAGGCGAGTGTAACCCCTATGTTTGCTTCGTAGAGTAATGGTGGTGTACGCATACGTGGAGAACTTGTTTCCACAGCAATTGCTTACATAGTGTAGCTGAGGGGGAATAAATGGAACCAGCCGAGGCAGATGGAAAACCGCCTAAAAGCCATCCACAGGCTGGCCGGGTCACCGGACCTCGACACAATTCCGCCGGGCGGATTCGTGCCGGGGACCAGGCGCTCCTTTCCACTCCGGAAAGCCATGCGGTGGACCGCTCGGCTAACCGGCTGGGCCAAATGTAGTCATTACATTTACTCCATATGCACTGTTGCATCAATAAATCTTGAGTGAAATGGAAATCTCTATAATGCTGTACTATTTATTTACTGCAGTGTATACTGAATAAATGAGAACGAATGATGCAGGTCCTGGTCTGGAACAAAGAGCTTGACAAAAATGAAGAATTTGCAGTGGGCCATATCAGTCCATTCAGAAGACTGATGAGTAAGAAAAAGAGATGATGCCTATTAAGTCCTGAGCCGTAGATGGTTGTTGTACCATGTAGCTGAAGTCTGCCTTCCGGAACAGGCTGTGATGCGGGACATGGGTAGCGGCTTTCGGGGCGCCCTGTGGCGTGCCTGCGCCGGCCGTACCTGACGGCGACCGCCTGGCGTGCGCCACCGCGGCTGCGACTGATTTGGAGGGCCGTCCACATTCCCCATGCCAGGCGTCGCATTCCTAATGAAATTCCTGAGCTGCGCTGCGCGACACGTCACAGATGGACACCCCTGCCTGCCGAGGCGTGGCAAACCGCTGGACGCCACACGGCCCGGCTAGCCGCAGCAGTTCCCTTTGACGTCGTCAACCTGCCGCGAATACGATACTTTATTTTATTTCCTCTTTCTGTACCGCGTCGTCAAATACACTTGCGAAAAGGAACTCTTTGAAGTGCACAAAGGGAGAGCTATTTCATAATTTTGCGGACTCAAAAGCGGCGGTTCGTGCGCATTGATTCCATCAGCGACAAGTGCAAGCAGTGCTCGATACGTCATCCCTATTCTCTCTTTGACCGGAATACAATCACGGGTGGGAGAAGACAGCACAGTATTTCTAAAGCCTTTGTATCTACTATCTTTCCAATTCTGTGACCCCTTCCTGTCTCATACATCAGGACAAGGTCGGAACGTTTCCAGCTAATAATGGCAAAAGTGCAGCAATTTAACAGATGAACGTAAATATCCCATGTGCTACTAAAAACTCTAGTGGCCTTTTACCCACAACAAAGAACACTGAATGTTTGTGACAAATTATTTCTTTTATTTTGTATGGCGTTACCTCTCCATCTCCATAGTCAGCTCCATTGCTATTTAATGCATTCAGAAACTATAGAAGTATCCCTCATATTTACAATGAAATTTAGTACATTAGTTCATTGTTCTGTTTTGCATTTTGTCATTCTGAGTAGGACACAAATTGTGACTTTTTAAATTTTTATTTTCGTTTTTAGCAAGTGTGAAGAGCTTGCTTTCTTTTGTAACTCGAATCGAGTGGCAATTGAAATAAGTTAGTCATTTACTTAACTTACTTTTGGAGCTCAGAATCTCGATCATTGCCATGTATCAGTTTTAATCACTTGACTCTTGGATGTGTGAGTGGTTGGACTCACGAAAATGAGAGTGGTCTATAAAACACGTAGCTAAAAACACATAGAAAACGTTGCTTTGTAAAAGAATAGAATCAAATTATTATGGCTATGGTGACACAGAATTAATGTGAAAGTACATATTACGATACTGTTACCTTTATTGTAGCGTATGAAATACAATATCCTAAATTGTATTATAATATTTATGAGATTAAACAACAAACTTTCAGGTGTACTGGCCTCATATCGGAAATTCTGCGTATTTTTTTTTTTGCAAATATTTCATGTGGATTTGCTGTCTGTCAGACCACTTTTCCGTCCAAACGGTATGGGGACATGAAACGTCACTATTTTGGTCAACTCCAGTTTCCGCAATCGTCGGCTGTTACAGAGCTTTTAGAACATTATTTTTGAGACATAACTGGTTGACTGTTTCGTCCATGTCAGAACGTAGTATTTTAAGCCCTAAATTCTTCAGGTAATATCCTTTTATGAAGTCTGCCTTCCTGTGATTCGCGATGTTGCCATGCTAACGAAAACACGCTCTTAAAACTGATACAACCGTTACGTTCCTTCTTAAAGGAATGGGCCGTGTTCCTGACTGTCTTCATCACCATTTGCCTTCTGGCCTTCTGGTCAAGAAAATCAAGTGCAGATGTGCATGCACGTCTGCATGTACAGTCATACTCACAAGTATCCCTACGACCTGAATTGCATTTCGCCTCATTCGCATGCAACCGGCATAACGTAGCTGTCCACCAGGTACTATAATCGCTCCTTGGTACAGTCATTTGACTATGGAAAATGGTTCCAACAAGTCACCCCTAGAAAACACTGCTCTGTATCGCAGTAACTCAAGATGTAAAGTAATACCACGATGCTACAAATATCAGGGAACACCTTACCACATATAAGACTGTCCTTAAGGCTTGTAAGCTCACATTTATTACAATAAATGACATACCTAAAACGTTACCACTATCATTATTACATCAGACAGGTAATGCACGTAGTAACTTCGTCGTATTCATGATTTCCTCTTCGAATTAACATACAGTACTTATTATTTAACACAAAATGACATCAAAAATTTAAGTTATCCACGAGCAGATAGTTGAAAATATGTATGAACTTCAAATGACACGACGAACCGTCTCGTTCTGCGTATGGATTCAAACCCAGGTCAGGCAGACTAAGCAAAGATTTCGTGACTGACGCCAACTAACAGTCATTCCTGATCAGGCATACAGAGAGTGATATACTTCGATTTTAGACAGTATCAGTTAGCAAATATCAACCTTAAATTACATAACACAAACATTTTTAACGGACGCGAATTCCTACCCAGCATCTATAGTACCTGTCAACGAACTACGAGAGATGTTAAATATTGCTTCTTCACAAGTAACTTACTTGAAAGGTCCTGAGGCAAAGCTTTGTGTTGGACAGGGATTCGAACCCAGACCCTAATCGGATTGATATCGAAGCACAACCAACTGTGACATATCGGATTTTCTCGGCAGTAGCTAGATGTTTTAACTGAAATGACAAGACCAAACATTAATTGTTTCCTTCCCAGAACTCCAACACGGCACCTATCGCTGTGATATTCTAGAGAAAACGAACGTTAAATATGGGTTTGTTGCACCAGCAGTGACATGTGAGCATGTTTGAACTAGAAATAATATGACGAAGAGTTCAGTGCTCACTGGGAATAGAGCCCCACACATATCGTTGTTGACTACACACAAAGAGACGTCAGCTACCGAATTTTTCTCCACCAGCAGCTCCGAATAACATCTTGAACTTACAGTGATCTCACAAATAGTTCTGTGTCCCACTGAGAATCAAAAACGTCAGATATCGTTAGTTTTGACAACGAATGAAAAAACATTAAAAATCAAAATTATTATCCACCAGCAGATAGGTGTTGTTATGCTAGAGCTTGATAATACATAATGAAATCTTTCGTGCCGGGCCAGGATTCGAACCCATTCACACGTAATATGTGGAGATGTTGAGAAATCTGCAGTTTTGAACAAACAACTTATTGTAGCTGAGCTGTATTGTCACGAAGGGATCAAATTCCGCGTTAAGGGCGGTCTGAGCTGCATTCTCAGGTCAGAACCAATTTTATCGACATACATAAGCTCAGATGAAAGATGGAATAAGTGTCCTGTGACCCTACATAGCGTTTGTTTCGTCACTAGAAATAAATAACTAGTACAAGAAAGATTACTGGTGATAGAGTTTCTACACGTCGCCACTCCAGACTTTATAGTGGTTCAACCTGACGTCTACTTGGCAGAGAATGAATATCATCTTCAACGTGAATTTCAGACCACACTGCCATTATATGTTCTACACTTGGTGTAGCCAGAAGAGAATGGAATCTTTCTCTCCCTATCTAAAATTATTGTAAGAAGTGGGAATAAAACCGAGACCACAGTTATAAGATCCTACCACCAGTCCAACAGACCAGAAAAGTCTTGTTTCCCCTGACTCACTTTTCTATCATAACACTGTTGCGCCACACTGGATGAGAATTCTGACACACAGGCTCCCTGCAGTAAATTACAGAATGTTCAGTAAATTCATTTACTTGGTTGACCGAATCACTATGAGCTAACTGCTTCGGCTACCCAGTGCATACATTCGACTCTATTTTGTAATCACCGAAATAAAATCACGTAACTGCCACCTACACAGAACTGTCAACAGTGTAGGATGCAGAAATTTAAATATGAAGTGTTCCTTTCCACTTGAGCTATTCTATGTGTTTGTAAAAAACGTCATGCAGCGCAAAAGACAAGCTGTAACTGTTTCTTTCAGAAATCTAGACCCGGCCATTTGCATTATCTCCCAGCGCTGTGGTACGCAGAAGTTCTGGAGGACTTGATGTTAAGCTCTGGAGCTATTGTAGCTATGTATCAGCTAGTAGCGTAATGGTACGTGTGGTGTACTATTAATGAAAGGTCGCGAGTTCGAAAGCATTTACTGCCTGCTTAAGTTACCAATCTAATGGAACTTTGAATATAATTCCCTTCACTTCTCAACCCAAAATAGTCGCATGTGGAAAAAGGGCTAATTTCTGTGACATTTTGTTCTTTTTAGGTTTAATAGACAGCCAGGCAGCAGATGCATCTCGAAGCTTTCGTATTATCAATAAACTGCATGTGCATCGTCAGACAGTTATAGATAACATCAGAGAATTCGCATATATCGTTGCTGATTAATTTCGCTCTCATGTTTACTATTGTTTCAACAACACTAAAGGAAACCTTACGAAAATTGTGCACTGTATTATAAGAACTGAAATAAAACTGCCCACGACAACCTTACGACGAAAGTCTGTTTTAATAAAACTGAGTGTCTGTACACAAGCATGCCTCTATCGACACGAATTAGTAAAATACCACTCACTTAGATTTTAATTGGGTCTGTGTTTAATCGGTATGCTGTGTCATACTCAAGAGGTATGCAAATGTGGCATTTCATAAATATAGTTATGTATTTCTAGAAACCCAAAATTTGCTTGTCAGCAGCATTGTGCAGCATTGTAAGTTTTTCACCATTGCACTATGAGTCGAAAGTATTTTCTTGCGATTTCCTTATTGATGTTTGATCTGACTGCTTGTAGTTCTTTCACAGAAGGGGTAAAAACATTGAAGTCTGTGAGACTGGTACTGCGAACCATAACAGACCCTTTCCACAGGTCAGCACGTTACCACAGACCTGGCGAAGAGGTATGTGTCTTAGTTTCCTCTTACGAGGCCAATAGTGGCTAGAACTCATAAACCATCATTCATGATCTATGGAACAAGAATTAAACTAAGCTAATCAAATAACATCATATTGATGACTAGTCATGAAGAGTCATGAATTAACGAAAATTTTGCCAATACCAGTAACCAAATCTAAACATGAAAATAAACGACGATAATTTTTGTAATAAACCGGGACTCCTACCAAGGCCCTTTCGTCCCTGTTAGCTAACCACTAAAGACGTCTGATATACTTCCATTCTGAAGTAACAAGGTATGTATGCATTTCAAGATGAAGTGCATGATGTGGAGTTCTGTGACAGAGATACGAACCCAACACGTGATCGGATCGTTAACTAAGAAAAATCAAATGTTACGTATCGGTTTTTCTTACGAGCTTCTAGTTGTTTCAATCTAAAATTAGGATACAAACTTTTGTGCCTAAGCGACAATCGAACTGCACACCTACCGTGCATCCACGAATATAGCTTAAGTATCAGTTGCTTACTCACCAACACTAAGATGTGTGTGTGTTCGACCAGAAATAACGACACCTATTGCGATTGTTGGCAACATATGAACAGACATTAAAAATGCACGTTAATTTTCACGAGCAGGTGGGTGTGCACTTGATAGGGCTTGAAATGAAATTATGAATATTTTTGTACAGGAACCTTTGGAGGAGATTGCAGTCTTGGAAAGGAACGAAATGATTGAACAATACTGTTCTGAGAGATTCAGATCCTCGAAAGAAGAAATACGAATTCGAATCTCAGTCCAGCACCAAATATTTCAACGTCTCTAGTTCAATCACGTACAAGTAAAATTATAGACCTGTTCCTTTAAATGGCTATCAGTTCATCAAATAAAATAAAATTTTCTAATGTAAGGAAGTTTACTGGCGACTGTATTTCCATTTGCCATGACTTCCGCTATGTCATTTCGCAACGTAAACCGAAATCTGACGTTTTTGATTCTCAGTGGGACACAGATCTATTTGTGAGATCACTGTAAGTTCAAGATGTTATTCCGAGCTGCTGGTGGAGCAAAATTCGGTAGCTGACGTCTCTTTGTGAGTAGTCAACTACGATATGTGAGGGGCTCTATTCCCAGTGAGCACTGAACTCTTCGTCATATCATTTGTAGTTCAAACTTGCTCACATGTCACTGCTGGTGCAACAAACCCATATTTAACGTTCGTTTTCTCTAGAATATCACAGCGATTGGTGCCGTGTTGGAGTTCTGGGAAGGAAAAAATTAATGTTTCGTCTCGTCATTTCAGTTAAAACATCTAGCTACTGCCGAGAAAATCCGATATGTCACAGTTGGTTGTGCATCGATATCAATCCGATTAGGTTCTGGGTTCGAATCCCTGTCCAACACAAAGCTTTGCCTCACGGCCTTTCAAGTAAGTTACTTGTGAAGAAGCAATATTTAACATCTCTCGTAGTTCGTTGACAGGGACAATAGATGCTGGGTAGGAATTCGCGTCCGTTAAAAACGTTTGTGTTATGTAATTTAAGGTTGATATTTGCTAACTGATACTGTCTAAAATCGAAGTATATTACTCTCTGTATGCCTAATCAGGAATGACTGTTAGTTTGCGTCAGTTACGAGATCTTTGCTTAGTCTGCCTGACCTGGGTTTGAATCCATACGCAGAACGAGACGGTTCGTCGTGTCATTTGAAGTTCATACATATTTTCAACTATCTGCTGGTAGATAACTTAAATTTTTGATGTCATTTTGTGTTAAATAATAAGTACTGTATGTTACTTCGAAGAGGAAATCTTGAATACGACGAAGTTACTACGTGCATTACCTGTCTGACGTAATAATGAGAGTGGTAACATATCAGGTATGTCATTTATTGTAATAAATGTGAGCTTACAAGCCTTAAGGACAGTCTTATCTGTCATAAGGTGTTCCCTGATATTTGTAGCATCGTGGTATTACTTTAAATCTTGAGTTACTGCGATACAGAGCAGTGTTTTCTAGGGGTGACTTGTTGGAACCATTTTCAATAGTCAAACGACTGTACCAAGGAGCGATTATAGTACCTGGTGGACAGCTACGTTATGCCGGTTGCATGCGAATCAGGCGAAATGCAATTCAGGTCGTTCGGATTCTTTTGATTATGACTGTACGTACAGTATATCCAAGATAAGCCTTTTATTATTTATGAATAATTACGTATTTTATGTAAACAAGTAAAATCTCAGGAGGGCAAACAAAACAAAAAAAAATCTATAGTCTGTCCCCATAGCACCGTCACATGAGGTGGGGACGAGAGGAGGAAGATCAAAGGAGCCGCGAGTTTTATTATTGAATGCCAGAGAACTCAGTACCGTGATACCTTCGTTATTTTTGAGCACATAACTTACAGTTCACAGATTGTCTTTGAAATCACATGATGAGCCTCCTCTGTTGGAATTTCCTTTTTGTTTCGTCTGAGAGTTCCCACTGTTACATTCTCTTTCCCCGATGCTTCTCCAAATAATGGAACACTCGAAGTAATTTATCCATCGCGATATTTGGTATGGTTCCTCTCAACGTCTTTGTTAGTGTTTTCACTGCCGTAGAAGAACCACTGTCACCTTGGAAATATAAACTAAACCACCTCTGGCCTGCGAAGTCAAAGAACAAAGCCAAAACATTCTGTTATTGTGTTTCCATGGTTTGGAAAGCTGAATAAACTTGCAACGGCCTTGGAAATAGGTAGGCTGTCCATCATTTGTTGAGGTATCATGGGTATGTATCCTTTGTCGACAGTTTTTCATGAAAAGTCCTCAAATCTGCTAACTGAAAATGTAACGAAATATGTAGGATTGGTGAGGTTTTCGTGAAGTTCTCTGACCGGCATATCCCAGTGTCCGCCTGCACTTGTATAAATCAGCTGCCTAAAAGGCTAGGCATTTTCTCAGCTGTGATATTCTATCAGTTTGTTTATGTTTTCACCAAAACTGCACTTATCTTCTAGCTTAGACAACGTACGATCTCGTCTGACAATCTGTGCGAGAAAAAGTAATCCCATGCGTCCTTAGGAGTGATGGTTACTGAACCACTTACTGGACCAGATGATATTTTCATGATATTCTTTGCTTGTTTGCTGCTGGATGGAGGCGGTGTCTTATCCTACTGAGTTCCATCACGTCCAGTAAATAAATCAACGCTTCTGTAATCTATGTCATCTGATTCCTCAATGATGGCTTCGCTTCGGACGATGGAAAACGTGGGTTCATTATTCTGGGGGCCATCAGTGTCTCATTCACTGTCACCTTCCTGCTCGAAGAGAGAATTCATCTTCAACCCATTTAGAAATTGTTAGTTCAAAATTGTGATCATCTGTGCCGACTTCAGATCATGTTCTTTGCTTCTAACAAGTACTCTGGTATTCATTCTGTAAATCAGCCAGAAAGACATATTGTATTATCGGTCTGTTTGTGAAACTAAACTTACATTGACTTTAAGTAATTTTTGCGTTGTGAAGCACATTCACCTTTCAAAAATTTAGATGGTTGTAAATTTCATAGCTCTTCATATTTTTAAAAGAACGAGTGTATGTGTGCCGAACAGCCAATTGCTGTCAGTAGTCTTTCCCCCATAACGTCCTATTCATACCAAAAATAAATCAGTTTTTCGAAAGATGGCGTATTCTCTATAGTTTCTAAATGACGCCTGCCATGTGTTATAAGTGTAATTAAGAAAAATAGTTTCAGAAGCACAAAGTAATGATTTTCCTAAAGAAAGACAGTTGTTTTTTCCTAAGATTACAATGGACACAAGCTAAAATACACAATTATAAAAACTGTTTATAGATAAAATGAAAGGCTGCTGGGCAAAAGACCTGTCGGTTTTCTGGAATTAGACATGAGCCTCGGAGAGGTAGCTCGAGTTGGTAGTGTCGAAAGCCGATCCACAGTCGATCGCTGCCACGGAGCCCTGTTGTTCATCCAACTATTAAGTAGGGCTAGAGATATTTCTCTCTTGGGTCTGCTTATATCCCCCAAGTAGATACTCATACTGAAATCTTATTGTACATGTCCCTACGCTGAGAATTTCCAAGTCGGAAACATGATGTTTTTTGGATTAGATTAGAAGTATTTCCGTCTCAGTAGAGGACATCCTCAAGGTTGTAGAGTATGTCAAGAAAAATACACGATAATAATTTAGAAATAAGAATAAAAATACTAAAGTATCTTCCACAGATCCCCAGTAAAATATTCCTCGCAGATGTGAGATAAGCAACAAAAAAAAAAAAAATCTAAGCAAATTTTTATTTAAAAAGAATTAAATTGGGAGAATGTAATTCCAACGAAATAATACAGTATATGGAAATTGCAATGTTGTACAATATGGAAATCAATCAACTGGCTGACATGAACACTGAAATTTTTGGAAGATACGTTTTCTGTCTTCCACTATCTATCCAGAGCATCCCCTTATAAAGCAGCGTTTATTTTCTGGCCTCTGATTGGCTACCAGGCGAGAATAGTGACTGCAGAACTAACTGATACGAAAGAGTGGCTAGGCAGGCTCAGTATTAACTTGCATAGAGAAAGATGTACGAAGTGCAGACATGTGCTCTACACAGTACTTCTATTAATGTTTATTTCGATTGTTTGAGATTTTCATCCAAAATAATTGTGAATATGAATAGTGGACATTCACAAGGGTAGTTCTCGTGATCTATAAGAAAGTCATAGTAGCCTTAATCATTTTTTTTAAAATAGCCAAGCAGCTCATTAGTCATTTCTAGTCGTCTTCATAGCCGACCAAGCGATATCTTGTGCATCAAGAAAACGCCTATAGCGGACGTAAGGTTGATCGAAACAACAATCCCAACGTGTACCTGAACTGTACATGTCCACCAACATGAAATGTCTGGTTGTTACAGTCAGTCCACATCAACACGTCGTTGGCAACAGTGACTAGTGGAGATATAGCCGTGTGCCGAAAGCGTTCTTATGTACTCATCAGTTGGAATTTCGTAGGTAAAGTTATATTTTCCTGTCATCTACTGAAGACGGGCAACACTATTCCATTTTCTGAGTTTATAGGTGTGTGTTTTGACGCGCCGCTACGATATTTGTCGGGGAGTTAGCCAGTCGGATGAAATCAGGATCCACGAATGACCCGTGTGAACGGAGAAAAGGGTATAACGTGTAACGCGAAAATGTTTATCAGGAGGCTGAATATTGCAGTCCACAGGAAAAGTATTGTCATCAAGCCACTGAAAAGGCAAAGATGCACATAGATGTATCAGGCTACGCTTCATAACAGAGCTTGACGAAAATTGACGTGACTTCGACGATAGCTTCAAAGAATACCACGTGTTGACTCAAGGGAGTGTTCATACTTTCATGTATACTGAAGCGCCAAAGAAACTGGCATAGGCTAGCGTATTGAAATACAAATATATGTAATCAAGGTGAAAGTATACGAGCAACAGGGTTATGGCAAAAAAGTACCGTTGTCCAAGATGGCGGCGATGACGTGATCCAAGATGGAGGTCATGACATCAGCTGATAAAACATGTACCGTTATCCAAGATGGCGGATTGTGGTGGGAACTTTGAATTATGGCGGGAAAATGCCACACCCCCTCCCCTAGAAATAGGGCAGGATGTTCAGATTCCAAGGTGATAATGGACCACACCACGGTTATCTCTACTAAACAAAGAAAATCGCGGGAAGATAGCTCACTTGGGCTACCTCCACTAACCTAAGTCACCTGACCGCTGTAACACCCTAATGAACCCCAAAACCCAATTAGGAAAGACCATCATGATGTATAGTAGGGAAAAGCTATCCTGACAGGTACGACTACTTTGCCGATGTTATAACACCAGAAAATCTTTATAAACACCAACATTAAGCATTACTGAGTGTGTTTTAGCAGAAAGTAAAAAGAAAGAATGGTCGTCTTTAGTTATTTGCCAAACATCTAAGTAGGCCTAATAATGCTAATTAATACCATGAAAGTTAAGTCCAAAGAAATGTCAGTAGAGATAACTTTTGTGTGGAAGAGAGTTGTAAACGCAACGAAGAAATTCAATGCGTCTACAATACTCATTCACGGGAAAGGTAAGTCGCTTGCTAGCTATCGTGCTATCAAGTCATACGAGAGCAGCTCTTGTCATAGCTGAGCGAACGGAGCGTGACGAGATTGTTTTACTGTCAAGAGTCGTTGTTGAGTGACGTAGACGCACGGATATTGTGAACTGATATTCAGACTAGAGACTTGAAGCGAGATAGTATGCTGACTGCGTATACCGAGTTGTTGGACTTTATTAACGGAAGTAGGCAATATTGGACTCAACATTCATATAAGTGAACTTATAGAAAGGAATGGACAAAGTTTCAGAAGACTATAATACACGTTTAGTCTCGAGCAGGAGACATTGGCACGAATACATGAAGAAGATACAATTACGCCGAGGGTTAAAGCTGTTGTAATTCTAACGGTACTTAAAACTAACAGAAGTGCCAGTGCTAATTAACCGTGTGTGCGTGTAGCGTGATGTGTATAAAGTATTTAGAGAAAAGGAACAATGAAATTGTTCATCAAAAGTGGAAATTCAACTTGTCGCCTCCATCATTCTATGAATATTTGGCAATTGCTCATCAAAATTTAATGAACAGTGACTATTTAACCTGTAAGTAAATTCGTGGACTGTTAGTTGTGACAAGGAAGGTTTGGACATACATAATATTACGACGCAAGGTAATTAAGACACTGTTAAAGAGTATATGTGGATCTCGTGTCATATAGAGAGAACAATTTTACTTAACAACGAACAAACAACGAGCAATACGATCTGCAATTAAAATTTTCCTCGCTTTTGGTGCTGTGGACGATGTGCATGATGGAAGATTCATCAATTACTGCACTAAAGTGTTAACCGGTCACATAATAATTCAACAGAGACAATCAGAGTGCGCAGTTCGTATTAATAAGGAAACTGTGTGGATGGACTCGCAATCAAACTTCAATCATTACGCCAGGAACGATTTCTTAAGAACTTTTTCAGTTATTGTCTCTCGTTAACCGACGGAGACATCCATTGTAAGTAGGCTGTTTAGGTTTTTTTATTGATAATGCCACCTCAGTATGAAAATCACCGGCTGTGCCGTGTGCAGTCTGTGGCTGCTTTGCATTGTTGTAATACTCAACCATTGTAGTGTTAGGCAGCTGGCTGTGAACAGCGCGTAGCGCTGGGCAGTTGGAGGTGAGCCGCCAGCAGTGGTGGATGTGGCAAATTCTCGACCTGTGAAATTTTTATATGAGACTGTCACTGTAGCGGAAGCTGCTGTCGTAAATATTTCAGAAAGAAAGGTAAGTGACCTTGACGTAATGCGTTTTGGGCGCCCAGCTGAGAGGTAGTCGTCTGACAAAAGAAAGCCATTAGGTGGAGAGAAAAAAAAAGGGAGGCCATTATCCTCGCTATTGACATTCCTTTGTAGAAAGCACCGCAAATACGACACGCTAATTACTTGGAAACATATTGTACTTTCTGATATTTACTGATATGCCTAATGAAATGACAAGAAATAGTTTGTCTACACACCTGATTATGACTACTGTCTTTCTAGATGAGAGAATTTTTTACTACTTATGAAATGCCACATGGCTATTGAACGATGTTCTTATGCTTTGCTTTGTACATAGTTGCTTATTTCATTTGATATATAGTTTCTAGCTGCACTGCAGCATTGGTTAAAATAAAATTTTATAGATGTACTAATATAAATATTTTCAGTCTACAGATCGACTAGATAATAATTTTTTTCAAAAAAAAATGAGGGAGCACAAAAAGACATTTACCTTCACAGGAACTGCATTCATAATTTTCTTTTCAACTACTTGGTAATATTTCTCGTAGAATAAGTTGTGGTGCACCACTTTAATTACATAGACATTAAGATGTGAATAAACATTTCCCTTGTCTGCGTTGTTATCTTTAGTGTACTATTTTTTCTCCTTGAGCTATGTCATGTTTAGAGATAAGTTTTTGCATTGCTGCTGCTGTTTGCCAGGCATAGTGTTACTGAATTTGACTTTGTATTACTCTGCTAAGCCAGTTTACTACTGATTTATTTTTCTTGTTTGCTGCTCATTGCCTTATATTAGTCATAATATTGCAATTGTTTGCCAATGTCCATTTTTTTGTCATTGCTGTTTGCGTTTATTGTTTTATGTGTTGCTGCATTGCCTCGTCCCTTAGCTTAATGTCTGAGCTCAGTAGATTTAAGTTAGCTTAAGAGGGGGTAGACTATATAATAGACTGCGTTGCGATGAATTGGAAGAAATGCATTTAGAAGTTATACGAAAAAAATACAGAAAAGAGGTACAGATAGGACTTTTTGGGAATAATGACGAACGAAGGGAGATCTCCAAGAACAAACAAAAGGTTTTGTTCGCAAAATACTGCAGTACCAAAAGTTACACTGAAAACGAACCCTGTCCTTTCCATTGTGTTATCCCCCTATGTGTTTGTGTACCCTTGTGTATTTGTTTTCTTCCTGTCTTTGTGTAGTTTCATAGATTTTTTTCTTCTTCTAATACTAAGCTACATTCACTATGATGAGGAATACTGTGATCCTCAAATATAATTTGCATTGATAATATGTTATTTTCTTTGTAAAGATGTTTAGACATTATTTATTACTGTTTTAATGCTCATGTGTGAAGTTGATGTTTCAAAATTTATTCTGATCTTTTATGTATCTACTTATCTCATAATTCCTATAACATTGATGTATATGTTTATTTCTATTCTTTTGTAAAGCCTGTGTTACTACAAATGTTATCTGTATTGTTATGTTCTTTACTGATGTGTTTTGTACCTTTGTTATTGTGTTCTTATGTTATAAAATTGTACTTGACACCAGTTCATCAAATTAAGCAACTTGTAAGTTACATTTCACTGCACACGTTTTTGTTGGTCATAGTATATGGACAATATGTGAGAAGTAGGGACTGATAGTGTTTGCACGTGTGTTAATAATTCAGCAAGGGACTGGATAACAGCATTGCTGGTTCTAAGGACAATTCCAAAAACTTTGTGAGTGCACAAGTGGTGGTTATGGACTTGCTATATTATCCGCAAGACTCTTCAATGGTGATTGTGCACCTGCACAGTCACAACAGATGGCTGCTGGCCATCTCTACAAGGACTGCAGTGGGTCTGCACCTCTGGTGGCCCACCAGTACCGTAATCTCTACAAGGACTACAGTGGGTCTGCGTCTTTGCTGACTCACCAGTACCATTATTTCTACAAGGATTGCAGTGGGTCTGCGCCTCTGGTGGCCCACCAATACCGTAATCTCTACCAGGACTACAGTGGGTCTGCTCTGTGATGACCTACCCACCAATACTCTTCAAAACTTCGACTGACTCCGCTGTGGGTTTGCTCTGTTGTGGCCCATTACCTGCCTGCATGTCAAGAGTCAGCACTGTCTTTCCGTTGGAAGGACAACGATACTTCTTCAAGACTGCATGGAAATCCACTACTTCCGTGTGCATTTTCTTTTACTGCTCAGACTTTGAGAAAAACACTGCAATGTGATGAATGATCAGGACTGTCTTTATGGACTGTGAGAAAATTTTAGCTTTTGACCAACATTGTATCAATAAGTGTGTGCATTTGATTTCTTTGTTATTGTAATTACGATTATGAAAAATTTTAACAAATATGTATTGGCCAGTGCCCAACAAAATTTGTAAAATTTTTTGTGGGGAGCATGGGGGCTATGTAAGTAGGCTGTTTAGGTTTTTTTATTGATAACGCCACCTCAGTATGAAAATCACCGGCTGTGCCGTGTGCAGTCTGTGGCTGCTTTGCATTGTTGTAATACTCAACCATTGTAGTGTTAGGCAGCTGGCTGTGAACAGCGCGTAGCGCTGGGCAGTTGGAGGTGAGCCGCCAGCAGTGGTGGATGTGGGGAGAGAGATGGCGGAGTTTTGTAATTTGTCATGATATCAAGGTAAATACATTGTTTGTTTTCTATTAATATCTTTCATTTGCTAACTATCCCTATCAGTAGTTAGTGCCTTCCATAGTTTGAATCTTTTATTTAGCTGGCAGTAGTGGCGCTCGCTGTATTGCAGTAGCTTGAGCAGCGAAGATTTTTGTGAGGTAAGTGATTTCTGAAAAGTACAGGTTAATGTTAGTCAGGGCCATTCTCTTGTAGAGAATTTTGAAAGTGAGATTGCGTTGCGTTAACAAAATATTGTGTGTGGAAAGTCAGATTGCGTTGCGCTATAAATATTGTGTGTCAGGTTAAGCACAGTCGTGTAAAAAAATTGTTAAAAGGGGACGTTTCACCATCATCGCGCATGTCGTCTCGGCTCCACCGACCGAGCTGTAGCAGTAACAGCTCCACGGCGTCGACAACACCAGCACTCGGCGGAGAGGGGACGTCACAACGGCACTTTCTCATACGAACTGCCACCGAGTTTGAATTTTGGCAGTAAGAAAGGTCACTTGGTGTTTTTCTACGAAGCAAAGAAAATCGCGGGCAGATAGCTCACTTGGCCTACCTCCACAAACCTAAGTCACCCGACCGCCACTTCCTGCTACAAACTGGCACCAAGTTTAAATTCCAACAGCATAATGCATAACATCCCGTTTATCTCTACTAACTAAACAAAATCGAGGGAAGATAGCTCACTTGGCCTACCTCCACTAACCTAAGTCATTCAACGCCACCTCTTCCTATGAACTGGCAGCAAATTTGAATTTAGGCAGTAAACAAAAGTCAATTCGCATATCTCTACTTAGCTAAGAAAACGGCACGAAAGAAAAGAGTCTTGTACTGAGTCGCCAGACCGCCACCTCCTCCTAAGGATTCTTGGGAAAGGGACTTGGACATAAATCTTCATTTAATCAATTCCATGTGGGCGTTTTCCCCACAAGGTCAGGACTCCAACTAACTTGGTACACATCGGCACAACCAGAGGGTGCTACCGTGACGTCAGATGATGAAGCAAATACCGTTATCCAAGATCGAGACATACTATGTGTTCGTCACAAGGGCTAGTTCATATTGACAACACCACAGAGCACTACCGTGGGCTTGGAAGGAAGTTGTGAAAGTTTCCACCAAGATCTTCGACCGACCGACATGTCCCATTACTAACCTATGTTGTCGGGCTGACGTGCACTAACGTGTACTAACGTGCACAGCGCATGACGTCATAGAAGATGGCGGGATAAAATGGCGGGAAAAAGACTCTGTCTATCTTAAAAATAAGTCTTTATTATTTTGCAAGCTATGTCTCGACAACGAGATCTAGGTCACAACTGACCTGGTACACATTACTGCGACCAGAAGGTACCGTCATCCCTCCTATGACCTAATCCCAGTTTCTACATCTACATTTATACTCCGCAAGCCACCCAACGGTGTGTGGCGGAGAGCACTTTACGTGCCACTGTCATTACCTCCCTTTTCTGTTCCAGTCACAGACGGTTCGCGGGACGACTGTCTGAAAGCCTCCGTGCTCGCTCGAATCTTTCTAATTTTACATTCGTGATCTTCTCGGGAGGTATAAGTAGGGGGAAGCAATACATTCGATACCTCATCCAGAAACGCACCCTCTCGAAACCTGGCGAGCAAGCTACACCGCGATGCAGAGCGCCTCTCTTGCAGAGTCTGCCACTTGAATTTGCTAAACATCTCCGTAACGCTATCACGGTTACCAAATAACCCTGTGACGAAACGCGCCGCTCTTCTTTGGATCTTCTCTATCTACTCCGTCAACCCGATCTGGTACGGATCCCACACTGATGACCAATACTCAAGTATAGGTCGAACGAGTGTTTTGTAAGCCACCTCCTTTGTTGATGGACTACATTTTCTATGGACTCTCCCAATGAATCTCAACCTGGTACCCGCCTTACCAACAATTAATTTTATATGATCATTCCACTTCAAATCGTTCCGCACGCATACTCCCAGATATTTTACAGAAGTAACTGCTACCAGTGTTTGCACCGCTATCATATAATCATACAATAAAGGATCCTTCTTTCTATGTATTCGCAACATATTACATTTGTCTATGTTAAGGGTCAGTTGCCAATCCCTGCACCAAGTGCCTATCCGCTGCAGATCTTCCTGCATTTTGCTACAATTTTCTAATGCTGCAACTTCTCTGTACACTACAGCATCATCCACGAAAAGCCGCATGGAATTTCCGACACTATCTACTAGGTCATTTATATATATTGTGAAAAGTAATGGTCCCATAACACTCCCCTGTGGCACGCCAGAGGTTACTTGAACGTCTGTAGACGTCTCTCCATTGATAACAACATACTGTGTTCTGTTTGCTAAAAACTCTTCAATCCAGCCACACAGCTGGTCTGATATTCGGTACGCTCTTACTTTGTTTATCAGGCGACAATGCGGAACGGTATCGAACGTCTTCCGGAAGTCAAGGAAAATAGCATCTACCTGGGAGGCTGTAACTAATATTTTCTGGGTCTCATGAACAAATAAAGCGAGTTGGGTCTCACACGATCGCTGTTTCCGGAATCCATGTTGATTCCTACAGAGGAGATTCTGGGTTTCCAAAAAGACATGATACTCGAGCAAAAAACATGTTCTAAAATTCAACAACAGATCGACGTCAGAGATATAGGTCTATAGTTTTGCGCATCTGCTCGACGACCCTTCTTGAAGACTGGGACTACCTGTGCTCTTTTCCAATCATTTGGAACCTTCCGTTCCTCTAGAGACTTCCGGTACATGGCTGTTAAAAGGGGGTTAAGTTCTTTCGCGTACACTGTGTAGAATCGAACTGGTATCTCGTCAGGTCCAGTGGACTTTCCTCTGTTGAGTGATTCCAGTTGCTTTTCTATTCCTTGGACACTTATTTCGATGTCAGCCATTTTTTCGTTTGCGCGAGGATTTAGAGAAGGAACTGTAGTGCGGTCTTCCTCTGTGAAACAGCTTTGGAAAAAGGTGTTTAGTATTTCAGCTTTACGCGTGTCATCCTCTGTTTCAATGCCATCATCATCCCGGAGTGCCTGGATATGCTGTTTCGAGCCACTTACTGATTTAACGTAAGACCACAACTTCCTAGGATTTTCTGTCAAGTCGGTACATAGAATTTTACTTTCGAATTCACTGAACGCTTCACGCATAGCCCTCCTTACACTAACTTTGACATCGTTTAGCTTCTGTTTGTCTGAGAGGTTTTGGCTGCGTTTAAACTTGGAGTGAAGCTCTCTTTGCTTTCGCAGTATTTTCCTAACTTTGTTGTTGAACCGCGGTGGGTTTTTCCCGTCCCTCACACTTTTACTCGGCACGTACCTGTCTAAAACGCATTTTACGATTGCCTTGAACTTTTTCCATAAACACTCAACATTGTCAGTGTCGGAACAGAAATTTTCATTTTGATCTGTTAGGTAGTCTGAAATCTGTCTTATATTACTCTTGCTAAACAGATAAACCTTCTTCCCTTTTTATTATATTCCTATTAACCTCCATATTCAGGGATGCTGCAACGGCCTTATGATCACTGATTCCCTGTTCTGCACTTACATAGTCGAATAGTTCGTGTCTGTTATCAGTAGGTCCAAGATGTTATCTCCACGAGTCGGTTGTCTAATTAATCGAGGTAATTTTCGGATAGTGCACTCAGTATAATGTCACTCGATGCTCTGTCCCTACCACCCGTCCTAAACATCTGAGTGTCCTAGTCTATATCTGGTAAATTGAAATCTCCACCTAAGACTATAGCATGCTAGAAAATTTATGTGTATTCCAAATTTTCTCTCAGTTGTTCTGCCACTAATGCTGCTGAGTCGAGAGTTCGGTAAAAGGAGCCAATTATTAACCTAGCTCGGTTGTTGAGTGTAACCTCCAAACATAATAATTCACAGGAACTATCCACTTCTACTTCACTACAGGATAAACTACTACTAACAGCGACAAACACGCCACCACCGGTTGCATGCAATCTGTCCTTTCTAAACACCGTCTGTGCCTTTGTAAAAATTTCGGCAGAATTTATCTCTGGCTTCAGCCAGCTTTCTGTACCTATAACGATTTCAGCTTTCGTGCTTTCTATCAGCGCTTGAAGTTCCGGTACTTTACCAATGCAGCTTCGACAGTTTACAATTACAATACCGATTGCTGCTTGGTTCCAGCATGTCCTGATTTTGCCCCGCACCCGTTGAGGCTGTTGCCCTTTCTGTACTTGCCCGAGGCCATCTAACCTAAAAAACCGCCCAGTGCACGCCACACAACCCCTGCTACCCGTGTAGCCGCTTGCTGCGTGTAGTGGACTCCTGACCTCTCCAGCGGAACCCGAAACCCCACCACCCTATGGCGCAAGTCGAAGAATCTGCAGCCCACCCGGTCGCAGAACCGTCTCAGCCTGTGATTCAGACCCTCCACTCGGCTCTGTACCAAAGGTCCGCAGTCAGTCCTGTCGACGATGCTGCAGATAGTGAGCTCTGCTTTCATTCCGCTAGCGAGTCTGGCAGTCTTCACCAACTCAGATAGCCGCCGGAAGCCAGAGAGGATTTCCTCCGATCCATAGCGACACACATCATTGGTGCCGACATGAGCGACCACCTGCAGATGGGTGCACCCTGTACCCTTCATGGCATCCGGAAGGACCCTTTCCACATCTGGATTGACTCCCCCCGGTATGCACACGGAGTGCACATTGGTTTTCTTCCTCTCTCTTGCTGCCATATCCCTAAGGGGCCCCATTACGCGCCTGACGTTGGAGCTCCCAACTACCAGTAAGCCCACCCTCTGCGACCGCTCGGATCTTGCAGACTGAGGGGCAACCTCTGGAACAGGACAAGCAGCCATGTCCGGCCGAAGATCAGTATCAGCCTGAGACAGAGCCTGAAACCGGTTCGTCAGAGAAACTGGAGAGGCCTTCCGTTCAGCCCTCCGGAATGTCTTTCGCCCCCTGCCACACATCGAGACGACCTCCCACTCTACCACAGGTGAGGGATCAGCCTCAATGTATCCCGGGCAGGCACAGTCGTAGTCCGATCGGGCGATGCGTGGGACGAGCTGGCCGTCCCCGACAAACCCCCATCCGGATCCCCACAGTGATGCCCATTGGTAACAGCCTCAAGCTGTGTGACCGAAGCCAACACTGCCTGAAGCTGGGAGCGAAGGAATGCCAACTCCAGCTGCATCCTAACACAGCAGTTGCAGTCCCTATCCATGCTAAAAACTGTTGTGCAAAGAACGTCTGAACTAATCTACAGAGAGCACAAACAAATCGACACAAAATTTAAACGGTTATTAAAATACAAGATTGCCTAGTAAATGCAGTAATGCTGCTACTTGCGCACTGCTGACACACTGCTCGGCGGCGGAAGGAGACTACGCGATTTTACACTATTCAGATACTAAAACGCGATGCTACAACTCTCAAATACTATAATACGCCCGAAATTTATGAATTAAATAATGCAAGTACCAAAAACACGCAAAGAAATTACGAATTGAACTACGTAACAAATAAGTGAGCTAGGAGTATACGACTTTCTGCTGGCAGCTGCTTATCCAACGGCGACAGGGAGCACACTGTGGTCTGTAAGAGGAAAATGGCGCAAAAATGACTCAGGCAGCACAGGGCTGCTGGGGAGAGTAAGGAAGAAGTGCACTCTATTTAGTTTGGAACATTTTATTTAGGGATTGAGTATATTTATCACACTGATACAAAAGACATGATCTTACTCTCTCCAGACACACAAACAACTCCCAATTTACCCAAATAATTTAAGTACAGACATGCAGACTGCTCCTAAGTAATGCAGCACAGTGATGTGTAGACACGCTCGGTACTCGTAACTGTCCAAATAACGCACGGCACAGCCTACAGGCCCACTCGCAAAATAATCCAATCAACGCACGCAAGCACCGCCCCCCCCCCCACCCCTTTCCCAGTAAACTAAGAGTGCGAAGTGGCGTGGCCGTCAGCTTGCAAACCACACACAGGTGCCCTCAGGTTTAAGGTTGCCACATCCCTTTCATACTTGATTTTGGAGAAATTCCTGTCAAAATATGTGTTCACCTAGACACACATGCTGACGTGATCGGGTGGAAGCGCAGTCGCGAGCCGCCGAATGCAGGTGAATGTTGCATCTAGGCGCCATTAGTGATGCAATCGAACGGGAGCGAAAACTTACTTACAGAGGACAGACGCTCCAAGCGTGGGCACGCGCGCGGGTTCGTCGCCAACCTCGTTCTAACTGCGGTCAGGCGAAGACCCCGAAGAAATCCATTCCAGAATAGTACAAGCTGCTTCTCCTTAGCTATTCTAAAGCCGTCGGCACACGGACCGTGCTGCCGAACGTTAACGTTGAGCGTGCCCAGTTCAACGCGCTGCTCAACGCTCAGGAATGATGCGACTTGTGCATACGGTACGTGGACCCCAACGTGGTATACGCGATCGCAACGCACTCAAGCGACAGTTGAGGGATGTTTCTCGTTCGTTAATCACACTGTTTACTCAACGGGCGCGTAAAATTCCCACGTTAGCTCTATTAAAATGCACATTTCTTCTATCGTCCACGAAAAGGAAAGTACCATGTCCAATCAATAAGGACACAGGCTTATAAAAGTTCCATTACAAGCAGTGCGTTACAAAATTGGAATACTTTCCGCATAAGATAAACATTCTTTCATCATTCCCACATTTTTTTAAAACCCCAAGATCAGTCTTACTTGATCACTGTTCGTACCCAGTAGCAGAATCTTTGCAACATGTCAATTACGAAGCGTAAAAGAAAAAGGAGAAAAAAATACCTTTATACAAGTAGCGTAAGCTGTCCTTTAGATTAAGCCAATCGAACAAAGTCACCCCTCAAAAAAAAGGTGAACTTGTATTTACATAAAATCAAACATTACAGTCTATACTTATATTAAACTAATAATAAAGTATCAGAACCTAATAAAAACGCGAATGTTAGGAAAAAAAATTTTTCGTGTCAGGACGCGAACCACCGCCCCAACAAAAAAACCTACATAGTATACAATGTTGCTATTCATTACGCTATACCAACATCACATTTGCTGTATCTAATGATAGTAGCTTACCTCTTGCCAAAAACTTTAATCGTAGATATTTTACTAACTGAAATTTAATTATAACACATTGTACCAAGAACAATGCGTTTTGGGTGGATCTTCAGTGTGTCGCTGCCTTCAAATTGCCTACTCTCATTATACGCAAGTTACAATAATTATTTTGCCGCGAATATGATGTTTCTCATTATTTTATTGGAACGAACCACACAGTTAACAATGAGTTTTGCAGTGATTCTCAATTTGCTGGTGCTCGGAACGGCATATATACGTATAGGCTTGAAATGAATGACAATATGGCGCGTCACAACTCTGTACTGAAGGGAGACGGCGTGCGTGTGACGTAGGTGGCGTTGTGCCATGTCATTGGTCAACGCTCAGACGCACGCTGAGAATATCTGACATGCCAGATATTGCTCTGCACGTTCGGAAAGACTCCCGAGCGTGCTATTCCATGCTGTGACGTCAGAAACTCGGCACGCTCAACGCTCAACGTTCGGATGCACGGTCCGTGTGCCGACGGCTTAAGGGACCATGCGTGGCGTGACGTTGACGCTTCGCCGCACGGAGGTACATACCATCGCAAGCGCTTCTGGCAACGTTCTCAATGTTATACTATAAACACATTGCTATCTAAAATAATAACCAAGTCGAACTCTAGTAAATTCCATAGTGCCCCCAGAAATACTAAACGTGACAGTTTGTAAGAGATTTCGTGTTGTCTCAGCTTGTATGCACAGAAATTCTTGCGCTAATACAACCTGTTTACGAAAATAATGCAGAATAACGTCGAATGCAGTTATCCTCGTAGACCTAACATGCAACCCACTCGATCACGTGCTACCCTTCCTGCTCTCAAGATACGCAAAAGTTCTCACAGCTATGTAGAGGCTCCTATATCCCACCACAAAGGATCTGAATGAATCGAACATTATGACTCGTCGAATTACTGATGCTGCCGGTATCCAAGCACCATCCACCTCTTCTTTCTGAGACTTTAAGCTGTAAAATTATTTTGCTCAGATTACTAAAGTGCATTGACAGTGAAACCCGTAAACTTGTCTATAGCTCGTCAAATACATACCAGACTCACAAGGATATTGGAAGCCAAGAATATATCTACCAGTGTAACTACAATTAAATATTACCTTTGCTGCTACAGTCTGACACCGATCGTTGTACAGTTAATGTCTCCTACTGATAGCTGTACTTCTGGAACCAATCTCACTATCTACAGCACAGGTAATTTTCAACATAAAAAAACTCTCGCAAATGTCCTCAATCTATATGTCCCTCATGACAGGACACACAGTCATTTCTCTAGTCATGCCACAACATAAACAACACTAACGTTACAATGCAATATAAACACATTTTACACAACATAAGCCACAATAACTTTACAATGCAGTACATACACCTATTACACAAACAGTGCAGTTATCTTTTACGCTACTGGACATTAAAATTGCGTGTTGTGTTGCCTCGTGTAAGGAGGAGAAATGCGTACCAACAGATTTTCGACTTTGATAAAGGTCGGATTGTAGACTATCGCGATTGCGATTTGTCGCATCGCGACATTGCTGCTCGCGTTGGTCGAGATCCAATGACTGTTAGCAGAATATGGCATCGGTGGGTTCAGGAGGGTAATACGGAACGCCGTGCTGGATACCAACGGCCTCGTATCACTAGCAGTCGAGATGAAAGGCATTTTATCCGCATGGCTGTAACGGATCGTGCAGCCACTTCTCGTACCTGAGACATCAGATGGGGACGTTTGCAAGACAACAAGCCTCTGCACGAACAGTTCGACGACGTTTATAGCACCACGGACTATCAGCTCGGAGACCATGGTTGCGGTTACCCTTGACGCTGCATCACAGACAGGAGCGCCTGCGATGGTGTTCTCAACAACGAACCTGGGTGCACGAATGGCAAAGCGTCATTTTTTCGGATCAATCCAGATTCTGTTTGCAGCATCATGATGGTCGCATCCGTGGTTGGCGACATCGCGGTGAACGCACATTGGAATCGTGTATTCGTCTTCGCCAAACTGGCGTATCACCCGGCGTGATGGTACGGGGAGCCATTGGTTACACGTCTCGGTCACCTCTTGTTCGCATTGACGGCACTTTGAACAGTGGGCGTTTCATTTCAGATGTGTTACGACTCGTGGCCCTACCCTTCATTCGATCCCTGCGAAACCCTACATTTCTGCAGGATAATGCATGACCGCGTGTTGCAGATCCTGTAGTGGCCTTTCTGGATACATAAAATGTTTGATAGCTGCCCTGGTCAGCAAATTCTCTAGATCTCTCACCAATTGAAAATGTCTGGTCAATGGTGGCCGAGCAACTGGCTCATCACAATACGCCTGTCACTACTCTTCTACATCGATATCTATATCCATACTCCGCAAGCCACCTGACGGAATGTGGCGGAGGGCACCCTGACTACCTCTATCGGTTTTCCCTTCGCTTCCAGTCTCGTATTGTTCGTGGAAAGAAGGATTGTCGGTATGCTTCTGTGTGGGCTGTAATCTCTCGGATTTTATCCTCATGGTCTCTTCGCGAGATATACGTAGGAGGGAGCAATATACTGCTTGACTCTTCGGTGAAGGTATGTTCTCGGAACTTCAACAAAAGCCCGTACCGAGCTACTGAGCGTCTCTCCTGCAGAGTCTTCCACTGGAGTTTATCTATCATCTCCGTAATGCTTTCGCAATTACTAAATGATCCTGTAACGAAGCGCGCAGCTCTCCGTTGGATCATCTATGCATGGGCAGCTGTACCTGCACGCGCCATCCGAGTTCTTTTTGACTCAATGCCCAGGCGTATCAAGGATGTTATTACGGCCAGAGGTGGTTGCACTGGGTACTGATTTCTCATGATCCATGCACCCAAACTACGTGAAAGTGTAATCACATGTCTGTTCTAGTATAATATATTTGTGGAATGAATACGCGTTTATCATCTGGATTTCTTCTTTGTGTAGCCGTTATAATGGCCAGTAGTCTGTATCTGTTCAACACCCTAAAAAGTTCTCTCATGTCTACAGTCATACCAACCTTATGTCACAATGCTCCTCAGTCCTAGTGAAGAACCATCCACCTCTTCTTTCTTCCTACAGACGAGACATTTGGCTGCGTTTTACACTGATCGTCATATTGCACCGAAAAATAATCCTCACGTACTGCCATGCATATCGTGAAATACGTAAACACACCTACTCATTTACACTCTCCTGCCACTGGGCCTAGGAGCTTGAATATTAGTACATGAAACCAATCTCCAACTCACCAATATATCAACGTGTACCATGTCGGTGTACTTAACATACAATTCCTATCCTACGCCATACAAAATCACCCCTTTTACATCATAACGCCCTCAGTGAATCGAAGTCACTCACAGAACTCATGTGCAATGACAGGTTCGTTTCCCCCTGCGTACAACCACGCTACTGTTTGTGGTCTGTACCTGCCTGCTTGTTTACGCTTCTACAGACTCGGGGATTACAAGAACATACGTATTTCCGCTTCGTCTGCCATAATATTATATCATTTTCGTGGTACTTCTCGATATCAAGCACACAGCAGTATCCTCCCGATCGCTCAAGCAACATAATTAAGAAGATATAGATTGGAAATTATTTCTCTACAAACCCGAAATTTTAGCTACGTTGAGTGTGCTCTAGACCACTGAGTAACTACAAACAGGCCGGCCGCGGTGGTCTCGCGATTCTAGGCGCGCTGTCCGGAACCGCGCGACTGCTACAGTCGCAGGTTCGAATCCTGCCTCGGGCATGGATGTGTGTGATGTCCTTAGGTTCGTTAGGTTTAACTAGTTCTAAGTTCTAGGGGACTGATGACCTAAGATGTTAAGTCCCATAGTGCTCAGAGCCATTTGAACCATTTTTGAACTACAAACAAACACATGAAAAATCATATTTCCTCCAGTGAATACCACTCTCGCCCATGCAACATAATCCAAATCATCCCTACAATTTACAATCCTACTAATGTCTTTCCCATGTGTGGAGAAGGGGCAATCATATATTTATCATCCTAATTGCACATACCACAATCAATTTTATCTCAAGTAAATAAAGGCACGAAATGTGAAGAAGCAGTCAACGGAACAATTGACACGGGAGGGAATAACGGTCTAGCGCCGAAGTACCTCCATACACGATGTTCTCATATATCCACTTGATCACGAAAGCTGCCCATCTTACGATCGCAGTCTCAATTGAACGTCATTCAACAATGAGCGAAGTATTGGAAGTACACCATGCTGTCGGCAGTGGCTCTGGAAATTTGTATGTCACTAACTTGACTCGATATAGTCTACCCGTTGCTATCATAGTATTCTAAGTGAAATCCATACCCTCCTTACGATTGGAAATAGTCATTTCCTTTACACAAACACATACTTCATAAACCTGATGCTATGACTATGTCCAGTCGTAAGGATGATGTATTTCCGATACTTCGCTCACTGTTGAATGACATTCATTTGAGACCATGATCGTAAGATGGGCGGCTTTTGAGATCAAGAGGGCCTTTGAGAAGATTGTGTATGCAGGTGCGTTTGTGCTGGACGATTAATCCCTCCCATGTAAATTGTTCAGTTGACTGCTTCTTCACATTTCGCATCTTTATTCAGTTGAGGTACGATCCATTATGTTGTGTGTAACTGGGATGTGGAAGATACGATTGAATGTTCTCTAGACATGGGAAAGACCTTAGTTGGGATGATTTGGAGTATGTTATGTCAATGATATCGGTATTCGTGGGTGGAAATATGATATTTCATTTCTATGTTTGTAGTTACTCAGTGGTCTAGAGCATGTTCCATGTAGCTAAGGTTTCGGGATTGTAGTGAATTAATTCCAGTCCATGTCTTTGGAACTATGTTACGTGAGTGATCGGGAAGCTACTGCTATGTGCTTGATATCGATATGTACTGCGAAAATGATATAATATTATGGCAGACGATGCAGAAATACGTATGTTCTTGTAATCCCCGAGTTTGGAGATGTCTGTAGAAACGCAGGCAATCAGTCAAGTACAGAACAGAACCAGTAGTTCGTTTGTACAGAGGTGGAAAGGAACGTGTCATTGCACATAAGTTCTGAGAGTGACTTCGATTTACTGAGGGCGTTCTGATGTAAAAGGTGTGATTCTGTATGGCATAGGATAGGAATTGTATGTTCAATACATCGACATTGTAAGCATTGATATATTGGTTAGTTGGAGATTGGTTTCACGCACTAATATTCAAGCTCCTGGCCCCAGTGGGAGGAGAGTGTTAATGAGTGAGTGCCTTTACGTATTTGACGATATGTATGGCAGTATGCGAGGATTATTTTTCGTTGCAATATGGCGATCAGTGTTAAATAGTATACTGCAGCCGAATCTCAAGTCTGTAGGATGAAAGAAGAGGTGGATGGTGCTTCCCTAGGACTGAGGAGCATTGTGACATAAAATTGGTGTGAGTGTAGACATAAGATAACTTTTTCGGGTGCTGTACAGATATAAAATACAACTGCACTGTTAGTGTAATATGTGTATATATTGCACTGTAAAGTTATTGTGGCTTATGTTGTGTAAAATGTGTATATATTGCACTGTAAAGTAAGTGTTGTTCATGTTGTGGCATGACTAGAGAAATGACTGTGTGTCCCGTCATGAGGGACATATACATTGAGGACATTTGCGAGAGTCTTTTTATGTTGCAAATTACCTGTGCTGTAGATAGTGAGATTGGTTCCAGAAGTACAGCTATCAGTAGGAGACATTAACTGTACAACGATCGGTGTCAGACTGTAGCAGCAAAGGTAATATTTAATTGTAGTTACACTGGTAGATATATTCTTGGCTTCCAATATCCTTGTGAGTCTGGTATGTATTTGATGATCTATAGACAAGTTTACGAGTTTAACTGCCAATGTATGTTAGCGATCTGTGCAACGTAATTTTGCAGCTGAAGGTCGAGAAAGAAGTGGATGGTGCCTGGATAATGGCAGCATCAGCAATTCGGCGAGTAAATTTGATAAGAGCCAATCATAATGATTGATTCATTCAGATCCTTAGTTGCGGGATACAAGAGCCTCTACATAGCTGCGAGAACATTTGCGTATGTTGAGAGCAGAAAGGGTGGCACGTGATTGAGGCGGTACAACGTTAAGTCCGCGAGGAAGACTGCATTCGACGTTATTGTGCATTATATTCGTAAACAGGTTGTGTTAGGGCAAGAATTTCCGTGCATACAAGCTGAGAAATCACGAAAACTCCTACAAAAGCGCATGTTTAGTATTTCTGGGCACTAGGAATTTACTAGAGTTCGACTTGGTGATTATTTTAGACAGCAATATGGTTTGAGTATAACATTGAGAAGGTTGCTAGATGCGCTTGCGATGTTAAGTAACTACGCGCGGCGAAGCGTCAACGACATGTCACGCATGGTCCGTTAAAACCGCTAAGAGAGAGCAGCTCGTGTTTATCTGGAGTGAACTTCTGCAGGGTCTTCGCCTGGCTGCAGTTAGAGCAAGGGGAGTGACGAACCCGCGCGCGCAGCCACGCTTGGAGGGTCTGCCCTCTGCAAACATGTATTCGCTCCCGTCCGATCACGTCATGAACGGCGCCTAGATCAAGCTCATCCCAGAATTGCGCCCCGCGGGCGCAAGACAGTGTAGTTCAGCGCCCCGTCCGCGACCGTGTGTCGCTAGTGTCGGCATAGGGCCGAGAGAGGGAGAGAGGGAGAGAGAGAGAGAGAGAGAGAGAGAGAGCTGCAGAGCGAGTGAGACCGCACAGCAGTGCTCTGCGCTGGAGTGTGCCGCGGTCAGATCTAACGTAAACAAAATATTCTATTTTAGGAATAATTTTATGTAAGGGATATAGAGTCTCATTCTTACTATTAGTAGTTACAAGTAAGTATTTTTTGTTATACTTCGTGCTACAATTTTTTGTATCCCTTTTCAGAGTTTCGAAATCGGATCCTTAGTTTTCTGTTTTGTACGTAATAATTTTAACTGACCAAGTTTGAAAACTTATTAAAATAGAATTAAGGTTATAAAGCTCTTTAATTCTTACAGTCAGCATTGTTAAAGAAGACAATTAACATTTTATACGTTTCTCTTTTTCGAGGAAACGATTTTGTTTAGGCTTTGTACAATATTCCGTGAAACTGCTAACCTCAAAGAACTGGTCAAATTTTTGTCGCCAAGGAATGAACGGTTCTTAGTTTTAGCAAACTTTAAAAGAGACGAAAGGCGCTCACAAATATACGTGGAACCAAACATTGAGAGAACTTTGCCCGCGTGATTGTGCAAAAGAGGATATTTCTTTCGTGGAAGACAGCTGTAAAAGTCATCCAAAGTTTTACACATAAGAAAGCGGTCCTTCAGGCGGAGATGGCACTGCAGGTCAATCAGTTCTAGTTGAAGCACTTGTGAGACGTCATCTGCCCGAAGGGAAAACGGGCGAACAAATATATCTATCGGCTGGCGTTCGGGCGGTCCGCACGGGCAGCTAACAAGGGGAGGCCGCCAATTGTGAAATTCAGATTCGATTCATACTGCGCATAATAAAAGCCCATGGCCAGAGGTGTAATGTGGCAAAGCACCAAGATGCATTTCTCAGCCGCTATCGAGAAAATCGACAGTTAAAAGAAACCGCTGCGGTGAAATACTATCTACAATTAATAATTTTCTACAGCGTCGTGGTGCAGCGGTAAGCGCTCGGGTTCATAATCCGAAGGTCGCCGAATCGAATCTCGCGCCATGCAAACTTTTTTTTTTAGTATTTGTTTTTTGTAATTCATATATATATATATATATATATAATTCCCGGCAATCAGTTGCAACAATTATGCATATAATAAGTTGTTGAAAGTCGTTTGTCGTGGAAAAACTGGCGACTTCGAACATCATTATGTTTTCCGCAAACAAAGTTGTATTTAGAAAATAAACAATTTTTTCTGCCTTCAGTTGCAAGGTAATTTTTTTTTTAAGTCGAGTAACAGCGCAGTTGCCTGCTAACTTCGAAAGAAGGTAGATGCGGTCCCTAGCGCAACTTATAACATCGTTGAAAATCAGTGCGGACGGGTGAGGTTTGGTACACCCTGTTAAACAAACGGAAAAATGGAGGCGGTACAATTGGAGAGCGATCCGCCTTCACCAACATGCATAAGCAATTCATTAATAGTATATATATATATATATATATATATATATATATATATATATATATATATATATGAATTACAATAAACAAATAATAAAAAATTTGCGCGGCGCGAGATTCGACCCGGCGACCTTCGGATTACGAACCTGAGCGCTTACCGCTGCGCCACGACGCTGTAGAAAATTACTAATCGTCGAGAATATTTCTCCGCAACGGTTTCTTTTAACTGTCGATTTTCTCGACAACGGCTGAGAAGTGCATCTTGGTGCTTTGCCACATTACACCTCTGGCCATGGGCTTTTATTATGCGCAGTATGAATCGAATCTGAATTTCACAATTGGCGGCCTCCCCTTGTAAGCGGCACGGCTCGGCCACTGCAGAAAAATACGAATTCGCCCGGGGCGCTGGCCGTGGGCGATCGCGGGCGCTGGCTTCCCAGGAGCACAGTTTGGACGGGCCTGGCCTAGATGCAACTTTCACCTGCGTTCGGCGGCTCTCGACTTCGCTCCTACCTGATCAAGTCAGCATGTGTGTCTAGATAAACACGTAATTGAATAGGAATTTCTCCTAAATCAAGGATGAAAGGGATGTGGCAGCCTCATGCCTGAGGGCACCTGTGTGCGGTTTTGACAGCTGACGGTCGCGTGACTTCGCGCTCTGGTCGACAGGGTGTGTGTGGGGGAACAGTGCTTGCGCGCATTGATTGAATTATTTTGCGGCCAGGCCTGTAGGCTGTGCCGTGCTTTATTTGGACAGTTTACGAGTACTGAGCGTGTCTACACATTACTGTACTCCATTATTTAGGAGCAGTCTGCATGTCTGTACATAACTATTAGTGTAAATTATAAGTTGTTTGTGTGTCTGGAGAGAGGTATTTAGAAGGAGTTTGCAGGTCTGTGGGCTGTGTGATACGGCCCCAAGCATGTGAGAGCGTGTCTTTTGTATCAGTGTGATAAATATACTCAATCGGTAAATAAAATGTTCCAAACTAAATAGAGTGCACTCCTTCCTTAGTCTCCCCAGCAGCACTGTGCTGCCTGAGTCATTTTTGCGCCATTTTCCCCTCACAGACCACGCCTTCTGTTGTCTGTCATGCGTACTAGGTCAGTTGGAGCCTAGATCTCGTGGCTTAGACTTTGTTTGCACAATAATGGAGACTTATGTTTAGGATAGACAGAGTCCTTTTCCCACCATTTCACCGTACTATCTTGGATGACGTCCTGCACTGTGCACGTTAGTACACGTTAGTGCAGGTTAACCCGTCAACATGGGTTGGTGAGGGGGTGTATCGGTGGGTAGAGGTTCGTGGTGGAGACTTTAACTATTTCCTTCCAAGTCGAGATGGGTGCTGTATTCGCGAAAATTCATTCCAAGTCCACAGTAGCGCATTCTGGTGCTGTCATTATGTACTAGGCCTCGTGGTGAACACATTTTATCCCTCGATCTTGGATAACGGTATTGTATTTGCGTCATCACCTGACGTCACGTTAGCGCCCTTTGCTTGTGGCGATGTGTACTAAGACAGTTGGAGTCCTGACGTTGTGGTGAACACACCTGCATAGAATAGTTTAAATAAAGAGTTATGTCCATGTCCTTTTCCCACGAATCCTTAGGAGGAGGTGGCGGTCTGGCGACTGAGGATATTACACGTGTCTTCTCTTTCGTGCCATTACCTTAGCTTATTAGAGAAATGCAAATTGACTTTTTTTACAGCCAAAATTCAAATTTTCTGCTAGTTTGTAGGAAGAGGTGGCAGTCGGGTGGCTTAGGTTAGTGGAGGTATGCCAAAAGAGCTATCTTCCCGTGATTTTCTTTGCTTAGCAGAGATAGCTGTGGTGTGTTGCATAATACTGTTGGAATTCAAACTTGGTGCCAGTTCGTAGGAAGAAGTGGCGGTAGGATGACTTAAGTATGTGGAGGCAGGCCAAGTGAGCTATCATACCGCGATTTTCTTTGCTTAGTAGCGAAACCCCAAGTGAATTTTCTTACTGCCAAAATTCAAACTTGGTGGCAGTTTGTAGGAGGTAGTGGCGGTCGGGTGACTTAGGTTAGTGGAGGTAGTATATGTGAGTCATCTTCTCGCGATTTTCTTTGCTTAGTAGAGTTAATCGTGGTGCGGTGTATTATCGTCTTGGAATTGGAACTTTGTGGGGCCATTTTCTGTTGGAGGTGGGTGTGGCACTTTCCCGCCAAAATTGAAACACCCCGCCAAAATCCGCCATCTTGGATAATGGTACTTGCGACATCATCTGATGTCATGACTGCCATCTTGGATGACGTCATCGCCGCCATCTTGGATGACGTCGTCGCCATCATCTTGGATAATGGTACTTTGGCTCCGCAACCCTGTTGCTCCAATACTGATGAATGCGGCGCAGCGGTTGGCAATGTATATATAAGACAAGTGTCTGGCCCAGTTGTGAGACCGGTTACTGCTACTACGTCAGGTATCAAGATTTAAGCGAGTTTGAACGTGGTGTAAAAGTCGGCGCACGAGCGATGGGACACAGCATCTCCGAGGTAGCGATGAAGTGGGGATTTTCCTGTGCGATCATTTCACTAGTGTACCATGAATATCAGGAATGTGGTATACCATTCTATCTCCAACATCGCTGCGGCCAGAAAACATCCTGCAAGAACTGGACCAACGACGGCTGAAGAGAACCGCTCATCGTGACAGAAGCGCACCCCTTCTGCTAATTACTGTAAATTTCAATGTTGGGCCATTAACAAGTGTCAGCGTGCGAACAATTCAACAAAACATTATCGACATGGGCTTTCAGAGCCAAAGTCCCACTAGTGTACCCTTGATGACTGCACAATACAAAGCTTTACGCCTCGCCTGTGCCTGTCAACACCGACATTGGACTGTTGATGACTGGAAACATGTTGCCTGGTCGGACGAGTCTCGTTTCAAAATGTGTCGAACGGATGGACATGTACAGGTATGGAGACAACCTCATGAATCCATTGGCCCTGCATGTCAGTAGGGGTCTGTTGAAGCTAGTAGATGTTCCGTAATAGTGTGGGGAGTGTGCAGTGGGAGTGATATGGAACCCCTGACACGTCTAGGTACGACACTGACAGGTGACACGTACGTAAGCATCCTGTCTGATCACCTGTATTCATTCATGTCCATTGTGCATTCCGATAGACAATGTGGCATCCAAAATGTCCAGAAATGATACAGAGTGGCTCCAAGAATACTCTTCTGAGTTTAAACAATTCCAATGACCTCCAAACTTCCGAGATATGAACATAATTGAGCATATCTGGGATGACTTGCAACGTGCTTTTCGGAAGAGATCTCTATCCCCTCGTACTCTTACCGATTTATGGACCGCTCTGCAGGATTCATAGTGTCACTTCCCTCCAGCACTACTTCAGAAATAAGTCGGGTCCATGACAGGTCGTGTTGCGGCACTTGTGCTTGCTAGCGGGGGCCCTTCCCGATATTAGGCAGGTGTACCTGTTTCTTTGGCTCTTCAGAGTGTATCCTCTTCCAAATTTCACAGGTAACTTTCCAAGGTCATGGTTTCTTGAAAACACTACAGTATTCTAGGTCGTGCAACCTAAGTTTAACAGACGGTACTGATGAGTTTATTGCGGGAAGGCTTGCTCATGTGGGCTTACAACACTACAGGCTATTACTAACTTAGTAGTACACCGATAATGTTGCTCTTGTGAACGGATTTGAAGATCGCCGTGACGTGTATAACAGATAGATTATCGGACTAGTCTTCGATTCTCAAAGGATTTCTGTTGAAAGGAAGCAGTAGAAAAACAAACGAGAACCTAACCAAGATTCTTTTACTAATAAAGGAAACACTAATTACGTAAAAGCAAGCGATCGTCAGCCTAATTAGGCGACGTCGTACCATGTACTAGCACTGTTCATAAGTAATGTTGGCTGTTAATATTTACTTTACTTGATACTGAAATACTATTTTTGCGAATAGGACACGAGACAATACTTACAAATCTTTACAAGTAATACACCAGTGGTGTTTCATGAATAGCACAGAGGGGTTTTTAAAAAGTTTTGGCAACAGCTTTGTCAGTAACTCTCACTATCAGTATATTAAAGCAGAAAGCTAATTACCATTGCAGATAAATGATTGTTAATGATGGAACATTACTATTTGAATGTGATGCTTTTTTACCAGCCGAATTATGTAGAAATGCTGTAACTCAAACGATTTCCTGGAGATTATATGCTCTACTCCGATTACTATTTGTATTCCGAAGGAGTATTCACTATTTTATATCACATTGCTCAAATGGGGCCTGCGTTCTCTACATAAGTTACATTCTGAATAGCAGTAGCTAGTTACTTCTTATAGAACAGTAATGTTGCAAAATTAGTAGTCGCGCTCCATTTGCACTCTTACTGTATGTAGAAAGTAAAGCTGGCTCAGCAACTAATCTATGAGTAGACCACATCAAGAATGAACATTTTGGTTACGACGCAATAGGAAACACATCTTTTAATTACATGCAGATGAAAATTTAAACATCATTACTTACAAGCCCGTACTGTAATTATTCCTCATGCTGGTTACTTAGTTTCACTAGCCAATAACTATTCTGTATAGACCGACTTTTACACATGTAACTCTACTATTGTACTGTGATTTCAATAAGAACAACGTTTAAGCAAAGATTTTAGACCTCACCTTGGAAATTATGCTTCAGTGAATCTTTAAATATCATATGAAAAAGGCATGAAGTAACTCAGAAACAAGATTTACTAAACAGTAAAAGAATCTAATGTTTCACAAATGTTATTATATGTTGTTATAGACATCAATTACTTTTCTTAAGTTCAACAAACCAGAATACTCGATAATATCGTAGCACTTGAAGTAGGACCCTTTCTAGGGAAATGGCTCAGGATAAAATATGGGTGCTCGACACAATGCTTAAAGATGACAAACTTATTATTGGATAAGGAAGCAAATACCTTCTCCATGCTGTCATGTAGCACTCAGCTGGTTATTTGAGACGAAGGTCGTGACCGTTGCGACTTGAAGTGGCTACTAACAAAGGCGACAAACGTATGCAAGGCACTTACTATGTAACAAGTTCTGAAAATTCTCTACTCAGCGTTTGATTTTGTTATGTCGAGGTGACCAATGTACGCCATGAATCATAACCCAAATTTTTCCACGTCGGAGGCGTGTTATATAATGTTGTAGCTATTCTTGCCTCGTTCAGGAACAGGATGTGAGCACTTTTCAAGCCATGCACCGAATACCTCTTGCCACAACGGAAGCTTGCAGTTCGACCGCCAAATTCACCCTTTCTATTCCTTCCTCGTGGGTTTTGTAACAGAGGGCTAAGGGACTTCGTTCCAGGTTTACACAATTATAGTCCTGGTTACCCTTTGCATGAATCAGTGCTGTAAGTATAGTTTTAATGTATCATTACTTTCGTAGAACATTACTTTGATCATTACATACATACTTGTAAATTAATTCTATTGACAAATTATTAGGAAAACGTTTACATAGAAGTACATTATAGAATATGGTTGTCACATTAAATAAAAGCAGACAAAGAAGTAATAGAAATAAGTATAAATGATATCGCCATCAGTATTACAGGTTGACTAACTACAGGGAACATTCCATCCAGGAGAAGGTGAGATTTGAAGGTTAACGAAACTTGCTTTTAACACAACGCGGTTCGTAAGTCAATAGGTAAAGCTGGTAACCAACGATAATTGAATAAGAGAAATAAAAGAAATAAAAATAAAACAGGAGAAATATATTCTTGAACGTAGGCAGAAACTGAAATAAACACTGTTCTCCTCGTTTAAATGGTGTTATATTAATGATCTAGAACCAGCATTAACAATGGTGGTGCTTAATGAAATACTGATAATTTCTAGTGCACACATATAGTGGGCGTCAAAGCATGGGAGTTTTTTCTTAGTAAACTTCCTGTCAGGTTAAAACTGTGTGCCGGAACAAGACTCGAACTCGGGACCTTAGCCTTTCCCGTGCAAGTGCTCTACCAACTGAGCTATCGAAGCACGAATCACGACCCGTCCTCACAGCTTTAATTCCGCCAGTACCTCGTCTCCTACCTTCCCAACTGTGAGGACGGGTCGTGAGTCGTAGCAAAAGGCAAAGGTCCCGGAGTTCGAGTCTCGGTCCGGCACACAGTTTTAATCTCCCAGGAAGTTTCATATCAGTGCACACTCCGCTGCAGAGTGAAAACCTCATTCTGTTTTGTTATTGTTGTTCTTACATCAAATATGTTCGAATGTTTGTGATTCCCTGAGGGACCAAACTTCTGTGGTCATAGATCCCTAAACTTACACACTATTTAAACTAACTTATGCTAAGAACAACACACACACCCATGCCCTAGGGAGGACTAAACTCAGGCGGGAGGAGCCACGCAATCCGTGACGTGGCGCCTCAAACCGCATGACCTCTCCGCGCGGCCTGTTCTTAAATTAATGATGATTAACTGAAACCCTCAGCTGCCAACAGGTGTTGTTGATATACCTCGATGTCTATAAGGTACATTACATATGTAGAATTGTGGACCGTGGGGAATGTGAGTCTCACGGGAAGCGTGCAAGGGATAAGTCCCTGCAGTCGCGCTATTCATCCTTGTCCTCGGTGGCTCAGATGGATAGAGAGTTTGCCATGTAAGCAGGAGATCCCGGGTTCGAGTCCCGGTCGGGGCACACATTTTCAACTGTCCACATCGAGGTATATCAACAACACCTGTCGGCAGCTCAGGGTTTCAGTTATCCATCATTTACTCCAAGGACAAGCTGCACGGTCATCAACAGTATTCTGTTCTTTCGAGAACAGTTACTGTCTTCACATATATGTTCTTAATTATGTAATATATGTACTTGGCAAATTTAAGGAAATATGCTCTTCAAAGGCAACACATTTCTGAATATCAATGTCTTGGACATTATGCTATGTGCCACGAAATTTCCGTTACTTCGTACGTTTCAGATTCCGGTCGGCGCAGCTGTTCGCGCCAGAGAGCACATGTATCTAGCAGTTAGTTGACGGCAGCACCACTATGAGGCGTGAAGTGACATGCTGGCTGAGCGAAGGGGAGTCTGAAGCAGCCACCTTAACATGGTGGCAGCGCGAGTTACCGTGAGTAGGTCGGGCAATACTTCGTTCGATGCCGGGTCCATGCAGGGCGCGCACCTGGCCCTGCTCATGTTATCGCTTGCGTGGCCTGGAGAGAAGGCTGCTGTCGCCGAGGGAAGGAACAGCAGCAGGAATGGAGTTGGGAGTATGAAAATCGGAGTGCAGTCGTCCTTCAAATGTGCGGTTGTATTGTACGGCAGGCAGAGTTTGATGGAACCCCTGGTTATAGCATAGCACGTTGGCTGAGTGCATTTTCCATCGGTGTGGTTAGTCTGAGGAGCTTTCAGTGCGGTCGTGATTCCGGATTGTGGGAGAACGTGCCGGGGGAGTCACCACCAGAAAGTAGTCAGTTTCAATGGCAGTGAGTTGGCATATGCTGGTGATAAGTCGAACAGTGACATGGAGCCAGGGAGACACAGAATCCAAACAGATATGGACTGTGAACAGTCAACATGGTGTTTACCTGTGTGTAACGTAATATAGCACTGGGTTCCTAGAACAGATGGTGTTTACATCTGAACATCCTTATAGGTCGTTGGCAAATAGGGCATTAGAGTGACTTGTGTCACTGAGTCGTGTTCGCAATTCCATTTGTACTGGCATCCATATATATCCAAGTGCGTAGTGCTCAATATAATGGATCTTGGATTTATAAAGCTCGACAAGGCCATGTTGTAGTGCCATAATGAGGAGCTTTAGTGAGAAAGTGACCACAACGTCCACTCATAGTTGACTCTATGTTAGCTTTTTTGTCAGTATACGTTGTCTGTCTGGTGTATGATAAGGTGTCACGTGCATGTAGTATGGTGATGTTGTACTATTTAGTAAGCTGGCGTTGCTGTTGCATAATTACTTCTGTCCCCTCTCTGTAACGTTAATTTGAGCGATGCAAAGCAATATTTATAATGTATCAGATTTATATATGTAAGTTTTTTGTTTAGGTTCTTCGGTACACCTTTTTGATTCTAATTAGTTTATTACTTAGGGTTGAGAAATTATGATAATCGACGTAATTTTGTTACTGACGTATTTACTGAGTCATGGAACTAATATCAGTAGACGTCTTCCCGGTATTTTATCTTCGCACGACGTAACCAAGCAATGAATGCTATAGTCACTCCCTACAGTGTACGGCGTGGTCCACCTTGCCGATTTATGATACCTACAAGTGCAGTCTTGCTCTCAGCATTGTGTTCCTCGTTTAGTGGCTTTGAGTTTTCGTACTGTGAGTTGTCTGTGCCCACTGCCACATGCCGAGCCTCAGCGTTGCTCCACGCTGTTGAGTCTAGCATCATTGTAGGAGATGCCCTCGCTACACTACGCTGAACAGACGTCAGCCTCATCGTGCTGTAGTTTGAAGAGTAACGCTAGTGGCAGACGGATCGCAGTTGCACAAAAATAAAGGAATCTGCCATTCACTGCACCATACGTCAAACGCCGAATTGAAAGGAACTCAGTGAGAAACATTTTAAGTGAGAACACTTCGATCTATCTTGCCTACCACGGTGGACTGAATAACGTCGTTGCGAGAATGGCCTCAGCTAACTTTATTTAAACTTGCCAAACGTCATTTGTTTCTTCAGCGTTGTTGAAGAGCTGTGGTTGTGATTTCAATAGTAATGCTTATTCTTCACCTGCCGAATTTTAAAGCAAAAGTTTTATGTGTTAAATTATTACTGGTTTTGTGGGTATTATGTACATGAGATTTTACAATCTGAGGTTCTTTGTTGTTGCTGCAAATGGGCTTAAGAAGTACTCTGTGCATATATGTTAACATTTTTTAAGTATATCAGCTTTATATAATCTGTCATTCAGAAATCTGAAAGATTTTGCTACTTGGGACCCAGTTTTATTAAACAAATAGTAGAGGTTAAACTAGAATTCTCTGATCTAGTGTTTTATTGCGTATGTTCTATTTTATTTCCGTATTTTATGAGAGTTTTCAAATGTTTTAAACGACAGTTTAATGTTTTGAAAAATTTGTGAAACTGCATCACAGTACCACTCGTTGTGACTTGGCGGCGGAGTCAAGCTGCTTACTGCAGACTGGATGCATCACTGCATCTTTTATTAATTATTTTGATGTCAGTGGAGAACGAAAGTTGTATGGGCATATTTTAAGTCGAAGCGCTACGAACGTGGGCAAATTTTGTTGTGTTTAGCACAATTATCCTCCAGTCAACAAAGTTTTTATTCTTGGGGTAAACGTGTTTCTACAGGTAGCTCCTCTTTCACTGCCTCTCCAGTTATGCTGGAAGATAACTTATGCCTTCTTTGTTAATGTATGTACCGTGACATCGTAAGTTTTATCTTACTATATCAAAGTACTTAGGTTAAGAGACTATACTTGCACGACCCCCATGAAAAACTTACTCCCACTGAAATCCTGTGCCTCAGCCAAAGTAATATCCACTGTTACAAGCAAATTATTATTATTAAATTTAAAGATTATATGTATTTTACTGTATTTACAAATCATTATCCTTACATCATAACATTTTATACGTGTTACTGGTTTTAATGTCCATGTCATACATATCTGCACATCTATGACATTTTAAAGGTGGCAGTGATAGAAAGTTGTATATGACGGATGGTGGTATTCTTTTTAGAAGTATATGATATTAGTATATGTATACAACAAAAAAACAGAAAGTCGAAACGACGTATGGAACTAACTAAATCTCAGTACGTAAGTTCATAATCCATAAAAGAGCTGTATCGTCTAGTTTTAAGAGGTCGCTCCAGCTTCCCTGATAGGAACGCACGGAACATTCATCTGTAATGTACTTCATAATCTGGCTTTTGTCCCCACAGGCACAAACCAGAGACTCTGTAGCACGCCATTTGTAAAGTGAGCCTGTGTATCAACCATGCACAGAGCGAGCACTGTTCGATTTGATCCATAGTTTCCTATCAAGTTCTGTGCCAGCACTCACAGTTCAACTTTCAGAATCACTCACGCTTTTCAGGATTTGCATGAAATTATCAGCTCTGATCCCACCACTATATTACTGGTTCTGCTTACTGTAACGATGGGTTCCTCGAACAGAGTCTATTTCGTCATAGACTTGGTATTTCCTCCTGTATGTATGCTGTCTTGTAGCTTGGTGTATTCCCTAATCAAGCCATCGTTCCTACGGGTTGAAGGTGAATAGATGTTGCTCAGCAGAGGGAGGCAATAAATGGGTGCTGACCGGATTGTCCCACCACGTAGTGTGGATTCAACAGGACGTCAAGAAAGCTGTTGTGGCAGCTGTTTATCCAGGCTAGGCACAACACTCAGCTGCTGAGAATACCGGCACAATGGATGATGTGGGAATGTATCTACTGGGGCTCCCCACGTCGTTCCATACACTTTTTGAATAATATTGTTACGAGTTTTTATCTAAACAGCGGTATTTTCAAGATGTTTTATATACAAAAGGGTGCTGTCAATGGTGAAACAGAGGTAATTGTTATGGCAAAGAGAATTTCCGTTAAGTTTCACTCTAAGCTCTGTGTTAGTTTGTTTATTGTTCAGATGGAATGTACACAGCTACTTCAGTTATACTTGTACTGGGTTTAAGCTATCACTTTGTAAAATAAGAGTTCATAGCTGTTAGATTTTCCTTGAGAATTGTCTCAGCTTGTCCGAGGTCTTTGGTTATATAAGCGAGAGCGATACCGTCAGCGTAGCAGAATTTTGTTGACCTGGTATTGGAGAGGTGGGAGATACATAGATTGAATAATAGGGGGGGGCTAAGACGGAGCCCTGTGGTAGACCGTTACTTAATTTCCTCTCCTCGCTCTCATTTTCTTTCAAGTAACATAGCTCCAAGAAGCCATACATAGAAGGAAGTTCTACAGTATACTAGTGAAGAAAACAGAGCAATACACAATGAGACGAACACAAGTAACACTTTTAATCAAAGTCAGTTATTACACTGGAGACATCTCGATTTATGATGCTCGTCTGGACATCACGAAAGACGGGACATGGTTGTTAATAGGATGTGCGATATCCAACAGTAAATACTGTGGTACGTGTTCCCATGCCTGTAACAAGGATGTAAGGAGACCTTGTAGTGGGGCGTTCAATTCCTACATCACCGCCAATGTGCGCTGTATGGTGGTTAAAACCTCTGCTAGATAAATTTAAATGTAATGCTGTATCCCAGTGCTAGCCGGCCGCGTGTTCGAGCATGGGAGCTGCCGGCTTGAAGGGTATGATGACTCAACCTCTCTCCCGGGTTATCACCTGTAGCTGGCGAAATCGATAACTCTGGCACAGATGTTCACTGTTATTTGCTCCTCATTGCATCACACTTTGGGAGGTACTCGTCAGAGTTCGTCTCCCATTGTTGCATCGAATACGGCTTATAACGAACCAGAATTACGAGGAGTTTTGACGAATACTAGAATATGATACCAAGCCGATATGACGAAACTTGCGATCCCATTTTTTGAGCTATTTTTACCTAAAATAAAATCACAAGTTTGCTGTGGAAGAGGCGATCGGTGTAGTGTATATCACTTTAAATTTCCACGATTTAACCAGGTTTTCCGTAATACTCTGGAAAATTATTTTTATTTTTTATTTTAAAAGAAGGGAATTATCCTATAAATTCAGTTTGTTTTTATTCGATCGTAAATGACATGTATTTAGATCTTTACAATATTTTGATTTCGAAATTTCTCGTAATAGTTTATGATATTTTATATGAAGAACTTTTATAATTTTTCGAAAGCAAACCGAATTTTTCCTGAAAAAAAACAGTTATACGGAAGAGAATATCAAATATTTATTATTTTGGCAGTGTGACATACACCGTAACTGTTACAAAACTTTATTCCAAAATAATGTAGAATAACGCATAATTATTTTTATAAATTTTGTAAATGTAAAAAAGCGTGTATTATCTGAAACTGTTCATTTCTGAGTAAAACTACGTACAAAAGTTAATTTGAGCAATTACCGGTTTTAGAACAATGAAGAAATTAATGCTTTGATACATCGTTTGTAGTACATGCCAAAAGTATTTAGTCCTTGTCTATACTCTGAGCTGTAAGTCAGTGTTTGTGTCGTGGACACAGTGTGATCCGTGTACAATTTTTTATGTTGGAAACTGAAATTTATATTGAAAATGCTTTACGAACTTGTTGATTGAGGAAGCAACGAATAGGAGATGTCTGAACGCTGGAAAGAAGATTGCTACTAGCGATAGGCAGAAATTGATGCATAAATTTCCTTTTTTTCTCATGCCTGGATGTGCAATAGAAGAAAAAGCATCGAAACGGGAACAAGTATTTTCACTATCGTTCGAGAAATCTCTATCTTTACATCATATGCTCGACGTAAAGAAATCTGGAACCGCAAATACTTTCACGAAATAAGGTGAGTATTAAAATTTGTGCTCATTAGATTAACCATCAACATTACTGTTTCCTACACTACACATTTATGTAATTAAAAACCTATAGAACTGGCGAAAAATGCAGTTATTCATCATGAAATTGCCTAACAATGACTTTTAAATGGAGGTAGGGGGCAGCATTGTTTGACACTGAGGGGGAAACTTACACCAAAGGGGGTTTTTTCGGGACCCATAAATACAAAACTATTATTGCTGCCACTTATTAAATTATGGTCAGGCAAGCGTCTCTTTCTGAAAGAGACGGATTATTAGAGTCATTTTCAAGCTTCCTCATAATATTTTATAAATATAACGTCCCGAGCCAACTTGGAAATGGCCGAGAAACAGGACAGAGGCGCCACAAATAGCTAGCTGACAGCACATCCGCTACTGCATCTTTTGAACTACGTGACGAAACTGCCATTCTGATCCTGTTCGTGAATCAGAGCGCAATGTAAACGAGTCTTCTTCGCAGAAACGTGATAAATTGTGTGCGTGAGTTTGTGAACTTATATTATCACGGTGAAGTCCTGGAAATGTGCCGCCTCCAACTATTGTGTGGAGGAAGTCGTCACATGTTCGTAGCTTGTACACAAAACATGGTTAAATTTTTTTATCCATATTGAAGGAGGGCAACTCTCAAGCCCAATAATGACATGAAGACATATCTGTTCCCCATTAATCGATGCTCACACACGTTCACTTGTATTGATATCGTGGAAACAGCTTAGATACATGATAAAGTTTTAAATATGTCCTACAGAGTCGTTTTCTGTGTTAATCACTTACCGTTAAGGTAAGAAAATCTATACAAGTTACTCGGTGTTTTAATTTTCCTTTTATAAAAATGCTATTTGTGATTTTATGTGAGCCTGTCTTTGCATTTATGTTGTGATGGTAATATATCCAGAATATCATGTTTAGGACACTTGGGTGTACGTTACCCATATCGACGTCATGTTTAACTAGTGTGTGTGTGTGTGTGTTTTTTTTAAAGGGTTTACTGCATTAACAACACTTTTCAAATAAACAGTTCTACAGAACTGAAGAAGCAGATGTATCCTATCAGACTGATGCTATGCCCCCGAGAAGATTGTCAAACTACGGCCATCCACCCCCTCCCAACATACACAGAAAAATAACTTTCTGCAGTTTTTCCTACGTAGATTAGTATTGGAATAAATTTAAATTTTTTAGTAGTTTTAATAAAACTCAGGTAGTATCGAAACAAACCTAGATAAGAACGAGTAGGACTCACTCAACAAGGGCCTCGCAAAAGCTTAATTGTGTGTATACACTACTGGCCATTAAAATTGCTACATCACGAAGGTGACATGCTACAGACGCGAAATTTAACCGACAGGAAGAAGATTCTGTGACATGCAAATGATTAGCGTTTCAGAGCATTCACACAAGGTTGGCGCCGGTGGCGACTCATACAACGTGCTGACATGAGGAAATTTTCCAACCGATTTCTCATACACAAACAGCAGTTGACAGGCGTTTCCTGGTGAAATGTTGTTGTGATGCGTCGTGTAAGGAGGTGAAATGCATACCATTACGTTTCCGACTTTGATAAAGGTCGGATTGTAGCCTATCGCGATTGCCGTTTATCGTATCGCGACATTGCTGCTCGCGTTGGTCGAGATCCAATGACTGTTAGCAGCAGATGGAATCGGCGGGTCCAAGAGGGTAATACGGAACTCCGTGCTGGATCCCAACGGCCTCGTATCACAAGCAGTCTAGATGACAGGCATCTTATCCGCATGCCTGTAACGGATCGTGCAGCCACGTCTCGATCCCTGATCATCTGATGGGGACGTTTGCAACACAACAACCATCTGCACGAGATGTTCGATGACGTTTGCAGCACCATGGACTATCAGCTCTGAGACCATGACTGCGGTTACCCTTGACGCAGCATCACAGACATGAGCGCCTGCGATGGTGTACTCAACGACGAACCTGGGTGCATGACTGCAAAAACCTCATTTTTTCCGATGAATCCAGGTTCTGTTTGCAGCATCTTGATGGTCGCATCCGTGTTTGGCGACATCGCGGTGAACGCACATTGGAAGCACGTATTCGTCATCGCCATACTGGCGCATCACCCGGCGTGATGGTATGGGGTGCCATTGGTTACACGTCTCGGTCACCTCTTGTTCACATTGACGGGACTTTGAAGAGTGGACGTTACATTTCAGATGTGTTACGACCCGTGGCTCTACCCTTCATTCGATCCCTACGAAACCCTACATTTCAGCAGGATAATGCACGACAGTATGTAGCAGGTCCTATACCGACCTCTCTGGATACAGAAAATGTTCGACTGCTGTCCTGGCCAGCACATTCTCCAGATCTCTCACCAATTGAAAACGTCTGGTCAATGGTGGCCGAACAACTCGCTCGTCACAATACGCTAGTCACTACTCTTGATGTACTGTGGTATCGTGTTGAAGCTGCATGGGTAGCTGTACTTGTACACGCCATCCAAGCTCTGTTTGACTCAATGCCCAGGCGTATCAAAGCTGTTATTACGGCCAGATATGGTTGTTCTGGGTCCTGATTTCTCAGGATATATGCACTCAAATTGCGTGAAAATGTAATGACATGTCAGTTCTAGTATAATATATTTGTCCAATGAATACCGGTCTATCATCTGCATTTTTTCTTGGTGTAGCAACTTTAATGGCCAGTAGTGTATATAGTTTATCCCTCCCGGGAATCCATAACTTTGACTATTTGTGCGTGTTAGTGATATCGATACAGGTACGATAACGAAGTGTGTGACATAAATGGCCGTAGATTGTGACTGCATTGCCGTAGAAGCTTCGATATTTTACACGTGGCCTTCAGTATGTATGACCAATTTTAACTTGATAGACCTGCCCGTTCCTGACAAAAAGGGGTCTTAACAGAAGGACAGGCAAACAGTTGGACAAGAAATGCCAAATAAACTTTCATCGGGTAATATAATTAGAAATTAAGAATTTTCCGATGTTTCCCCTTAGCTGTTCATGAAACCATGCGTCTTGCCAAATTTCATATTTCTAGGTCAACTATTAGATTTCGATGAGTGAGTTTGCGAGTATAAAAATATGTGACATAAATGGCCGTAATGTCTCACTGCGTTGACGCGGAAGCTTAAATGTTTTACATCGTCAAGTGACCAGAGACCCCAGTATGTGACATAAATTTCAGTTTGATGTGTCCATCTGTCCCTGAGGGACACTGTCCTTAACAGCCAGAAAGACACACCGACAGATAAGAAAGTGATCTTATAAGGGTTCCGTTTTTACAGACTCTGATCGGAACCCAAAAATGGTATAGAAAGTCAAATATACTTAACAAAAATGTCCTGCGCAACAATTAAATGTATTATGTACTTATCCATTAAAATATAAACTCCTCGATGATTCATGGCGGAGGGTACCTCGTACCATGGTCAGTTATTCGGTTTCGTGTTCCACACACAAACAGAACCACTAAAATCCGAATGTCAGCATGATGCCGTGAGAGACGTAATTTCTCTGTCTTCTTTCCGTGGCTCTTCGGTCACTTGTGTGTTGGTGACACTAGCAATGTCTTGCAGCCTGTTTCAAATACCCGTTGTCTAAACTTACTTACGACTGTGTCACGAAAGGATATCTTTTCTCCCAATTAAGATTCACAGAGCCTTTCCGCAATAATCGGGTGTTGATCGCAACTACCGGAAACTTCCTTTCATCCTAGCCGACGGGGTACACAAACACTGAAGAGGTAGTCAAGACTGAGTCGCACATGTTTTATACGTGGGCTGCTGTATAGATTTTACACTTTCCAAGAATGCTGCCATTAGTGTCCCCAACAACAACTTTTATAAGTTCTATAAGTTAGCTTAAGTGGGAGTAACCAAGATTTTTGTGAGGTAAGCGATTTGTGAAAAGTACAGGTTAATGTTAGTCAGGGCCATTCTCTTGTAGAGATTATTGAAAGTCAGATTGCGTTGCGCTAAAAAAATATTGTGTGTCAGTTTAAACACAGTCACCCGTATATAATTTTTCAAAAGGGGACGTTTCATATGGCGAATTTCTACTAACTTATGAAATGTCACATGACAATTGAATGATATTTTTATGCTTTGGTTTGCGTAATTGCTTATTTCATTTGATATCTGGTTTCCAGCTGTCTTGCAGCATTGGTTTCATAAAATAAAATTAAATGCATTTGCTAATGTGAACACTTTCTGTCAACAGATCTACACTCCTGGAAATTGAAATAAGAACACCGTGAATTCATTGTCCCAGGAAGGGGAAACTTTATTGACACATTCCTGGGGTCAGATACATCACATGATCACACTGACAGAACCACAGGCACATAGACACAGGCAACAGAGCATGCACAATGTCGGCACTAGTACAGTGTATATCCACCTTTCGCAGCAATGCAGGCTGCTATTCTCCCATGGAGACGATCGTAGAGATGCTGGATGTAGTCCTGTGGAACGGCTTGCCATGCCATTTCCACCTGGCGCCTCAGTTGGACCAGCGTTCGTGCTGGACGTGCAGACCGCGTGAGACGACGCTTCATCCAGTCCCGCCGGCCGAAGTGGCCGTGCGGTTAAAGGCGCTGCAGTCTGGAACCGCAAGACCGCTACGGTCGCAGGTTCGAATCCTGCCTCGGGCATGGATATTTGTGATGTCCTTAGGTTAGTTAGGTTTAACTAGTTCTAAGTTCTAGGGGACTAATGACCTCAGAAGTTGAGTCCCATAGTGCTCAGAGCCATCCAGTCCCAAACATGCTCAATGGGGGACAGATCCGGAGATCTTGCTGGCCAGGGTAGTTGACTTACACCTTCTAGAGCACGTTGGGTGGCACGGGATACATGCGGACGTGCCGGTCTAGGAATGGTAGAACGATGGGTTCGATGACGGTTTGGATGTACCGTGCACTATTCAGTGTCCCCTCGACGATCACCAGTGGTGTACGGCCAGTGTAGGAGATCGCTCCCCACACCATGATGCCGGGTGTTGGCCCTGTGTGCCTCGGTCGTATGCAGTCCTGATTGTGGCGCTCACCTGCACGGCGCCAAACACGCATACGACCATCATTGGCACCAAGGCAGAAGCGACTCTCATCGCTGAAGACGACACGTCTCCATTCGTCCCTCCATTCACGCCTGTCGCGACACCACTGGAGGCGGGCTGCACGATGTTGGGGCGTGAGCGGAAGACGGCCTAACGGTGTGCGGGACCGTAGCCCAGCTTCATGGAGACGGTTGCGAATGGTCCTCGCCGATACCCCAGGAGCAACAGTGTCCCTGATTTGCTGGGAAGTGGCGGTGCGGTCCCCTACGGCACTGCGTAGGATCCTACGGTCTTGGCGTGCATCCGTGCGTCGCTGCGGTCCGGTCCCAGGTCGACGGGCACGTGCACCTTCCGCCGACCACTGGGGGCAACATCGATGTACTGTGGAGACCTCACGCCCCACGTGTTGAGCAATTCGGCGGTACGTCCACCCGGCCTCCCGCATGCCCACTATACGCCCTCGCTCGAAGTCCGTCAACTGCACATACGGTTCACGTCCACGCTGTCGCGGCATGCTACCAGTGTTAAAGACTGCGATGGAGCTCCGTATGCCACGGCAAACTGGCTGACACTGACGGCGGCGGTGCACAAATGATGCGCAGCTAGCGCCATTCGACGGCCAACACCGCGGTTCCTGGTGTGTCCGCTGTGCCGTGCGTGTGATCATTGCTTGTACAGCCCTCTCGCAGTGTCCGGAGCAAGTATGGTGGGTCTGACACACCGGTGTCAATGTGTTCTTTTTTCCATTTCCAGGAGTGTATTAAATAATTACTTTATGATCCACATTCTTCGAAAAAGGAGCTCTTGGAATGGAAAGAACAATAAGAAGGGACTAGTAACAGGAACTGCATACATAATTTTCTTTTTAACTACTTGGTAATTTTTTTGGTAGAGTAAGTTATCGTGATGCATCACTCTAGTGTTGAGATGTGACATAGGTATTAGACATGGCCATTTTTAGTGTGATATTTTTTCTGCTTGAGCTATGTCATGTTTAGAGATAAGTTTTTTTTTTTTTTTTTTTTTTTTTTGCTGCTGTTTGCCAGGCATAGTGCTACTGAATTTTAATTTGTGTTACTCTGTTAAGCCAGTTTTACTACTGATTTATTTTTCTTGTTTGCTGCTCATTGCCTTATGTTAGTTGTAATTTATGCTGCTTGCTTCGCCATGTGTATTTTTGATCATTGCTGTTTGTGTTAATTGTTTTGTGCTGCTGCATTGCCTCGTCCCTTAATTTAGCATCTGAGCTCAGTAGATATAAGTTAGCTTAAGTGGGAGTAACCAAGATTTTTGTGAGGTAAGCGATTTGTGAAAAGTACAGGTTAATGTTAGTCAGGGCCATTCTCTTGTAGAGATTATTGAAAGTCAGATTGCGTTGCGCTAAAAAAATATTGTGTGTCAGTTTAAACACAGTCACCCGTATATAATTTTTCAAAAGGGGACGTTTCAGTTCGTTCCATTTCATCTCGCTTTGCAACGTTACGTCCTTTTTTTCTAAGTTCTCTATGTTTAATTTTGTGACTGAAACAGAACTGGTATTCTTCATACGCGTGTATGTCTGTTGTAATGCTGAACAACACAACTGATGAAGCTACGGAAACGCCATCTGATAACTGAGTCACCAAATCTGAAACTGCATAACTGTATACCTGTATTTTCAATTAAATTTGCCAAAGTGATTAGAGAACCAAAACTGTGAACTAAATAAGCTACCGATTGAAGTTTATTGTGCGATACAGAGAGCAGTACTAAAATGCGTGATGTCACAATGCGTGACATGTAATTCAAACACACAAGTTAACTTATAAAATTACCAATCGAGTTTTGAGAGAGAAAATAACCGAAATGGTTCAACAGAAATGCTCTGTGAATTTACATACACAATCTAACAGAACAAAGTTCCAAAACGTGAATAATACTCAAGTGAATCTAATAACGCGCTGTGACAAAATAAAACTGTCTGCATATAAAATTTGAACTTAATTTTAGCTCACCTAATCTAGTACTGAATTCTGAAAAGTAAAGTGAACATTAAGTGAATTCACTGTGTTCCGACTGTTATGTCAAACTGGCATTAACAAACCTGCTGCAAACCGCTGTCACTGCCCTCTTTCAGGCACACCGTGCGGTCTCCAAGTTTCAGGCTGCCGTTCCGTCTCGCCCTGGTTTTGTGTCCCAGGAGGTAGAATATAGCCCGAATATGTACATAGAAAACAGAATACAAGTTTATGCAGGATACCTATAACATGGCTGTCAGACTGGCCACTACGAGCGAAGACCAGCACATGTCCATCCCGATGCTTGACTGACCTGGCACACTCTATCCCAAACTAAAAATGTCCATCTATTTATATCAGTTTTTCCTTCGTTTCTGACGTAGTGTCAGAGAGAGAAAGTATGGCAGTGATAAATTCCCACACGTCAGCTGCTTACGAATCGCCACTCTTGGCTCTGGCCTAGTGCCCCGGCTCATACATCGCAATAACTTAAGGCAACGGTGCAGTTTACTGCCTCGGTGTTGCTCCACTCAACACAAACTGTGTGTGCAATACTGCCGTCGCAGCTCCGCGCCCGCGAGTGTCTTGTTTACCTTTCCCGGCCCGCTACTGTTGACTGTTACCACACTCTGCAGCGGACCCAGATTTCATCGCCCAACCGTACCTTCATTGAATTTTGACAACATTTCCCTTTCCTTCGATTAGGACTAATACTAGTGCAGCAAATCTCCCACCTTTCAACAAGATGCGTCCTGAATCGAATTATAACAGACGTGGTCTGTGGCTGCGTAAAAATACCTTGCTTTCAAAACTGACATTTTACAAACTAAAACTAACGAGAACATCAAAACATTGACTCTACACCTGTACAGTGTTTAGAATGGTTACTTATGCCATAGGCAACTGATGTGTTGGCATCTCCTCTACTGGTGCACGTTTCCACATTCTCCCCAAAGCTATACTCAAGAAATATAGAAAAACGGCACACCCTGTGGCTGAAATTCTCACTGTCATTATTCTGTCACTCCGATGCTGTTGTAACGTTCGAACGTGTTCCAATACTTTATTAACCGCGATACATCCTTCCTGTGCATTAATAAAGGAATGCAACGGTTCCAAAAACTCTGAAACGTGGAGTTTAAACATGTGAGATTCTGCACTAGTAATATCTCTAGAGCTCCTTCCGGGTAACACAACGTTCCATGTGACAAAGTTAAAGCTGTTTCACCTGTACGTGGTGCTGGAAGACAGAAATCTTCCCCCACAATATCACAAACAATACCATTTATAATTATTCCACTTTCCCGCAGTTGCAACCTCCTTATTTTATCCGCTCTCTGATTGTTATAACAAGTGATCATCACCCATATCGGCGTAAATACCGAATATAACCAATGCCTCCCTACCTTCTGGAAGAAGGAATGTGTCGATAAGACCTCTTTCTCACAACCTCAGCTATTCGCAATCCCCAGGAACAGTCCAACTTCATATGTACTACTATCCGTAAAAACTGGTCGATTCGGGAAAATCATCACTCGTCCCTGCGTAGATTGCTCCAGTTCTGACAGTGGTAGTACTCCACGAGTTTCTCCGTTCGCTGAAATAAAAAGTACGTCTCGCATCCTAATCTGTACACCTTTACCGATCTCCTTCCATTTCACTAGGTATGGATAAATAGTGTAACACTCATAACGTGAGTCAACTCCGACTACTGGAAAACTGACTTCGATGTAAACTCGTGCCCCATTCGTCCTCATCTGCACCAACGACACATGAAAGAATATTTGTATAGTGGCCTGTGTTACCTCCACTACATGTTCTATATCTGGTGGAAACTGTCTCTTCGCTAATTTTAATCCTCTAAAAAGATCGTCTGGCGAGATTAACACCGGCTTAGCTGCCCGTTTACCGCATGATATACTGCTTCCTGTAACATCGTTACTTCTGTACGTGCGTCACTTAATCAGTCTGCTACTGCCCTGAGCAACCTTGCTATAGCCAACTTACCATCCAGTACGTTTAATCGTTTCTGCAGCATCTCCAAATCGATGTTTATAACTTCCCGTGTCTCTCCCACATACAGAGGCAACTCCTCCGCTAAGATTCGTACGAGCTTCCTGTTACTCAAGACCCTCGCGTCTAGGCTTGACAAGCGCGCAGCGTGCCACTCTAAGGTTCCTCTAACCTTACTGACCGCTTGTCTTACCTGCATTACTGATTGATTCAGTGCTCAGACTTCATCGTCATCCGCTGTACCGAACACTATTTTCAGTATCTTTCCCCTTACATTTTTCCATCCCCTCTTGTGCCTCATTACCGCCTATGGCATATTCTCCCCTAAATGAGACAATTACTCCCTAAGTTTACTAGAAGTCTTGATACTCACCTTGTACTTCTTTTAATATGTGATTCCTTTCCCCTGGGTATACAATTCCGAGATGATTCCTGTAACTTTCGTACTTCATTTCTGAACTTCAGCACCTCTATTGTTGTTCGTAGCCACCACTTATGACTTGTTACTCATATTTCTGGCCGCCGTGAATACAGTAACGCTGACTGCCAGGTCTGGATCATTGTCCAGTGAGGTCCGACTCCACTGCTGTGACCACAGATCAGCATCCCCACAGCTGTCATCCAGCAAGTCCATATATGTTCTGACCCTGTGAAGGAAAGGAACAAAACATGCCTGTACCACCCCTTTTCCACTACAGCTTACAACAACGTATTACGACATCATCAAAAATTCCTTATAGCTCACCCTACCCCTATCGAATTCTCTGGAGAAAAAAAAAAAAATAGACTCCCCCATACAATGACAAAAAACGAAAACAACCAACAAGAAAAACGCAACTATTATCGGACCCACCAAAACCTGACAAAAAGACAGATAAAAAAAGCAGACACACAAGAAACGCAAATTATCCCTTGATACAAAAACACAAAATGTAAACATGCCATTCAATGTTACACATCCAATAATTTACTCCCTCCGTGACTGTAATGCATACGGAACGTTATGCGCTGGCTGTTGTTCTTCTGCCGAGACCTTTCTCCGCTTGCTTTGTCTAGCCTCTGCAATCGGGTCACTTCCTTGTAATTAAGATAATCAGTCCACCATTCCTTTAAAAGGCTTTACTCTACTCACGTGGATAATGGGTGTTTTTGTTAGTAGCTGCACTTCAACACTCACAGGCAAAGTCATCTCCATGAACTGGTATGGTCTGTGGTACTTCTTCAAGAATTTTTTCATGTTTCACTTAGGTGTATATGGATTCGTGATTAATACCCATTGACCTACCCTGTACTGTGGTAAAGGTCCCAACCACTTATTCAGTTCTTCCTGCCTCTCTAATGCTTTAGTATTTGCCTTCTGTACCTTCTTCCAGACTTCCTGTATTGATCGTGCAAATTCCCTCACTGCGTCCCATTTAGCTCCCGATTTCAGGCATAGAACGTCAAATGGTGATGGCATCTTTCTTCCATAGACCATCTCGAATGGTGACATTCCGACCCCCGAATGTATCTTAGTGTTATAACTCGATACCACGTATGGAAGATAAACGTCCCATTTATCATGGTTTCCACTCACATAATAACTTAGCATTTTCGAAATTGTCCAATGTACTCGCTCCGTTCTCCCATTCGCCTGCGGATGAAAATGGCTGGTCCGTAATTTCTTAATTCTCAATAGACGACACAGTTGTGACGTTAATTCGGACATGAAGTTCGTTCCCTGAACCGTAATTATGGTATCAGGCACTCCAAACTTCAATAACCAGTTATTGACTGAAGCTTGTGCTACCGTACTTGCCTGTTGGTCTGGTATTGCGACCGTGGGTAGAAACCGTGAAAAGTGATCAATTATAGTTAAAACGTACCGATTCCGTGCCGGTGTTTTGTTGAACGGCCCGCAAATATCTAGTGTTATAAACTCGAATGGTTTCCAAGCCTCTGGTAACTGTTGCAATGGAATTCTTCTGCGCGCCACATCCGCTCGCTGCGCACATGCCACACAATTTGCTATGTATAGTTCCACGCCCCTTCTCCGACTGCACCACCAAAATCGTTCTGTTATTCGTCTTTCCGTTACTCGACGACCACCATGCCCCAAAAGCACATGATCATGGGCCTGCTTTAAGACTTCCTCTCTCAAATTCTTTGGTACACTACCTGTGGTCAGCACCTGATAAATCTACACAACAAATTTCCCTCCACAATGAAATGTGGTTGAGTCCAACAACCCTGGAACACCTCATCCTCTGCTTGTGCCCTTTTCCATTCCGCAACACTCTTACACATTCCTTCTCATGTGTCTAATTTTCCACTTAATGCATCTGCATTCCCGTGCTTCTACCCTGGCTTATTAATTACTTCAAAGTCAAATTCACTTAATTTTAAGGCCCACCGTGTTAACCGACTAGAAGGGTCCTTGAGTCCCAGTAACCATCTCAATGCTCCATGATCCATCACGACCTTAAACTTCCTACCATAAAGGTAACAACGAAAATACATTACTCCATATATTACAGCCAACATCTCCTTTTCCGTTGTGGAATAATTGCGCTCCTCCCTATTCAACAGTCTAGAAGCATACACCACTGGATGATCCTGTCCATTCACCATTTGTCCCGAAACACATCCTACTGCGCCATCTGAAGCGTCACATGGTAAGATTAAGTATTCTTCAAAATTCGGAAACACCAATACCAGACCAGAAACTAATGTCATCTTTAATTTATCGAAAACTTCCTGACATTCCTCTATCCATTGAAATTTAACACCTTTCTTTAAAAGCTTTGTTAACAGCTCAGCTATTTTAGCAAAATCTTCCACAAATTACGACAATAAGAACATAGTCCAATATAGATTGTAACTGCTTCATTGTACATGGTGACAGAAAATTTTGAACTGCCTCTGTTGAAAGAGGATCGGTTTGAACCCCTTGTTCACTGATTACATGACCAAAATAGTTGACCTGCGTCTGCACAAAATTATATTTTTCTAAAGTTAATGTTAACCGTGCCGTCCGCAATCTTCTAAAGACTTCTCTTAAATGTGATACAAGTTCTGATATATCCTTCAAAAATACTATAATGTCATATAGGTAAACAACACATGTCTTTGGTTTTAGTCCCCTTAAAATCCCGTCTAATAATCGCTGAAATGTTGCCAGTGCATACTTCAATCCGAACGGCATACTTTTGTACGGATAGTGTCCCCCAGGAACAGTAAAAGCTGTATTTGCCCTATCCTACAGCGCTACTTCCAATTGATGGTATCCGCTCCGTAAATCCATCGTCGTAAAATACTTACATTGTCCCAGATTGTCCAATATGTCTGTGATATTCGGATATGCGTCCGACATGGTTTTCGCATTCAGAAACCTATAATCACAACAAAACCTATACTTCCTCATACCATCCACCGACTTCTTAGGTACGAGAACTACATTGCTTGAATATGGACTATCGCTTTGCTCTATTACTCGACTCCTTTGTTGTTGTTCTATAAACTTCTATAGTAGCAGTCGCATATGACTTGCTATCCTATACGGTTTCCGAAACACTGGCTTATTATCCTCCGCTGTTATGTGATGCTTTGTAATCAGTGTTGCCGGTAACCTACCCTCCGGTACGAATAAATCGCTAAATGTCACTAACAATTCCTCCAATGCGACTATGTCGTCGCCCTGCAAATGCTGTAATTTTCACCTTAATTGTGCTGCAATGATGTTTTGCTTATGGTTTGCCTCTAAATCCTCCCTATCAAGGTCATCCTCATCAAAAAACCCAACGTGGCCAATAACAACTCTTTCGGCAAGCTAAAATCCGCTCTGCCGAAGTTATCTGTACTTGTTGTTGTTGTTGTGGTCTTCAGTCCTGAGACTGGTTTGATGTAGCTCTCCATGCTACTCTATCCTATGCAAGCTTCTTCATCTCCCAGTACCTACTGCAACCTACATCCTTCTGAATCTGCTTAGTGTATTCATCTCTTGGTCTCCCCCTACGACTTTTACCCTCCACGCTGCCCTCCAATACTAAATTGGTGATCCCTTTGTTGGGAAGCAGCCTACTCACGATGTAGTAAATTCACATCAGTCTTTCCATTGTGTGCCAGCCAGTCCGCTGTAACTAGCTCTGACGTCATAAATGTTGCGCAATACATTAAAATCAAGCAAATAACCTAAAACATTTCTAGCATGTCAGGAGTAATACTAAACTAATATGTGTTGAATATCAGTTCGATAACTTTAGCCATTTTCGAAATTTGGACATTTTTCTGTAAAAATCATTGGCGCAACAGAAAAGAGCTAGAGAGTTAAAAATTTATAATTAGATTCATTTCTCATAATTATTTAATAAAAACAGTCTTCTGGATCTCACAAATTAAGATTTTAGTGGAAATTCATGATTTTCTGGTTTTTGTCTCAAAACTTAAGGAAGCAAGATAGATTAAGTTGGCTAATAAATAAGGCTAGGATGTTTATATTTAAGTAGAATGGAGATCCGCTATCACCATAAGGATGTGAGAAGTTTCATTTGAATACCTATAAAACTATTGCGATAGCGTATCTCTAAAGGGCCAGTTCAGAGCTCGTCTACTGCGTGCAGTGTAATTAAATTAATTCTCTCGCCCAAAATATTTAACTTAGCCACATCAAAATTTTATTATGATTACTTACCTGTGTGCTGAATGCACATTTAAATTGAGAGCTTCATCGGCCTTCAGCAAAAGAAGCTATGATTTATTCGGTAACTTAAAGTGGTGCATTACTAGCCCAGCGGCTAGTCGGGAGAGCAGATTTGATCAGGCGTTCCCTTAGCCGTCCGCACCCCGGCTTTATATATAAGAACGCTGCGCGAGGAAGCAAGGCCCCAGTTCTCTCCAGACGCTGAATAGCACGCCATCTGTGTCGGGAGTCGCGTCGCGTCGGTATCATTGCTACAAACAGCCTCGGAGGCCGTATTAAGTTACTCGAGATACGCGTACCATGAAATCATTTTCGAGTGAAGTGTTAATTCTGGGATGACTATAATTATCGATCTTCAGTTTGAGTATTGTCGTATTTTCACGTGCCGCCGCGGCACAAACATTCTACCATTATTTAGCGTGGCGTTTGGTGAACCTAATCATCAAATTTTGGCGAGCCTTCATTTAAATATTTAATTTGGACAGTTATAGTGGCATCAGCGCATTAGACTCTGAAACTGCTCTGTTAGTTAAATTGTGTGGATTCTTTTTTTTTCATCTGTAACTTTCAGAATATACTCAACTATTTTAGAAAATCGTTTTTGATTATGAATCCCAGACAATCTCCTATTCCCCAGAGCTATAAGCTGTAACTATAAGTGTATTCTCAGATGATGTGGGCACTAGGAATTCTAATTACAGGCTTCACGTTTTGCTAATCACTTTCTGGTTGCCAATATTGTAGTTAGAGAGCCAGTGTTGAGAACGGCAAAAGACAGCATAAATAATAGGAATATTTAACATCAATAATTTCCACCCGCCGCCCCACATATGGTGCATCGGCTGGGAAATAAACTGAGTAAAAGTGAAAGTGAAATGCGACACGCAACTGAGCATAGAACAGTGAATGGGTTACGTGCGTATGTGGATGACGCAATTGGATTAACAACGCCTCTGGATTGACAGAGCTGGCACTGAGTCTAGCGGCGCTGCCGGCATCGAGAGAAGCCAGTTTCGTCTCACCCCAGTTATCCGCCGCTGCAGCGGGAGCCGCACCTGCAGTTGCGGGCCACGCAAACACACAACAGCCGTCGGAGTGCCGTCTGCAATTCAGCGAGCTGCGTCGCATCAGTAATCCTGGTACGCCACGCCGGCAACGCCATACGTCGTGCTGAAGGAACTAAGTTAAGTGAAAAGCTGTTAAAAATTTTACTAACCTACACTAAAAGACTGTCGGCGATGGAACCGCCAAAAGAAACTGTGGTTAAACTTAAGTCAGAACCTATGTCTGTTGAGGGAACTGTAAATCCAGACAACGGTTCAAGTGTAAATATGCATGAAAATAGTAATGTTGAGGTGAAATATGAAGTATTGTCTCCTGGCAGTAGTGTAAAAAGGGGCAATGATTCAATAATAGAGATCCCTGTAGTAAAGCAGACAGCAGAAATTGTTAATTTATTGGATGATAGTTTATCTGATGAGTTAAAACCGAAACAGTCATCAGAGATGGTAGAGTTTAAACAGGAGAAGTTAGGTATGACTGATCAATCAGAAGTTTCATTTAGTTTTGATGATTCTTGTGTTGGAGCTAGTTTTTCGTCACCTGAGTGTGATAAAAAGCCAGCTAGTGAGCAACCCAAAGATACTGGGGCTATTGATTTAAATGTTATATTACAAGCAATAGCTACCAGTAATGCTGCATTAAAGTCTGAAATAACTGAGGTCAAAAGCAGTAATGCAAAAATGTCAGCCAGTAATGCTAGAATGACAGCTGAATTAAAATCTGATATAATTGAGGTAAATAGCAGAATTGTGGCCAGCCAAACTAATTTTAATAAACGATTGGAGGAAATGGACAATACCTTCAAGGCTGGTTGCAATAAGCTGAAAGAGGATCTGGACAGTTTGAATAATAAAATTGATTACAATCATGAGGATATTAAGAAAAAGGTTGCTCAACAATTTTCTGAAATGTATAAAACAGTAAAATCCGAAGTTGCTGAGGTTCGCAGAGACTTCCAAATGGAAGATGCGAAGCTGGAGCACAAGTTAACAGAAAAGATCGAGGCAGAATCTGAACTGTGCTCAGATAGGTTTAAAGATGTTAATATAAAAGTAAACATATGTCAAGCAGAAGTAGACGCAATCAAAACTGATACTACTGATATTGTGCAAAGAGTAGATAATGTTGAAATGAGAGTAGAAAATATCAGTACTAACATTGCTAACATTGAAAGTAAAGTAGCTTCAGTAACTTCTGGTAATGGTAGTATACAACAAGTTGTAGCTGCAAACGCCGCTTTTATCGGGTGTCGGCAGTTCTTGCGGTTCGATCCAGATAAAAGTATCCACCCGCTAGATTTCTGGAACGATTTTGAAGATGTGATTCCACCAACTTCGTCTGAACGAGAGAAAATCTCATTTATTAGAAGCCATTTAGCAGGTGACGCCATGCGTTGGTCAGTTGATGTTATGTTGAAGTGTAAAACATTAGCGGAGTTTAAAACAGCTTTCATTAATGAGTATTGGTCTAGTAATAAGCAAAATGAAGTGTTGAGAGAATTTTGGAGTGGAAAACGCTTCAATACAGGCAAGGAATCTATTAAAGAGTTTGCTAGGTCATGGATCTCACGTTTGTCACATTTGGGCGAAAAGCTAAAACCGGAAATGATTATACTAGGTCTTGAAGCCAAACTGCCATGGTATTGGCAAACTAGAATTATATCTACCCCTAGAGACAATCTGGATCGTTTCATTGAGTATTTGGAACATGTAGAACGTGTTGCTGCCAATGAGGAGCAAGCACGTAATAACAGAAATGCTAATAACACTAGTAGTAATTTTAAGAACGAGCAGAATGGCAATGTAAACATTAGAACAGTAGGTGTTTGGCCTTCCTAAGAGAGGTAGGAATTGGAGAATTAATTATCAGAACCAACAATGGCATCCAAGTGATAATAATTTTGTTCCAAACAAAATTATGCATGTAAACAACAGTACGGAAAGTAATGCTGTGCCAGTTAACTATAATGAAAATAAAGGAAACAGTAGTAGGCCGAGGCAGGAAAACTAGTTCCCGTCTATGAGGACACTGGCGCTCACCAGGCGGTTACTTTTCCTAAGCCAGTAGTTATGGGAATTGGTAAGACAGATCAGAATACTCAGACTGAACATGTGGATGAAGAGTCGGTAGCATATAAGAATACAGCAGAAATATTAGATCACTCTCAGTATTTGATAGATATCGTGTTAGAGACGCTTTCTAAGTGGGAAGAGAAAGAGAAGGCGCAGCAGTGTAACGATAGGGAGGAGCTACAAAATACTGAATTGTCAGGTGAAGAAGCAGAAGAAATTCAGGCTTATATTTACGATGAGGATGATGTGCTCTTATCTAAAGTGCCTGTGCAGGATGTTGATAACGTACTAATAGATTTAGGACAGGAGATAAGTGAGAATGTAGAGGGTAGCCTGTTGGGGGTCGATGAACCCAGTAGCTGTGACCAGTTGTCACTTGAGAAGGAACCCGACAATAATAATGAAAATGGTTTAGCTGTAACTAGTGTTATGCCCAGTCTGGAGGCGCAGAATCGCTCAGACTACAGTAATTTGGGTCATGTTCAGCAAACTAAATGTAATGAAGTCGTGCGGTGTTTCGATTTGAAATTAATAGACCGACTGGAAAAGGCAGCTGAAAATGTAATTCAGGAAACCCCTACACACTTTGACCTAAATGTAATGAAGACAGATGTCGATCACTTTAGTTGAAGACAAATCCAAAAGGAACTATTGGATGAGTTTGAGGAACCACCTGTACAACCTAGAATAAGCCATCCTATAATAATAGTGAATATGTTGGGTATCAATGTACGTTATCTCTTAGACAGTGGAAGTGAGGTGAGTGCGATATCTCAGTCCTTCTTTGATGCATTACCTGGTAAAGACAAGCTTACAGTAATGAGGGTATCAGGACTAAGAATAATTGGTGCTACTGGCAAGGTGTCAAAAACGGTAAAGCAAGAAGCTTTGCTGCCCTTTAACATTAATGGTAATTTAATTGATCATCTATGTTTAATTGTAAACAATCTCATTATTGGGGTTTTAATTGGCATAGATTTCTTGTCAAAATATCAGAGTGTTGTTGACTTTGAAAGAAGCCAGTTAAAAATGGTCTTGCCGATAACCGGAGTAATTACAGTACCTTTTATTGATAAACATGTAGTAACTAATGATGACATTTGGGAGCTGCCTATACGAGTTCTGAAAAATAGGAGGTATTGGGACGAAGGTGTTAATTTTAGTAAAAGTAAGCTAAACACAGAAGAAGAAGAAGCAATTATTTTGGACAAAATAGAAGCTAAATTGCAGGAAATAGATAAAATTTCAGCTAATCAGAAGGAAGAACTGAGACAGGTTTTAAAAAGGCATCATAAGGTAATTTCATATCGACCTGGCGTGGTCAAAGGTTATGAATGTCAATTAAAGGTGAAACCCGGCCAAGTTTTTTTCAGGAAGCCATACCAAATACATGTAGCTAGGAAGGAGGTGGTTCGAAAGGAGATACAGAGAAGGCTGTAGGGAGGAAGTTGTTCTGTAACCTCTACACAGTGTGGCAGCTGTGCAGTCCCAGCTGTGTGAGATCTTCTTTCCTTTTCAGGTCTCATTCATTCTTCATCTTTCCTATCTACAAAAATTTCAACCCCTTCTTTCCATTACGAAAATTTTCTGAAACTAATGAATGCTGTAGGGAGGAGGTTGTTCTGTAACCTCTACACAGTGTGGCAGCTGTGCAGTCCCAACTGTGTGAGATCTTCTTTCCTTTTCAGGTCTCATTCATTCTTCATCTTCCCTATCCACAAAAATTTCGACCCCTTCTTTCCAACACATTAAATTTTCCATCATGGCTATCAAGCCATTAGTTTTGTAACCATTCTATCCACCGATTAGTGAAGAAAATACCTAATGTGACACACCTAACAGTGACATAAACAGCAGATAGGTATGATGTAATTAAGATACAAATGTATTTGAGTAACAAGTATGTATAGAACCCTGGTAATATTGTAAGTACAGAGTGTTGTTTTATTGGAAATGGTCCCACAATAATATTTTAAAAGGATATACAAATTCGTGTACAAGCAGGATCTGAAGTGGCAGTAAAACCTAGTGTATGCATTAAAGCTAACTAATAAATAGTAAGAAAGAGTGCTTAGTGTTATGAAAAATATGCAGACAAGTTGTAAGAATGAACTCACCTTATGTAGCAAGGAATGGCAGTGTAATAGAATTGAACAGTGTTTGTGGTTGAGACGTGAAGGACACGTCCTTGAAATATTTATAAGGTTGGAGCTGCCCGTTATTTGGTGTAGTGTGTGACAGGATACACCTACACGTATTAAGGTTATGAGTTGGAGGCGTGAATGCGACCATAGGTACCCTTATGTTAGATGAGACAGAGCAGCTCTTGGTGTCCTATAGGTTTAAGGAATTTAGCATTACGCTCGTCCATAATTACTTGATGCACTTTAGTGGTAGGTCGAGAGAGACTACCTGTGGTTTCAGCGTCCGATCGAGTGGAAATGGATTGCCATGTGAGCAAACTGATCAGCTGCAATACACTATAGATATGGAATAAATGTGCTATCCTATAAACGTTAATAGAGTGAGTGTTAAATAAGTACATACACTAGCAACGTATTTGAGTAACCTAATGGCAGACGTGAAACATTATTTATAGCTCAGCATAAATACACTTCGTCGAAGTAAGTACCTAATTGCAGATGTGGAACTGACACAGCAGCAGAGGACCAATAAGTGAATTTAGTAGTCAACTGAACGTAGTGTGTTTTGAACACTCAGAACTGTACTATTACCAAAAGTTACTCACATGTACAAAGAAGCAGAGAAAACAACTACTAATCAAATATACTCATACTATCTCTAAGAATAAGGTAATCAGAGATATGTCAGCTAAGTGAATAAAATACAAATGTATCAGGAATGTACCGAGCATTGGTTCAGTGTTCCGGCCCAGAAATAATAAATTGAAATTAAATGGAATTCATGATTGTATGCCTTGAGCATAAATTTTTCTTTAGTACGTGACTAACGGCGTTTTAAGCTATTTGTTTACCGATTTTATGACAATTACGTAACCACGAGAGTAATATTGAAAAAGTTCTGTTAACTTGGTTCCAGTAACATATTGAAGGACAAAATGTATATATCCCCATTTCATTGTGACCCACCCATAGATATTAAGTGAACAAAGTCTGAGGGACTCTTTTTGTTTGTTCTAAAGGACAAACCAGATAATGGCAGCCTAATAGCTGCGTGAAAAAGTGGAGTGACTTGGACACAACTCACAGTGACCCCTCCCCTTTCCCCATGTAATTTAGAGTGAACGTGAAGGACGCACACCATAGCAACTTCCCCTCCTCTACCCTTGTGAATGGAAGTGTAGAACGCCAGCCAAAGCGGCTACAACCACGTGTGTAAAAATTATTTGTGAAATTTTCTTTCAGGTTTAGAAAAGACTGCTAAGATATAATCATCTGATTATGTATCTTGAATAACTTATCTTCTTTGAATTTGTGTATGTAAAAATGTATTTAATGGAGTTAAGATTTTCATAATTTTACATATTTTTATGTTTGTTTGTCTAAGGCAATATGTTTGCCAAAGTGTTTCATGGACTTTGCTTAAAAATTTGAGTAATAATGTTGCTTAAGAGGCAGTGAACATGCCAGCAATTTAAATAATTAATGTAGGTAATCAGTTTTCTTTTAATATTTATACATGTTTACACCTTGATGCCTCAGAACATGTTCTACCAACCGATCCCATCTTCTGGTCAAGTTGTGCCACAATCTTCTCTTCTCCCCAATCCTATTCAATGCTTCCTCATTAGTTATGTGATCTACCCATCTAATCTTCAGCATTCTTCTGTAGCACCACATTTCGAAAGCTTCTATTCTCTTCTTGTCCAAACTATTTACCGTCCATGTTTCACTTCCATACATGGCTACACTCCATACAAATACTTTCAGAAATGACTTCCTGACACTTAAATCTATACTCGATGTTAACAAATTTCTCTTATTCAGAAACGCTTTCCTTGTCATTGGCAGTCTACATTTTATATCCTCTCTACTTCGACCATCATCAGTTATTTTGCTCCCCAAATAGCAAAATTCCTTTACTACTTTAAGTGTCTCATTTCCTAATCTAATACCGTCAACATCACCCGACTTAATTCGACTACATTCCATTATCCTCATTTTGCTTTTGTTGATGTTCATCTTATATCCTCCCTTCAAGACACCATCCATTCCGTTCAACTGCTCTTCCAAGGAACCATACTCACAGGAACCATATAATCGCCTTCCACATAACTTGCGTGAACTAATTCCTCCGCATGAAACAGTGCGCATTACCCAACTCTTCATTACTCGAGAGTGGCTCCACCATGTACAACGTATCCTTTGGTAACTCCATGTTTATCGAAACCCAAACTACCCTCCATGTACCTGCCAGTATGTTATCCTACTAGTCGACATTAATGAATCCGTTCGCAGTTTGCCTGCCGTCACCTTCATGTTAAGTGCGCCTTTCGACATTCGTCCATTTCCAACCGTTTCCCCCATGCAGAACGTCGTTCCACCGAGTTCCACTGTTTGTTGCCAAAGATCTATCCTCGCACAATATTCGTCAGGGAAGTCGAGTCCGAGAATCACCGAATACCCCCACCTACACATGGTAACACCTCTACCTGTTCACTAAACTTCCTACGATCACAAATTGCAGTATCGTCGTACCAAATGTCTCCACCTTATTATCTCCCACCCCACGTAACCTGTAACGTGGTGACTCAAGCCTTCTCCTGCTAGGCAGGTCTAGACTAATAACAGACACGTGTGCCCCCATGTCAACCAGAAACCTCTGTTCCCCTCCGTTCACCAAGCCTAATAAGCAGCATTCCGTCTGTGTGCCTACAAGCGCATTACTTAATTTCACTGCGACTGCTCTCCGATGGTTGAAGCAATCCCGTTCTCCTTTAACGGCTGCGGCCGCCGAGTTTCCTCCCTACTTTAACATCTGTAGTTCACTGCCCGGTGACCCATTTTCCCACATGAGTAGCACCGCAACTAAAGCTGACATTGCCTCCTAATATGCCCTACCTGTCCACAACCAAAACACTTAATTCCCGTTGCCAGAACTTTGTGCTCCACCCTTTGCTTCGTCGCATAATCTACCTCCCCTAACTACGTGGCGATCCTTAGAGCTGCCGCAAGATCACTGGGATCCTTCATTCTCACACGACGTGACATCTCCAGCGGTACTCCCCGCAAAAACACATCTAACGCCGTATTCTCAACCTCTTGCAACAGCACTCTATTAGTCTCCCCATTCTATGACATTTCGAATCCTGTATGAGAAAACCTCCACAGTCTCATTTCTCCTCATAATTAACAAAATTAATTTTTCACGAAAAACCTGTTACTGTTCTATTTTTGGTACCTCTTGCGTAACCCAGCCTCAAGCTCTGAAAACGTCTCCACATTGTTCAACGTTTCATGGTACAATATGTACGACTTGGCATCCCTTATCAAGTCTAACTTCGCCACTCTCAACATTACAACATCTGACCAGCTATTGGCCACAGTCATTACGATAATGTCATTAAGGAATACCGACACATCCTTCATTGCTTTACACGAAAAGTGGTTAACGAATGCCGCGATTGCCGGGTCAAACGGTCTATGACACTCCACGACCTGTAAGTCACTTTTATCCTACATCCCTTCCCCTACTTGCAGTGCCCCAAATCTCCCTGCTAATTCTTCATATTTTTTCTTGTCCCTTATCCTCACCTCTGATAATATCCGAATTTGTTCCGTTAGAGTGGCTACAGTTTCCACAGTAGTTATCGCTGCAGCCTCCACTGCTGGCCGTGTTTCCACCTTTCTTGCTTATAGCTCCACTGTTACCATTAATTTCGCTCTTAAACTTAGTTCTTGCGACGAATCATCGCCCATCTATATTCTGAACGTTTTCACACCAAAAGACCAAATCTCTTACAAATAAAACAACTCTTTGGCACCCGCTATGTACACGGTAATCTGTCATCTGTCAGGTTACAAAAATTACATCACTTAGGCGCTATGTTATCATGTCCCCAATTTCCCCTGAATCCAGATATATCTACAGACTCCTCGGACCTTACAAAAGACACCTTTAAAATATCTATCCAAATCCACACATAACCCTTAAAAACACAATAGGAGGACACATAAACATTAAATCAAACGTCACTTACCCATCCACATCGTGCTCGTGTGCAAGTGAACAGCCGGCCGGAGTGGCCGAGTGGTTCTAAGCGCTATAGTCTGGAACCGCGTTACCGCTACGGTCGCAGGTTCGAATCCTGCCTTGGGCATGGATGTGTGTGATGTGCTTAGGTTAGTTAGGTTTAAGTAATTCTAAGTTCTAGAGGACTGATGACCTCAGAAGTTAAGTCTCACAGTGCTCAGAGTCATTTGAACCATTTTTGCAAGTGAACAACCCTGTTTTCCTCTCTATACTGATATGGACGAACATCGAATGACAATATGTAACAAGAAATGCATGACCTCTCATCATGAATCGAACAATTCAACTACCCCTCTACACAGGCATACCTAACGCTACTTGCTCGACATAAGATGTGGGAGTGGAAATCCTTTACCAGCACTCCTAACCGGTACCACTTCTGACGCCACTGTTGCGTGGTTGGTGTGTCGAACCTGGGACTCCAGGTAGCACATCTGAAGCCGGAATCCACTGCGCTGTATTTTGTTAGGAGGCAGAGGAAGTTGAAGAGCGTTAAGGGGCAGTGCGGAGTGATACAGTGGCTTGATGGGTGACGCGTAGTGTCGTCGTGTCCCCTGCGAGCTGTCTTGCGAGTCCAGCCGACTTAGCAGACTCCTGGTATGCTGACGCCACTGATGCCTTCATCAAGGCTGCCCTCTGGAAGTCGGCCGCACTCTTACGGTCGCTGCCCGCCGATGCGTTGCGATTTGCGCCGAGCTGCAGCCTACGATTCCGGAGACTGCTACAGTCCCTGGTCCTCGCCGCCATCCACCCCTTTGGCATGCTCTGTCCGACCATGGGACGAAGGTGGTTGTACTGGTCACCCACCAGACCGCCACTGCTCCCACGACAGGACCTGAGTCGAACCCGCGCCCTCTTGGATGCTGTGCCGCAACTTGCCACCAGTGGTGCTTGCCAGAAGGCAGCACCCGCTGCTGTTTCTGGCGTTGTTGCCGCGCTGTTGCATCTACTGCAGCATTGGCCTCGCCCGGACCCCGGTACGCCAGGTGGGAAGCGTATGTGGCCCATAGACCCGAGTGGAACCGATCCCCTCCTGGACCCGCTGCAGACCACTGTCACTGCCCTCTTTCAGGCATACCATGCGATCTCGAAGTTACAGGCTGCCGTTCCGTCCCGCCCTGGTGTTGTGTCCCCGGAGGCGGAATATATCCCGAACATGTACATAGAGAACAGAATACAAGTTTACGCAGAATACTTTTAACATTCCTGCCAGACTGGCCTCTACGAGCGAAGACCATCACAGGTCTGTCCCAATGCTCGACTGACCTGGCACACTCTATCCCAAGCTAAAATTGTCCGTCTATTTATATCAGTTTTTCCCTCGCTTCTGATGTAGTGCCAGAGAGAGACAGAAACTATGGCAGTGATAAATTCCCACACGTCAGCTACTTACAACTCTCCACTCTTGGCTCTGGCCTAGTGCCCCGTCTCATATATCGCAATAACTTAAAGCAACACTGCAATTTTCTCCCTCATTGTTGCTCCACTCAAAACAAATTATGCGTGTAATACTGCCGTCGCAGCTCCGCCTCCGCGAGTGCCACGTTCACCTCGTCTGTCCCGCTGGCTGTTGACTGTTACCACACTCTGCCAGCGGCCCCAGATTTTATCACCCAACTATGCCTTCATTGAATTTTGACAAATTTTCCCTTTCCTTCGACTAGGACTAATACTAGAGCAGCAACAGAAAAAAAATGCACAAAAACTTTGCGTTTTCAAAAATATATATTACACCTAAGTAATTAGTGCAGCAACACTTCACCTAAAATGTTTACGCTTGTAAAGTTTACTTTTTATAAATTCCATATTACGCACTTAATACTCTCTTCTTGCTCTGTATGCTTTTTCGAAACTGTTTAGTAGCCAAACCCCGACCCTCTCATAAGGTTAGCTTAAGAAACTGACTGCAACGACAGTACTGCAACCAACGAAAGATCACACAGTTTTACTCAGGACCTGTGTGGCGGAATGTATAGTCTACTGAATACTAATGTTTGAAAAATTTTGAGAATACAAATATGAAATACGAGACACGCAGTGAAAATATAAAGCACGCCTCACTTTCCTTGAATCCCAAAAATAAACAAGAAACCTTAAAATTTGAACGATGTGACTGTGTCAAGCAGCGCACAGCTTAAACTTTATTGTAACATTGCAGGTTGGCTTGCTTACACATCTGCTTCAACTTACAATTTTACACACTTTGTGACATTCGTCACACCATATAGAAACTCCAAGTTATTCTGTCTCCTCCTACACTCACTCAAAGACATCCACACCCTGTTCATTACAGCTACAACAGCAAACAATCGCAGACTGCTGCCCAAGTTATCAGTGATTTCGTTTATGTACAAAGAGAACAATTAGTAAATAATTTACAAACTACCAAATTTTCTAAAGGAAGTCTATATCTTACTATTTACGCTAGCAGTAGCTCTCTAATTGGTTTTTTGGCGCAGCTCAAAATCTTTCCATAGGAAAAAAAAGAGAAATAAAAAAGACTCTTCGTACGGCATCTTTTTCAAAATTTTCGAACACTACTTCAAGCATTCGATAGTGAAGGTAAATATTTATGGTATTTCATACCTCTTCACCCCTTTAAATAGCCGGGTTAAAAATATCTTCATATTTTAATTTATCATAACCATCCACATGCTTACGAATTGCACTCATAACAAAAACAGGACCAATTTCTTGAGCACTTAAACTCAACTATGCCACACTGATCGGATAAATATCGCAATAGGAAGATTGTGGTTGGACAGCCTGAGGTTGAAAGTCATGCGACAGTGATTTGCGCATATACAGTTTGCGGTATTAACGCGTACACAGGGCATAAAAGGGCAGTGCTATAGCGGAACTGTCATTTATACACAGGTGATTCACGTGAAAAAGTTTCCGATGTGGTTAGGGCTGCACCACGGGAATTAACAGACTTCAAGAGCGGAAAGGTACGAGCGTTATTCGGGAAGTAAGGTCCGATGGTGTGCGAAATGGAAATCACAGTGAAAAACAGATGAAGTTTTGCACAGATGCATTGGGCAGTGCCTCTAGTATGCCCGTCGATCGCGTCCCATCGCTCTTTCCTTCTGAGCACACAGTGAGCATGTAAAGATGCTTAGAACAATAGTATCTGCAGCCAAATATGAGGGTCTGGTGTCAGATTTCGCCTGATGTCATGCAGCCCACGTAACATAGCTGTCCTGTGTTTTCTTCTGCATGATAATTGTCTACCACTCTCTACAGGTGCAATTCGATGAGAAGTATTTGATCACCCACAGTGGAGCCCATAACTGACTCTCCTTGAGTTTCATCCCTTCTCACATAAACCGCAGGCTATGAAGACAACGTTATGCCACAGACAACAAGCTGCAGACCAGCGTAGAGAATCGCCCAGAAGCACAGGCAGCTGTCTTCTGTGACGAGGGTAATGAAAAGTTGGTACAACGCTACGACAAATGTCTAAATTGGAGCGGCGACTATGTAGAGAAGTGACTGAAAGTTGTAGCTAACTGTTGCAAATAAAACATTTTTAATTTTCATAGTGGCTTCCATTATGTGGCCGATCGGACCTTACTTCCCGAACAGGCCGCATAGCATGAACCAGATGCAAGGGGCATTTTATTTCGGAAGAATATGCTGAGAATACCAGATTTCAGGCATTACGTCTCACAACAGACATCGCATTGGCCAATGGCCTTCAGGTAACGGCGAGAGCAGCGGCGTTTGCGTAGAGTTGCCAGAGCTAACAGGCAAGCAAACGCTGAGTGAAATAACCACAGACGTACGACGATCCTTTCAGTTAGGACTGTGTGGCGAAATTTATAGTTAATGGGCTATGGAATCTGACGATGGTCACATCGCCTGCAGCACGGCTCCTTGGGTAGTGAACGTATCGGTTGGACCCTGAATTGCCCGGAAATGGTGTTCTGGTCAGATTAGTCCCGTTTTCAGTTGGTAGCGGCCATTGGCAGGCTTTTAGTGTGCAGCAGATCCCACTAAACCATGGATCTAAGTTGTCAAAAAGGCACTGTGCAAGCCAGCGATAATTTCAAAATGGTGTAGTTGTGTTTAGATGGAGTGGAGTGGACCCTCAGGTGCAACTGGACTGATGATTGACTGGAAACGGTCATGTTAGGCTACTTAGAGACCATTTGGGGACTTTATGTTCCAATACAGCGATGGAATGTTTGTGGATAACAACACGGCATGTCGCCAGGCCACAATTGTTCGCGACTGGTTCGAGATAAATTCTGGATGATTCGAGAGAATGATTTGGCCACCCATCGAACATTTATTGTACGTAACAGAGAGTTCAGTTTGTGCACAAAATCTAGTACTGGCGGCACATTCTCAGTTATAGACGGCTATTGAGGTTGCGTGGTTCAGTGTTTTTATAGGTGACTTGCAACGACTTGTCTTGTGCGTGCCATGTCGAGTTACTGCACTAAACCTGGCAACAGGACGTCCAAGACGATATAGGGAGGTATTCCAAGACTTTGGTCACCTCAATGTAAGTGTTCTACGTGGTTATTCGAAATTACTGAGACTGCAGATGGTTGTTTATTAATAGTAAACACTCATGTTAATTATGTCTGAATGAAACTCTAATTCCACCAGAGGCTGCAAAACCTTCCTAAAATGGCTCTGAGCACCATGGGACAAAACATCTGAGGTTATCAGTCCCCTAGAATTTAGAACTACTGAAACCTAACCATCCTAAGGACATCACACACATCCACGCCCAAGGCAGGATTCGAACCTGCGACCGTAGCGGTAGCGCGGTTCCAGACTGAAGCGCCTAGAACCGCTCGGCCACCCCGGCTGGCAGCGAAACCTGGAATGACTGTATAGGTTACAAATAATTGTACGTGTATTACACTAGGTGTATGCCCCTATACAAAACGTTACGATTTTTCCGTCTATTGACAGACGGATTGTGGAGGGACTCTTTTGTGTTACCCGGAATATAAATAGAAATATTTCGACCACTTCCGTGTGCTTAAAGTTTTTTACAATCAAAATAGCCATTACATGATATGTTGTTGGTTCTGGTCCCTAGGAGTACGGAAAATTAAATCCAGATCTGAGGGAGGGACCACTGCGCAGAGCTTTGCATGTAGTGACTGCAGAGATGGGCACTTTCCCCTGAGTATTTTGTGCCCTGCGTTGCACGTCTACGCATTCCGCACAACGCCAGAATGTCGCGGGCGCACTGCGCTTACAACATCAAAGCCAGCGCGAAAGTAGCAGTGGGATCCACAACAGAGGCAGCTAGAGATTGTGGCCACCGGAGCGTGAATATCTGCACGTAGGGCAGGAACTTGCAGCTTCTGAGCCCACCGTCCGCCCTCTGGTGGCAGAGGGGGTCCGGGAAAGAGCGCAGCCTACTCATCGCAGATGCCGCTCTCCAGAAACGGTTTACAGTTTGACATACCACGTTACTAAGGACTGTACACTAGAAAATACATTTAGCGACATCTTTCATACCACTGGCTCGTTGTTAACTGCAACAATAGTTGCACAGGTAGAATAGCTCAGGACGATTTCTTCTACATGTACGTAAATGCTCCACATTCCAGTGCACAGAATAGGTTACGAGAACTTCGCATAAATATTGCTTCATTTGTGTCACTGAATGTGTTCAAGTCTTCAAGGAGCGTATTTTCGTAGCGGGTGAACTTTATTACAATAAAAAGCTATATAATTACTTCTGATTTATAAGAGCGACTGTCTGTATGCCTTCGTATGGTCCATAACTCTCTTAACTTATTCTCAGGATACCGACGCGGTATGTACGGTAACGACAGCAGCATAGTTGCACAGTTCTCTTCGCGTACCTTTACTTTGTATTTACTAAACGCGGCTTCACTAGATCAATCATTCCTTTCTCCAAAATATTTCCACTTATAGTCTCTGATCCCTATAGCATCACTATAACACTTTCATATGGGCCAAAGCGACCTGGTAAGATCCTGATGGTGCTGTGAAACTGGAATTTAGAAGTAACAGTCTGTGGATGGAAGTAACTTGGACTTAAGGAAGTGTAATTATAATAAAAGAGAGATACCATTTATTAGCTACAGTATTATGAAATATAATTAGTAAAACATTAAGTTAAATTCTTCCAAAAACTGTTCTAAAAGAGCATAGCATTTGTACGAGAAATATTACTGGTTCCAAAATCAATAGAAAAAAGACATTCAAGGCCATAATACAAAAACACGTTCATTGAGAGAAACATCATTACTTGTAGTTCGCTAACACTGGAATAAATCATTCCTAACGTGTCTTACGAAATGACACGTTTCATAATTGACTCTTGGCTCCACAGCCTAAGGGGCACACTGCACTAGTCACAGTCACGTCTTTGGTTTCCAGGCACAGTCCTCCTTGGCACCAGAGGAACACCACCTGGCGCTGTCTTCACGTGTTTGGCATCCCATTCTCAGTGTTGAAAGCTGGCAACTGCCACCCAGATCTTCACTGTCCTCATCCTTTTTCTTAAATATTTTTTTCACTTTTTTAAATCTCACGTAATTTTTCACATTCCCTGGCTCTTTCCCATCTTAATTTTCGATCTTCTCGAACTGTGCAATTAGAAAGCTTTCCAATTCGAATACTGAATCTGGTTGGGCTGTGCGCTCATGAGTGGCATCACTCCGTGCTGCACTTCTCTGGCTTCTTATTTCTGAACTGTCGTCTATACGTGAAATTTCACTCTTATCTCCTCTCCTAAGCCCAACTTCGGACACTTCGTTATCTATTTTTTTCTGACCTTGTTCAATGCCCATATTAGTTTCGTTTCGTTAAGATGTTCCCAATGGGCTGCTAGAACCTATGTTCTGAAAATTCTCCTGTTGTACCTCCATACCTGAACCACTGCATACAGTATGTGAATTCCCTGAATGGTCTCTCTGTTTACCTCGACCATTCTTGCTAAACTTCTCGCTTTCGCTCTTATACTAACCCAGTTACTGAATTTTTACACACTGAACGTTTGAAAAAAAAAAGAAAAAAAAGAAAAAGAAACCGCATCAACCTACAATAAGAATGCTCAGATCTCTTGCACACACCACAAGTTAAACCCCTCTAACACACACAAGTTTATGAGAAATAAATAAAAGTCCCCTAAAACACTTGAACGATGATTCTTCAGCTGTTATTCATTGGTTTAGAGAGGTTAATCACTTCTGAGATCCAAACAAAAAAATTTCTACAACATTGAAGTTTAGTGGATGTAACTGTGGCATCATGAGGTCACAAGCCAACGCCTCCTGCACAAAATGTAAGGAGTCTGACTGTAACACAAGCATATCAGATAGCGCTAGAGATCGATATACTTTTGCATCTGTGGCCGGAGTTGAAAGCATATTGATGGTAATATCTGAAAGAAAATCTTCAGAATGAAGCCTGAAATTACCGAAATTCAGTAAAAATTATTTTACTATCGTTATTGTCCGGCTCACTTTCACGTCTAGATCTTACCATGTCAACCTGCAGGTGGAGGATGAAATGGCTGCAGAATTAGTCACTAGTTTCATGCCAACAATTTGCATCTGTGGCTAAATTGAAATGAGCTCATCTAAATGGAGAGGATTCTGGCTGCAGAGACGCCCAGCCGAAGAGCTGTGTGTGAAAAGTCTGGCGGGGACGGTCCCTGACAGAGAAGTCTGACAGAACTGAACCTAGGAAAAGAAGTTATTTGATACCTACGATAATGCAGTGCCTGTCTTATTCCGATTACGATGCAAAGTTCCTTTAGACATGCATGCATGCCCGAAGGAACTTTGCATCGTAAACGGAATAACACAGGCACTGCATTATCGTGTTTGTCTGTCGATACCGGGCAAGCGACTTTCAAGTAAAACGTCTTAGGCCATGTCGTACATGAGCGACAGAAGCGAGCGACAGCACGCGACAGCTCCAGGCGACAGAACACAATCGCAGGTGTAGTTATGGAAGTGTCTTAAGTGAGCGACATCTGTGTCGCTGCCAGTCTCCCGCTGCACCTGGCGACATTTGAATTCAAACGTGTTTGAATCTGGTCGCTGCATCACACGCGACACGGAGCGACAGCCACGTGTCTTCTCGGCAAGGCAGTGGAGCGGACACGACGGCAGCTATGAATTCGATTTTAAGGGAACTAATCGGTGAAAAAATTTGATTCTTCCACAACCTATACCTTGATATCTTTAAACGATAAAGGTCTGAATTTATTTTCGTTATTCGTTATAGTTACTGTGGTGCACGAAATTGAGTACATGGCTGCTCGAAATTTTTAAGAATTTGCAGAGGTAAAATCACATTGTGTAGACTTTCTGTATAGTTCATTTAAGGCCATATATTATTGCGTATGAAATGTAACCAATATATCTAAATTGCTTTTAAAGTTGACACCGGAATGATATCTCTTTTCATTCTTGAGATATTGGTTGTTATATACGCGGACGGGTCGCTCGCGGCGGGTTTTAACCTTTCCTGCGCTTTAGGAATCAAGTGGTCGTAAAAATCGTTTTACCTCATAAAAGGTTCAAGATATTGAAACGACGAATTTTGGAAATGAGAGCACGCAGAAAGGACTATTTTGTCATATGATTAACACTCGATAGGTTTTTGTAAACGCGTGAGCAAAGCGCAAACAAAACTCCATACGACTTAAACCACGAGGTGTTGTCCAAATTTTCAAAGCCAGACAAAGGGAGAGAAACAGGTAAACGGGGTATCAAAGCGACCAGCATGAGGTATAGTTTGGCGTGAAAATATTTAACTGTTTGAAAGTAATCAGAGTAATTAACGAAAACTTAATTAATAAGCTGAGGAAAAATTGAAATATTTCACGAAAATCTGCTGTAAAGGAAGTGTCAAAACTGTCATCTGTTCAAGACCTAGCTATTTTTCACATAAAAAGATACATTGGTGCGGTATTTAAATGTCAAAAAGGCTTCCATCGAATCAAGTACGTTATGAAGGCAAACGAGGAGGCAGTAAGATCATACTTTCTGAATAAAACTTGAAATTCAAAAATGGAAGAAATTAGTCAAATATTTTGTGAAATGATTTGTGTAAAAGAAATAAGATGAGAGAAACGTTCTACATGCCTCTGAACGATGCTCGAAATCATGAACAGAAAATGAGTTGCATCACACTTTTCCCAAAATTTTTTATTTCATACTTTTAGACAAATCATTACACAAAACGTTAGACTTTTTGTTTTAAGCTTTACTTTTACACTCTATTTAGAGTAATTTAAACGCTTGTCCTTAACACTGACTGCTGATGAATTATATTCGCAACATCAAATATATGTAAAATTTCATTGTTCATTGTAATTTATTAGGAATTAAATGTGTGTGATATACTGGGATGGGTGTGAAGATCAAGTTCATTGGCCATACCTCAGAAATATACTTAGCGATTCAGTATGAACAGTATTCATAAAACTTAATATACAGAATCGTAACCGAGTCAGGTTTTTAACTAACTGATTCGTGATATTGTCGTGTCCTGACACCTTTTTTCTGGGGAGGGACCTAATTACTTTTGCCATGTCTTCGGGTGCAAAAAGTTGGGTTTCATCCTCTGGGTCTTCCTCAGCATTGAGGAAGATAGCCATGGTCTTCATCCTGGGGTTCAGCTGCTTGAAACTGCTTCTCGAAGGAGTATGCGAGGGCGTTGGCCGTTTCAGCGTGGCTGTGGGCCAGGCCCTGCTCGCCGTGCGGTGGTGGCATCCTAGCGCGTCTTTTTACGAATTGCTTGATTGCTTGCCGTAGTGTGTGATTATCTACTTTGAGAGCTGTGAGGCAGTTTTGCCATTGCTGGTTTCTATGCTCATTGAAGGCTACCTTCAGCTCACTCGGCAGTCGATTGAGCAGCCTCCTGGTGAATTGATTTCTGGTGCTTTTTGCACCCTTTTTGCCACTCTGTTCTTGTGTCGAATTTGAGCTAGCTAATGTTACGGGAGTTGTATTTGCGGGGGCGGCCCATCCCTATGCCGAGCGAAAGGGGCGGTTGGGGGGGGGGGGGGGAGAGGTGGCCTCTTCCTGCAAAATGGTGCCTGTTAGGTCCTGTAGCTCTTGTTCTACTGTTTCGGCAGTAGGTGGCGGTGCGCGAGCGATATCCGAGGTGACAATTTCTCGGTATCGCTCCCAGTCTGTGCGTTTGTGGGATGACTGGTACCACGGGAGTGCTACCCATTCTCCCGTATCGACCTTGAAGGTGACAGGATTGTGGTCGGAGGATATTCTGTTGACTCTCCTCGCAGCCAAAAACCCTGTAATCCTCCTAGTTAGAGATATGTCTAATACATCGGGCCTATCTCCGTATTTAGGAAATTGATTGGGTTCGACTGGACCCCATATTTCAAAGTGGTGGTTGAGCGCTAGCTGTTGCAGTTTGTCGCCTGCTCTATAGGTTATTTTAGATTTCCAGTCTTTGTGCTTGACACTGAAGTCGCCTCCGATTAGGAGTTTGCTCTCAATTTTGCCTGAAGCTGCTGTATCTCCCTCGTCGATTATGTCATTGGGGGGGGGGGGGAGGGGGGCAGTAGATTCCAACTGCTGTTAGGGGTCCAGTGGCAGTGGTTACTTCTACTGACACTGCTTCGATTTTATTTGTAGCTGGTATGTATACCTGGTGGTGGGGGATCCCGCTTTTTATGTAAATGGCCACTCCTCCGCCTTGGGTTGACCTATCTGCACAGTAACTGTTGTAATTGGAAATTGTCACTTTGATTCCCGGACTGAGGTAGGTTTCCGCCATTATGCAATGTCGATTGAGAATTCCTTCATGAATTCTCTGAATTTGACCACTTGATTAACAATGCCGTCTGCCCTAAAGACGCACATTGTCAGGCCTTGGATGTTTGGTAGTCTATCCATGATGTGGTCTTGCTGCTACTGGTGAAGTCGCAGAGGGGAGCGACTGCTCGACTGCTAACTGAAATGCTACGAGGATCTGCGTGTTTGGCTTCTGTGCCTCCCTTAATTCCCTCATTCCCATGACGAGGTTCCTGGTCTGGACCATCATGCCTAACAGCTCATCCAATAGGGGTTTTTTGGGAACTGCTGGGGAGAGCTTTGCACTCTGTGTTGCAGGTTTTGTTACAGGTTCCCTAAAGCTTTCTCTGTTGCAGACCTGGTCGATTTTGTTTCGTCTTACCCGGTGTTGTTTTTGTGTTTGTGGTTGATGTTTTGGTGACAGAGCTATGCTTTCGTGGCTTCTTTGTGGAGAAACCACCTCGACGTACGTTGCCCTTGGTGTGTCAAGTCTTGGTTTAACCCAATTCTTGTCTGTATGTGTCGGTGTGTTTTAGTTCTTTGTGTGTCTGGTGGTGGTGTTGGTGTTTTGTTTTTGTGTGTGGGGGGCAGCCTTTGCGCCTTTTGCTGCTGTGTGTGTCTTTTATGGACCTCACAACCTTGGTAACCCACTGTGTGCCTTTGCCACACGGTGCACACCTGATTTGTTGGTCTGTGGGTTTTAGTGTACAGGACCTCGTGTCTCGGACCTCGGCGCACTTCCTGCATCTTACTGCCATGGTGCAGTGTGCATCGATACGGTTCAGTCCCTGTCACCTGAAGCACAGCACCGCCTTGTTTTTGCGGCGCAGTGGCCCAGTGGTTACAGTCACAGCCATAACCATTTTTATCTCCCTTTTACTTTGGAGGATAACTGACAGAGTGACCTGGAGTAAAGGACATTTGCTTGCAACTTTGCCCATCTGTTTAACACCCTTGACGACGAATACATGGGCAGTCGGATCTGTTTTAATAGCCTGAGGGGACAGGCGTCTTGGAAGGTCTCTGATGACAATATTTTTGTTTCGTGTTTTTGTCGTAGTGAACGTGTAGTGGGGTATGTTTTTGTTGGTGATAAGTGATTTGACAGTGTTGTAGTGTTCCAATGTATGTACGGTAATTTTTACTTTGTCACTACCAGCAGGTTTTGCCTTAAAGCTGTCCCCCCACAATTTCTGTTTCTAACAGTTCGGAGAGTTCCTTATAATTTTGAGGAAATTCCGCGACATTTGGAGGGAGGTGGTAGGTTATGTGTTTCTATGTTTGTGTTTAGTAGTGTTGTTCTGTGTTACCTCTGATTCATCAGCCACTGCCTGAAATCGGTTCGAGGTGAGTTCTACTTCCCGGGCCGCCGGAAGCCTCGGCTGACGAAAGGTTTTGTTCACCAACACGAAATCATCCAAATCCTGCCTGGTTACGCAGCTCCCTTCCTGGGCGATGGTTTCCTGGTTCCCTCCCAGGGTGACAACAGCTGCTGTCGGTGGTGCAGGATCCTCAGAGGGTGAAGGGGTGGCTGAGGTAGGGGTGGTGGACCTTTTCTTACTCTTGGAGTGGTTATCCTCGCGGCCCTTCTTTGCACGCCGCTGTTTGGATGAAGTGGACTTGTGTGTGTGTGTGTGGGGGGGGGGGGGGATTTTAGGTATTTGGATCGGGTAGAGGGCTGGGTCGAGGCGGTGGGTTGGGGAAGGATTCCGATCGGCTGACAGGTCGTCTGCTTGCCTTTATTCAGGGATACAATGTAGTTCGGGAGGTTGTTAGTGGCATTGGAAAGCAGGAGTGGGCTTAGGACGAGTGGAAGAGGGTGAGATCGCAAGTACTGACTATGTATGATGCTGTTGGTGTTTTGTGCATTACAGCGTTTGGTGTGTTTGTAGCAATGTCTGGAGCGGAAAAGGGGGCTGGTGCCAGGGGGTGCCAGTTACAACCTTCGATGGCACCTTTAGGTTACCTGATTACATTGCTGGCCCTACTGCGCTGGTGGACGCGCTGACGGAAACCTTTCTCATTGGTTCCGCAGCCAGCTTCCTGGGCCTACCCACAATTTCCCTAACTTTGGAGGGATCAGAGCCTGGCTCTGCGGCAGCTGAGACCTCGAAACGGCCGGCGACTCGGCTCACGGCAACAACAAGACGCGCCCTCTGTCTACAGCGGTAGACCGCTTCGACCCCAAGGTACCACTCGAGCTCGACATTCCGACAAAACGCCAAGAAACAAAACAATTTTGCTGTCGGTTGGTGCCGAGCAAAGTATCCTGCCTGCTGAAATTACTAGGCTGTATATCTTGGTGTGAGCACCCGCCGATGTTTTAATAAAAACAAAGCCGGAGAGAATCCCGTTTTGTCGCCCGTACAAACGGAGGCCTTTCTCTGCTTTGTCGTTCCCGACTGGCGTGCCGACGCTTCACTTGACGCCGAAACAAAAACAGTTGAAAATCATCTTGCGAAGATCGTAATTCCCGCGAAACGGACGGTTGAGGACATCAATGCGAGTTGACATCACGTGCCGTGACTTTACGGACAGTGTGAATACACCTCGATGTGACTGTACCGTGACGTGATATTAGTGTGACGGACAGTATGAATTGGCCTTAATGTTAACAGCGTGCCTGGTTCACAAGGCTGCGGTCATCACATCTCGTTCACTTCTTACAAAGGAGCCCTTGCTGCTTCTTCCCTACGGTATTGTAGGATCGGTTTGGCTTTAGCGAAAGTAAACGAAGATACGCTTCATAATGGAAGCAAAACTTAAGGAAAAGCAAGATCGGTTCATAACATTTTTCTTCCAACAGAAAGCGTTTCAGAATGTAAAATGACGCAAAACATTCGAAATTCTCAAGATAGTAAGTGTGAACTACAGTGGAGTAAAGGTAATATACAACTTTTACAGGAGCGAAAGATGAAGAACGAAGTACTAGTATTATCAGGGGTGTAAAACATGGATGTTAAGTCTATATGTAGTAGAAGCTAAAATTCAGGACGGAAGGATATAAATGACAAGATTTGCAGATGACAGTGCTGTTTTCAGTGAGTACGAACGATAGGGCATGTTCAATGCAACGAACGGTCTAATACGCACACACTATGGGTTGAGGGTAAATGTAAGAAAGACAAAAATAATGAAGAATGCCAAAAATTGGCGACAAACAGAAAAAAAATGTAGCGCCATTCTTCGTCTTGGAGAGATGCAAGGACACAAATAACAGACTAGCACATGCAAATGAAGAATGCCATAAACTAGCGACAAACGGTAAAAAATGCAAATAAAACATTCCTGCTGAAAAGAAATCTACTAGAAAGAAATAGAGGCCTTCGTTAAAGGAATAAATTTTTAAAGTTGTAGATTTGGACTGTAAGAAAAGCGGGAAACAAGAGAATCGAAGCACTTAAATGTGTTGTTATAGAAAGATGCTTGAAATTGGCTGGCCTGATATAACATGCTGCAGAATCGGCTAAGAGAGGAACATGTGTCAAGATATCAAGAAGTAGTTTACAAGGCACCTGAGGGAGCTGTAGAGGGTAGGAACCGTAAGGGTGTACATGGAATGTATTCAATAAATAATTCAGGATGTTGGATACAAGAGCGAAACTGAGGTGAAGAGGTCGGACGACTGATGAAAGGGAAAAAGGGCTACAGTCGGCGGCCGGATAGTGACAGAAGTGTAGTGCTTGACCGTAGTTATCTGCTTTGGCCGGTTATTGCGAACCGAAGACCGGAGCTAGACGAGACGGTGGAGGAAGCTAGCGAAAAAAGTGGAGTGAATATTTAAATAACCATTTTAGTCATTGAAAAAGGAAAAAATAAAGAAAAAGGTCTTTTTACTTTTGGGGACCTGTACCACGTTCGTCTAAATGGAAACGCTCTTTTTGAAAGTCTGGTCACCTCTCGATGTATTCCTAATCGATATCCCGAAGTGAAAATGACTTACATAAAAGTTATTTCTAATGTTACATAACAGACTTTCGTCCACTACATAAAATCGGTTGAGAATATCCGTCGCTTTCGGTATCAACCTTTTTACTTATAATTACTTGTTCTGCGTTCACGTTTTCCTAATTGATTTCTTCTCAGTAATTATCCCCAGCTTTTAAACATGTTTCCGAAGTCATAACCGTCTCATTTCGCAGTGAGAACACGGTATTGCCAAACCTGAAAGGGAAGCTCACATTAATTTAGACTTTTTTTAAAGCACTTTTTGAAGCAATTGAGTTACTGCAGTGGATGTAAAATATCAGAATATCTGGATTCTGATAAGTTTTGTGTAAAAGATGCTGGTACACTCGTTTTTATTACACTAAATAAAACAATAAAAATACACTTATAACTCTCGTAAAGCGCTGCAGAGGCTAAACCCAATTTCATGATCCTCTAACCAATGGCAGTTTATGATACATGTCACAATAACATTCTGTCTGATTTTCTTTTGGGATTTTTAATAATTTATATTTTTTAATGTTTTTAGCCCTTTCAGCCCCCTATTATTCAGATTCAGTCGATATATTATAAACACGATTTGCATGCCAACAGAACTGGCTATTTGCGACGGTCTCCGAATGTCAGTTAGATGCATTGAATTATCAATATAATTGACCATCAGAATAGCTGAAAATTACATGAAACCTAATTTGATTCATATGACAAGGCGTAATTCTGATGTAGTCTCGGCTGAACGTGAACAGTTGCAGGGAGCGTTGGCACGATATTGACGGGTGTAGCAAGCAGATACTTAATTAATTAATTTCACGTTCCATGGATAATATTGCACGATAAATCGTAATGGTGTAACAAGCTATCTTACAGCCACATCACAAATTAATTTGTAAACATGGCAATATACTGAAAATTTAGGTATTATTTATTTAATATGCAGATATGAGTAATTCGTACCCACCACCTTTTACACATTACTATAACAGAAATTCTTCTACGGAATAAAAGGAGTCGTCAAGGAGGAACGTTTTCAGTATGTTATGAAGTTTTACATTGTTGTCTGTCAGACATTTTATATCACTGTGTAAAGTTTTATTAGAAGGTGTGGGCCTATTTTTTTATGCACAGCTCTGTTTCGGGGAGTTACATATCCGCCTCAATCACAGGACAGAGCAGAAACCACTGCTGTGCTAAGGAAAATGCTTAATTTACCGTGCAAACTGTGCCAAGCAAGCAAACCGAATTAAATAGTGATTCATAAACCCACAGTATTTCCCATCGCTATCGACGATGCTAAAACTGCGGTTTAACGGAATCGCCGCAACGACCTGAGAATCTTTCTATGAATGAAATTAATTGACCCAGCAGTGGTGTAGTCATATAAAATTCCTCCTTTAAATGCTTTTGCATCGTATTTAGCATGAGCTTCCTGTATTGCGAACACATCTACACCAGTTTCTAAAATTAGAAACGAGACAGTATACGCTTTTTGGTTGTTGTTGTTGTTGTTGTTCTTTGGGGAAGGAGACCAGACAGCGAGGACACCGGTCTCATCGGATTAGGGAAGGACAGGGAAGGAAGTTGGCCGTGCCCTTTTAGAGGAACCATCCCGCTATTTGCCTGGAGCGATTTAGGGAAATCACGGAAAACCTAAATCAGGATGGCCGGACGCGGGATTGAACGAAATGCGAGTATAGTGTGTTAGCCACTGCGCCACCTTGCTCGGTACGCTTTTTGGTGGTAAGATTGACTCAGTGTCTGAGGGGGGACGTTCACGAAGAACACATTCAATTTGAAAGGTACCTGAAATCCACAATTTTGAAGATACGGCGATGACATGTTGTACCATTCTTTACATGAAACATATTTACAGTTAAGTTCCTTGCACTTATATATTTAAGTTCTTTTATGGAATTCAAAAATTTTAATTTAAAAAAATAATGTATGTACTTCTTCCTAAACTATTAAAAAAGTTTTACAAAATTTTCTGTTTAATCTCTCTCCAGATAACAAGCTTCTCTCATGAGAATTTTTGAACAGGTGAATTTTAATGTTCTTTAAATTATCGTTATGTGAGTATAACATAAACATGTAAAATTCCAAGCACTTCACCCCATATCTCAGCTTAAACTCAGAGATATAAAATTTGCTCTTGAGGCAAAGATTATTGGGCTTATAGAAATAAGTGTACAAAATTTCGTAACGATGTGCACAAGTTCTGAGTAAAGGGCACGTAAACTTCAAAAAACAATTTTCAGGAAATGAAATTTACAGTTGAAGCTAGCGTTTTCTTCGTGACACCTCTTCAGAAGTCGCAGATTTGTACTAAGGGTCCTCTTTCCTTTCAAGGGTGCTCTTCAGGTTCCCTGTTTCTTGACTCCTTGCCTTTACCTGATCTTTAACTGAATTTTCAGCTACAGAGAGTGGTGTAAATCTGTTCAAGACATTTTGATTGAAATTTCCAGCCGCAAAGCGCGTTTCCTCTAATATCTTCATCTATCCTTACATTATCATTAAACACAAGAACTGCACCATGAGTTGCTTTTATGATAACTATCAGATAAAAATATGAAAATATAGTTTTAGGTCATCGTTTCCATATCAGTGATATTGGAGACCCACTTTGATTCTGGGTTTGCCATGAACAAGCTTTTTAGAAACCTGTAATTTGCCTTGTCAGCGTCCGGATAGTGTGGAAGTCTTTCCTTGTAAAAGAAGGAGTTTATATTCCTCTTAGCCAGTAGATATTTACACAAGATAATGTGGCACAGATGAATGGGATGATCGTCAGTTGACACCTTGTAGAAATAGGTAGCTCCTACTGCGCTCTTCGTGTCATTTACACTGGTTAGTTCCTGTCTGATAGCTTGCTACTATACAGTTGAAGAGTGTATCGTCTTTCTTATGATTCTCTTATGTCTACAAATACCTTTTCCAACTCCCAGCGTTTTGCCCTTCATATCACTGCCAAGTTTCCGCGATCTAGAGCTCATTCACTTCTGGGTATGTCAATGCATTCATGTCTCTCCGTTAAATTTCTCAATCACGTCTGCTCTCATCCACAGTCCTGAATGCACTGGAGTGGATGTCTTGTCAGATATTTAACAGTTTTTCAAGCACTTTAGGTGCGATTTCATCATTGAAACTTGGGGAACTTACTGTCCAGGACCTGTAATAAAAAATAAAAAGCCTGAAAAGCGTCATTTTCGGCAACTTCATGAACGTACCCCCAATAAACTGGCGTGAAAGAGGTGAGAAATTTTTACATCAATTGTGAGGTGGATAGAAAATACCCACAACTCTAATGAAGAATTTTCTTTTACTTGGGGTACTGATAATAGTATCTATTAAACAAGGCGAGTAAATAAAATATTATGTTTAAAATACAAAATCTTACTTTCAGTGAAGTAACGAAGTGTGCGTATTTTCGTTGAAAAAGAGCAAGTTTCGGCAGTTTAACATTTTTTTCATATGAAACTCCAAAAGTACAGCTTTGGGATTAATTAACGTAACTATATCATCTTCTAATTACAAAAACAGAAAAATAATCACGTCTGCTCTCATCCACAGTACGTCTGGAAGAGGGCATGAGGACCATTACTGGAACTGCCGGCCGGCCGAAGTGGCCGTGCGGTTAAAGGCGCAGCAGTCTGGAACCGCAAGACCGCTACGGTCGCAGGTTCGAATCCTGCCTCGGGCATGGATGTTTGTGATGTCCTTAGGTTAGTTAGGTTTAACTAGTTCTAAGTTCTAGGGGACTAGTGACCTCAGCAGTTGAGTCCCATAGTGCTCAGAGCCATTTGGAACTGCCAAACCTACTTCCGTTTAGCGGTAGCCTGTTATATTCAGACTTACTTTCTCGATCTCAGAAGAAAAGCTGACAACGTGCATTTTCTTAAGGAGACAGAGTTGCAGAAAAATGCATTTCAACATAGCGCTTTGCAGAACCCGGCAGCTATAAGCCTGAAGTCAAATTGTATCGATCTTTGCGTCTCAAATCTTCGATCACCGACAAGTGGAAAGAACCCTCGAATGAACATCCAGCGCATAACGCCCAATTAATTAAAAGCCCAACGACGCTAGTTACAGCATTTTAGATGCCCCAGCGCTATTGATAGAGCCTCAGTCGCTTCGGTCCGGGACGAGGGAGATGAAGCCACATCTTGGAGAAGTGTGGTTGTGAAAGTGTTTCGTGGTATTCGTGCTCAGGAGCTGGCAATAGGTACACTGGAACATAATGTGATGTACCTACTATATACTTTTCAAGCAGGGATGAAAGACGTGAAGCGACACGAACTGCTACGACCTGTTTGTCAAATTTAAACATTAAGCAGTGAAGTTGTTACGTACGTAAATGATTATGTTCTGTCACAAAACAACCATACTCATAATGAAGAATGATATGTTTGTATCCCAGAATACAGGAGAGGGCAAGTACATACCTACCTCTACCAAGCCCCCTCTCGGCCCTAGCCCTCTCCAGACTCCTATGTGGAAGACTGGTTATGAAGTTGCTCCTCAGATGAGGAAATTGTCGCAGAAGTCGATATTAGGCGGTTCGGATGAAATCTGTCACAAACCTGTTAACCTCAAATAAACGCTGAGACAGCCTGTTACGTTTTACTAAACGTGCAGGCGTGTGAACGAGTCATGAGGTAGACCTGACGCTTGCTAGTCCCGCAGTATCATGCCACAATAGAGCATCCAGCAGCGAATCGTAGTCGTTACCGTTACTCACTGGTGTGTCACCTAATGTTACGAGGTCGTTGCCAACATCTCGTACAGTGGGTTTACGAACATCTGCTGTTGATTACAGTAACACAAGGAGTGCTCTATCATCAGTATTCGATTTCAGTCAATTATAAATCTTATTTCATCATTTAGGGTAGCTAACGGAAAAAAGGAGCGGAAATGTTCTTTAGCAGGTGAACTAAAATTTGGTTCTTGCAATTTTTAATGCAGTATCTACAAATTAAGCGTTGGTGATGAACAGGCTATTGGTGATTCTTGGTCAGACTGCGTCAGGCAACATGTAATGCAATGCGATTTAAGACATTCGTCGGAGATTTGAGTACGTTCATCATTAAGGTCATAAATAAATTCTGTTGGTAATAAATTTGAACGTCATAATTAACGGCAATGGGAAGAATGTTTTCTGCATCAAACCTTACCATGGGTACTGTTCAAAGTCCTCAGCACGTTCTGCGGATCCCAGCTTAGTTCAATGGTAACGTCGTCGAATAAAATTTTGGGTACTTCACACAATACCATCTGTAACGTCCCGGCAGATCAAAACTGTGTGCTGCACAGGACTCAAAAATCGGAGAAGACAAGGGTTATGGGTTCGAGTGCTGGTTCTACACACTGTCCTGACGTGACAAGAAGCTTCAGATTAGCGCAGTATTCGCTGGCCACTGAAAATTTGTTCTGTAAATAATCCCATGGGCTGTGGAAAAGCCATTTTTCCGTAACGTACTTTCTCCTAGCAGAGTAACCCGCGCAAGTTATGTAGAAATTATGTGAATTTTCGAAGTAAGGAATGATACACTGGCTTAAGTGAAGCTGAGAAGTCGGATGGTGCGTCGTGACTGGATAGCTAAAGAAACAAGAAAGAGTCACATTAAAAAGAGTTTTGCCGAAAATTACAAGGATTTAGTAAGATAATATTTTCTTCGAAAGCAGGTTGTTGTGATTCAGGATCACAATACAGCGATTTATTTCGCACACTTTTGGCTACAATACCTTTTTTTTCTACATCATTTCCGTTCAATGCGATGATCTTCCGGCACTTTTGTGAGGGCCTGTACGCCCGCATGGCATCAGTCAACTGTTCGACGACGGAGCCAACGTCTGACTCGGTCAGTAACTTTCCCATCATCCGTGTACTGCCTCCTGCGAAGTGCTACCTTCATTGGGTCGAACAGTTGGAGGTCGGAAGGTGCGAGATCCAGGCTGTAAGCTGGATGAGGAAGAATAGTCCAATGAAATTTTTTGTGTTCCCGTCCGGAGCGAAGACCTGTCTGAAGCCTTGAGTTGTCCTGGAGAAAAGTTGGTTTGGGTTTTTTGTGGCGACGAACACGCTGAACTCGTTTCTTCGATTTCATGACAGAAATAAAAAGCACTTCAATGTACATCGCTGCTCCACGAGGGAGTACATCAAACAATATCCACATCAGAGTCCCAGAAGATCGTTGCCATGGCTTTACCGGCTGAGGCTGTCTCTTTGGGACAGATTTGCGCGACCAATCTGCGATGACAGACGCCTCGCCCAACGACTCACCGTGCTCTTGTTCAGTGCCAGATACCCGTAGATATTCTGCAAGGGCCTATGAATATCTGAGAGGGTCTGGTTTGCCGCCAAAAGAAGCTCAATGAAAACACTCCGCCTGGAACGCATCTACTTCACAGAAGCCATTTTGAAGGTTACGTACAGCTCCGCCACCTATCGGAACTCCCTCAATTATAGAGGCTGAAGCAGGAATATTGCACAATATTCTACAACAAATTCGCCATTTCAGCCGAATGTGGTAGGGAAAAAGAATGTGTTGCATTGCTTACTGTACCCCCCTCATAATTATCGGACTGAGAGTGACACCGCACATTCGATCTAAAATACTACATGTGATACTCTGATGCATACATCATCATCAATTTGGGATAGTAGTGTTGAGGCGAGCACCGGTTTGCTCTGTCCTACGTTCCCATGCGTTTCTTTCATGTGGCTGTGAACCCCGATGACTGACTGACCGGATCGCACATTTATATAACCATAACTATTTGGTGTCACCTGAAGATCAAGCTTTAGGCTTCGAAAAGGGTCTTGCAATAAATAAGAAATTAATGTAAAATGACGCGGGTTTTTTAGTCTATAAGCCAAATGAATGTGTTTTCAACTGTTACGAAATGAAACGCGTTCTGCAAAAGACATACTTTTATAAACGATTTCTAGCATCATTCGAACAAGCGATCCGTTCGTCGTATTTGCTCATGCTGGACTAACTAAATATTCTCTCCTGCCCAAATGTGGTATTGATATTAAGTTACCGATATTGACATGTTACAGCACTATTTCACTTTTACGGGCGAGCCCACAGCACGTGCATCTGACACCTGACCTGCTATCTTGCTCAGACTCAACTGATTCACTTACTCGTGCCCAAAGACTGGTAGCAGCCACAAGTCGCTCCGCTCGAAATATGACGCGCTCCAATTTCAACGGCGCTGTACTTCGGCCAAACGATGAGTAAGGATAGATAAGATCTGTTAAATGTCGGATCGATATCTGAGCCCCCGCCAGCGCACAGAAGAAACTTCACATCAGTTTATCAACAAAGCTTTGCAGCTACATGTAAAAATGGAGCCATTTCTGTACATTGTTGACTCTTGTGTGGGCAAAGCGATCCCTTGTGATACGATAGCCAGCCTGTCAATGAAATAGGAATAGCGATGTAATCATTAAAAGTGATTCCACCACAGTGTATGCCGTTCCGCAAACGTCCAGTGTACACTGATCACCTAGTCCTAGAACATTAATAGTGGGTAAAAGAAGTGTAAGGTCACTTTTGATATCAAATTAATTACTCAATTTAATTAAATTGATCACTGATGACATCATGGCTTTTTCCAGCTAGCATGTATCCCTTCCCCTACCACTCATCTAGGAACACCCCCTTCCCACTCCTGTAATGTCACCCACCCCCCACCACCCACTTTTAATGCAATTCTGTCTGTTTCAATTATTCGGGAGTTGACCGTCTGGTTTTAAAGTTTCTTTGCTTTTTGCGTTTAATTTGATTGGGAAACCGTTGAGATTGAACTTAACGTATACATGGATGGACTTGAGAAATGAAAGGATGCAATAAATTTTCATCTGAGATTATTACTTATGAAATATTCTGTTGCAGATTAATAAAAATGAATTTCTTTGAATATTCCAAAATAATTATTCAAGTTTTACTTTTATTCAAGTACTAAAGCTGTTTGTGAAAGAATGAAAATATTATTACCCATCGGACTTAGCAAACATATTCACGTTGCAGTGGATTTTTGTTTAACTGTATATACCCCGACTAGCTTAAGACTATATTATATGAAAATGTTTTCTTTTTTTATACTGCTAAGCTCTCATGAAAATTATCCACTTTTAAATACACTTTACGATGTGTTCAGAATTTATCACTTTTTGCAATGAAAATTTACAAAAGCTGCAGCTTGTATCCACCTGTGAATGCACAAGATAAAATCTACTATCTCCTTTCATTCTGCGTTTGGAATGCTGTGAAAAGAAACACTCTACTATTTTCGTTCACCCCTACCTGTACCGGTACCCTTTTTAGGATGCGGTCGTTATTGCCATCGTATATTTAAATCTGCCGCTGCTGTAGAATGCTCGCTGGCGGCGCAGCTCCGCACCGCCAGCGATATCCAACAAAATGCTGAAATTTCTTAAATAAAATGGGTAATTTCCGGTGCGAACTTGGCAGTAATTGTGACAAACAGATTTTAAAAGGTATATGTATTTTAACAGGAACAATTAAAATCTTTGCACACCTTTTACAATCCCAGCTACAAATGGCGTCGATCATCGACTTATGACAAATGAAGACTACCTAAGAGCCCAATTCAACGTCAAGGGTTCCTCTCCCATTCAGTCCGTACAGAAGACAAGCGATTCTATTACAGTATATTGTCTATTTATATCTTAACTAATTCTTGTACAGTCTTTGTCTTTTTTGATAACATATCGTTTCTTCTGTGGCGGTTTTCACATCCTCCGCCACAGATAGTATTTCTTACTCTTTGAATAATCATTTATAATAGCAAAATTCATAATTGTCTTTTTCCTCACAAAATCATACATGTTCTTTTAACCTTCACTTTGATTTGTGCTGCCAGAGAACGTTACATTGCCCTCTGGCAGCATTTGGCGAACAGTTTTTCGCCACATTTGACACAATGCTGCCATTAACGTTCGTACTACCATTGTCCTTTGGTTTATGAACACTTATACTTCACTTATGGGATGACCATTTCTTAGCCCAGGGTTATATTAGCTTTTACGGCTCCCCCATTCGGGCAAGGTGCAAACAGGAAACCTGGGTAAAACTGTGCCGGAGCCCAGCCATCCCATCTGGTTCGTAAACGTATTTGTTCATTTTTGCATTAAGCACTTTTATATACATTAACAGTCTATAATCAAATGTCACATAATAACACTGTCACATGCATTGATATTATAGTTTGTTGTGTAAACGTCTCTCTCGTACTTACTATGTCACAATATTACTTCAGGTTTGGATATCTTTTGACCTATCGCATCAGTTCGTAAATGTTATTCATACGACACTTTATCGTCAAAGTTTCATCACAACACTTGGTTTTACTAGGTTCATTCTGCCAAATCATTTCCGTATATTATATACAGTCAATGTTTTTAGAATTTAAACACAGCACATGTTAAGTGTTTTTCCCATAGTTCGTGATATTTTCTTTGGATATTTTTGGAGAATGTTTAGTTACACATCGACAATGACATATTCGTCGAGCGGCTTTAAGTAATTGTTGCACGGTGCTCGGCGCGTCGCGTCGTGTCGGCCCCCGCTGAGGACGATGCTCACGGTGTTGACAGCCACGGCGCGGAGAAGCGTGGCGCTGTCGCAGCTGCTTCGTGCCGTCCCGGTCACTGTGTGGTCGAAATTACCGCAGACGCGTGTTGCAGTCCAGACTTCCAGCGTGCCCTCTTCTTGTGATACTCTATCAAACATGGAACAAATTCACACACAGTGTACTGTTCTTACTGACATAAGTTTTAGCAGTGGGAGAGAATGCAAATGGTTAGCTGTAGTTATCACTCAGTAGGCCTTCAAAAATGGTTCAAATGCCTCTGAGCACTATGGGACTTAATATCTGAGGCCATCAGCTCCCTGGAACTTAGAACTACTTAAACCTAACTAACCTAAGGACACCACACACATCCATGGCCGAGGCAGGATTCGAACCTGCGACCGTAGCATTCGCGCGGTTCCAGACTGTAGCGCCTAGAACCGCTCGGCCAGTAGGCCTTCACTGATCTGGTTTGCACAATGTCGTTTGGGTATGATAACATGTTTGACTGGGCGCACAATATCTCTACGCCATGTCTCGACTCTGTCGCCCGTCACACGCAAGTCTGTATCACACTATATCTCCGCAGTCAATGCGCTTCCACAGCGTCCGTTGACATACAAAGACCTTTTATTTCGGTTCACAGTCACTGTAAATGTTGCTGTTAGACACTAATTTGTTTCACCGTCTCATTACAGATCACTATTTGTGTCTTGTGGATTACTTGTTTTCCTATTAAAACTGTAATGACAAAGTTTTCTTTTGTTTAGCATTTATAATCTCGCGTCGTATTGCTGTAGTCTTAACATTCACTATCTGTCTCTGCTACTCAATACTTCGTTCGTTCTCTTAGGTCTTTGGTTACAATGTCCATTATGCCGTCTTTGTAACAGTACAATTGTAACTTAGTTATTCGTTTATATTACAGGTGTGTGACATTTGCTTACATGGTTACATTTTCGGTATTTTTCCTTTGTCAGTTTGCCCGGTTATCACCCATTTTATTCTTAAGCAGACTTTCCTTGTGCATCCCAGCCGGATTCAGGCGTATTGTTCAGTAAACTTTTTTTTAATTATATATAAAACAACATCACATTTCATTTAAAGGTTCCTACATGACTACAGTGTAGTTTCTGTAGGAGGAGGTTGGTTTCATAAGTTTTGGCTAGCTATTCTTACGTGTTCAATTCACACGTGCTCCAATTGGAGCTTTAATTATTCGTAACTTTATGTTACCTCAGTTGCATTTAATGCCATTGACTTTCTCTCCGGTGGTGTACTCAGATCACTATTAGTTGCATTATTGGCTTTCATAATATAACTTCAAAACATAATTATCTCAGGGTTTCTTAGCACTAATATCATTCTGGGTTCAATGAAAATCTTATATCTTACATCTACACTCAAATAATAGAAAAATTGTTACAACAAATACTTTAGCTTTTTACACATGTTAAATATTGTCCATCACATAAATTATTTACTGGTGAATTGTTTATTTCGACTGTCCTCCTTAACATCTTTGCACAACAGATTTTTGCATCTTGACATCAGCTTAGCTTTGTGCAATCATTTCGATCATGTCAATTTTATCATCATTCAACGAAGAACAACACAAATAATCATAGAAAAAAGAAACACAAACATATCCTTATAGCTAAATCGTTCTGCACTCTAGTATATTCTCTATACGCATTATATATTACTACTGGCCATTCATTGTACGAACAATTTTACATCCTTTCGAGGATACAGCCCCGGCACTTTCCCCGACCGAGGATCTCCTAATAACTAACTACACTCATGTGCCCCCCCCCCCCCCCTCCCAAGAACCTCAGCGTTACAGGTGGAGGTTCCGTAGCTGCAACCACAACGGAGGGGTATCTGTTGAGAGGCCAGACAAACGTGTGATTCCTGAAGAGGGGCAGCAGCCTTTTCAGTAGTTGCAGGGGCAACAGTCTGGATGATTGACTGGTCTGGCCTTGTAACACTAACCAAAACAGCCTTGCTGTGCTGGTACTGCGAACGGCTGAAAGCAAGGGGAAACTACGGCCGTAATTTTTCCCGAGGGCATGCAGCTTTACTGTACGATTAAATGATGATGGCGTCCTCTTGGGTAAAATATTCCAGAGGTAAAATAGTCCCCCATTCAGGTTTCCGGGCAGGGACTACTCAAGAGGACGTCATTATCAGGAGAAAGAAAACTGGCGTTCTACGGATCGGAGCGTGGAATGTCAGATCCCTTAATCGGGCAGGTAGGTTAGAAAATTTAAAAAGGGAAATGGATAGGTTAAAGTTAGATATAGTGGGAATTAGTGAAGTTCGGTGGCAGCAGCAACAAGACTTTTGTTGAGGTGAATACTGGGTTATAAATACAATATCAAATAGGGGTAATGCAGGAGTAGGTTTAATAATGAGCAAAAGGAGTGCGGGTAAGCTACTACAAACAGCATAGTGAACGCATTATTGTGGCCAAGATAGACACAAAGCCCACGCCTACTACAGTAGTACAATTTTATATGCCAACTAGCTCTGCAGATGACGGAGAAATTGAAGAAATGTATGATGAAATAATAGAAATTAGTCAGATAGTGAAGGGAGACGAAAATTTAATAGTCTTGGGTGACTGGAATTTGGTATTAGGAAAAGGGAGAGAAGGAAACGTAGTAGGTGAATATGGATTGGGGCTAAGAAATGAAAGAGGAAGCCACCTGATAGAATTCTGCACAGAGCACAACTTATTCATACCTAATACTTGGTTCAAGAATCATAAAAGAAGGTTGTATACATGAAAGAAGCCTGGAGATACTGACAGGTTTCAGATAGATTACATAATGGTAGGACAGAGATTTAGGAGCCAGGTTTTAAATTGTAAGGCATTTCCAGGGGCAGATGTGGACTCTGACCGCAATCTATTTGTTATGAACTGTAGATTAAAACTGAAGAAACGGCAAAAAGGTGGGAATTTAAGGAGTTGGGACCTGGATAAACTGAAAGAACCAGAGGTTGTGCAGAGATTCGGGGAGAGCATAAGCGAACAATTGACAGGATTGGGGGAAAGAAATACAGTAGAAGAAGAATGGGTAGCTTTGAGAGATGTGATGGCAACAGAGGACCTAGTAGGTAAAAAGACGAGCGCTGGTAGAAATCCTTGGGTAACAGAAGAAATACTGAACTTAATTGATGAAAGGAGAAAATATAAAAATGCAGTAAATGAAGCAGGCAAAAAGGAATACAAACGTCTCGAAAACGAGATCGAGAGTAAGTGCGAAATGGCTAAGCAGGGATGGCTAGAGGACAAATGTAAGAATGTAGAGGGTTATGTCACCAGGGGTAAGACAGATACTGCCTACAGGCAAATTAAAGAGACCTTTAGAGAAAAGAGAACCACTTGTATGAATATCAAGATCTCAGATGGAAACCCCGTTCTAAGCAAAGAAGGGAAAGCAGAAAGGTGGAGGGAGTATATAGAGTGCCTATACAAGGGCAATGTACTTGATGACAATATTATGGAAATGGAAGAGGATGTAGATGAAGATGAAATGGGAGATACGATACTACGTGAAGAGTTTGACAGAGCACTGAAAGACCTGAGTCGAAACAAGGGCCCGGGAGTAGACAAAATTCCATTAGAACTACTGACGTCCTTGGGAGAGCCAGTCCTGACAAAACTCTACCATCTGGTGAGCAAGATCTATGAGACTGGCGAAATACCCTCAGACTTCAAGAAGAATATAATAATTCCAATCCCAAAGAAAGCAGGTGCTGACAGATGTAAAAATTACCGTACAATCAGTTTAATAAGTCACGGATGCAAAATACTAGCGCGTATTCTCTACAGACGAATGGAAAAACTGATAAAAACTGACCTCGGGGAAGATCAGTTTGGATTCCGTAGAAATATTGGAACACGTGAGGCAATACTGACCCTACGACGTATCTCAGAAGCTAGATTAAGGAAAGGCAACCTACGTTTCTAGCATTTGTAGACTTAGAGGAAGCTTTTGAGAATGTTGACTGGAATGCTCTATTTCAAATTCTGAAGGTGGCAGGCGTAAAATAAAGGGAGCGAAAGGCTATTTACAATTTGTACAGAAACCAGATGGCAGTTATAAGAGTCGAGGGGTATGAAAGGGAAGCAGTTGTTGGGAAGGGAGTGAGACAGGATTGTAGCCTATCCTCGATTCAATCTGTATATTGAGCAAGCAGTGAAGGAAACAAAAGAAAACTTCGGAGTAGGTATTAAAATCCATGGAGAAGAAATAAAAACTGTGAGGTTCACCGATGACATTGTAATTCTATCAGAGACAGCAAAGGACTTGGAAGAGCAGTTGAACGGAATGGACAGCGTCTTGAAAGAAGGATAAAAGATGAACATAAACAAAAGCAAAAACGAGGATAATTGAATGTAGTGGAATTAAGTCGGGTGATGCTGAGGGAATTAGATTACGAAATGAGACACTTAAAGTAGTAAAGGAGTTTTGCTTTTGGGGAGGAAAATAACTGATGATGGTCGAAGTAGAGAGGATATCAAATGTAGACTGACAATGGCTAGGAAAGCGTTTCTGAAGAAGAGAAATTTGTTAACATCGACTATTGATTTAAGTGTCAGGAAGTCGTTTCTGAAAGTATTTGTATGGAGTGTGCCATGTATGGAAGTGAAACATGGACGATAACAATTTCGGACAAGAAGAGAATAGAAGCTTTCGAAATATGGTGCTACAGAAGATTGCTGAAGATTAGATGGGTAGATCACATAACTAATGAGGAGGTATTGAATAGGATTGGGGAGAAGAGAAGTTTGTTGCACAACTTAACTAGGAAAAAATGATTCAAATGGCTCTGAACACTATGGCACTTAACTGCTGTGGTCATCAGTCCCCTAGAACTTAGAACTACTTAAACCTAACTAACCTAAGGACATCACACACATCCATGCCCGAGGCAGGATTCGAACCTGCGACCGTAGCGGTCACGCTGTTCCAGACTGTAGCGCCTAGAACCGCACGGGCTATCCGGCCGGCCACTTAACTAGAAGAAGGGATCGGTTGGTAGGACATGTTCTGAGGCATCAAGGGATCACCAATTTAGTATTGGAGGGCAGCGTGGAGGGTACAAATCATAGAGGGAGACCAAGAGATGAATACACTAAACAGATTCAGAAGGATGTAGGTTGTAGTAGGTACTGGGAGATGAAGGAGCTTGCACAGGATAGAGTAGCATGGAGAGCTGCATGAAACCAGTCTCAGGACTGAAGACCGCAACAGCAACAACTCATGTGGCACTATGACTATTTTAAAAGGTCTAGTATATACTAACTGCCACTTGGTGTTTTTTTTTCTCATCTACCCCTCTCTTGGACCAAGGAAAGGAATACGACGCACGACAGTATGTTTCATGTGGTTTCACCTCGATATTGTACCCTTTTACGATCCCAGGTCGGTCAGCAAACACTTCCGTGTAGTCCGATAACAACTGTACTAAATCTCGTTGCTGTGCTTAGTTTAAATTCTCTGATTGTGTCACTTTATCCATAAGGGAGTCTCCATTTGCACTGAATTGACCATTTTGTACATCCGGATAATAGAGATCCCTTCCTAATGAGTGATTATCTAAATGTACTATCCATTAATTCCCTCATTTGACATTAATCTCATTACGGCTGGGCACAAGTACCTCCTCAGATTTCAGCATGGGCAATTCCACTCTTCCACCTGAATTCACTAACCTTAATTTTCCCAGAGAAAGGTCAATAAATGCGTCCCTTTCTCTCAAGAAATCTACACCCAAGATGCAGGCTACCTTCAAACCCTTTACTGTTAAGAAAGAGCATACTATGGCTCCGCTTCCAATATACATTTCCACCCGCGCTTGGTGTTCGATTATCTGTCCCTGTGCACTAATGGCTCCAGTGATTCTACAATTATTCACGGGAAAAGTCGGCATATTCCTTTCTCTTCCCTGCACCTTGACTAACTCCATGCTCATAACGGTGACAGTGGCACCTGTAGCCACTATAGCCTTCACTTCAATGTCATTGATTTTGACCTCTAGTATCCCTGTACCTTTTCATTATGTTCTCTTAAACATGTGTATGCTTCAGTCAATAGCTCCTGCCCCATCTGTATACCGTCATTGTATCTTAGCATATAGATTTCAGGTATGTCATACTGTGTCGAATTGCTCTCGCTCTATTCCTCGGCCGACGATGGAGAGCGTATATCGGCCGAACTTAGTTTGTTGCTGGTTGTCGACGTCCAAGGTCGTTCCGTGTCATTGACCTCCACTAGATGTACGGTTTGGTGCGCCGGCCGCCACGGTTGCGCAATTGGTGCATTTTGTGTTATTGTCCTGCTATTATCGTATCGCTCGCCGTTTTGTCGCTCCGGGCTAGGCCTGCGATTCTGTTGCCAGGTTCGGTTTCCGCCACAGTGATTATTGTTGTTCCATGGACATCTGGAATTTTTCCCACGGCTATTTCCTGGGTGTCCAGCTTCGTACCGGTCTACCCGACGGGAGGCCCTAGCCACACGACATTTCATTTCATTTCATCGAACCTACGTTTCCTATCGTTATTGAACGGTGGACCATTGCCGTTTCGGTTTCTCCCATTATTCCCGTTCTGCAAAAATTCTTGCCGTTCATTGTTTCCTCCGTCGTTTCCACAATTAGTATTTGGCGCATTATTGTTTTGGTCATTTTTGTATCCGGATCCGTTATTTCTCGCCTGATCAGATGCTGCCTTGACGTCTTCTTGAATAAGATCAATGGAGTTAAGAAGAGACAAAAAATGCTCTATGTCATTTTCTGGCACATGTATGAGTTTTTCTTTTACATGGATTGGTAAATGCGACTTTAAGGGTCTTATTAGATCTCTTGCTGCAATTTGTTCATCCCAGTAGCGGGTTTTATTTATATATTTTTTGAAATATGTCCTTAAAATATGTCCTTAAAATATGGCTCCGGATTGTAAACATCTTTACGCAAACGCTCTTGTATGCATGCTGACCAGTGTTTAGCCAAAAATGCTTTCTCAGATTGTTTGTAGGTTTTGCAGTTGTCAGATGCTTCTCTCGCCCACAACGCGGCATCCCCTTGTATGTATTTCCGTACGTTTTCGTACTTGTCGGAGTCACCGACCTTCGCACGTAGCGTCTGTCACTCTGTGACAGTTCATTCTCGAGTTCGACCATACGTCTGCTGATATTCCACTGCCATTGTGGAATATCATTGTGCAGTATCCGTTTAACGTTTTGCACTTCTTTATTCGACCCTGTCTTTTCCTTCTAGTGCTACTTGTACCTTTTCATCCACTTTTTTGTAAATGTCAGGATCTTTCGTCTCTAACCACGTAGTAAATTCCTTTTCAGTTTTATTGGCTTGTTCACACAGTTTTTGTTCTATGACTTGTGTCGTGTCTATATCTAGAGTCTCTATTTGGTTGGCCAGTACACTTATATCATCAACTACGCTGGCGTTGGCCACCTGTAGGTTATTAACCTTTTCGCCGGCCGGAGTGGCCGAGCGGTTCTAGGCGCTACAGTCTGGAACCGCGCAACCTCTACGGTCGCAGGTTCGAATCCTGCCTCGGGCATGGATGTGAGTGATGTCCTTAGCTTAGTTAGGTTTAAGTAGTTCAAAAATGGTTCAAATGGCTCGGAGCACTATGGGACTCAACTGCTGAGGTCATTAGTCCCCTAGAACTTAGAACTAGTTAAACCTAACTACTAAGGACATCACAAACATCCATGCCCGAGGCAGGATTCGAACCTGCGACCGTAGCGGTCTTGCGGTTCCAGACTGCAGCGCCTTTAACCGCACGGCCACTTCGGCCGGCCGTTTAAGTAGTTCTAAGTTCTAGAGGACTGATGACCTCAGAAGTTAAGTCCCATAGTGCTCAGAGCCATTTGCACCATTTTATTAACCTTTTCGCTCAGTTCTTGTACGGCTTTCGGGATTGCTTCATAATTCTGCTTTAAGCTAGCAATCTCGCTCTGCATAAGTTCTAGCGACTGCATTAGTTGCAGATCTCTCTCTTGTTGTTTCCGATCACGTTCTGCCTTCTTTTGGATAAACTCGGCTATTTCTTTTCCACGTTCAGCCTGCTTAGCGTCACGCTCTGCCTGTTGTCGGACAAACCTAACATGAAAATTGAGCATGCGTTCTAACATTACTTGTACCGACTGCCCCCCCCCCCCCCCCCCCCGACACCTCACCACTCTCTGGTTCGTGTCCTGTTTGCGTGGATGGTACAGTTTCTTTACTTCCTACTGGAACCCTGGTAGTAGTGGCACCGTTCCTAGCGCCTCTGCCCCCAGATTCTCACATTGTATATCCTTGAATAAATTGCTAGTGCTACTTCAGCATCACTGCTTACTGATTGCTGTTCCGAATCCATACTGATGTTCCTTTGGCTACGCAACTTAACCACAGTCAGGCAAAAATTAACTTAAATAATCTGTCACTCAGATTTGAAGTGCCTAACCACACCCAAAAAATGCTGATTCCTTGTAAACACACTACACACTAAGATAACTAATTACTTTCACTTGGTCCTGTTGTAATCACTATTTACAAACTACAAGCACACCATTGATGATTTTAGAACACCGCACTGGAGCTACTCCACCACCAACAGGACAACTACACCGTAGTCTAGTCTCTCGTTGATTTATCTTGGGGTGCAGCTGCCCCCTGGTACTGTGGTAGGCTATATTTCTTAATAGTATGTGATCATGTCTTCAGCCTCTCTCTCGATGTTGAGTTTTCTCATGTAAAAGATCGTTTACACAAATTACCACACAGTATGGATTGTATAACACATAGAACACATTTGAAAGTTATTAATCTTTTTACAACAGCGTTCAATAACAACGATTCCCAAAAAAATTTCTCAGTTATTGTGGCCACTGCATATTCGAGCCCCACGTTCTTGGCGACAGTTTAATGCGATTCTGTCTGTTTTAATTATTCGGGAGTTGACCGTCTGGTTTTAAAGTTTCTTTGCTTTTTGCGTTTAATTTGATTGGGAAATCGTTGAGACTGAACTTAACATACACATGGATGGACATAAGAAATGAAAGGTTGCAATAAATTTTTCAGCTGAGATTATTACTTTACGTATGAAAAATTCTGTTGCAGATTAACAAAAATGAATTTCTTTGAATATTCCAAAATATTATTCAGGTTTTACTTTTATTCAAGAACTAAATCTGTTTGTGCTAGAATGAAAATATTATTGCCCATCGGACTTGGCAAACATTTTCACGTTGCAGTGGATTTTTGTTTAATTGTATGAAAATTATCCACTTTTAAATACACTTTACGATATGTTCAGAATTTATCACTTTTTGAAATGAAAATTTACAAAATCTGCAGCTTGTATCCACCTGTGAATGCACAAGATAAAATCTACTATCTCCTTTTATTCTGCGTCTGGAATGCTATGAAAACAAACACTCTACTATTTTCGTTCACCCCTACCTGTACCGGTACCCTTTTTAGGATGCGGTCGTTATTGCCATCGTATATTTAAATCTGCCGCTGCTGCAGAATGCTCGCTCGCGGCGCAGCTCCGGACTGCCAGCGATATCCAATAAAATGCTCAAATTTCTTAAAGAAAATGGGTAATGTCCGGTGCGAACTTTGCAGTAATTGTGACAAACAGATTTTACAAGATAAATGTATTTTAACAGGAACAATTAAAATCTTTACACACCTTTTACAATACCAGCTACAAATGGCGTCGATCATCGACTTATGACAAATGAAGACTACCTAAGAGCCTAATGCAACGTCACGGGTTCCTCTCCCAACCAGTCCGTGCAGAAGACAAGCGATTCTACAACAAATATTGCCTATTTATGTCTTAACTAATTCTTGTACAGTCTTTTGTCTATTTTGATTACGTATCGTTTCTTCTGTGGCGGTTTTCACATCCTCCGCCACAGATAGTATTTCAAACTCTTTGAATAATCATTTATAATAGCAAAATTCATAATTATCTTTTTCCTCACAAAATTAAGTGTCCTTTTGAAATTCAATTAACAGAAATACATATAAATTATTTGTTACAGTAAGCATTATACATCGAAAAGTTCTTTTAACTTTCACTTTGAATGCCTGCTGCCAGAGTACGTTACACACTCTGCCACTGGAAATGGCGGGAAAAGCCACTCATCCTCTGTTGGGGTGTTGGACAGGGTGGACCTCCCGATGGGACGCTAATACAGCGTGCATAACGCATTGCTTAAGCAATTTGTTTAAGAATGTTGTTTATTTCCAGAATCGCAATATACCTCGAAAATGACATTGATGTTCGAATATTGCGATAGTTTATTTACAGTGTGGGATAATCTTTAAACCATTTCGACGATGTTAAACAATTGTCACCATCTTTTTTGTTGTTCCATTAGCGAAAGGAACCACCTTGTTACGCTGTCACAGATTGAGCTAAACATACACTACTGGCCATTAAAATTGCTACATCACGAAGATAACGTGCTACAGAGGCGAAATTTAACCGACAGGAAGAAGATGCTGTGATATGCAAATGATTAGCTTTTCAGAGCATTCACACAAGGCTGGCGCCGGTGGCGATACCTACAACGTGCTGACATGAGGAAAGTTTCCAACCGATTTCTCATACACAAACAGCAGTTGACCAGCGTTGCCTGCTGAAACATTGTTGTGATGCCTCGTGTAAGGAGGAGAAATGTGTACCATCACGTTTCCGACTTAGATAAAGGTCGAATTGTAGCCTATCGCGATTGCGGTTTATCGTATCGCGACACTGCTCCTCGCGTTGGTCGAGATCCAATGACTGTTAGCAGGATATGCAATCTGTGGGTTCAGGAGGATAATACGGAACGTCGTGCTGGATTCCAACGGACTCGTATCACTAGCAGTCGAGATGACAGGTATCTTATCCGCATGGCTGTAACGGATCGTGCAGCCACGTCTCGATCCCTGAGTCAACAGATGGTGACATTTGCATGACCACAACCATCTGCACGAACAGTTCGACGACGTTTGCAGCAGCATGGGCTATCAGCTCGGAGACCATGGCTGCATTTACCCTTGACGCTGCATCACTGACAGGAGCGCCTGCGACGGTGTACTCAACGACGAACCTGGGTGCACGAATGGCAAAACGTCATTTTTTCGGATGAATCCAGGTTTTGTTTACAGCATCATGATGGTCGCGTTCGTGTTTGGCGACATCGCGGTGAACGCACATTGTAAGAGTGTATTCGTCATCGCTGTACTGGCGTATCACCCGGCGAGATGGTATGGAGTGCCATTGGTTACACGTCTCGGTCACCTCTTGTTCGCATTGACGGCACCTTGAACAGAGGACGCTACATTTCAGATGTGTTACGACCCGTGGCTCTACCCTTCAATTGATACCTGCGAAACCCTACATTTCAGCAGGATAATGCACGACCGCATGTTGCCGGTCCTGCACGGGCCTTTCTGGATACAGAAAATTTTCGACTGCTGCCCTGGCCAGCACATTGTTCAGATCTCTCATCAATTGAAAATATCTGGTCAATGGTGGCCGAGCAACTGGCTCGTCACAATACGCCATTCACTATTCTTGATGAACTGTGGCATCGTGTTGAAGCTTTATGGGCAGCTGTACCTGTACACGCCATCCAAGCTCTCTTTGACTCAATGCCCAGGAGTATCAAGGCCGTTATTACGGCCAGAGGTGGTTGTTCTGGGTACTGATTCCTCAGGATCTATGCACCCAAATTGCGTGAAAATTAAACACATGTCAGTTCTAGTATAATATATTTGTCCAATGAATACCCCTTTATCGTCTGTATTTCTTGGTGTACCAATTTTAATGGCCAGTAGTGTATCTGAATAACTTTTTCACCGTGCTCCATCCACCGAAGTCGCAAAATGAATCGAAATTATCGTTCGGTATCGTTGTCTGGGATGTTCTATTCGGGTACGACCGCCAAATGCAAGTCTTACTTCAGTCGACGCCTCATTGGGCGACTTGCGTCCGATGATCAGGATTGAATGATGATGAAGACAACCAAACACATAGTCCCCGAGCGGAGAAAATCTCCTACCCGACTGGGAACTGGACCTGGGCCCAGTCCATGGGAGGCAAGCACGTTACCACTAAACTAGCAGGCGGACAACGAAGTGGTAGTTGCTGTAACGAGCCATGCTCTGGACTCAAGCAGCGGCCAGGGTGCGAGACTCAGCAACTGCAGGGCTGCACTCAGCCATACCGGTTGTATGGGAAATACCTCAGCCTTCCTTCTCCGTGGCGCACGTTCTTTCTACGTGGCACACTGGTCACGCTACCTGGAGCCGACAGCGGATCAGAATCCACGCTGCCTTCATCCCAAGGACATTTAGCATGCTTTTGTGGGAAAAATCCGAACCACTCATTGTGGCACCCTTCAAGCACTTGTTTTGGAAAATACCTCAGCCTTCCTCCTGGCACAAATTCTTTGTGGCACACTTGCAGTAATACCCCAGCCGTCCATTTGTCGTTGAACCGCTTCAGGAGCTAAATCTGGAGTTTATGCAATGTGCAGAATATTGTCACATACGTGTCTTGAAGATGGCACAAAACTCTTCAAATATTGCTTCAGAAGATATGCTATAGGAAATATTAATTAAACAGTTCATTTCACAGTTCGAATACATATCACAAAACTACTCGAAGTAAACTTGCAGACAAAACACAGAGCTGAACTATTTAAACAATGCTGCGCTTCATACAGTTTATAAAATGTATCTGAGCTCCAACCGCCAGCCGCGGTGGCCGAGCGGTTCTAGGCGCTTCAGTCCGGAACCGCACGACTGCTACGGTCGCAGGTTCGAATCCTGCCTCGGGAATGGATATGTGTGATGTCCTTAGTTTAGTTAGGTTTAACTAGTTCTAAGTTCGAGGGGACTGATGACTTCAGATGTTAAGTCCCATAGTGCTTAGAGCCATTTTAACCACTTTAGAGCAGTTATGTAACTGAAGACTCGATTTATGTGCTAGATGTGGCCGAGAAATGGAGAACTTCGAATACATCTTCGTTCACTGGAGGAGGGCGTTGAAATGGGTTTTCCATTGGTGGACATGATTGATCACAAATGCAGGATGTCCTCTTCTGACAGTTGTACTCACACTTTTGCTGTTAACGATTGCAGGTAGATATCCTTACCCAATCACTCAGCTGCTTAGCTCTGTGTCTCTCGGAATCGTTAGGCCCAAACAGGACAACTCCTTTAAGCAGTTCCCTAAATTCGCCAGATGCACTTTCATCCAACCGACCTGGCCAGTTGTGGGTTCTCTACACTCCAGAAAGGAGAGATTTTGCCGTACCTTATCTAATGGAACTGAAATATTAAGAAGAGAGGCATCTACCTCCCTGACGATGTCCGCTGAAAGACAAACTGGGATTCCCAACGCCGCACACTACCTGGTCGCCAACTCCGGAACGCTACCTGCTGTTGGAAGTTGACGGACATGAAATTCGTATTGTAAGAATTCCTTTTTTTTAATGCAAAATTTCGGGACACACTCTGGAATCGATTGTAAGTAAAAGCCCCTGAAAACAATAACAATGCATGAGAACAATTCCTTGAAAAGGAAAGATAACACAATAATCACAAGAAACAATAAATGATGTGAATGGGTAGACAACTGTAACCCCCGCCCCCAGCACACAGAACATAACCACGCTCTGTTACCACAGCTAGGGTCGGAATAACTTGAAGAAAAAACACATGGAAGATGGACACGCATGTTTCGTAATATATTGTCTCATGGAATACATATCATTGCTTAACAACAGCATTATAATTACAATTTCGAAAACCTTGTTAAAAAAAGAGTAACAATGCTCACAATCATTTTAAAAACTTGAACAAGCTCAGTTCATCAATAACAAACTTTAGCAGTTTATAGCATTAAGAATAGGGCTTGAAACCAGGCGTACATAATTCGCAAGTACAAGAAAGTAATCACACTAAATATGCATGGCTGCAAGTGGGTTCAACAAACAGTTTTCTCAGTAAAATGAAATACGAAGACAGGCACTAAATGCACAAATAATTTCAAAGCGTGGGTAACACGTTACACAAGGGGACAATGCCCAACCAAAATACAGAAAGGGTATCACGTCACACGACTGATTGTTGCTGCAGTAAAGCCGTTAGCGATTTGTAAACCCTAAAAGAATCCCCGAAAATACTGGCAAATTTGTGAAGGCATCCAATTTAAGTGTTACTCCAAACTGATTCACACCAGCAGAAACGTTGACAATGATCCTTAATAGAAATACACTTGCTCAAATACAAGATAAGTTGGGAGAATATGCAATTTAAATGTGAATCCCAACAATTAAACACCAGCAGACGTTAGCGATCAGCTTTAATAAACGTACAATTGGCTAAAATACAAGGTAAGCTGGGAACTACAGCAGAAGGCTATTAAGGCCAACAAGGAACTTGCAAGCAAGTTTCACACTGAGTGGAGTTAATTAATGACTGTGGATCAACGGAGAGATTTAACGGTTTATATTGATAAGCAAAACGCCTTACAACTTAAAGCGCTCCATAAGCAGCAATAAGGGTGCAAGGTTTAAACGAGTAGTTAATGAGCACGTATATCGACGAGCAACTTCGGGCTTGCAGCACACGCTTTAAACCTCATGGGCTTACTGAATTCACTAAATAGGGTAGCCTAATGGTTTCTAATTAATCCGCGACACTCTGACATGGCACACATCTATTTAATTTGAGCCACCACAACACGGATGGTACAGGCAGCACTTTGGCAGCCAACCCATACTTCATGCGACGACGGATGTTCCGCCGCAGCAGAAAGAAAACACGTCTCTGCTCCGGCCCCAGGGAACAAGAACGCATCGTCCGCTGTTAAAGCTACCGTGCCAACACACGTCAGAAGCGAACAGTAGTCCGCGCAAATAAAGCAAAAGACGGGAATGCCTAAGATGTATGAAATCTCCACTTATCGCCAACAAGTTACAAGCTTAACAATCCTTAAACTTACTTCAGAAGACGAAATATCAGCGCCTGCTGATGCAATCATTACGACATACTCATCTACAAAAGGTGCTTTGCCTATGGCACAAATTATGTTACAAATTTAATTTCGTCGATGCAGTTTATAACAGAACACTCGTACTTTTGTATTGAATATGGCCTGAAACGCCTGCCGGGTGGCCGAGCGGTTCTAGGCGCAGGTTCGAATCCTGCCTCGGGCATGAATGTGTGTGATGTCCATAGGTTAGTTAGGTATAAGTAGTCCTAAGTTTTAGGGGACTGATGACCTCAGAATTTAAGTTCTGTTGTGCTCAGAGGCATTTGAACCGTTTTTTGGCCAGAAACGACAAATTACCATCAGTTACACTGGCGTGTTAATATAACAGGTTCAATTTTATACTAAAACAGATGTGGCATTATAATGTCAAGTACCCAAAAAATAAGAAAACAGCACTTAATTCCACTCAGATGAGAAGACGTTGTGACTTCTAGGATTCCAAGATGGGGTTTTATTGCCTCCAATCTGTAATGGTGGTCTTCGAGGTGTCGTAAAATTTAAGGTTGCAGCGTAGACCGGGAACTTGCCGACAGGTTGCACACGATGTCGACTCCTCGTCGTGAAACTCGCCGCTACCAATCCTTCAGCGAGCTGGAAAGGCTTGCCTCCGACCCACTTAACCACTCATGGTTTCTCGAGGCCCGTACCGGTCAGGCAGTGGACCTCCAGCCAACTGACTGTACCAGGACCCACCAAACCAAAAACGCATGTCTCAACCGAAGACCCCAGCTCGAGACATATGACGAGATCAATATCGACAACCCAAGCAGTTGGTGGTGCCAGCGGAGAGCCATGCCGCCAAAATTAATGCCGCCTTGGCTCAGTCTTTTTCTCAGAAGCTGTTGAGTGAGGGCTTCGAAGTCAAAACAGATGTTCCTTTATTTTCACCCTTATTTCCCTCCTCGAAGTCGTGACTGTGCAAGAGAGCGAACTATGGTCGGTTCCCCTTGTTAGTTGTCACGTTCAGTAACCGCTCTGTAAATGTTTTAACCGATTACACAAACTTTCAAAGAAAAATTTAGTTAGAAAGCTCAACCCTTCCAGAGTATATTAATTTTAGATTTTCTTGTCTTTTCAGTTTTTCCAGCTTTTGGATTTATTTGCGTTAAATTAAAAGTATTCGCTGTTAAAAACAGAAGTTTCATTTTACTTTAAGACAAAGTTCAAACTCTAACAAGAAGAGAGATTTTAATTTTATCAGAATATGTTAATTCAGTTACCTTCATGAGGAAGTAAACCTTTTCTCTTTTAACATCATTTCTAAAGTAATACACATAACGGAAATTAAAAATACTGCCAATACGCACTTGTTTTCTTTTTAACTAACAATAAATGTAGCAGAGAAGCTCATAGATAAAGGCATAACTGGAGAGAGTCAATAGATACTCCGCCAGGGGAGAAATTGTCCTCGAAAAGCATAGGTGGCACGTTCGAGTCTCGGAGAGGAAGTCAGTTATCTGCCATGGAACTTTGAATCAGAGTGCGTTCCACTGCACATTGAAAATTCATTATCGTGTTAGGGCTACTAACACTATAGGGTTTTAGAGGCTTTCTTGACCACTTTTTGATGCATTGGCTATCACTTTCTGTCTTGGCGCTTTTGGCAGCCATTTGTTTGCCGATATTCGTGACGTTTCATCAGCTGGCTTTGTCGAGGTTTCAGGTGTCGTTACTGGTGGCTCACTGGAGCCTCTGCGGCCGGAGGTTATATGCACAGAAAGTCTTATAAACCGTACAGCCTTTTAAATTGTACCACTAACATACACTCACGTTCAGAAAAAAAGACACAAAACTTAGAACGACTAGAGATAAGACGTCATATTCACAGGACATGTTCATTAGCGTGTTCTGTAGAAATGATTAGCATTTGAACCATGTCGGTCCACGTGTTCAAGGTCAACATTGATATCGCAGCGCAACATCTCCTCCTGGTAAAATATGCCGGTGGCTTTCGTAGTCAATATAGATTGAAGGTAATGGATTAGTGTGACATGAACAAACGTGCAAAATTCCTCGCAGATGTATGCGCGAACCGTGTCAAATTAGTGGGTTTGAAAGATGGCGCATTATTGGCTTCGGAGGATGTGATGTATCCATCCGAGAAACTGCTGCTCGTCCGGGACGAAATTTTTCGGCAGAGCAATGGGTTTACGCAGAATGGTTCACGAAAGGCCGTAGAACTCGACGAGATGGGTCAGGTCGCACCACCTAGACACGTCCCCCCTGCCCCCCTCCCCCCCCCCCGCCCCCGGACACTTCCTCAAAAGATCGACGTCTCTTGCGAATGACATTGCAGGAACAGTGTAACACACCATACGCTATCTGGGGTGACAGCCTGTGGCCGTTTATTATGGCATGGGTCAAGTGCGCGTCGTCCACCTCTCCCTAAACTTTGACGATTATGGAGAAACATGGTAGACGGCAATGGTGTATGGAACGAATGGCAACGAATAATGTTTTAGAATCAATCCAGGTTCAGTTGGATTGAAAATTATCACCGCATTTTGTTTCGCCGCAGACAGGGGGAACGGCATCACATGGACTGCATTTGCAGAACACATACAGCGCCAACTCAAAGCCTTATGGTTTGGGGTGTTATTTGGTACAACCACAAATAACAGCTGGTGTGTGTCCACGCTACTGCTACCAATGTGACCTACGTGAATAACATCCTGCGACCCATAGCCATGTACTTTCTGCACAACTCCCCAGACGCCACTTTTCAGTAAGACAATACACGACCACATGTTGCTGCACGAACACGTGCCTTCTTGGTGTCACAGGACGTCAGCCGTTTTCCCTGGCCCACCAGGTCACCAGACTTGTCACCAGTCGAATATGTGTGGCGTATGGCGAAATGACGGTGCAGCGCTGTGACCCAATGTCAGCCACCACAGATGAACTTTGGAACCATACGAACGCAACATGAATAGCTATACCACATGACGTCATTCGCACTTTGTACGCGCCAGTGTCATCACGTATGGAACAAGCTATTACTGCCTTTGGAGGCCCCTGTGCCTACTAGGCAACTGAAGACATGCTGAACCGAGGTGACTAAAACGCTGTTACTTCTGCAGAACATACTAATGTACATGTCCTGTGAGTATGAAAGTCCTATCTGTAGTCGTTCATTGTGTTCTGTTATGCTGTTTCTGAGCATGAGTGTATATAACAAAGTGTCTGCATCTTGGACATAATGTGTTCCAGCTTCTTTTCAGCTGTTATACATGACCAGCACGCCGTTGATAATTTTGGCATGCAGTGGCACATGTTTATTTTGTCCTCTAAGAAAGTATATATACGGTCGTGAAGCTAAGGATGTGTACTCTTGCAGATACGCAAAATCTATTTACACTTGAAGGGCTTATCTCAGTAGTGTTACAAGTCCATTAAATCCACTTTTCTGCCTATAATGCTTCTGAAATTAATGATCCAAACAAACAGAAAGAAAGGTTCAACTCCAGCAAGAAGCCATATGCTTGATTATTTTTGGTATCTCAACTGCAGATTTTTCAGAGCTCAAAATGAACAAAAATGGACTTGAACGACTATTGAAATAAGCTCTTCAGTTTAAACTCTACCGTATACAAGTATACCTATTCAGTGATAATATAGCACAGGAACATTTAAAATCGCAGTTTTTAAAAATAAAAACAGTGCAAGGTCGCATGTAAGTTGTTAAAATTTAAAACGTATTAACCACATGGCCGGTTTCGATAGTCGTACGATCATCCTCAGATATTTAACACTACACGATGACGGCTGGAGAGAGTGTGGCGAGGAACAGCCCCCTATGGAGCGCTAGTATACACTGCCTTATCCATAATGGATAAAAGTTTCAGTTCACTGTATATATTAACAACTGATTAATAGTTGATCTAGCAGTTGTACCGATATATGTGTTGCCTGCTATAGCTTTACCTAGAGCTAATCCTGTGATCATGCCTTGCCTGTCTCCGCATGCCACGTATAGGATGCAGCCACAAGAAGTTGTAGTTTTAAGGCAGTTGCAGTTTATTTACTACCAAGCTGCTGACAAATAGCTTCGCGCAACATTGACAGCAACATTAGTCAGACAGGGACAGCTCCACTATTGGGATACTCATATGGCGCGGCTGCATCAGTACAAAATGCTGATAGTGGCTTCTCGAAAACTCAAATCTGGCATGTGAATCAATACATATTTCGGTATTCGGAATTAGTGGCCACTAAACCCAGTTCATAACTAGAAGCCAGAATTGAGGAAGAAAAAATGAGTGAACGGACAAGTCAGGAACTCCCAAGAAAATCAACACTTGCCAGTGGAAATTTTGCACTCCTGTATCCTTCAACCTCCACAAAGCAAATCTGTCGTAGGTTAGTCTCTGTACGCACACAAGATTTCTCCCGTATCCCCAACGCTACGAAGATGAATAGGAAGCAGAGCAACATCATCTGCTTTTGAGATCACAGGTAGTCCTTAAAAGGCACTTCTCTTGACAAAGAATCTGAGAGAGACGAAAGTAGGCCTAACAAAACTAAAACTGGCAAAAGAAAACTTGGCAATACGTCTTCAATTTCGTTCTACAAGACCTGTGAAGTTGACAAGGTGGAAGAACTGAGTACGTTGCTCATTTGGTGTGTATGGTTCCACAGCCGTGTGTGACAGCAAGTGCGAAGAAAGAAGTATTTTATTGTGACTGCAAACCTGAATCGAGCCGATTGCTACTGATTCTAGATGTACCTTTGGCATATTCTTCCTTCCTTAGTCTTCTGCGATAGATCTTCTACCAATCTTTGTCACTGATTCTCTTTTCTCTGCCTCTGTTTCCTTCTACTCTTGCATACCCACTTCCAAGTCGATTTATAAATAAAGTCTTCCTCTTAGAGTATGACAGAGAGTAGTAAAAGTAATGCAGCAATAACCTTCTGCAGTGTTCCGTGTTGAACTGAGTTTTTCTTTATAAGCAATGACGCTTTTAGCCTTTGTCTCCGTCCGAATTCCCTCTCCTTCCGACGCTTTTGGTTTAAATGGCTCTGAGGACTATGAGACTTAACGTCTGAGGTCAGCAGTCCCCTAGAACTTGGAACTACTTAAACCTAACTAACCTAAGGACATCACACATATCCATGCCCGAGGCAGGATTCGAACCTGCGACCATAGCCGTCGTGAGGTTCCAGACTGTAGCGCCTAGAACCACTCGGCCGCAACGGCCAGCTCCGACGCTTTTCTTAAAATTTAATGACACTCCCCCGAATTAAGCCGCACTCGCCACCAAAACTCTGCGGGTTTCCAAGAAGAGACAAGTGAACTTTTCCTTACTTATCTCTATTTTTTGCTCGTAAAAATTTAATGCATAGGGTGCACACTACGGAACCGAACTTCAAGAAGTGGAACGAGAAGTTATAAAAATTACATTAATATCCAAACGCAAATAATGACGTCAAATAACGCAACATACATAAGATCACCTGATGGCTCAATAAAGTTTAAAGAAAGGAAGATGATAGGTACAGTTTTACACTGCTTCCTAAAAGAAATTTTATTCGTGAAACACTGTCACCAGCATACCGAGGAGTGGCCAGTCTTTGTTGCATCACACTACAATTTACTAAGTCCGTGGTACAACGTAGATGACCTGCTTATACACTGCACCATTCTATACCTCTCCACCTATCCCGCCATGTCTTTTAAACTGCAGAAAATAAATTTTCGACATTTTCGGTATATGTGCCCGAGAGAATGAGCCACCGATTATTAGTATTACACTTAAAGAGAAATACTGAAAGTGCAACAAATTATAAGACTTTTACCCTTCCTATCTCGTCAAAATCAAAGAGTTTTTCTCTGGTCATTACTGCTATTGCTCTACCCTTGTTACTTACACGCTTCTTGACGTAACTATAGTCACATTTATGATTACATATGAAGTATATAAAGTTCGGTGGCAGGAGGAACAAGACTTCTGGTCAGGTGACTTCAGGGTTATAAACACAAAATCAAATACAGGTAATGCAGGAGTAGGTTTAATAATGAATAGGAAAATAGGAATGCGGGTAACCTACTACAAACAGCATAACTTTAGTATTTCAACCATGCAGTCAGTAATACTGTTAGTGCCATTATTTATTGTGCTTAATATTAATTAATAACTGTTGTCTACTGTAACCTCCCCGGAGAATTTTGAAAATGATATATATTATTAGTTTAATTTCGCCGGAAAATTTTGAAAAAGGGGGGACATTAGTGTAATTTCACCGGAGAATTTTGAAAAAAGGACAATAATATAATGTTAATGTAATTTCTTTGGAGAATTTTGAAAAGACAATAATTAAATGTTAATGGGAGTAGAACCAAGTGTAATCTTCCCGCAAAAATGAAAGAAACTATTTTAAATGTGAATGGACATCGTGCTAAGTGTAACCTCCCAGGAATTATTTATAAATAATATGAATTGAATGAAAATGCAAATAGGAGCCAAATGTCATCTTCCCACAGTAACAAAACTCAATGATAACAAAAATGTGCAAAAATGCTAAGTCCCCACAAAATTAACGTTATGATCAACCTGATAAATTTTATAAGGTCATCTGCGCTGACCTTAGGCCCTGTGCAAATCTGATGAATTGATTCTGGCAGGAAAAGCATAGGAAGTATTGTTTCAATTGTAATGATTATTTTCTTAAAAAAAATTGCTTTCAGAACAAAATTATTATTGAGGCGATTCTTGAACAAATTAATTACTGTTAAGATATATTACATTATCAGATGAGCGTAATGCTGCTTCATTACTCGCGTGCTACTACATGCTCTCGCGACTCGCTACGTACAACAACTGTCTCGCAACTGCCTCGCAACAGCACTGAACTCTCGCGCGGTCAAGCACAGACTAGCAACGATAAAAAACTCTCTGGTCAGAGATTCTGTCATGCCTCGCCATCGCTGCTACCGAGTACATACGCGTTTCATAACCCTCCACTGGGGGGGGGGGGGGGGGGGGCAAAAATTTGGCAGCGATGGTGAGTCATTTGGACTTGCCATGAGCAACAAATTTTTTGTAACTAATTAAATTTTACAATTCACAGAATATTCAGATGTAGAACATGAATTAAATGTGGTGGACATGCACCAGGTACAAAACATTTCAGACAATGACAATTAGTACAGAACATATGACATAAGTGCACACACTGAATAACTCTTTCGCATCTTCACAACAAAAAAATCCTGTTGACAAGTGACATAAGTGCACATGCACTGCAGTTCAGAACATATCAGCAAATCAAAATGTATACGTAATGAGTACAAATGACATAAAGTGCACATGCACTGTAAAACTCTCGAATATTTTCACGACAAATAAACCTAATCAGTACAAATCATATTGACAAATGACAAAAGTGCACACGCACTGAAGTAGTGAACATATCAGGAAATCATAAATGTATATGTAATGAGTACAAATGGCATGAAGTGTACACTCACTGAAGTTAAGTACAAAACATATTAACAAATGGCAAAAGTGCACACACTGTAATACTCTCTAGTATTTTTCTACAACAAACAAACAAATCAAGGAGTGTAATAAAGTCCACATGCACTATAGAAGTCTTTAGTAATTTCAAGACAACTGATTAACAAATGAAAGGAAATGCACACGCACTGTATATGACTTTTTCATTTTACAAGAATTAGGAAAGGAATAGGAAGGGTTGCGTCATGGTTGTAGCACTTAGGTTGCACGCAGCTGCACTGAAAGTCCATATCTTTCCACAGAAGTACAACACCAAGTGAGACAATCTGAAGTTCTTTTCCCAGAAGTGTTTTTCAGCCTAGCCAAGACACTGAAATGTCGTAGTAATATTCCATGTTATCATTTTGGCAGCACATCAGGTACACCAGACAGTGGGACCATTATAGCGTCTCCATCGCTCACGGTGGTGGACAGCATGTCGTGTCAACACCACGCTCTTACAAGGCACACCAACGTGGAATTAGTGCAAAAACCAAATATAGTGCTCCATGATCATGAGGACATACAGGACAAATGGATATTGCAGTAATTCAGGGTAGTTAGGCCAGAAGGTGAAGGTCATTAAGTCACATACTATCTTCACTGAAAATTACATTAGTAGTTTGCGGCATTCATTGCCCAGTTATTGAACATTTCTGTACCATGTATGTAGTATTACAGAATAATGTTCATTGCTTGGCGTTTTACTGAAAACATTGGCACTCATTGCCTAATTATAAATTATAGAAATCATTCGTTTTACAGATAACATTGAAATTCGTTGCTTAATTACAAATCATCAGAAGTCATTCGTTTTACATTGAAATTCATTGCCTAATTACAAACCATCAGAAGTCATTCGTTTTACAGATAACATTGAAATTGATTGCCTATTTGCAACTCATCAGACGTCATTCGCTTTACAGAGAACATTTTACAGAGAACAGTAGTATAAAAGTATTATTCACTGAAATTATGCGCATAGTATTTGTGTATTCAATTGACATACTATTCAGAGCTGATCAGTATTATTAAGAACTCTCTTAAACGGGTAGCATTATTTGGGACTGGTAATACAATTTTTTTTTGTTAGCATTACATTGCTTTGGGTAATTATAGGGGAAAGCAAGAAAAAGAAAAAAAAAAGAAATTGCTTCTGGGTAGTTCCTGTAAATGGAAATGTGTAACGTCATTTGTCATGAGTCAGCTGTAGCAACGTTATGAAACAAGTAGAGTATATGTAATCACATTCATAAATGACATAGATTTAATGAACAACTGCTTATAGCACATTAATTTCATAAATAATTTCTCCTGCAAAAATATATAAGAAAAATGGATTATTAAGCTGAAAGAAGAAACGCATTTTATGCTGAAAAGCAGAGAACTTCGAATTAACAGGTAGTGAAATGTGTATAAAAATATTTGTTCTCTAGCTGTCCTTTCCAAAACCTTCAGTCATCATACCATACGATATAAAACATACTGTCAAAACAAACTACAACACATACTTAAATAACTACATAGCATAAATACATAAACTTCAACATCATCCTCATCTGTAAAGAAAGAAAAAAAACTTCATTATCCATCACTTCATTATCCATATTATCATAACTCCATTATCATCATCACCTGTAAAGAAAAACTTCATTATTCATAGTAGAACATTCTTCAACATTATTCATCAGCATTCATTATCATCTGCAAAAAAGTCACTTCATTACTCATTACACAACTATTCCCTATCTCTAGCATATTCCATCACTAAAACTAAGATGTGTAGTTCTGTCTGACAGCCTGCATCAATCGCTTCGTATTGTGAAAGAAAAAATTAGTTAAGACTGCTATTCTACGATGTGTATAGTATATTCTTGTTAATGCTTGTTAATTCTGATCCATTTACTCTTCCTCATAAGGTTTTTGTATCTTCTTTCGTCTATTCCGTAGGTGAAATTCCCATTTCTGTTTAATTTATTTCCTTTAGACGTTATTTCTTTCTGAAAATGATGAACAAAGATTAATGTCTTGCATTTACATCATATACTCACTAAATAATGACTGGTTTATGGTAGCATAATTAAGCATACAGCATAACATGACAGAAAACGTAATATGTCAAAAGCATAGACAGTGTTCAAAGGCAAAAATGTACACAGAATATAACAATGCAGCAAAAAAATGTAAAACAGTCACGATGTTGAGATATCATAGGACAAAAAATGTCAAAGTCAACTATTTCACAGTGCATACAAACAAAACATGAAAACAATCGTACATACATAAAAAATGGAAAATGTCCACGGTCTGACGTGTAACGACAAGAAAAGCGACCTGCTAACCTTACCTTGCCGGGCACTTGCCAAGAAAAAATACGATAATCATCAGTAAGTAGTCATATAAATATAATTGCATAAGTGGTCATAAAATGTGTAAATTCATCTGGAAAATATGCACGGTCTGATGTGTAACGACAAGAAGAGCGACCTGCTAACCTTACCTTGCCGGGCACTTGCCAAAAAAAAATACGATAATCATCAGTAGGTAGTCATGTGAATATAATTGCAAAAATAGTCATAAAATGTGTAAACGGCATCATAGCATGTTAAATCATAAAGTGTCTTCACTCAATAAAGGGTTTAATGTTAGAGACATGGTGGTTGCCTTTACTTTTTTTTGCTTCTCAGAGTTTCGACGTGTACAACATTGGGGTGAGGAATGCTGCGAATCCGATATGGATCTGCGTATAGAAGTTCTAATTTACTGCACTTACCTTTTATTCTGCTGGATAAATAGTGTGTACGTACTAATATCTTCTGTCCAATGTGAAAGTCTCGGCGTGTACAAACCTGTTTTTGCTGTCTTCTCCGGCGCTCTGCGGCACGTTTAATGTTGTTCAGTGCAATTTCAATTATTTCATGGTGTCGTAGTCGACGAGATGTAGGAAAGTTTACTAATTCTGTAATTTTGTTAGGTGGTTCAACGTTTTTCAGTATAACAGACGGAGATAGCATAGTGGATTCATTTGGTATGGAATTAATTACATCTTGGAATGAGAATATGTGTGTGTCCCAATCAATATGTCTTTTGTGGCAGTATATTCTACACAGTTTACCAATTTCTTTCATTAAACGTTCACAGGGGTTCGAAGAAGCATGGTACTTGGATACATAGATCGGAGAAATGTTTCTAACTCGTAACATGCGTGTCCATATAGCAGAACGAAATTGTGATCCATTATCGGAAATTACTCTCATCACATGCCCTACATGAAATAGAAAATGTTTTACAAATGCTTTAGAAACAGTTTTAGCAGTAGATTTGCGTAACGGAGTGAAAGTAACAAATTTTGAAGTGAGTTCAACAGCGACAAAGATGTAGCAAAAACCTCTGTTAGTTCTCGGAATCGGACCAAAAATGTCTACAGCGGCCATTTGTCTTAATTTAACAGGTACAATGGGATATAATGGAGGAATATGTGAAGTGGTGTCTGACATAGCTTTGTGGCAAATTTTACATGACGCTAAAACTCGTCGTATTCGTTTCTCCATGCTGGTAAAATAACAGTTCTGTCTCAATAAGAAAACATTTTCTAGTTCCGTAATGTGCGTAACTTAAATGAGTATACCATATTAATTTGTTAACCAGTTCGTCAGGAATGCATAATAACCAATTGTTGCTGTCAGGATGAGAGCGGCGAAATAGAATGTCATTGCGTACAGTGTAATGGTTTCTAATCGTAACATTATTCTTATTTTGCCAAAGGTGTTTAATTTCTTTCCACACATTGTCTTTACTTTGCTCTTTTCCTATGTCCTGTAATGACGACGAAATAAAATTTTCAAATGCAACTTGCTGAATGTACTTGACGCTGAAATTTGCTTTGCAGAAGTTGGTTGCGACGTCCTGCTGATTATCGCTGAGAGAAAGGGATAGTGCGTCTGCTACAACATTTTGTGTGCCGGGAATGTGAACAATTGTGAAATTAAATTCCTGTAAATAAAGTTTCCATCTGCTTAATCTGTCGTGAGTGAATTTAGTCGAAAGTAAGAATTGTATCACTCTGTGATCTGTGTAGACGGTGGTATGTCTGCCATAAAGAAAGTGCCGAAATCTCGTAAAAGCCCATACAACACATAACGTTTCCAGTTCTGTAACAGAATAATTTCATTCAGCAGGCGACAGAATGCGACTTGCAAATGCGATGTTTTTAATTACTGTACAACCATCCTCTTCAATTTCCTGAAAAATATGTACGCCTAAAGCTGTGTTGGAACTGTCGGTGGCAATGGAAAAATTTCTGGTAAGATCTGGGTGCGATAAAAGTGGAGCATTCAACAAGGCTTCCTTCAGGTTCACAAATTCAGAGTGTGCTTGCTTATCCCAAGACCAAATAGTGTTTTTACCTGTCAATTGGCATAATCTAGGTGTATCTAAAGCAGAATGATGAATAAATTTACGAAAAAAGTTAATTAACCTCAAAAAACTGCGTAGTTGTTTCTTCGTCGTAGGTACAGTAATGTCACGTAGAGCTGGAAGTTTTTCCGGATCAGGCGCAATGCCTTCTGCTGAAATTACGTGTCCAAGAAATTTTATAGAAGTTTTACCAAAATGCGATTTACTGAGATTAACTGTGAGTTCTTGTGCATGAAAAGTTTCCAACAGTTGTTCTAGAATCATATTGTGTTCAGACCAGTTAGCTTCTGCGATAAGAATGTCGTCTACGTACGTCGTGATTGTCTTTAAGTTCTGTCTGTAGTATTGTGTTGAAACCGCGAATAAAAGCTGCTGAAGAAATAGTTAAACCGAATGGTAATTTACAAAATTGATAACAGTCGCCAAAACAGAGAAATGCTGTGTACTTTCTGCAATTCGGATGAAGTTGAATTTGCCAAAATCCCGATTTCAAATCTAGTGTGGAATAAATAGCCGTACCATGAAATTTCTGTAGTAGTTCTTCTAATGTCTGTGGTCGATCTGTTTCATTAATAATAATGTCATTGATGTGACGTGAATCAAGTACGAGGCGAAGAGAGCCATCTTTTTTCTTAACAATATGCAGCGGGTTTATGTACGGACTAACTGCCGGTTCAATAATTCCTTGGTCAAGCATATCCTGCAATTCTTTCTTAACTTGTTCTCTATGGATATATGGAATGGGATAATGGTTTGCTTTAAATGTATCGTGCTGTTTAACTTGAAATTCATACATAAAACCGGACATAGTACCAGGAATGTTGTCGAAAACTGGAGCTTGCTGTAAATGAATTTTGTGAAGTTGCGTGCGTTCGCCGTCTGTATTTGCACTGCTTTGTTTAACTTTATCAGAAATCATCTGCATTACGTCGTAGTCGGCTTCATCTGGAGCATTATAGTTATGCACATACGTATCTGTGAACAATGTGGAGTTACAGTCTATGTTACGCGTTGCGGAAATGACCTCTGTGCGGTTAATTGTTCTTCCGCAGATAGTGAGTGCTGAAATTCTAAAGCAAGTTGTACATTTTCATCTTTTAACATTAAATAGGAATTCTTAAAATCAACTACTGCGTCGTGTTGTACGAGAAAATTAGTACCTAAAATAACGTCTGTTGTCAATAATGGAACAATCCAAAAATTTGAGTGAAATGTGTGACCTGCAATACAAAATGATAAATGCGTCTGTAATTTAACGTCTACACCTTTACTCGATACTGCTCCTTTCACTTTCGTTATGCCTAATGGTAATGTAGGATATGTATTCTCTTTGTTACACTCGTTGAAAGTCTCCTCATTTATAACTGACATAGGTGATCCAGAATCGATTACTGCTGAAAATTTCGATGAACCTATTTTAATTTCGATGACAGGATGTGAAATGGTTTTCTGAACAACTGGTCTTTCCTGTAAAAGAGTGTCTCTAATATCGTCAAAAGTAATAACGTTTCCGTGAACAACATTCTGCGTGTCTAAACTAGTGCTTGTGTTATTGGAAGATGCGACCTGTACAGTATCTAGTCGAATTCTATCTGACGTATTATTATTGTCAGCTCGATTCTGTGGCATTTCGACTATTTGTACGGTTCTGTTATTTCTTCCTGACGTATTACGCTATGAATGACACCTATTGTCTGCTTCATTCATGATAATATGTTGTTGCTGATGTTCTTGCTGCTGAAAAAATCTACTGTTATTAAATGTACGCTGAAAAATTGTGCTCATTATTTTTACGTTTATCATGATAGTCATTTCTATACGGTGCAGTGCGATAGGAGTTGAAATAGTGTGTTTTCTGTACGTACTCATTTCTTTGCTGGCGTGCGTTACTATTTGTTGTAGCTGAGACTATACGTGCACGCGGCGTAACATTAAAGTTTGGTTGACCTTATGCATTACATTGTTGGTTAGGTATTCTAACCGGCTGACTTTCATGCTGTTGTGGTGAAAAACGTCTATTGTTACCAAAATTGTGGTTGCGACTACTGAAAATTTTGTACATACTGATGATTAAAAAATTTTCTCTGATATTAAAGTTCTGGTGGTTGTCGTTCCTGCAGCATCTGATGAAAAATTGTCACTTTCGGTAAAAACTTGTCTTATCGGGTTTTCATTAGTCATTCTTAATACTAGATAGAGCGATAGTTAAAGAGCTGTTTTGATAGATATAAAGGATAGTAGAAGAGAAGGCAGCAGTGCAGAAAACTAAAGATGAAACAGCACTACTACAGCTCGAGGCCCTATGCACGCTACGGCACATATTCATTAAAGCGTAATGAATCCCCTGAGGTCTATTACGCGCTGCAAATAAATTTTAGCTTTTGTGTTATAGGAAATGGCGGTAAAAATTCAGAAATAAACTGCTGTATCCAATCTAGTGGGAGAATCTGAGTCCTGTCATTTTTAAACACTTTAAATATTCTCACTGATAGAAAATGTTTGTAATCGAAATTATCGTCTCTGTATGATGGAACAGGATCAGGATTGTAAGAGAATCTGTTGAACTGTGGTTGTTCGGAATCTAAGTCCCGTACTCTCTGTAGATTACCCAAATTATACGCGCTGTGCGAGTCTGACAAATGTTCGCAAAGTGGCGTCTGCTGTGATGTGTTATTAACTGAAATACTTTTCATCTCTGTTACTTCTTGCTGTAAACTTGACAATTTTCTACGCAACGTGTTATTAGACGAATCGATCTCATTAATTGTCTGCTGTAGATTTTGAAATTCAGGTGTTTGATTAAATGAAACCGGTGAGGTATCGTCTGATTTGCTGTCATTATTACTTTCAATAACATCAATACGACTGGCCAATTCATCATATTTTTCAGTCAGTATTTTAACCTGATCATCATTTTTAGTGTCAGTAGTATTAATCTGTTTTTGTAATTTACGTGTGGTTTCGTTCAATTTTTTATCGTCAGCTTTCACAGCATCGGAATCCTGTGTTAGTTCTAATTGTTCAAATCTGTCTGTCACTGTCTGAATATCTGCTGTGTGTGTATCTGTTTTTGATTTAAGATCGGAAATTTCATCACGTAATTCTGTGTTGAACTGTTTGATGGTATTAATTTCGTCGGACACTGTAGCAATATTGTTGTCTACGTATGTCTTGGCTTTCGCGAACAATTTACGTTTGTCTTCCTGTCTCTGTGCAGTGATTGGTTCCATGACTTGACGTTTTACTTTATTTTGATCCTGAATAAATTTGCGGAAACGTGTATCACTGTTTTGTATGTGAAGATTAAAACGTTCGTCAATTTGAGAGTTCTGTTGGTCGAATTTCGCGTCTATCTTTGCGTCCATTGTACGTGAAAGTTCTGCTGTCATTGCTTTAAACTCGTCGCGTAATTGTGTAGCCTTTTCAGAGCATTGTTTACCGACTGCGCTAATTTCTTCTCTAGGTGTTTCTGTTGTAACTGTTTGCATATCCCTTAATTCCTGAGCAACAGACCTAATTTCTTCGCTATTTTTTCTTGAACAAGCCTCAATTTCCTCGCGTAATTGTTCCTTAGTATCATGGCACTGCGCGGCAACGGCTCTAATTTGTTCACTAAGCTGCCTAGAATTGTTGTCTAATTTTTCATTTAACTGTCTGGAATCGTTGTCTAATTTTCCATTTAGCTGTTCGTTCTGTTCACTAAGTTGTTGTTTGAGATCTTCTTTAATACTGTCTTGTTTTTCATTATTATTGTCTAATTTTTTATCCAATTGTTTAAAAAAATGCCATAATTTGATCCAACCCAAAATTAGCATTTCTATTCTCTGTACTGTTTAATGATGGATCTGGAATTATCTCGCTTTCTGTAACCATTTGGTTATTCTGAGATTTACAAAAAGGTTTTCCAGTCAAATGTACACTGTAAGTCACTATTTCGGAATTAAATAAATCCGTACTAATTTGTGTATCCTGTTCATTTTCATTAGACAAATTTGTCTGTTCGTCACGTGAATTTAGTAAACCGGTTGTGTTAAGCTGGGAAGCGCTCATTACAATAGGGCGCCCCGCGTCATCAATTGTCGTCAAATCAACAGAGGACATAACCGAGTTCGTTTGTTCATCATTAAGACAAAAATCATCATGAGTGGTTGGAACGCACTGATTGTCAGTGAACGCAGGATTGTCGTCATTACACTGTGTGTCACAAGTACTATTGGTGAAGTTGTTTAAGTCGGTAATTTCATTCATTATACTTCGCGATACACTATTCACAGTCTTTCGCGGCATTTTTACAATAGACACAGTTATTCACTTAATGAAATAAGCACAATGCAAAAAGCAACAAACACAAATACAAAAGATCAATGAATTGCCAATGATCCAAGGAAAGAAAGTCATAAAATTAGCAAAAGCGCTGCGCCAAATGCTAATTAAATTTTAGTTAATAAGAGCAGACATCTAACTACTTCTCAGAAGATTCTCAACGAAATACGATCCTGGACCGGATGTCGCCAAGTGTAACCTCCCCGGAGAATTTTGAAAATGATATATATTATTAGTTTAATTTCGCCGGAGAATTTAGAAAAAGGGGGGACATTAGTGTAATTTCACCGGAGAATTTTGGAAAAAGGACAATAATATAATGTTAATGTAATTTATTTGGAGAATTTTGAAAAGACAATAATTAATTGTTAATGGGAATAAAACCAAGTGTAATCTTCCCGCAAAAATGAAAGAAATTATTTTAAATGTGAATGGACATCGTGCTAAGTGTAACCTCCCCGGAATTGTTTTTAAATAATATGAATTGAATGAAAATGCAAATAGGAGCCAAATGTCATCTTCCCACAGTAACAAAACTCAATGATAACAAAAATGTGCAACAATGCTAAGTCCCCACAAAATTAACGTTATGATCAACCTGATTAATTTCATAAGGTCATCTGCACTGACCTTAGGCCCTGTGCAAATCTGATAAATTGATACTGGCAGGAAAAGCATAGGAAGTATTGTTTCAATTGTAATGATTATTTTCTTAAAAAAATTGCTTTCAGAACAAAATTATTATTGGGGCGATTCTTGAACAAATTAATTACTGTTAAGATATATTACATTATCAGATGAGCGTAATGCTGCTTCATTACCTTATTTAAAAATACACCTCATCCTGAACCTTGACCAGAGCCCCATGTCGACGCCCGCCGACTCCTCACACACAACTGCGACTGTCTCTCGCGTGCTACTACATGCTCTCGCGACTCGCTACGTACAACAACTGTCTCGCAACTGCCTCGCAACAGCACTGAACTCTCGCGCGGTCAAGCGCAGACTAGCAACGATAAAAAACTCTCTGGTCAGAGATTCTGTCATGCCTCGCCATCGCTGCTACCGAGTACATACGCGTTTCACTACGCGCTGGCAAGACCGCTCACTTTTAAGGTTTAAAGCGACCTTCTTTTCGCTTTCACATTACTAGCAGAAGTACGATAAAATCTGGAAATCTACAATCGTTTTTTACCGTCATATTTTTCATTTAGATTGAAGCGGAACGCTCAGTTCAGCTTGTGTTAAAAAGTTTGACTGCGCAATCGCTGTATTAGTGTTCGAGCTAGATGCGCATCTTTACAGTTACGTAAACTATGTAAAACAAATGTCTTTCAAAGAACAGGCCTCATCTCATAAGTTCATCATTAAATACACAGCTAGGTGAATGCCTTTCCAAGGGTACTCACAGCTTTCATACGACGGAAAGCCCAATAATAGTACATCGCTTCCCGCCTGAGGAGTAATGATTCTGAAAGATCGTTACGACTCACGCGTAATCGTAATATTATTTGATTCACGTACTTCGAGAATGAAGTATTTAAGAATCTTTCCTTGTAGGGAGTAAAACATAACATAAGGCATATAGAGGTATATACGTTTCACATTGAGTAGTCAAAACTCATCACAGTTGCTTGATCATTAACAAACTTGGTTGTAGCTTGATACTCTAGAAGTACTCTCAATCAATTGGAACATTGAAATACTAACATAGAAAAAATACAAATCAAATACACATACACATACATATATATATACAAAAATATTGACATAAATAAATTTGATTACAGGAATTCATTTGAAGTATTGGTGCATTTCCGCCAATTTTGAACAGAACATAAAACTTTTATCAGTCTTTCTCATAGATCATAGCGACGTCACTCTTCGCTTGGCGGTTAGGAGTATTTCTTATGAACTCAGGTGATTTTCACAGGGGAATCCTTTCATCATCTTTCACTTTTCACTGCACTATAACTTCGGACCTCCTTTTTACATTCTGGTGGAAAACACTGGGAATTTCACTATGTGAAGGGGCAAGTGATAATTCTTGACTCTACTATCCATCGGGTCGTGTCGGGAATCAGGAAAGTTGATGACTGGTTCAATGACGAATGAGTCAGCTTGATGGATGTCTTAATCTCATTCCAATTCATGTTTCAGCACATGCAAATGCAGAAAAAAAAATCTGTATTAGGTCTTGCTCATTAACTAGTATCTTAACCAAAGGGAATATAGAGTAGGAATTTAAGATAATAAAAATTACTACACGGACTATGTACGTACATATTATATGTTATTCATAGTTTGTGTCTAGGTTTCATATTCTTTCATTAGCAAGCATTAGCAAAACACGTTTCGTCTTGTACAGGTCTTTCTTAAGCAATGTATGTAGCAAATATTTCCGTAGCAATTTTCGTAGTTAGGGAAAAGTCATCATTAGTGTCCTTTTCATGTAAGTATAGTAAAATTGTGCGTAGTTTATTAACGTTTTATTATTTTTATTTCCATTTTCATCTCAAATCTGGAGCACGCTCGCGCCCGTTATGGAGAGGAATACTTATCGTTGAGCGCGGGCCGGCGAGCAGTCATTGAATGTTGCCACAGAGCTTCACAGTCACGTGGTAACGAACTGGCGGTTTAACAGCGTTGGCAGTCCGCGTCCTGCACGAGGCAGGTAGTTCAGTGGCTACCAATCGTTTTGTAACTTGTGCATTTTGTTGAATCATGGGTAGTGGAGCAGCTCGTCAAGGTGACATGGTCAATCTGGACGGTAAATTGACTGCACCAGCGACGAAGAACAGTCGTCATGAAAATGACTACTAATACCTATTGCGGTGAGTACAATAGCATGTCTATCCTTTGACTTATAGGCATTGTATCGTCGTTGCAACGTGAGAATACTTATAACGCTACTTCACACGCGGAACATCACACGTGTCCATAAGTTTATCACAGTTTTGATTCACACAAAAGGTAAATAGTTTTTCGTGTCCATACATGTGTCAGATTACGATTTTGTACGCGCCAATATATTTATACGTGTCCATCATTTTTTCACTAAGTGAGTCACATGCATCAATCCATACGTGTCAATATCGGTGTCTTTATCCCACAGAGTAGCACAAGTAATGCTGAAACTGTTTATCATAAAATTATCATTTACAAAATATACATAGTTTTTTAACTGTTGTCCAAGATCTAACGAAAGTCGTGTTTGCTATTCTGAATGGTCCTTCTGAAGCACGTTAGATATTATATGTATTTTAAATCTGATTCTTTTCCTTTTCTTATTGTTCTATGATAACTTTTTTTCAGTTTCTTTGTTCATTTACTCGGTTACTTCAATAATCTGTAAACTATACCCTCTTTGGCGTGCCGAACAGTTCACGTTCAAAACTCCATCTAATAGAAATCGGGAAAATTATTCATATTTCCTAGGCTGCTTTTGCTCACAGCAAATCAGATTTACATCACGTTTCGATAAGTAACTGCAGATACGCATTAACCAATGAGACACGATCGTTAATACACGCAATATACACACGTCAAGTCTTTTGAACCAATTTCCAAATTTCTTCCCCTACCGGATAAGGTAGAAAGGTAAGAATGCTAAAGAAGAAAACTACAATAGGATAATGCAAAGAAATAAAAGATACGAAGGCAGATAATAGGTGAGATAATCAGTTTAGCAAATTCATTCTTTGGCTCCACTGCTTTTAGTGTCATCCACGTGGCATAACTTGACTTCAAAATTAAAATGAGGCACAACTCCGCTTCCAAAGCATCGTCAAATATACTCTCATATCACGCCACGCTGACAGAGCAGTAGAATATAAGTAGATTATCTCAGTCCTCAACTAGGTATCTTAGCATCGAGGGTTTCTATATGATACTTGTTGCATAAGAATAGTCTCTCTACATTTCTCCAATACAGGACCTAATTATCATTATAAATGCATATTTCTTGACCTGGTTGGGTCATAGTAATAAATAAATTGAAGTTGCTTTCCAGTTGCGAGTACCATTACTTCATTTCTTTGTACATTAACTATATGTTGCTGCTTGTACGAAGTGTAATCTACAGATTACATTGTATCAGGTATGCATCGTACATGGTTCTAGCGACTTAAAATATCAATCCTTTGAAAGCTTAACTTAGGTCATTACTTCACATATACGGACGTTCTGGTCTGAATGAGGTATTTAAGGAAAACCTTCACTACTTGGTAAAAAGGAGATTTGCCATAAATTAAAACTAAAGCAGCAGGTGGCACTTCGGCACATCCCTTACTCAGTTCAACGGCTGCAACCCTCTAAGGCAAATCTTATTTTCCAAATACGTAGAGCACCTTCTCCAATCACTTCATATTCTTCAGGCTCCATCATTACTTTGCGTCCAGCTCACTCAAATGATTACGTCACGTGCAGAATACATGTACACGCTGTTGAGTCACATACTTTCTAAAAAAATCACACTCTTGTTTCAAGTTGCAGCTTGACATAATAAATGATTTTTTTAATGTTTGTCATGGTACGTCTTTAGGTCTACATGGTGGTAAAGTCCTTTTACTCGTCCACTTACTGGATCTGCCAACATATAACAACCAATATGTGACTTCCTGACTGTAACAAACGGTCCTTCGTTTAGGTGTTATCACTTACGATTTTTACGTAAGATGAGAGATTGTTTGGTGTGTGTCCTCAGAAGAACACTCTCGTTCAAACGATACGACAGAACTTTATTGATATGCTTGTCAAATGCCTTTTTTCTTAAATTAGCATGAGTTGTGATAGACATCAGGATTGTCTTATTATCTAGGTTGACGTTGGGACCTTGTATCTTCGTGATAGGATCAGTCCATTCATTGCTTTCCTTTTGCTAGGAGATTAGTTCTGAAGGTGTGAAACCGGTCAAAGTGTGTGGAAGGTTATTTACCATATCTTCAAATGGAGTAACGAAATCGAACCACCGTGTTTGCTGGTTCGGTACATAGGTGCGAATAAAACGATTAAATTCTTTGAAGACTCGACTGTCGGGTTACTTTGTGGTCTAAATCTTGAAATTAGAATCTGTCTAATACCATTACTGGCAAGAAACTGTCTCCACTCTTTTCCAAAGAAATTTGAAGCATTATCAGACATCATGGATTCCGGCTTACCAAAACGAGGAAAATAATCCTTTTCTTTTTGTCTTATTAAAGATTTTGCACTCGAAGACTTCATCGCGTATAAACGCACGTGCTTAGTGAAAAGGTCTAACAAAACAGAGAGGTACTTAGCACCTCCTCTTCCTCTCGGAAGCGGATCTGCATAGTCAAGACTGACTATTTGGTTAGGACGCTCAGTATAGATAGAATTCAATGGTATGAGATTCGAAAGATTGAAGGGCTTTGCCTTCTGACAGATTAAACAAGTGCTCAGCAGTTTAAGAATTCTCTTATGCGGATTGGGTACGTAGCAATAGACAGAAATCTTTCTTTTACGCTTCTCAGGGCCATAATGTCCCCAGGATAGGTGAGTGTACCATATGAGATGTTCAACACACTACTTTAGGAATACAAACACACCACTGCTCCGTCAACATAGATGTACGATGCAATAAAACACCATTGTGTGATTTATAAAATTTCGACAAACGATGATTAGGGTTGTTCTGCAGAAGCTGTTTGTCTCTCTTCTATTTACGTTACTTTCTTGCAGAGTACCCATCTGTCGTCAAAGACGTAGAAAATAACTACGATTCAAGAGATGTTTCATAAGGAGTATCTTGTGATTGGAAATATGTTCTACAAGTTCTGTAGGCTCCGACATACCTTCTGTCATGTGTGACACTGCATCTTGTAAGGGGTCCGCAGGCCCTTACTATTAAAACTTGCGCTCACACAGGTCGACAGGGCAAATATCGAGTAGTGTGTGCAGGACGCGCGAGCTAGAGGGGATTCCCCGGAATGCCGAGTGGACGGCTTGGGTAGATTCCCGCGAGGCGGGAATAACTGGGCGGAGAGCAGTGCGAAGTTAGTTGTGTGGAGGATGCCGTGAGGGTGTGTTAGGTTCCCGCGAGGCGGGCATAGCTGTGCAGAAGCCAGCAGAAATTAATGTAAATTACCGGCAAAGGGAGTGGCCAACGCCGTGGTTTGAACCCCTTTGTATCAGTATTATGCGGAAAAGTGAGAAAGTTTTAGTATAAAGTGATATTAGTGATATTTGAGTGCCGCTATTATACTCCCGCGTCTACCGCGCCGGCATTACTTGGATTACAGTGATTGGATATTGCGTGTGACGATTAACAATAACTAAAGAGACCTGTGATGAGATTAGCCGTCATTAACAATGTATTGACGAAGGCAGTGGCTGTCTCCTTATTTTGTGCTTGCTGAGAATATAGATCTTGTCTGTGAAACTGTGTTTGCTGTCCTCATTACCACCAAACCATACTTATTAGCATATTTGTGAGGACAATACGGAATGTAACACCTCCTGAGCAGCTCAATCCGATTGCTAGCCCATTAGGTACACGGTCACATTAATTAATTATCTAATTTTGGGCTGCTAATTAGGTCCACGAACGAACGGATAACTAGAAGAATAATAGGACGTGTTACACAGTTGGCGAGCCGTGAAAGGACAACTGCAATTTTCGGACGTATAGTGTTACTACACAATTGGCTTATCGTGAAAAGAACAAGTGCAATTTTTGGATGAGAAAACAAAATTTTTAATGTGGAATCGGAACAGTGCATGAACGTTAAAATCGCGATAAGGAACAGTGCAATTTTTGAACAATACGAAGTAATAATATCGCAAGATTGTGACTAAATTGTTTTTCTGGCCGTATTAAACGGTATTGCAAAGTGCAAATGCGAAAATCCACGCGAAAAACTGCGAAAAGTGGACGCTAAAGAGAGACACGTGTGAACATTAAAATAGCAAAACGAGCTAAGATTTCGTCACAAAAGTTGTTAGAAAGGTGTTTTGTGGTGATATGTTGACCGAAATTGCTTTTTGAACGGCGAAAATCGGACAGATTCGTGTGGACCCATAAACTGGTATGCTGACGATAACGTATGGTGGCGACGCAGTTAGGGAGTGACGTCACGCAGAGCCACGTAGCAGTCGCACCAAAGAGCTTCGATCCGTGAGGTGATTTCACACGACATCACGGCGAGCGACGCAACTTCGAGACAACGAGCGCAGTCCCGGCATCTAGCGGCCGAACTACAAACTACGTCCGCCTACGGCGCCACGGAGCGGCCGACGGGGAACTACGTCGCCTTCACGCGAGCTCCAGCGGCGGCATGACCACGCCCATCTGAAACGTCAAAACATCGCGACTCGCGGTAACGGCGGTTGGTGAGTGAAGACGACGGGCTACAATAACAGTAAATTGCAGTGTGCAGTCTTCGTGATAAATAAACAATTTTTAACTGATATTTACATTAGGGAAAAGTGTTCAATTGCAGTAATTTACGAAAAGTTGCGAAACATATTTTGAAGTCTAGCATGCTTATCGGTGCACACTGCATTGTATAAATGATAATGGTTTTGATGAATTTGCATTTATAGATGTTGTGAATGTTATGATTATCTTGTTTAAAATATTTTTACATAAATTGTGTATGTGAAAATTGTTTTTGGAGTATTAGGTTTTTGAGAGCTGGTATGTTTAATAGTCAGGCATGTTGTGTCAATTTGGGAAATTTCTGAAAGTATTGCAGGTACTGTTGAGTAGTTTCCTGGTAATTAGGAGTGTTTTGAATTATTGGAGGTTATTTTGTAATACTTGCCTGGGCATTAAAAATAAACCAAAAATGTCTTTTGAAGATAAGCAGGTCTGCGAGGCAGTCGTTGAAAGAAAAGGGGTAGGACAGAGAGACAGAGATGATTCAGAAACCAGTGATTGTGGATTCTCATTAGGAAGCCCAGCAGCACATTCAACTAGTTATCCTGAGACACCGAAACAAACAATGAGAGCTAAGCCAGTTTTAGAGGATGCAGGTATACGAGCGATGTTAGCAGAAGCACTAAAGGAGGTTAAGGAAACTAGAAAGGAAAGAAGAGAGAGGGAAGAAAGGTTAGAGAAGCGTTCGCAAGAAAATAACGTATCACTAAGGGAAGATTTACGAGAACCATTAGAAAGGGATTCACAAGAAACGAGAGAGAGAGACGAAACGTTACACCAAATAATAGAGTTGATAAAGGAGCTTAAAGAATCAGAGGAGAAGCGTTTTCAAGAAGAAAGGGAAAGGAGAGAAAAATTAGAAGAATCAATAAAAGAAGAGTACCGAGAAACTGGAGAATTAATAAAGAAATATTTTAAAGAAGAAAGAGAAGAAGAAGAAAAATTCTACGCATCATTAAAGGAAGATTTACAAGAGATCAAAACATCATACACGAAGATGGAATATAATCTGAAGAAGGCAATACGGGAAGTACCAAAACGACTGAAGATGAACGTCGACGAGAGAGAAAGTAAACTACAGACAAATATAGAACAGGTCCAGGGAGACGTGGAGAAGACGGAAGAAGAGCTAACAAAAAAGACAGAAGAAGATGTTGAAGAAAATAGAACCGAAATGGAAGAAAAGATCACCGAAGTGACGCAGATGCAGAAACAATGCAACAACGTGGTTGAGAAGATAGAAGAAGATGTGGAAGAAAATGGAACCGAATTGGGAGAAAAGAACATTGAAGTGACGCAGATGCAAAAACAATTGGCAGTAAATCTGAGAAATGCTGTAGCCATGCAGCGAGAAGATGACCAGAGGGATGCAATCGAAGGTGAGGCCTTCACGTGTGGAATCAAGAGGAAGAGAGAGACTACGGATAATGATCAGTTTGGAAGAGAATTGTTGAAGGAATGCTGGCCCAAAAGTCGTCAGTGTACAACACTTGAGAACCCACTACAATGCAGACCACTTAGTAATGGGAAAGGAACGTCGGAAGAAATTGCCAAGCATTCATGTAAATTGAACGAGACTTTGGAACGACCACTGAGTGACAACGTAATGGTATCTGCAATAAAAAGAAGATTGAATCAGAAAAGACAAGGAACCGTATCCAGGAGCCCAATTAAAGGTAGAGAGGCCTTAATGAAGATACTGGAGCAGTTGGAGTCTATTAGGTCACAGAAATACAAGCAAGCTAATGATCGAAACAGAGAAGGGAGTAATGACCCAAGGATTCATATTAATCATTCGTCTGATTTCCGAGGAAGAGGAGGAGGGACCAATAAACCGAATGACACTCCAGATGAGGTCCGGTCTAGAGTGAGGGCTATAATGACCCAAAATAAACATGCTAGGACATGGTTAGGACAATTAGCTGTAAAATGGACAATTGAAAGGAAAGGGTTTGTTTACATTTGTGCTTTGTGTTATATTACAGTTAGAGTTGCATATTTCATGTCAAAGACTATCTCAGAATGCATATAAAACTTGTAATAACTATGTTGTAGTAATAATCCATATGTTCTGTATTTAGGTAATGAATTTTTGAGTGTATATGTTGTATGTTTTCATTTTGATATTGGACTACAGACGACTTGCTGGTTAAAATGAAAATTTGTAATTTTGAACAATGCCATTTATGTGATGTAATAACCTTTTTGTAGAAATTGTTGTGGAGGCAGCCCACTACCGGAGTCCAGGATTATTTTGACAAATTGTAAATTCATTAATGATTTGTATTGCATGTTTTGATTCAATGTAACTATGTTTTTAAATCCCTTGCCGATTATTTTTCACCTGCGGTTCAAAAGAAGTTTTTGAGGGCGGGGATGTAAGGGGTCCGCAGGCCCTTACTATTAAAACTTGCGCTCACACAGGTCGACAGGGCAAATATCGAGTAGTGTGTGCAGGACGCGCGAGCTAGAGGGGATTCCCCGGAATGCCGAGTGGACGGCTTGGGTAGATTCCCGCGAGGCGGAAATAACTGGGCGGAGAGCAGTGTGAAGTTAGTTGTGTGGAGGATGCCGTGAGGGTGTGTTAGGTTCCCGCGAGGCGGGCATAGCTGTGCAGAAGCCAGCAGAAATTAATGCAAATTACCGGCAAAGGGAGTGGCCAACGCCGTGGTTTGAACCCCTTTGTATCAGTATTATGCGGAAAAGTGAGAAAGTTTTAGTATAAAGTGATATTAGTGATATTTGAGTGCCGCTATTATACTCCCGCGTCTACCGCGCCGGCATTACTTGGATTACAGTGATTGGATATTGCGTGTGACGATTAACAATAACTAAAGAGACCTGTGATGAGATTAGCCGTCATTAACAATGTATTGACGAAGGCAGTGGCTGTCTCCTTATTTTGTGCTTGCTGAGAATATAGATCTTGTCTGTGAAACTGTGTTTGCTGTCCTCATTACCACCAAACCATACTTATTACCATATTGTGAGGACAATACGGAATGTAACACCTCCTGAGCAGCCCAATCCGATTGCTAGCCCATTAGGTACACGGTCACATTAATTAATTATCTAATTTTGGGCTGCTAATTAGGTCCGCGAACGAGCGGATAACTAGAAGAATAAAAGGACGTGTTACAATCTGCAACGATGTTGTTCTTGCCTGTCACGTAAACAATTTAGAAATTGTACCCCTGTAGAAATAGGCACCATCGAGTAAGTCTCGGATGATAGAGCTTACACGAAAGGATAAAACTAAGAGCTTCATGGTCGGAATACACTTTGATCGGATGACCATAAATGTAATAATTGAAACGGTGGAACGCCAATACAACTACCAATCCATCTAGCTCCATAACAGAGTATGATCTCTCGCACTCCATCAGCACACGACTGGCGAAACTAACTATCCTAATCTGCTCTTTATCTCCAGTTTTCTTTAGCTGGAACAAACAAGCGCCCAAGCCTTGAAATGAGGCGTCACAAGAAATGTAGAGTTCTGAGTTCATATCCGGATGACTGAGGATATTGCCACTCAGAAGAGCTTGTTTGATTTTGTCAAAGGCTTGCTGACATTCAGAGGTCCATACCCAATGAACGGTTTTCTGTAATATATTGTGCAATACTGGACTGTTCATGGATTGATTTGGTATAAAGCGACGAAAGAAAGACGTTAACCGTAGAAAACCTTTTAATTATCTTTTGGTGCAGGGCACAGGGAAGTTCCTTATAGTAGACAGTTTGTTGGGATCGGGAGAAATTCCCTCACAAGAGATGATATGACCAAGGAATTTTACTTCCTTTTTTACAAACTTTGATACCTGTAAATTGGCAGTAACGCCAAAGTTAGCAAACCTCACGAAGATTTTCCGAGTGAAGTCAAGATGTTCCTCTCATGAAGTCGAGGCTACTAAGATATAATCAAAATAGACAGTTATTTTGTCCAGTAAATCATGACCCAAGACAAGGTCAAGTGCGGCAGTGAAGACACCTGAAGTAATATTCAAGCCAAAGGCTATGACACAAAATTGATATGACCGACCCGCAAAGATAAAGGCCGTGTACTTCCTTGTAGATGGCGACAATTTCACCTGCCAATAGCTGCTTCGAGGGTCGATGGAGGTTAGAAATTTAATACCATAAAACTTTTGTAGTTGCTCCTCCAATGCTTCCGGTCGGGTACACACAGGAATAATAATTTTGTTGATGTTCCTAGCGTCTAGAACAAGCCTAACACTTTCGTCCTCTTGAAATATAGACAATAATGGGCTCGAATATGGAGAGTCAGAGGGCTCAATTATTTTCCAGTTTAACATTTTGCGGATTTCCTGTCGTACTGCTTCCTTGCGGGATTGCGGAACTGCATAGGTGGTTTTACAGTAGGTGCTGTGGGGCTTAACCTTCATGTCGAATACATAGTTGGCTATTATTCGCGGTTTCTTAGAAAACACATTGATAATTTGCAACAACAGGTCGTATAGTTCCTTTCATTGTCGGTCACCTATTCCGTCAGATTCATTAGCCTTCGTCAGTAATTCTTCATGTGTCGGTAATAAGTCAAAGTCTTCGTCTGCATCTCCTGACTCGTCTAAATAATTGAATAATGTTGTCGAGATGTTAGCTTGCGGAGCTTTACTTTATTTTCTTGGCTGGACAACTTAACTTTGGTCCTCATAAGTCAAATCACTGTACTCTTAACACTGCATCTGCGACTATATGTAACTTCATACAAATCTATGATGACACGATTCTTACGTAGAAATTCCATTCCTAGGAGGTAAAGTAGTGGCAGATTTTTAACTACTAGAAAAGTACATGGTACGGTGTCTGATGCAAGTCTCACTGGTACATGAATTTGTAGCGTCACTTTTTTAATTAAAGAGCCACAGCTCCGGATACAGTACACCTTTGTACTGGCAATGACAGAACTTTTGCTGCAGAACACACTTTCTTATATACACATAAAGACAAAACATTGATATTGGCACCAGTATCTATTATAGCGACAAGTGGTACATCATGAATATGAATCATAGTGGATGCCTGAACCTGGTTTTCCCAAAAATCCTCACCATTCAAAACGTCATTCTCCTTCAACATGTCATCCCGTAAGTCACAGTCATTGTCATATCGAATAAGGTTGATTTGTCCTCTAATGAAATCGCCTTCAACCTGTTCCGCAGCTTCCTCAATGAGGCAAGAAAAAAGAAGCTGCTTTTAGTTTTCCGCATGTTCATTAGGTTGAATTTCGCTCACAATTACCTTTGAAGTACCGGGCGGTGTGCTCGGTACAAAGTTTGCTTCCGTATTCCACCTAAGTTGCGGGCTATTTGCCGGAATCTCAGCCGAGATGGTGTGTGTTGGCTGGTTTGCTCGGGCATAATAGATGCGAGAATTTTGACGTTCATGATTTTGAACTTGATTGTTAGTAAAAGGTGGCGGACTATTCCTAAAGTTTGGAGCATAGCGTTGTTTGTATTGCTTGGAAGGATCTGGAGCATTTCTCTCTTGAGAACAGTTTTGTAATGTAGGCTGGTTACCATACTGCTGTTGACTGTTGATGTTAATCCAACGTCCTTTTCCATTGAAATTATTATTGCCTTGTCGATCGTTATTGTAGTGATAGCGATCATTGTAATTAACCGGTGAATTACCGTATTGCTGTTGTGTTGACTGGTATATGGGGTGGCACACGTTTTGATCCTGGAATTTATATTTCTGCTTCCCGTTGCGGCGATAGTAGTTGTCATTATCACACGGAAAGTCCTGTCCTTTACTGCTGTTGGCTTGGTATGACATACCTGAGTCTGTGCCAACGCCGTGCAGCTGTGTAGTGTGCGGGCCAAGATTACAATTACTCCGCGCACTTGCACACACATCCTCTTGAATCATGTCAACGTTGTCAGGTACTGACAGAAAAGCCTCCAGGTCACCGTCACTGACATTTACTAGCCTCTCCCTGATTTTTACCGGTAGCTTTGACTTAAGGATCATAATTACGTCCTTCTTGGAAATGGGCGTGTCCCAATATTGTATTTTTCGCAGATATTTCTCAAAGGACCTACGGAGACCAGCACTTCCCGTATTAAACGGTTCAGCATTATATACTTCCTTTCTGAGGCGTTGTTGTACGCCTGAACTCCAGAATTTGTTCAGAAATTTTTTTTCGAAGTCAGCGTAATTATTACATCTGTCAGTCACTTCTGTTCCCCAGACAGAGCCCTCTCCTTGAATGTAAACTATTATAAAGTGCATACGTTGCTTGTCATTCCAGCTCTCAGGAAAAACACCATTAAATGACTTCAGAAAAACCATTGGGTGGATGTTGCGTTTCTCTGGCAGAAAAGGCTGGAACACGTGGTGCTTGAGAACGCTTTCTTCTTTCATGAGGTCTACAAAGGTTATCTGATCATTCTGGTTGCGTACTAACGGTTTCTCACTGATCTGACAATGAACAAGTGGAGAGAATTTTATACGAGACACGGGATTATTTTCGTATTCATGTTCTGAAGAAAGCACTCACTTCTATTGTCATTAGGAAAATCATTGACTTGATGTTTCAACTGCTCGACTTCCTCAGTGGGTTGTCGTTTCCACTCGGGAAGATCTCGGTGAAAAACTCCTAATTCACTGAGAAGCGTGTCTCTGGAGCAGTTAAAACTTCAACTGTGGCTGACTTAACAGCTTCTTTTAAGTTCTGTTGAACCCTGTTTTCTATGTACTGTTCTTTAGTGTCGACCCATTCTACAAATTCATTTCCTATCGTGGAACGTACGTTTCCGGCAGCATCATTCACCCTCTTTTCAATGTTAATGTCAGATATCCCATGTGTCAGGTCATTGACCTGGCCTTGCACAGTGATGACAAAGTCTGAAAGCTTGTTTACTTTATTTCCGACCTCAGCGGACTTCTTTGAGACTTCCTTTGTAACTGCCTGGCAACTTTCGGCTTGTACTTTGAAGTCTTTGTACATGTTACCTACTGTGCTCTCACATGCATCTACCTTCTGCAGAATATCTTCTATCCTTTCATTAACTTTAGTACTTAATACCGCGATATATTCCACCGTGACTGTCCTTATTTTTGCCTCTAGGTTGGCATTAATATTATCTAACCGAGTTTTCATTGTACCAGTGGTGGTATTTACATCAAACCATTTTTGCTGTGCCTCCAGTTCCTTTTCCCTTTCTTTTTGTTCCCTTTCTTGTCTATCACGTTGTTTTTGTGATTTATAAGCTTCCATTTCTTGTCTGTCACGTTGTTTTTGTAATTTATAAGTTTCCTTTTCCAGTTTCTCCTGTTCTCTTTCTTGGAAAAAAATGCTCATCATTTCAACCATCGAATTTTCTACCGCTTGCTGTGACGATGATTGCTGTGACGATACGTCAGGCACACTTTAATCGTCTGCCGTTCTCTCCATTCGCGAATGGGGTCTGCCTATTCCCGTTCGCGAACGGAGTGGGTATGACTTGACAACTGTGTCCTCACCGTAATCCACACTGTTTGCCGGCTTGCCTTTGTCATCTGCCATGTTTATTTTCAAGTTTGTAACGTAACTGCTCGAAGAGATCTTTCGAGGCACGCCGATCGTCAACTCTCAGATCTGTACTCTGCGACGCTTCCTGATAGTCAAACGTCACACCGCGATAGGTGACAATTGCAGAGCTATACCGGGTAGAAGACAAGATGGCATCTAGCTTCGAAAATAATCGACAATCACCTACTAGACACTGAATCCTGCTACTATGGCATCCATCTTGTGTTCTTAACCGTAGCAACAATGAAGATGCTAACAAATAAACTTTGCATGAAGCGATGATCAGAAATGAATTTTAACTATGCAAATAAGCAACTCTGCAAGGAAATTAACAGCGACAGGATAAAATGAAGCAGTAAGGGAAGAAATTCCGGAAACCAGTTTTTTTTTAATACAAGACGCGGGATTTTATGCGAATGAAGACCGTACCTATATCCGTCGTTTTCCGCACTGCCGTTATTTTTCGAATTTTTTAAAATACTTCCACGGGTTTGTTCAGTATATACTTTACGGCTTCCCGATGTCCACCGGATGATGTCATGAAAACAACAACGGTACTGATTAAAATTTTATTATCAGGTCCCCGTTCCGGCGCCACATCTAGTATGATATTTCAATTTTTTCAATTTTAATCTGATAATTATATATATGTTTCATACTAGAATGTCGTGTTCCCAGTTTGGCACAGCCTTGCCACAGGGAACACGAAAGCAATCGAAGACGTCCGTCTTCTGGTCGGCTCCTGTTCGTTGCCAGAAGGAGGCTAGTTTTTGATTATGGAAAGGCTTCTATTATTTGGAAAAGAACAACCCGGATTTCTTTACGTAATCAGTAAGAATTTTATAATTACCTAAGGGACCTTTAATAATGAACAACAACAAAAATAGCATTTGCAAATGAAACCATTAATAAATGGGGCAGCTATGAGTTGTATAGAAGAGCGACCTTCTGTCTACGACCAGGATGCCGTAGTTCACTCCTGTAGTAAAGGCTGTTTGACATTTATAAAAATAATATGACATTGAGGTAAAAAAATAAACAAAAAGAATACAATAAGAAATCTGGTAAACACTAAATATATTCAAATAATTCTCACAAGCATTTAGGGCTTATTTATGAACAGTATAACTTACATAAGTAATTTTCTAACTGTATGATGCGATCAGATGTGAGCCTGTCCTGTGCTAGCTTCTTGGTTCACGTTTTTGCCACAAATTACAGTCATTACTTTTCTCCTTCCTTTGAGACAATTGTTGCACCGTTCAACACCTTCATAACGATAACCTACCGGTTTACAGTATCGAACATAAATTACTTGAATTTTATTAATTAATAACTGTTATCTGCACGCTGGCACGACCGCTCACTTTGATGGCTTAAAGACGACCTTCTTTACTCTTTCACATTACAAGCAGAAGTACGATAAAATCTGGAGATCTACAAAGGCTTCTTAACGTCATATTTTTTATTTAGATTCAAGTGGAACGCTCAGTTCAGCTTCTGTTAAAATGTTTCTTTGACTGTGCAATCGATATATTAGCGTTCGTGCTAGATGCGCATCTGTACAGTTATGTAAATTATGCAAAACAAATGTCTTTCAAGTAATAGGTCTCATCTCATAAGTTGATCATTTAACACACAGCTAGGTGAATGCCTTTCCAAGGGTACTCAAAGCTTTCATACGACGGAAAGCACAATAATATTACAAGGTCTTCCTCATGTGTCCGTTTTGTTTGTAAAATGATGTCATCTAAATATAGGAAAACTAAAACTATTCACACACTGGAGGGAATGAGTATCCCTGTGACCCATTGCTCTTTCCCTGTGTACCTAATATCCCATGTGTTACGCGTACGATAAAAGGAGACTTCAAAAAGAAAGTAACACATTATTTCGGCTGGTGAAATATATTTTTTTGAATGCTGCCCTACACTTCAAGCCGATACAGGTACATGACGCTATTTTTCATCACACTCATCAAGTCTCAGTAAATAACGATAGGAGCGATCCCCAATGACTGTGATCCTTCCCTTGGTCGCCTTGTGAACATTCTGATAGCCCAAAAATCTATGTTTTCTGCAAATCAATTCCTAGACAAACCGGACATTGTCTTTTGCGATTCATGCCCATTTTCTTTTGTCCCCATCAGCAAAAGTTACATTTGTGCCGCCTTGTTTACATTGTTGGTGCCATTTCACTGCGGCTGGACACAACACAGCATTTGGTCCACACGCCTTCAGAATATCACAGTGTTTTGCTCAAACGAGTCGTGCTGTACCACATATTTAATAAATTAACAAGATATGGTAACTATCACCCATGGTCCACAAAACAGATCGGAACATTGTTGTAGAAGCAACAAAAAAGCTTTCCAAGTTTAAAAGAACGCTAAATCTCCAAGACTGTTAAAGTTTTAGAGAAGCTTGAAATTTAACACAAACTTCAATGCTAGATGCTTTTAATAGTTTTCAAAGCGAAACTCTCTCAAAATCTGGCAGGAACCCCCAAAAGATTCTGGTCGTATGTAAGGTACACCAGCGGCAAGATTCTATCAATATCCTAACTGCGTGATAGCAGTGGTGACATTATTGAGGGCAGTGCCACAAAGCTGAGATCAAGAATAAACGTCAATATGAGTAACTGAGAAGTAGATACCCTCGGTGTAACGAAGCAGCTTCAAATACATAATCAAGGTAAGGCCACCAGTCCAGCAATATCAGCCAGGTTTCTTTCAGAGTATGCTGATACAATAGCTCCTTACTTATTCATATACAACAGCTCGGTCGTAGAAATCCATACACAAAGACCGGAAAGTTGCACAAGAGATACTAAAAATCTAGGAAAGATAGAGGAGTAATCTACTGAGCTACATACCCATCTGAGAAACGTCTTTTGTAACGTTCGGCCATTATGGATTACCTCGAAGAAAACGATTAACTAAAAATTCAGCAAATATCGTTCTTGTGAAACATAACTAGCACTTTATTCTCACGAAGTAATGAGTTCTATCGACGTGGGAGGTGAAAATGATTCTATACTTTAAGAATTCCAGAAAGCTTTTAACACCGTTGCTCACAAGCGATTTCTAAACAAAAGGCGTGCCTATGGAGTATCGTCTAAGTTGTGTGAGTGCATTCATAATTTTCTGTCTGAATGGCCACAGTTCGTAAGAAGTGATGGAAAGTCATCCAGTAAATGGAAGTAATACCTGCCACTCGCCAAGGATGTGTTATAGGCTGTATGCTGCTTCTGATCTACATAAACCATTTAGGAGACAATCTGAGCAGCCCTCTTAGATTGTTAGGAGATGACGCTGTTATTTACCGTCATTAAATAATCAACGAGTTGAAAAATGATTTAGACAAGATATATGTATGGTGTGAAAAGTTGCAATTGACTCTAAATAATGAAAAGTGTAAACCCTATTAATTTCGGGTACATGATAAACCTGACAAATCCATAGGCTGTAAGCTGAATACTTAACGATTACAATTCCGAATAACTTAAACCGGAATGACTACACAGATAAAGTTGTGTGGAAAGCAAACCAAGACTGAGATTTACTGGAAAAATACCTACAAAATGTATCAGATCTACTAAAGAGACCGCTTACACTACGCTTGTGCGGCATCTGCTGGAGTACTGCTTTGCGGTGTGAGACCCGCATCAGTTACGATTTACGGAGAACATCGAAAAAGTGCAAATAAGGGCAACCCGTTTTGCATTATCACGAAGTAGGGGAGAGACGGTCGTGGATATGATACTCAGGTTGGGGTGGCGGCCATTTGAAACAAAGGTGTTTTTCGCTGCAGCAGGACCTTCTCATAAAATTTCAGTCACTAACTTCCCCTTAGAGTGTGAAAAGATTTTGTTGGCGCTCACTTTCATAGGAAGAAAAGATTATGATCTACCCATCTAATCTTCAGCATTCTTCTGTAGCACCACATTTCGAAAGCTTCTATTCTCTTCTTGTCCAAACTATTTATAGTCCATGTTTCACTTCCATAGATGGCTACACTCCATACAAATACTTTCACAAACGACTTCCTGACACTTAAGTCTATACTCAATGTTAACAAATTTCTCTTCTTCAGAAACGCTATCCTTGCCATTGACAGTCTACATTTTATATCCTCTCTACTTCGACCATCCCCAGTTATTTTGCTCCCAAAAAGCAAAACTCCTTTACTACTTTAAGTGTCTCATTTAATAATCTAATTCCCTCAGCATCACCCGACATAATTCCACTACATTCCATTATCCTCGTTTTGATTTTGTTGATGTTCATCTTATATCCTCCTTTCAAGACACTGTCCATTCCGTTCAACTGCTCTTCCAAGTCCTTTGCTGTCTCTGGCAGAATTACAATGTCATCGGCGAACCTCAACGTTTTTATTTCTTCTCCATGGACTTTAATACCTACTCCGAATTTTTCTTTTGATTCCTTTACTGCTTGCTCAATGTACAAATTGAATAACATTGGGGATAGGCTACAACCCGGTCTCACTCGCTTCATAACCGCTGCTTCCCTTTGATTCCCCTCGACTCTTATAACTGCCATCTGGTTTCTGTACAAATTGTAAATTGCCTTTCGCTCCCAGTATTTTACCCCTGCCACCTTTAGAATATGAGAGAGAGTATTCCAGTCAACATTGTCAAAAGCTTTCTCTAAGTCCACAAATGCTAGAAATGTAGGTTTGCCTTTCCTTAATCTATTTCTAAGATAAGTCGAAGGGTCAGTATTGCCTCACGTGTTCCTACATTTCTGTGGAATCCAAACTGCTCTTCGCCGAGGTCGGCTTCTACCAGTTTTTCCATTCGTCTGTAAAGAATTCGCGTTAGTATTTTGCAGCTGTGACTTATTAAACTGATTCTTCGGTAATTTTCACATCTGTCAACACCTGCTTTCTTTGGGATTGGAATTATTATATTTTTCTTGAAGTCTGAGGATATTTCGCCTGTCTCATACATCTTGCTCACCACATGGTAGAGTTTTGTTAGGACTGGCTCTCCCAAGACCGTCAGTAGTTCCAATGGAATGTTGTCTACACCCGGGGCCTTGTTTCGACTCAGGTCTTTTAGTGCTCTTTCAAACTCTTCACGCAGTGTTGTATCTCCCATTTCATCTTCATCTACATCCTCTTCCATTTCCATAATATTGTATATACTCTCTATATACTCCTTCCACCTTTCTGCTTTTCCTTCTTTGCTTAGAACTGGGTTGCCATCTGAGCTCTCGATATTAATACAAGTGGCTCTCTTTTCTCCAAAGCTCCCTTAAATATTCCTGTAGGCAGTATCTATCTTACCCCCAGTGAGATAAGCCTCTACATCCCTACATTTGTCCTCTAGCCATCCCTGCTTAGACATTTTGCACTTCCTGTCGATCTCATTTTTGAGACGTTTGTATTCCCTTTTGACTGCTTCATTTGCTGCGTTTTTGTATTTTCTCCTTTCATCAATTACATTCAATATATTTTCTGTTACCCAAGGATTTCTACTAGCCCTCGTCTTTTTACCTACTTCATCCTCTGCTGCCTTCACTACTTTATCCCTCAGAGCTACCCATTCTTCTTCTACTGTATTTCTTTCCCCCATTCCTGTCAATTGTTCCCTTATGCTCTCCCTGAAACTCTGTACAACCTCTGGTTTAGTCAGTTTATCCAGGTCCCTTCTCCTTAAATTCCCACCTTTTTGCAGTTTCTTCAGTTTTAATCTACAGTTCATAACCAATAGATTGTGGTCAGAGTCCACATCTGCCCCTGGAAATGTCTTACAATTTAAAACCTGGTTACTAAATCTCTGTCTTACCATTACATAATCTATCTGATACCTTCTAGTATCTCCAGGATTCTTCCATATATACAACCTTCTTTTATGATTCTTGAACCAAGTGTTAGCTATGATTAAGTTATGCTCTGTGCAAAATTCTATCAGGTGGCTTCCTCTTTCATTTCTTAGCCCCAATCCATATTCACCCACTATGTTTCCTTCTCTCCATTTTCCTACTCTCGAATTCCAGTCACCCATGACTATTAAATTTTCGTCTCCCTTCACTACCTGATTAATTTCTTTTATCTCATGATACATTTCATCAATCTCTTCATCATCTGCAGAGCTAGTTGGCATATAAACCTGTACTACTGTAGTAGGCATGGGCTTCGTGTCTATCTTGGCCACAATAATGCGTTCACTATGCTGTTGGTAGTAGCTTACCCGCACTCCTATTTTTGTATTCATTATTAAACCTACTCCTGAATTACCCCTATTTGATTTTGTATTTATAACGCTGTATTCACCTGACCTGGAGTCTTGTTCCTCCTGCCACCGAACTTCACTAATTCCCACTATATCTAACTTCAACCTTTCCTAGAAACAAGTTTTTATTTAATGGATATATGATTTAAATGCAAGATATTAATCCTTATTCATCATTTTCAGAAAGCAATATTGTATAAAAGAAACAAATTAAACAAACCACAGTGGTTTATTATGAAATGGAAATTTCACCATCGGAATGAACGAAAGAAGATGCAATACGCTGTCATGAAGAGTAAATGGATCAGAATTCACAAGCATTAACAAGAATATACTAAACACATCGTATAATAGCAGTCTTAACTAATTATTTTTCTTTCCGAATATGAGGCGATTGATGCAAGCTGTCAGACAGAACCACACATCTTAATTTTAGTGATGAAATATGCTAGAAGTAAGAAACTCTATACTATGAATAGTTGTATGAAGTAAATGGTAATACGAAAAATGAACAATGAAGTGTCTATTTTTTGCTGATGATAGTAGATGATGATGAATAATTAGATGAAGAATATGGTAATATGAATAATGAAGTTTCTCTTTGCAGATGGTGATAATGATGAAGTTTGTATATTTTCTGTTAGTTAAGAAATGCTATGTAGTTATTTAAGTATTTGTTGCAGTTCCTTTTGACAGTATGTTGTCTTATGTTCCATAGTATAATGACTGAATGTTTTGGGAAAGACAGCTAGAGTACATGCATATTAAATACACATTTCATTACCTGCTAATTCGAAGTTTGCTACTTTTCAGCATAGTATACATTTTTTTGTTTCAGGTCAATAATCCATTTTGTACATTTTCCAGGAGAAGCTTTTCATGATATTAATATGCTATAAGCACTTAGTTATGAAACCTGTTCTAATACTTGCATTTTTTACCCAGTTGTGTCTATCATTTATGAATGTGATCACATATACTGTACTTGTTTCATAACCTTGCTATGGTTGACTCATGACACATGACAATATTAATCCTTATTTCCAGCAATAAGTCAAAAGCAAATTTTTACATACCCCAGCAATTAATTATCGATTCCAACGCTATGCATGCAACCTAAAAAAAAAAATTACCAGTCCCAACTATTTCCAGTATACAACTAAATAATCCTAACAGTTTAAGATATATTTCTAGTCCTAAATATAATGCAAGTTTTTCTGATCTATTGAATCCATTATATCTACGTATTATTGGACTACAGACCTTGAGTAATAGTTACAATGTGTTACATTTTAAATACGTCATATGTCACTTGCATGATATATACAAACACTAACAGCTTGATGCTACATGCAATAACTCTTGATTTGAATGATGAATTCTGAGTAATACTGAAGGATGTTTTGCAATAGTGCATAAATGCTATGCCAATGATTACTGTAATGAGATGACTTATACATAAATGCTATGCCAATGATTAGTGTAATCAGATGACTTATGCATGAATGAATACCAATGATTAGTGTTGTAAGATGACTTATGGATAAATGCAGTGCCAATGATTACTATAATGTGATGACTTTTGCATAAATGCTATGCCAATAATTACTGTAATTAGATGACTTATGAATAATGTTTTGTAATACTCCATACATAGCACATAAATGTTTAGTAACTAGCCAATGTGTGCCAATAATTATTCAAATCGGTTGATACACTAGCATAATTCTGAATGATGACTAGCATAAGACTAATGTCCTTCACCTTCTGACCTAATTACCACCAAGTACTGCAATATCCGTATGTCCTGTCCATCCTCATGATCATGGAGCACTATATTTCGTTATTGCACTAATTCTACGTTGATGTAAGAGTATAGATTCTACAAGCATGTGGTGTTGACACATCAAACTGTCCACCACTGTGACTGAAGGAGATGTTATTATGGTCCTACTGTTTGGTGTACCTAATATACTACTAAGATGATAACATACAATATTAATACAAGATTTCAGTGTCTTGGCTGCACTGATGAATACTTCAGGGAAGAGAACTTCAGATTGTCTCACTTGGTATTGTACTTCTGTAGAAAGATATGGATTTTCAGCACAGCTATGTGCAACCCACTGTGCTACAACCATGATGCTATCCTTCTGATTCCTTTCCTAGTTCTTGTAAAATGATAAAACTTATACAGTGTGTTTAAATTGTTGTTAAATGGTAAAGACATATACAGTGCCTGTGCACTTTATTTCATTTCTCAATATGTTTAAATTGTAGTAAAATGGTAAAGATTTATGCAGTGCACCCATGAACCACGGACCTTGCCATTGATGGGAAGGCTTGCGTGATACAGATGGCCGTACCGTAGGTGCAACCACAACGGAGGGGTATCTGTTGAAAGGCCAGAGAAACGTGTGGTTCCTATAGATGGGCAGCAGCCTTTTCAGTAGTTGCAGGGCCAACAGTCTGGATGATTGACTGATCTGGCCTTGCAACACTAACCAAAACAGCCTTGCTGTGCTGGTCCTGCGAATGGCTGAAAGCAAGCGGAAACTACAGCCGTAATTTTTCCCAAGGGCAAGCAGCTTTACTGTGTGGTTAAATGATGATGGCGTCCTCTTGGGTAAAATATTCCGGAGGTAAAATAGTCCCCTATTCGGATATCCGGGCGGGGACTACTCAAGAGGACGTCGTTATCAGGAGAAAGAAAACTGGCGTTCTACGGATCGGAGCGTGGAATGTCAGATCCCTTAATCGGGCAGGTACGTTAGAAAATTTAAAAAGGGAAATGGATAGGTTGAAGTTAGATATAGTGGGAATTAGTGAAGTTCGGTGGCAGGAGGAACAAGACTCCAGGTCAGGTGAATACAGCGTTATAAATACAAAATCAAATAGGGGTAATTCAGGAGTAGGTTTAATAATGAATACAAAAATAGGAGTGCGGGTAAGCTACTACCAACAGCATAGTGAACGCATTATTGTGGCCAAGATAGACACGAAGCCCATGCCTACTACAGTAGTACAGGTTTATATGCCAACTAGCTCTGCAGATGATGAAGAGATTGATGAAATGTATCATGAGATAAAAGAAATTAATCAGGTAGTGAAGGGAGACGAAAATTTAATAGTCATGGGTGACTGGAATTCGAGAGTAGGAAAATGGAGAGAAGGAAACATAGTGGGTGAATATGGATTGGGGCTAAGAAATGAAAGAGGAAGCCACCTGATAGAATTTTGCACAGAGCATAACTTAATCATAGCTAACACTTGGTTCTAGAATCATAAAAGAAGGTTGTATATATGGAAGAATCCTGGAGATACTAGAAGGTATCAGATAGATTATGTAATGGTAAGACAGAGATTTAGTAACCAGGTTTTAAATTGTAAGACATTTCCAGGGGCAGATGTGGACTCTGACCACAATCTATTGGTTATGAACTGTAGATTAAAACTGAAGAAACTGCAAAAAGGTGGGAATTTAAGGAGAAGGGACCTGGATAAACTGACTAAACCAGAGGTTGTACAGAGTTTCAGGGAGAGCATAAGGGAACAATTGACAGGAATGGGGGAAAGAAATACAGTAGAAGAAGAATGGGTAGCTCTGAGGGATAAAGTAGTGAAGGCAGCAGAGGATGAAGTAGGTAAAAAGACGAGGGCTAGTAGAAATCCTTGGGTAACAGAAAATATATTGAATGTAATTGATGAAAGGAGAAAATACAAAAACGCAGCAAATGAAGCAGTCAAAAGGGAATACAAACGTCTCAAAAATGAGATCGACAGGAAGTGCAAAATGTCTAAGCAGGGATGGCTAGAGGACAAATGTAAGGATGTAGAGGCTTATCTCACTGGGGGTAAGATAGATACTGCCTACAGGAAAATTTAAGAGAGCTTTGGAGAAAAGAGAGCCACTTGTATTAATATCGAGAGCTCAGATGGCAACCCAGTTCTAAGCAAAGAAGGAAAAGCAGAAAGGTGGAAGGAGTATATAGAGAGTATATACAATATTATGGAAATGGAAGAGGATGTAGATGAAGATGAAATGGGAGATACAACACTGCGTGAAGAGTTTGAAAGAGCACTAAAAGACCTGAGTCGAAACAAGGCCCCGGGTGTAGACAACATTCCATTGGAACTACTGACGGTCTTGGGAGAGCCAGTCCTGACAAAACTCTACCATGTGGTGAGCAAGATGTATGAGACAGGCGAAATATCCTCAGACTTCAAGAAGAATATAATAATTCCAATCCCAAAGAAAGCAGGTGTTGACAGATGTGAAAATTACCGAAGAATCAGTTTAATAAGTCACAGCTGCAAAATACTAACGCGAATTCTTTACAGACGAATGGAAAAACTGGTAGAAGCCGACCTCGGCGAAGATCAGTTTGGATTCCGCAGAAATGTAGGAACACGTGAGGCAATACTGACCCTTCGACTTATCTTAGAAATAGATTAAGGAAAGGCAAACCTACATTTCTAGCATTTGTGGACTTAGAGAAAGCTTTTGACAATGTTGACTGGAATACTCTCTCTCATATTCTAAAGGTGGCAGGGGTAAAATACTGGGAGCGAAAGGCAATTTACAATTTGTACAGAAACCAGATGGCAGTTATAAGAGTCGAGGGGAATCAAAGGGAAGCAGCGGTTATGAAGCGAGTGAGACCGGGTTGTAGCCTATCCCCAATGTTATTCAATTTGTACATTGAGCAAGCAGTAAAGGAATCAAAAGAAAAATTCGGGGTAGGTATTAAAGTCCATGGAGAAGAAATAAAAACGTTGAGGTTCGCCGATGACATTGTAATTCTGCCAGAGACAGCAAAGTACTTGGAAGAGCAGTTGAACGGAATGGACAGTGTCTTGAAAGGAGGATATAAGATGAACATCAACAAAATCAAAACGAGGATAATGGAATGTAGTGGAATTATGTCGGGTGATGCTGAGGGAATTAGATTATTAAATGAGACACTTAAAGTAGTAAAGGAGTTTTGCTTTTTGGGAGCAAAATAACTGGGGATGGTCGAAGTAGAGAGGATATAAAATGTAGACTGTCAATGGCAAGGATAGCGTTTCTGAAGAAGAGAAATTTGTTAACATTGAGTATAGACTTAAGTGTCAGGAAGTCGTTTGTGAAAGTATTTGTATGGAGTGTAGCCATCTATGGAAGTGAAACATGGACGATAAATAGTTTGGACAAGAAGAGAATAGAAGCTTTCGAAATGTGGTGCTACAGAAGAATGCTGAAGATTAGATGGGTAGATCACATAACTAATGAGGAGGTATTGAATAGGATTGGGGAGAAGAGGAGTTTGTGGCACAACTTGACAAGAAGAAGGGACCGGTTGGTAGGACATGTTCTGAGGCATCAAGGGATCACAAATTTAGCATTGGAGGGCAGCGTGGAGGGTAAAAATCGTAGAGGGAGACCAAGAGATGAATACACTAAGCAGATTCAGATAGATGTAGGTTGCAGCAAGTACTGGGAGATGAAGAAACTTGAACAGGATAGAGTAGCATGGAGAGCTGCATCAAACCAGTCTCAGGACTGAAGACAACAACAACAACATGTGCACTTTATTTCATTTCGCAATATGTTTAAATTCTTGTAAAATGGTAAAGACTTTTACAGTGTGTGTGCACTTTATATCATTTCTCAATATGTTTAAATTCTTGTAAAATGGTAAAGATTTATGCAGTGCGTGTGGACTTTATTTCATATCTCAATATGTTTAAATTCTTCTAAATATGCTAAAGACTTATACAATGTGTGTGCACTTCATTTCATTTGTTAATATGATCAGTTCTACTAAAAATGTTAAAGACTTATACAGTGCGTGTGCACTTTATGCCATTTGTTAATATATTTTGTACTCATTGCGTATACACTTTCTTATTTGTTAATATGTTCTGTACTCAGTGCGTGTGCACTCTATTCCATTTCTTAATATGTTCTGTATTCAGTGCGTGTGCACTCTATTTCATTTCTTAATATGTTCTGTACTTATATTATTTATCAATAATGTTATATATATGTATATACTCTGTGACTGTAGACTTAGTAAACTAAATAGATTATAGAAAAATTTGTTGCTCATGGCAAGTCCAATTGACACACCATCGCTACCAAATTTACCCCCGAGTGGAGGGTTATGTAAGAGGTCCACGATTAAGGTATTTGTTGCTAGCGCATTGAAGCAGATGTAATTGCGATGGATTGCTCATGCACTGCCTGCGATATGGAAGCTATAAGAGAGTCTCAGACCAAAGAGCAGTGTTGACTGCTGTAGGAGATGTGTAGCAGTAGAAGTAAGTAGTACCTAGCAGTCTTGTCTGTCGAGTTGGCTGGGCCGGTCGTGGCGAGCGATTTCGGTGCCTGTGCGATGTAGCATAAGGTAAAAGCAGCTTTGCGCATATGTTATATCAAGTCCCATGTAAATGATTTTTAAGTCTCATAATAATAATCTTTCTTATAAAATTAACTTTTGACAATCATTCATCTCAATTTAAAGAATTTACTAATTTCTCCAGTCCATGGTCATCCCGATTGTTGTAAAGAAAAATCAGTTGTTCCTTTTATACATGACAAATCTATCGGCCAGCACTGCACTGGGCTGTGCCAGAAAAATTTATTACAGGAGCAGATATATGCACGTCACCTGGCGACCTTATTGAGGTAAGAAGTTTCAATTTATTCAATATGATCTTTCATGGCCATGACGCAGCACTGCTGACATCCATAATTTACCAGTTTAAATTCACAGTCAATTACTGAAAGGTTATAAGTGAGCCACAATTCTATTGTGAGTTTAGTCACATTTTTATTATTGGTAGGTTACGGAATTTATGTGTTGGCAGGTTTTGCTAAACGTGGATGATATAATTATTTTTTACTGTTGCTAAGTTAGAGTAAATGTCAGTGCTATTATTATTATTTTTATCCGTTGGGAAGTTACAACCACAGCGGAACTGTGTCTGCAGGAAATCAAGAACATGTACTCTATTTCGACAACACATCACCTTTCTTGCCCAGAGACCTTAGCGTGAGCGATATGTGTCTCTTACTTTCTGAAGGCCCCATGTAGCGTTTGATGGAACTTTCCTCTACAGATGCCGTACATTAGGGACGTGAAGCTGTGTTTTTTATCACCTGTGTAAGTAGGCTGTTTAGGTTTCTTTTGTAACGCCACCTCTGTATGAAAATCACTGGCTGTGCTGTGTGCAGTCTGTGGCTGCTTTGCATTGTTGTAATACTCGCCATTGTAGTGTTAGGCAGCTGGCTGGGAACAGCGCGTAGCGTTGCGCAGTTGGAGGTGAGCCGCCAGCAGTGGTGGATGTGGGGAGAGATGGCGGAGTTTTGAAATTTGTCATGAACTGCTATATATATATATATATATATATATATATATATATATATATATATATATATATATATATATATATATATATATATATATGATGACAATTAAGGTAAATACAACGTTTGTTCTCTATTAATATCTTTCATTTGCTAACTATCCCTATCAGTAGTTAGTGCCTTCCATAGTTTGAATCTTTTATTTAGCTGGCAGTAGTGGCGCTGGCTGTATTGCAGTAGTGGGAGTAACCAAGATTTTTGTGAGGTAAGTGATTTGTGAAAAGTACAGGTTAATGTTAGTCAGGGCCATTCTCTTGTAGAGATTATTTAAAGTCAGATTGCGTTGCGCTAAAAGAAAAATATTGTGTGTTAGTTTAAGGACAGTCGTGTAAAATTGTTCAAAGGGGAAGTTTCATATGTCGACCCTTAGCCGAGGATACCTCACTGGAATCTTCTGATTTTTTTTCATGTAGTTTGTGTAATTAGTGTAGCTTTTGTTTATTGCTAGCGCGTAATTGTAGAGAAAATCTCCTTTTTAGTTGCAGTCTTTCATTGTTATACAGTAAAACAGTTGTGGCATGCATGTAGATTTGCACCAAGTATTTCGCAGCTGCAATTAACTACATATTATTTTCAGTGCTATGTTAATGTGTTCTCTTATTTTTGCTCTTCAAATTGTGCTTTTCTGTGTTATCGTGTGAAATATTGTGACAATAATGGCGTGTGAAAAACGTAACACTAGGCTCCAAAGTAAACTGAGAAATGACAGCGAAGACGAAAGCAGTGTGTTAGCGCCACCGAGTAATGAATTAACTGATGTTCAAAGTAATAATCTGGTAATTGTGCATAGGGAAATGGAGCGGGTGGCAAACAATGGCGTAGACAGTGAAACAATTAGTGAGCAGGGAAGCATTATCGATCGGTCGGTCGGCAACAGCTCGCCTCAGGAATCCGAAATGACAGGACACAATTTCGCAAATACTGTAGATTCTGGTTCTGGGTCATCACCGTTTTCTCAAATGAGTCAAGACACATTTTCTGCTTGTCAAAATGTGAATGTTGCCGGTGAAAATGCACTGCCAAAAAGCATAGAGAAACAGATTCCAGACACTAATACATTATTATTGCAATTAATGCAACAAATGGAACAAAATCAGAGACAAATGGGACAAAATCTCAAAAAGTTAGACACAGTGGAACAAAATCTCAAAAAGTTAGACACAATGGAACAAAATCAGAGACAAACACAGAAACAGTTAGACACAATGGAACAAAATCAGAGACAAACACAGCAAAAGCTTCAAAAGTTAGACTCATTGGAACAAACTCTTGAACAAACACGTGAAGATTTAACTACTGAGTTACATAACATTGAATCGAAATGTCAAAAAGTCTGTAATGACGTAAAAACACAAATTTGTGAGCACTTCCAACCTATTTTTTCGCGGCATGAAAATGCACTACAGAATCACGAAGCAGCCATAAAAGAACTGCAAACTACTGTTCACGAAAATCATGAGACCGTGCAAGCTAAATTTGACTCAGTTGCGTCTACCGATTCGGTTACGCAACTTGCAAAAACTCGCGTTAAAGTTGAAACGCTGCGTACTAGGAAGAGCAAAGGGTTACACCACATTTCACATGTGAAACCATTTATTGAGAGATAATCCGTTTTTAACTTGGTCTTTGCCATAAAACTTTTCACTTCACGCTACTAGTACAATTTGTCACTCTGAGAAACTGTTAACATGCAACAATGTTTGAAGTTAAATATCCAATCTAGAACCAAGAGAACTTATTTAAACAGAAATTACAAATGCATTGTTATAGTGAACAGATGTCACATTGTTATTGTGTGTGTACATTCTTGCTTGTTAGTTGCACGATTACGTAACGACTATAAGGCTTACATACTTAGAACATTTTCCAGTACTGCTAATGAGATTTTAATGCAACATTTTGGTTTATTTGAAAATACATTCTGAATTTAAAGTGCTTTCTGAGAGATACCAGATGACACAGTGGTTAGTTTATTTGACAGCTACACGACTATATCACGACGCTACTAAAGGGTGACACAATTTACCTCGTTGCTTTTGCGGTGTATCTGTTTTATATCTGCACAGTTTTTCTGAATTCTTCTGGAAAGTAAAAGATATTTTAGTAGTAACTTTTGTGGTATAGCAACAATGAGACAGCCGTTTTCGTGGCACAACAATACGTTACAGTAAAGTACTTTCTTCATCACAACAATAAGCGTAATAACTAAGATATCTATTCGCAAAGCATTTCACTTTTGTGTATCGTGAGGTAAGTACATTGACTTCTGCAGAACTTAGCTTTCGGAGGACGATAACTACGACACTTCCACAGAGATTATCTTACAACAAGACGCACAGTTTAGCGCTACAGTACACGCATTTGAGTGATTAATTTTGTACTTAAAACATTTATTTTTAAAGATATTTGAAGTACAATGATACAAAGGTATTCCGCGATACATTTCGTTCCATTGCTGTAATCTGTAACACCTGAGGGTATAATTACATTAATCCTCAGGGGGGTACACACTTACTTTGTGTATCATGTGTTTGGCAAGCACAAGGAGCCCTAGCTAATATGGTATTTGCTTATACAACTTTACACATCGGTACCATATTTCTCCAACACAGTATTACACAGCTATCAGATCATTTAACTGAGAGACAAACATTTTTTTTACTACGTCAGTGACAGATGTTTACGCAATTACACAGTTGGATACCTTCACACTTATGACATTGTATTTTGTCTGTACTTTGTAAACTGTTCATATTTTTTCGGAACCATTGTGATACTATGAGAGCTTTGAATGAAGTATTTGGTATGAGATCATGATTTTAAGGTACGTTTGAGGTAGATGACACTATTGAAATGAGCAGAGAATATGTTTTAGGGTTTTGAAATTATTGCACAAAGCTACGACGTTTTTGAGATTTGACTGAGGTGTTATGATGTTATTTTTACGACGACGATGTGTATTATGCTGTTGAGGTATGTTTATGATCAATAAGCTGGTGCTATATAAGGAATGTGATTACGTGTTTATATGTATATGAATAATGAATAGAAGTTATGGACTATGGTTTGTGAAAAAGGTTGTTGGAAACCAAGAATCGTACTTTAAGAGTTATGAAATATGTGTATATGCGTGAATGTATCACAATGCTGGCGAAAATTTTTTGGACGCTGTTATATTTATAGGATTTTGTTTCTACAGATTTGTAACCCAAATTCTTGACCTGTGAAATATATTTATATGAGACTGTCACTGTAGCGGAAACTGGTGTCGTAAATATTTCGGTAAGAAAGTTCAGTGACCACCTGCACGTAATGCGTCGTGGGCACCCAGCTGAGCGGCCAGGTGTGCCAGCCGCCTTGAGAAAAAGCCATTAGGTGGTAGAAAAAAAAAGGGAGGCCATTATCCTCGCTATTGACGTTCCTTTGTAGAAAGCATCGCAAAAACGACACGGTAGAACTTGAAAACATTTGATTACACTGTGGAGTTCTTAATTTATGATATTTCCTGAAATGAAATGATGAGAAACATTTCACATCTATTGTCTTTCTAGTTGAAAGATTGTTTACGGCACTATGAAATGCCATATGGCTAGTGAATGACGTTTCACGCCTTGCTTTGCTCATTTCGTTTAATATCTAGTTTCTAGCTGCACTGCAGCATTGGTTAAAATAAAATTTTATAGATGTACTAATACAAATATTTTCTGTCTACAGATCGAGTAAATAATAATTTTTTTCAAAAAAATGAGGGAGCACAAAAAGACATTTACCTTCACAGGAACTGCATACATAATTTTCTTTTCTAGTACTTAGTAATTTTTTGTATAATTAGCTTTTGTGGTGCACCACTTTAATTACATAGACATTAAGATGTCTATTCCCTTATCTGCATTGTTGTCTTTAGTGTACTAGCTTGCGCTTTGTCATGTTTAGATATAATTTATTGCTTCTGCTGTTTGCCAGGCATAGTGCTACTGAATTTTAATTTGTGTTACTCTGTTAAGCCAGTTTTACTACTGATTTATTTTTCTTGTTTGCTGCTCATTGCCTTATATTAGTTGTAATTAATGCTGCTTGCTTCGCAATTTGTATTTTTGATCATTGCTGTTTGTGTTAATTGTTTTGTGCTGCTGCATTGCCTCGTCCCTTAGTTTAGCATCTGAGCTCAGTAGATTTAAGTTAGCTTAACAGGGGTAGACTATATAAGAGACTGCGTTGTGATGAATTGGAAGAAATGAATTGAGAAGTCATACGAAAAAAGTACAGAAAACAGGTATAGATAGGACTTTTTGGAAATAGTGAGGAATGAAGGGGGGTCTCCGAGAAGTAAAGAAAGTTTTGTTTGCAAAATACTGCAGTAACACAAACCCTGTCCTTTCCCCCTGTGTTATTCTGGTATGTGTTTGTGTACTCTTGTATATTTGTGTTTTTCCTGTCTTTATGTGTTTAGATAATAAGAGTTATGTTGTAGAATTTTTCTAATAATATGTTATTTTCTTTGTAAAAATGTTTATAGACATTATTTATTCTGGTTTGTTGCTCACATGTGAAGGTGATGTTTCAAAATTCTTCTGATCTTTATGTGTTTACTTATGTCATAATTCCTGTAACACTGTTGTATATGTTATTTTGATTCTTTTCTAAAGCCTGTACTACAAATGTTACCTGTATTATTATGTTTTTAATGATGTATTTTGTACCTTTGTAATTCTATTCTCATGTTATAAAATTGTAATTGACACCAGTTTATCAAACTAAGTAACTTGTAAGTTACATTTCACTGCACACATTTCTGTTGGTCAAGGTATATGGACAATATGTGAGAAGTAGGGACTGTTAGTGTTTGCACGTGTGTTAATAATTCAGCAAGGGACTGGTTAACAGCATTGCTGGTTCTCAGGACAATTCAAAAACTTTGTGAGTGCACAAGTGGTGGTTATGGACTTGCTATATTATCCGCAAGACTCTTCAATGGCGATTGTGCACCTGCACAGTCACAACAGATGGCTGCTGGCTATCTCTACAAGGACTACAGTGGGTCTGCATCTTTGATGACCCACCAGTACCATTATCTCTACAAGGACTACAGTGGGTCTACTGATGATCCATCAATACCATTATTTCTACAAGGACTGCAGTGGGTCTGCACCTCTGGTGGCCCACCAATACTGTAATCTCTACCAGGACTACAGTGGGTCTGCTCTGTGATGACCTACCCACCAAAACTCTTCAAAACTTCGACTGACTCCGCTGTGGGTTTGCTCGGTTGTGGCCCATTACCTGTCAGCATGTCAAGAGTCAGCACTGTCTTTCCGTTGGAAGGACAACGCTACTTCTTCAAGACTGCATGGAAATCCACTACTTCCATGTGCATTTTCTTTTACTGCTCAGACTTTGAGAAAAACACTGCAATATGATGAATGATCAGGACTGTCTTTATGGACTGTGAGAAAATTTTAGCTTTTGACCAACATTGTATCAATAAGTGTGTGCATTTGATTTCTTTGTTATTGTAATTACGATTATGAAAAATTTTAACAAATATGTATTGCCCATTGCCCAAACCAATTTGTAAAATTTTTTGTGGGGAGCATGTGGGCTATGTAAGTAGGCTGTTTAGGTTTTTTTGGTAACGCCACCTCTGTATGAAAATCACTGGCTGTGCTGTGTGCAGTCTGTGGCTGCTTTGCATTGTTGTAATACTCGCCATTGTAGTGTTAGGCAGCTGGCTGGGAACAGCGCGTAGCGTTGCGCAGTTGGAGGTGAGCCGCCAGCAGTGGTGGATGTGGGGAGAGATGGCGGAGTTTTGAAATTTGTCATGAACTGCTACATATATATATATATATATATATATATATATATATGACTATTAAGGTAAATACAACGTTTGTTCTCTATTAATATCTTTCATTTGCTAACTATCCCTATCAGTAGTTAGTGCCTTCCATAGTTTGAATCTTTTATTTAGCTGGCAGTAGTGGCGCTGGCTGTATTGCAGTAGTGGGAGTAACCAAGATTTTTGTGAGGTAAGTGATTTGTGAAAAGTACAGGTTAATGTTAGTCAGGGCCATTCTCTTGTAGAGATTATTTAAAGTCAGATTGCGTTGCGCAAAAAAAAAAATATTGTGTGTCAGTTTAAGGACAGTCGTGTAAAATTGTTCAAAGGGGAAGTTTCACCTGTAACTTGCATTCCTCAAGGTAAGGTCATGAACAGGGCGTCCAGTAGCCTCATGCAGTAACTTTTTTTATTCATAGTGAAGAAGTTCTGATTTGATATGCTTATCATTTGCAATCAGTGGTGTATCCTCTTTAATATGTTTTTCAATATCCTCTTGCACGTTTTCGTGCTATACAAAATGCACTCAAATGCATGGATTTCTGCTATGACGAAGAATGCAGTTACGTTTGACCTGAGGCGAAAATGTATAACCAAAAAAGAATCCCTGTGGTGTCTTCCCAAGGCAGGAAGCTCCCCATTATACGGATATCAAGTGGTCAAGTAGACAGGAAAACGTTTGCAGGCGTCAACTGGGAAGGCAACACTTCATTAGGAGATCATACTCATCATCAGAAAAAAAGAACTGCACTCAGAAGGACTTGATCAATCCACAGCAAACTAGTCTGGTACACTGCATACCACCAGCTATGCCAACGATTAGTTTTCCAGGTTCAAGAACGTAATCGGACAGCGTGAATGGTGCCGTGACGTTATGATCATTGGCTGATATAAGAGGGCTCCGAACGACACTTCCGGTTAGTACGACAGGGAGTAGAATCACTATAGCGTTACCCGAATGTGCGCTACTCCCAGGTGACACGTTCAACAGCATTTTCCCCAGCTAGACGTGTTTGAGATGCGCCGCATCAAGTGGCTGCGGGAGGTTGGGTGGTCCTGTCATAGTGCTGAACGTCTCGTACTTTGTATTGAAACCGCCATTACCTACAATTGGCGGCAATGGATACAACGAGGCGCACGTGTACCACGTTAGGATGTCTGGCATGCTCCAAAAGGAGGGTGCACCAGTGGATTGTCCTCCATGCCGAAGCAGATCCGGGGGCAACGATAGGCGCTATTCAGCTAGCTCTCCTGCCTTTTATGCAACACGCTTAAAAGCTAGTGCAATTTGCCGGCGGTTGAGCGGTTCAGACCTCGCCACACGCCGACCGTTACGACGCCTGTCAGTCTCAGACGCGCAGCGTCGGCCCCGCCTCACCTTGTGTCAGAAATGATGGACATAGGGTCAGGCAGACTGGCAGAAAGTCGTCTTTCGGACACGTCGCGCTTCTCCCTTGGAGGCAACAACCAACCGTGTCTGGAGGTGCAGTGGAGACCGTCATGAAGAGCGGTTTGTGGTCCCCCACCACACATCCCATAATTCTCGTGTGGAGCAATACCCTACGAAATCCACCCAAAGTTAACAGAACCTGGATGAGGTGCTGCAACCGGTATGTCTGCTGTTTATCAGTGCCCACGCCAATGACATATTGCAACACGAGAGCCGTTCGTATCACTGCCACTGCCTGCGGCTGTGGATACTCTGGGGTTGTCAGTGACATCTCCTGATCTCTCCCCGATCGAAAATGTTAGGGGTGCCACCAAACTGTGCGATCCGTGCGCTCAAGTGCAAGCAGTATGGGATGGAGTATCACAGAATTACACATGAGACCTTTGCAGCTTCAAGCCGTGACGTCTGGACGGCCGTATTCACAGCCATAGGGGCTCGACTCCATGCTACGTGTTGGTGCTCCGTACCTGGAAGTGTAATTATTTCATATACTTGGTACCATTTAGATGCCTACCAAATATGACCATAACCCTCCTTTTCTTTCTGTTTGCAAGTCTTTCTATGACAGAGTGTATATTGAGATGCCATGGTAAATCCACAGGACAGGACCGATAGCATAAATTGTGGAAAGGGGCCAAAATAAGGGGCAGTCAGTTACACTCGAACGTACAGCTTTATTATTGGATCAAACATTACAAGAGCAAAATAAATAAATAAATAAATAAATAAATTTAAAACACACATCTTTAATCTTTGGGACTTCATTACCCGCTGAAAGTCACTTTAATTTAAAAACGGCTGAAGGCCAATAACTTAAAACGCAAGCATTATCAGAAATCTAAAAGGCAAACCTTATCTTACAACAGTTCTTTATCTAGGCTGAAGGCCCAAAGAATCTGACATTTTCAGAGCAGACAATTTGAATTTAAAATCGACTGAAAGTCCAACACTTAAGGTTAAACAAGGCCTTACGTAAAACAGTTCTTAATTAGGCAAAACTCAACCAAAACAGAATTTTGAAAGGCAAAGCCTTATTTTAAAACAGTTCGTTAGTTAGGCTGAAGGTCCAAAGAATCAGACACTTCAAGAGTAAAGAAATTAAATTCAAATCGGCTGAAGGCCTAACACTTAAAACTCCATAACATTAAATTCTTTTAAATACCAAAGGCCTTATGTGAAACAGTTCTTTAATTTAGCCTGAAGGCCCTAAGAGCAAAACAACTCAAACTCAAAATCGGCTGACGGCCCAACACTTAAAGTTCAACAACATTAAAACCTATAAAATGCCAAAGGTTTTACGTGAAACAGTTCTTTAAATTAGGCTGAAGGCCTAAAGAATCTTGCGCCTTAAGGGCAAAACAACCTCTAGAAGTCTTTAGAAGCCATACAAGTACAAATAACAAGAACAATAAAAAGACAGTATGCCCAAGGGCGCTCAAATGTTCGAGGGTCGGCCTGGAATTCACACACTGAAGCTCTCTTAGGTGAGACAGGCAGTCGGGCCAACCATTCACGATCCGACGACAACCCAAGCAACCGACAGTCAGCGGACCCAGCGACAGGATAACTTCCACCTCACCCGACGACCAGGGCACAACAGGGAATTGAACGGAACAACGTAGAAGATATTGGCGCCCACAACTGATCATACATGGAGCTGTCAAACTACACATCATTCTGGACAGCAAGAACACGATGAGGAAACTACACTGCCCGAAATTTACGTCAACGGCCAGGTAACTGGAACGTTAACGACCACAAGCCAGAAGATTCCGCTGGTGCACTTCAATTGAAATAACCAAATAAAGTGCAACTCCACCGGCGGGTGCCTAAAATTTGCCAACTCGTAAAACACACGTTGTTGCTCGCGGGAATATACCAACAGCCGACAACGAACTGCAAACGACACAATGTGAACAGTTTTGACTTGGTGGTCGATTAAATCAGAACTCAACTTTCGTGTCCAGGGTCTGTGAGCCACCAACCTCGTAGCAATGGGAACAGCCCCACACACTCCGACACCACGTAGAGACCGTCAGCGGGCCCAGCCAAACTACGTCCCGCGGAGAATTCCTCGCTGCTCCACGCCAACCGACCGACTGCCAAGGCCCGGAAACGATGAAAGGACCAAATGTACGTCGGCTGATGAGACGACAAACCGAACGACCAACTAACGGTCGTCCCGCTCCAATCTACCTCCGTCGGACAGTTCATGTGTTTCGGTAGTGGTCGACGAGCCTCAGCTACACTCCGTCCCCGACTTCACTGCTGGTCCGTCTCCAACTGACAGCCAGACACATGACGACCCGGAAATACTATCGGTATCCAGAGATGGTACGACAGAGCACTTATCGATAAGCGCTGCGGCCGCCACTCTCGGGCAAGTTAGGTAGGAAGTTAGTGACGCCAGTAAGTGGAATAAGAAAACGAGGCGGTAGTACCGTAATAGAAGATAACAAATAAATGGGATAAACGCGAGCCGTGCACGGCTCATATATGTCTTCGATATTTATGCCTAAAATGAGGAGGTGGGGGGAGAGGGGTGGGAATCTCAAATAACCAGGCATTACCTTGGGTGGAAGTAATAACACAAGATATTTTCCTTTACTTCAAACTGGCATTCATTCTGCTACGGTGAAACGTGAGGATGCAACCGCCTCTGTTGCCGTGGCAGTCAGGCCGGGCTAGGCGTACGCATGTTGCAGTGCGACCTCCCCGCCTCTCAGCCACCCCTGCCACAGTGTTTGCGCCGAGTTTACAGCCGCGGGCGCCTCCGCGTATTTTCCGCGCCGTGCTTTCATTTCCTCCGTTCATATATCGTCCCGAGGTGGAAGTTTACGTGGGCGACCCACCAGAGTGCGCGGGAGGAGACAGACTTGCGCGCTGGCGCCTTTATCAGAAAGTAAAACCCGGTCTTCCTCACCATAAATCTCGCCGGCTTAAAGTAACCAAACTTCTAACGCTTTACGACAGGTCCAACGGGCCATGATTATATCACCTGCTATTTACTGTGTAAGTGACAGAATTCCCGCAAAGATAGAACGAGTAATTCGCTTCTGCTTCCAGGTTGGTCCCTTTCATTCAGTGGAAAGATCTGTATATGAAGATATTCTTACTGGAAAACGGTTAGTCAAGCTTATTACACACCAGCGGAAACTTGCTCATATCGGATCATAAAATTGATGAATATCCTCCGCTTTAAAGAACTCACCGAAAAGAGGAGTACCAGCTGCCTCATTCGAACATCCTCAGCATCTTCAAAAACGTTCCCAAAAATTTTGGCATCCAAACACATTTGTGCTGTTTTTAATATGCATCTCACCTCCCACTACCACTAGATCCTCTAACTGTAATTCACTCACACCTACTAGTCCATCGCCGCAAGTCGCTCATACCCATCCATTCCCACTTGCCCTCTCCAGCTCACTCATTCAGCCCTTCTCTTTGTTGTCATCTCTTTCCTTTTCTCAGTCATTGTCTCCTGTCTCGACAGCCACAGTCTCCTACGTTCTCTCCTGCTACTACTAATGTCTCCTCTCACTGCACTGTCTCCCTCTAGCTTTCTCTCACTGCTACCATCTCATTTATTCCTTCCCACAGCTGCTGTCTCTTCCGATTGTTGCTATCTCCCTCTTCATCGTTGTCATTGTCATATACTCTGTCTCCTATTATTACTTGCTCTCAACAACGTCCTTTTCCTCCATCTCTTCATTCCTCTTCCATCGACACTCTCTGCTTCACTATTTTCCTAGCATTGGTCTGTCACTGTCAACTATTTTCCACAGCCACTGTGTCCCTCCCTTTCTCTCACCTTACTATTGTCTCCTTCGCTCTTTTGATACCACAACTGTCTACTTTCTTCAAGTATTTACTACTTTTACGTTTCTTTCCCACGGCCAAAGTCTCCTTCTCTTTCAGCATCAACTACCACGAATGTGTTCGCATGCAAAATTTTTTGGAAAATTTTTAAGGGTACTTTTCAATCAGAGTCTTTTAAACAGGAGCATATTCGCCTTCCTTGTGCTCCGAGAGGATCATTTTGGTGCTGGTTCCCTTCTTTTCCCTGCCATAACTGGGCCTGTCTGAAAAAAACTTTACGGGTCCGCCAAATTTTGATAGTTTACTTGTCGTGAATGTGAAATAACATAAAACTTATTTCGCACGTCATGCCGCGTTGTACACGAAATAAATATTGGATGTGCTTCAGTACTATAACATGGGGTTTCCAGAACAGGATATTTCTCCCTGCTGCTTCTCTTTATAAAGGTTTCCGCGTCACATTGGATTTTACTTGCATATTTAACGTGTACAGGTAGGGTAACTTTGAATCTCCATACCTCGGAGAAGGATAGAGACGTTAAGAAAATTTTCGCTGTGGTTCTATATTGGGATCTTAGCAATATAGAGTAAAAACTACACCAATGGTCTGTGGACAGCCGCCTTGAAATCTGCGGCTCGGTTTTGGTACCTAAAAGCCATGTTTTGGGGGTGTTTCTCTATAACGGATAAAAGTTTTAGAAAATGGGAAGATGTCACTTCTAGATAAATGCCTAGAAAAGATAAAGTCAGAACTTTAGCAATTATCTGCGGTTATTTATCATTTATATTTGTCCTCGTGTTGGATTTTAGGTACAAAAGTAAGGTAAATTTTAAACTTTATATTTAGGAAACGCATAAAAACATCAAGAAAATTTTCAAGTTCGTTCAATACTTGCATCTTAGGAATATATTGTAAATATTTCAGCCATTTTCCATGTACAGACGTTGTAGAGTCAGCGGCTCAGTTTGGGTACAGATAAATGGTAAAGAAACCATTTTTTGTGGTTTCTCGAACATGCAATTATGCTGCCTCCACAAGCCCGTTGAGGCTCATCACAGACCACGTAAAATGCTGTAAGAACAAACTGAACTTCTCAAGTTGCCTAAGCAGGAAGAAATGTGTAATATTCATACTTTGACCCGGTACTGTAAGATAATGACACTAAGACGGTCATTCTGTAGGGTATACAAATTGTCCCTAGGCCAAAATCAATCCCAAACACTTGAACCTCCAGTTCTATCACGAATAGGACTCTAGGTACGAGCTCCAGAAGAATAGTAATGTTATGGGCAGTATTCTGGGACATATTAATGTCGCATGTACACCGATTTCAATGGTTGTTATGTATTTCTTGTGAAGCCATCGTCTCATTACTCGAAAATCGATGGTAAATATTATATATATGTCCGATCTATTTCTTGTTAAAAAAAGGTTCTTCAGCTTTCTAACTTAAATTCCACAAAATAGAACCTGATTACGCACACTGATGACTTGAATTTAAAATTTCAGAGTCTTTCACAAATATGAAGTTGTTTAATTACTACGCAAGTCTTCGTTTCTGGTTACTTTTTTTGAAATCGTACCTAATGTTGCTAGCAGTTGTTGACCGTTAGGACCATTTCCATGAGCTGCTCCTGCCTAACCACATTTTAAAGAATTGCCCCACTTGCTTTTTAACAGTTTTAGAAATATATTTCTACAGCGGTGGAGGTATCTCAATTAAAGGTAAATATTATACCTCGATTCTGACGTTTCTCACACAAGATTAAGTCCTTTATTTAAAATAGAATTAATTTAATCATGAACATATATATTGTTCATGCACGTAGGTCAAGCAAAATCTGATCGAATATTCTTATTTCGTAGCTACAATGTTGTTGTTTGATATGTATGCCAATAATGCTCCATATTATGGTAAATTGTATTGCTTATGTTTTTGGCACTATCACTGTCAGGTGAACCAAGTCAAAGATACTCTTGTAGTTATTAGAATGAAACTTAAAGCCCTGTTCCCAAGCTTTCAGAAAATACTAATGAATTAAGAAAGGTTCAGATTTTTGCCAATACATAATTTTTTGTCTTATCACCACACGCGTTTCACGATGGCTTTGATATCTCCATTGGATCATTTTCTTTATGGATCCTGAATAAAAGAAAAGGAAAACAATGAAGATAACACAAACGAAGTGAAGATTCTTTTCAGACTAAACAAAACCAAAAAATTGTGCTCTTGAAAGGACGTGTAGACTGTTTAATCAGTTATTATGTTTCTATAAAAATGACATGCATACATAAAGGAGAGACTGCAGTTTATATTGCAGAACACGGGAACGGACTGCACTTTATATTGCAGAACATTAAACTAGGCAGAAAATCCCCCTTCATTCTAGATTATCAATGTATAAAATAGCACATAGTGGGGAATTTATTCAGCACTGTGGTGTATACCTCGCCTAACAGACGGTCAATGACGATGGCAGAGTCGAAAGTTGGTGCCTAAGATGATTAGAGACAGTGTATGGGGATTACAGGTAGAGACAATATGAATGTTACTTTTGCTACTTCTATAGTTGCCAGTATATTCATATCATAATTCTTATGTTGGCTATACTGATTACAGCTATACTGAACTTTTGCCAGTGTCAGTGCTGCTATCGAATTTTGCCTGGAAGAGACAAATACACACACTTTTCACTCTTTGTCGTTTACTTTTATTGGTGGCTGCATAAGAAACGTATCCTCATGACGTTAACAGAAGATGATGATCAGTACATGTAGGAGAAACAATGAGCTGAAATATTCAACAGAAATGTCACGTATCCACAAAAGTAGAGGATTTATTGATTTACACATGACGAATGGAAAACCCACATCATGAACAATACATTATTCATATACCACTAGGTGCACTTAGGATATCCTTTTTTTCAACATTCTCTGTCTCCACCTATCTTCCGCCACACTTTTCATTTCTACGTTGGCACTGCGCTGATTCTGATATATTGACTGTTTTCCAGTTTTCAATGATCGTCCACTTACATGAAAAAAAGTCCTGGATAGCACGACGATTTAAGTTAATAAGAGATTTAGGATCCTCACTGTCTCAGAGAAGAATATGTCTAGTGCTCACTTCAAGTTCCTAGAGCTCTCGACGTAAATCCTCTGAGCTAAATTTAATCTGTAATACACATAATTCATTGCATAAATTTGTGCTATTTAGATATCTACACCCACATCTGTATTCTGCCAACCATCTTACGGTGTGTGGTGAGATTACTTTGTAGTGTATGTCATTGTCACCTCCCTCAGCCCCTGTTCCAAATGTAAGAGGAGCACGGAATGAAGGACCGCTAGTAAGAGTGCGCATGAGCTGATATCACTCTAGTTTTACCTTCATGATCTATTAGTGAGGTATATATACGAGGTAAAAGTAAGTGGGTAAACTCTTTTAGGTACATATGTACTCAGAACTTCCACATTTCAATCCGCAATGCTTCTGCCATTGCTTCCACCACAGGACTTAAATGAGCACCTCCATGAAGCTTTCGCTCTACCTGAGTGAACAAGTAATGAAACGCACTTCTCTTCTTTGGATATTCTTTTTTTGTCCTCCATATTCCACTGAGTACGGCTGTCAAACAAATGAGCAATATTGAAGTATTGGGGGGTCGAGGGATTTATAAGTTACTTCCATCGTGGATGGACTACACTTCCTGAGGTTCAGCTGTAATGAGGAAGAAATTTTAAAGAAAACAATTCCACAAATATGAACTATCCTAATCAAAACCTCCAACCAACGCAATGTCAGTTAAGTACATGCAAAAGGAATGGATCGAGTATTTGAACAAATAACCGTAACCCTAAGTCCACAACCACTGAAATAGTGTAAAAACTCAAGGAAAAACCAAATAAGTTTCTGAGAGGAGCGTTATTAAGAACTGCGACTCATTACAGACACAGTAACACAGCTTTCCTTAAGCAAAGAATATATCTAAATGTTGAATTTTACTAGAAAGAAGACAGTGATCAGAAACACAAAGTCTGCATCCACTACTTACATAGTATAAATTATGCAGTCAGACCTCTTCTCATCTACAGTTAAAACATTATTCTGTGATTTCTTAAATTATCGACGCCGTTTTCTCTGTACAAATTATGACAGCTTTTAAGTATACCTGAGAATTTCCTCAGAATCAGATGTCAGTGCAGAAACAGAAGGCTGCAGGTTAGAACTGTAAAAAACTTGTTACTTGATGTCACATTTGTTAAACGAAAACCATTAAGCGAAAATTCACAGTGTCTGCCAAATGTGTGTGCCACGATATACAAGGAAATCTTGTACACTGAAACTTTAAACCAAATAAAAGCTCAGAAGGAATGATTAGTCTCCACTTTCTGTCAAAATCAGTAATGAATCTGATGCTTTGATACAAATAACACTGTGTCTGCTCCTCATGAATGATATCGACCACCGGTACTTAATTTATCTTACACCCGGCACGAACAGCAAAGATAATTCCCAAAACCAGTACTGTGGTTATGGGAATACAGCCCCAGGGCAAGGTAGACAGGCAACCTTCACTACAAGCTAAGGGGCAACTACACTACAGGGGCTGTAGTTTTACTCTACCTTTTGACATCACACCAGACCCTCTCCATTGCTCTTAAGTATACGTTGGCAGGAAATTCAAATAGTAATGCAGCTGTATCCATTCTGGTACAGTCTGTATTATTGTCAGATTTGTGAGGAGATCATCTTTGATGCACAGGTAAGTAATTGTCAACCATGACAGCCACTGATTCCACATGGCACAACCCTCAATCAACCGCTGGGTGGCACCTGTAACTGCACAAGATGCAACCACTTTGAAAAATGGCCTACAAAAACCACAGTCAGGAACCAATTCGTCTCATCTATCATTAAGTGGTAAGTTCCGCATTATGTCGTAAGGTTTGTTAACTACATATCCAGACGTGTCGAACGCAACTGGGATTGCACGTTATTACTTCATATGGATTCCAACCCTTCATACAATAAATGAAGCTATCTCTATCTGCACAAAGTAACTATTGGATCGGGAAAATGAGTCTTCATGAACTCATAATGGAACTGGTACACGTGGAGTTTGGACAGGTCCAATATACACATATACAGGTATAATCTCTTGCACCATAGCACTCATTCCAGTGCGTGACTGATTTCGTGGTGGTTTCTAACTTATCTAAAAACTGTATCATTCATCACTTTATAAAAGCCTCACTCAAAATCGAATATCCCATGAAGTCCTCTCTTCGGTGCACCCATCAAATACATCAAAGCACTCCTTCAAGCAAGAGAGTTGCTTGAAAGAAATAGTGCCATCCATTTTCAAGCGCCAACTGAAGACATTGCTGGAGGTTTCTGCACTGTATAATGTATCCTTCGTTCCCTCCAGCGTCATCACAGGCTTGCAGTTGGAGATGTTGCACTGCTTTGGACATAGTGGCAAATTGCTGTGGTCGTCATGCAAACCATTAGCATATGATAAATGTACCTATAAACGTACCCTGTTTCAGAATGTACTGCCACAATTGAGAAATTACATAATCTGACAGTTTTAACAGTAGAGAGCCACAGACACCTTTAGTAGTTAGAGAGTTTATTGCAATGCATATCCGCAGAAGCTGTTTGCTTCCAAGTACATGATGTAACTTAGATTGCTGAATGTGTTATGAAAGTTTTCAGCCATTTGTTTTTTGTCATTGGCCAATTCTCGCCACAACTATCTCCTCGAAAAATCACAGCATGTTAACATCGGTTATGAGTTCAGTGTTGACACGCATGAGTTTGAGCACAAATTCTAAAGAAAGCACCGCTGTAGTGCAGTAACATGCAGGATCGAGAGAATATATTTACAGAATCATTCGAGAATTGTAACAGATTATCTCCGGGCTCCAGCATTCATTGATTGCTGGTCGCTTCTGCAGGCGACCCCATCTACAGGCGACCCCATCTGCTTCTTGGTCTCCAGCGGACAGTACCTACTCTCATACCTAGAGCGAAGTGAGCAGTCTTTGCTTAATCTGGCTAGTAGGTGTGACCTGGCTCAACTGGGAAACTGGGTGTTTTCAAAGGTGAGTGTTTTCCCCAGAATGGCTGGCATTTCCTACTACCCTTTGGGAACAAATCAGTCAAAGTGTCAGGAGGCTGATGCACTTCACAGTAGCATTACAAGCGTGAGCCTGGTTCCTGCCTTGAAGGCTGATTGAGCGAAAGTTGAGTATTTGAAAGGAGTGTCATAGATCGGTGGGCACCTCGCGAAATCAAGGAATGGTTCAGTGCCCCTGGTAGTGCGCAGGAGGGGCATTGGAGGCATTTGGGGCCAAGACAGTGTGGAGCTGTATATTGGTAGGTGACAGTCAGGGAGGGGGAAATTTCTTCTTTTGATGTGAAAGCTCCAAAAGTGGTCGGAAGAGCGTTCACTTTTCTGCAGATGGGAAACATCGTAGTCTATTGCTGGTTTTCGAGGGGGATGTTGATTGTAGCAGGTGCTCAAGGGCTAAAAAGTAGTTGTCCACCTATCTGGCAGAGTGGACTTGGTGAGGGTTATTAGAAGAAGAGTATTTCTCAAATATGAATTTGAAGCATGGAGTTCTTGTGTATGTCCTAACACTTCTCCTTGGTTTTAGACTATGTTCCTGTGTTGTTTACGAAAGAGATGGGAGAGACCGCTTGATGATGGTATAGTGACTGATTGTGGTGTTTATTATCTAGTCCAGTGGTTGATCTCTGGAGCCACATAGCTTAAGGCACTGAATGGTGGTATACAGGAAGTGACTATTTTAACCAAGTCCCACAGGCCTAAAAAACGCTGGTGACTCTTATTTAGCTTTATGGCCTAGAAATTATCCAGGACTGCCAACAAACTGCTGTTCCACAAATAAGTAGAGGCAAGGATTTGAGGAATTCATGTAAATCTCGCGCTGCTATGGCTAGAAGGAGGTAGTTAAGAGGCAAACTGGCCCATCGGATGGCAGTGCAGGCATTATTGATGTTTTGCAAACGATTCTGTGAGGTTTGGTTTATGATACCACTCGCAGGCAGGAAGGCACAGCCCGGTGGGCATTGTACACAGATCTGAACTAATCAGTGCAGTACAGAGCACCGACATGCTGTGAATAACCCATTTACTGCAGCTACAACAGCGCATAGTGACAATGTGTGTAGGGGCCTAAATGGGCTGAGGAAAGCTGACGTTGTAATTATCGAATAGCATCCCATCTCCCCATCCAGAGAAACTGTGTTAGAGGCATCGGGAAAAGACGTATACTTAAGCGAGTCTGGAGGCTCAAAGCAGGCAGTCGTGTCGCCATTCTGTCTTTGTCTAGAACCCTAGGGAATGACGATTGTTTAAGTTTCAGTCCAACCACGGCACCCACTGAAGCTATCTCCTACTTCCACTGAACAGACGCGTCGCTGCTGTGGCGGAGAGCATCGCATCTTGGAGCTACACTGGCGTGAGAAGCGAGAGGGCTGCTAGCCTCCGCTCTGTGGGTAGCATTGTCTGGCACACTGCAAGCTGCCATCTGCAGGGCCGTGGCCGGGGAACCAAATCGCGGCATTCCCAGCTGTAGAGCTGTCTGTAGCCACTACAGAAGCCGTCCTGGGCGGACACCTGGAGTTGCTAATGCTCACTACAATGACTGTAGCAAGCTACTTTTCTTAAGTGCTCCACATGGGGTCCATGTAGAGGTAGCAGTCAGCTGTGTCCTGCGCCATGGGCACAGTTAACACACTTTGCGCCTCTTAGCCTCTTAGCGCAAGTAGATTCACTGTGTCCACAAGGTTGGGCAAACGGATGCTGATGCTCAGATTGTGGTATTCGCATTGATGCTGACCCAAGCAGAGCCATCGCTGACTTCAGCACGAGGCCATCTGTGTACCTTTGACGTAATAAAGTCAATGACACATTTGCCTTAGTATTTCTGGGCGCATCGGCATGAACCATCCCTCTCTCTGAAATCGTACCTCCTAGTCATTCTTACATATTACAACCACTGAGTTTGGGGAGTTGTAACAAATCATTTGGCAGGAAGTGTACAGAACAAAACATCACATGATATGCATCATGCATGACATTAAGACTTTGTTGACTCTTGTCGTGGCCAGAACAAGACTTCACCAGAAACTAGAGAATTTATGAGATGATGAATGAGAATGATTATTTCAAAATGTCTGCAAATATGTTGGTGCTTCTAAGTTTGTTGAAAAATGCTGTTTTGTTGGGCATAATGGTTTCATTGAGTCTCTTCACCAAGTCCAGATGTTCATAGGTGAAAATCCGTTCCTTTGTTATGAGCTGAAACTTAGCGCCACTGTGTGACTCTAGTGAGCTGAAAGTCCTCCTGAAAACATGGTTTCTGCATGTTTCTATGGCGGTGCCTACATGAATCTCAATATGTCTAGGAATCACAGCGTAATTTTGTTGGTGATTCTCTTTAAAACGAAATATTTTTTCGTGCTGTCAGATACAATGCTAACCTGATCATTACACAGTCTGAAATCAGCCAAAGAGTACTAAATTCACTAACATGGATGAAAATGAATGTGTCATGAGAGTTGTGTTAATTCCACAAATATGATGAAAGGTAACGTGTTTGGACTATTAAACTGATTGAGAATGTTGGCAAAATTTTGTGTATTTACAATATTTACTTTCCCAAACAAGACATAAATTACACTAAACAAGTTATAGATTGAATACGCTAAACAACTAACTGGTGATCTAATAGTCCATTGGGTGGGCCCTGCTTGGCAGACAGTTTAACTAGGTGAACAGTGAGTCAAGTACTTTGGCCCTAAAATGTGGATAACGAAAGCTGATTTTCTCTGCCTCGTGATGACTGGGTGTTGTGTGATGTCCTTAGGCTAGTTACGTTTAAGTAGTTCTAAGTTCTAGGGGACTGATGACCATAGATGTTAAGTCCCATAGTGATCAGAGCCATTTGAACAATTTTTTTGAATTGATCTGACACTGAGGAGCCTTTGATTGATCAAATCTACTGAAGTTTCTCTACGTAGGTGCAACTGAGAGCAAATGGCGATTGAGAGCTGTACGCCCTGACAGTGCCAGAGTGGCGGTATGTTACATTGTTTGCGTCATGCAGCGACGTGACTTTGAGCTGTGGAGATGTGTGGAGCGAAGGTGAGAAATGGCCACCAAAGAAATGCAAATATGTCACGATATAGCGATCAGGCGGACAGATCGCAATTTAATCTGTACCAGAGCCCTGAAATCACAGTGGATTTCAGTGTGTGACACACCCATTCACTGGCAGTACCAAGGACCAATTTGGCTCACTTATACAACAGAGAATATAAGGATATCAAACGTCAAGACTGGTAAACCTAAAATGAATAAGTGGGCCCTCCGCAAACGAGTAGTCCGAGACGTTTGAAGTAACACTGTCAGTACAGTAAGAACTTCGCCATAGGCTCCCCAGTCTAAAATACTCGCAAGTTAAATCAGTCTCAGGTCAGGTCCCAAGTACCAACCACACATGCCAGAGCTTCGACTAGAAGTCCCTTACCAGAGCAAAGTCCCGCACCTTTTGCCTCGTAACCCTTCTGAGAAAAATTGCGTTTCCCCGCAAAAAGCAGGAATGAATTGTCTTGAGCCAATCACAGGGCTCTAGAGGAGCTAAATCTCCCCTCCTACACGACAGCACGAACTCATGTGGAACCAGGGCAAGAGTTAAGAAACCTGCGTCTCTAAAAAAAAAGGAAACCTCCAATTACTGGGTTTTTTAAGTTTTTGCAGAGGGGAGGAGATGGTTTCCTCTTAAGTCATGTCGCTTCCCATGCAAGAAGCGAAAAGATATAATCTCAAAGATCTTTATCTGAATCTCCTGTGCGTTGGAGCTTGTTAGTCCTAGCTATGAGGTGTAATAAAGATTCTATCTCTAAACGTTTCTCAGATGTTGGAGTTTTCTTATGTAACAGAGGCTGCCGAGGGAAATGGTTCACTGGCCTACTTGCATTATCAGCGAACATGAAAACATGTGATTTTTTATTATGCGTGGCTCTGCGCACAGTGCCTGGTTTATGACTCCACAGTGTAGACACGTTCCTTTAGACTTCCCTGGCTTCTGCTGGTCCTGTGGCAAGCATCACGCATCGTTCTGCTGGAGCCCTGTCTCAATGAGGGACTGTCGTGTCTGCCATGTATGGCTGTGGGCCTGTCTGGCCAGATTTACCAAGGGATGGGCTTGCCGCCATTTGCTTTCAACTTCCAACAAGCCGTTTCTACTAGCTAAGAACCATAAAAATACCTAATTTTTTAAGCGCCGTATCAGGCTCCATCAACGTCGGCTCAAGCCATTAACTTCCTAAAGTCTCGCTCAAGGTGTGTCAGGTTGTAACAGAATCTTTAATAATTTTCCGTATGCGAAAAATAGGTGAAAGAGTAACTTGTCCTCCCTCAATAGCAATCAGTTGCATTCATGTACAATGCATGTCAGTGATAAGAATTCTGCTGCCATTAATCACATCAACTTTCCTTCCTAAGTCTTCAAGTTCAGAGAGGAACGATCGCATTAGATCTTCCCCAATGTACAATTCAAAATGAAAGTGACTCGAGCTGTATGCACATACAAATTGATATGCCACAAAGGTGTGTACCGATTTGTGAGGTAGTGGGATTACTCTTACAGCCTGCCATAGGAACGATGCCTAGGAGGTATACGATATGCACAATGTTTTGACAATATTGACAAAAGGAGGAGACAAGCCTGTAATATTGGTAGCCAATTAATCTTGCCAGTACCCTAGTAGCCCAACTACTGAAGCGTTGGTGGGAGGCAAATATTATTTTCTTACTGCTAGCGCAGCTTAACCAGGTTTTAAAGCACTTATGTTGATACACCACATCTCTTTATATGGCCACATGAAAGAAGAAAATTCAGGAAAATGCCAATAAATTGTAAATTTTTATCAGGTGTATGGATTAGGATCTTCAAAAATGTAAACTTTTCTGTCAAAAAAGAAAATCAGTTATGCAAGGACTGATGGTCACTTTGTTCACTGACTGGATACCTAAGATTAACAAACCAAACATAAATGATTTTTTCATCCATCTTTCTATAGTGAGCTATATCTATCTATAAAACTAATAGTAATTGTCTATCTCGCACATCTCCTATACTCCCTGACCGACATAAGCAAAACTTGGTACACATTTCATTTACCATCTGGAATGCAACACAGTGATAATAAGAATCACATATCTCCTATGGGCGAGGAGGTGCTGGTTGAGAAGAAGGCCACATAGAAATGTAACTCAGGAAAATCTGAAGCAATTGCAACCAAATTTTTAGCATGCATTACACAATATTTTCATTTTTGTGTAATTATTTGCATGTAAATGTCATGAGAATGATATACCCCTACAACCACTGCGGCTGGAGATGGGTGTGAGGAGACGTGACTTGTTTGAATAATCAGTAACGACAGATGTTAGTCTCAGACCATTGTTTCAGTGGGAATTAGGCTCAATTGTGACAGCCACTATGATGTTTCTCACCTGTGCAGGTTGAGATGCAAAGAGGGCAACTTATATTATCAGTAATCGAAGAATGACTTCCAAATTAGGCACACATATCGGTAGCTGTCTGGAAATAAGTTAATGTGACAGTAAGACAACACTTAGCACCCTTATGGCAAAGAGTTAGAGTAAAATAATGTAACATAATAGCATAACTTAGGAAAATCTGGAAGAAATCCAACTAAATTTCGTAAATTTATTCATATACAAATCAAGCATGGAGCCGATAATTTTATCAGGCTGTCTCACAGCAAATTACCACAGCTGATTTTCTTCAGAATTCTTATTATACCGCTATGCACCATGTATACAACTTCTCCTCCTTATCTGTTGTATCAATTTTAACCAAATTTGGTACACGTATCATTTGCTTAGGTTGGTACATTATGTAACTAATGAAAAGGTATTGAACAGAATTGGGGAGAAGGGGAATTTGTGACACAACTTGACTAGAAGAAGGGATCGGTTGGTAAGACATGCTCTCAGCCATCAAGGGATCACCAATTTAGTATTGGAGGGCAGTGTGGAGGGTGAAAATCGTAGAGGGAGACCAAGAGATGAATACACTAAGCAGGTTCAGAAGGGTGTAGGTTGCAGTAGTTACTTGGAGATGAAGACGTTTGCACAGGATAGAGTAGCATGGAGAGCTGCGTAAAACCAGTCTCTGAAGACTACAACAACAACAAAACATTTGCTTCCGGGAAAGTAGCGCTATGGGGTTAAGAACCTCCTACCACTAAAAGTTGTAGGTGTGCAGTTGAAGAAAATGTGTAATGTACCACGCACAAACACCCAGAAGTAAGTTAGAAGAAAAGGCCATAGATCAGGAATTTTCTTCTGTAGTGGTTGAACCACCCTTTCCAAAGCTTTCGAGTTAAGACAAAATCCTGCGTTTAATTAAATTGAAGATATAAACCGTAAATATCTGAATAAATGATAAATACACTGTGATATTGAAAGTACTGTAGAGCTGACATCTTCCACTGCTGGCTGGGTATGAAGCCACCTCTAAGTATTGCAAGACGCAGCTGAGTGAAACAAACAAAATTTCTTAATCATTTGTTTGTGGAAAATACAAACGAGAATAATCTTGCAGTTGGGAGTTAGCTATTGCTACACTAAGACTTTTGTTCACTGTTCAGCGTAATCTGATTAATGTTTTACAAATATTGCAACAGTTACTCCAGTTTCCACAGTCGTCATTGAGACCACTTCTTAGATCCACTGAAATGGAGTCAGTCACACTTGCGTACTTTTTCATCAGGAGCCCTTACAGGTAAGACAAACATCGTCGTCGCTGTCAGTCTCTCCATTTGAGTAACTGAGATGTAAAAGTTTCTCATTGCTTGAAGATCAATTAATTGGTGGTCTCAATTTCTTCCGTCACCGAACACGACAATTTGATCCACTCGTTCGTGCTTTGCTCTCACCTAACTCTTTTTTCCTGCTCTTAAGAATCTCTGAAATTTGTCTTTTCCTCCTGGTTGGCCTAGATGCTGAAACCTTAGAAACAGGGCTTACGTCATCAAAAGAGGAAATATTAATTCTCCGCTTTTTCTTAATGGTCCTGCAGAGCTTCTGGATGGTTCAGCATGACTGAAGCAACATCTCTCAAGCTGGGCACACAAATCACTAGTTATCTGGTAACAAATTACTGTGGCAGCGCCCTTATGGCTGCTTTGCGTGTGGGTGGTGATGGTGCAGGGATAGACGCTGAAACATTGTTTGTGCGTAGTACAGCAGAATTGCTAGATTTTTCTACGCAGCATGCTTGTGTTAAATTTGCTGTGATGTCATGTTGTGTCAACTGCACCACTAGTTGCTCTCTAGAACGTCGCAAATACGTGGTCTGAGAGTTTGGGTAGATAGTGTGGATAAATCCCATAGGCCGAAAAGCAAGAACGCCATGATCCACAGTTAAAGCAAGATTACAGTTTGCCGCTATTTCCAATTGTTTGTCAATTGTACCACTCGTTGCTCACTCAAATATATCAAATGTCTAGTCGCAGATTTTCAGTGGGTCATGTTGATAAATCCCACAGGATGAAAAGCTAGAGACGCCATGACTTACAGTTGAAGCACGATTCTGCTTTGCGGCCTGGATGGCTGCGCACCCAAATATTGATAGCCTATTGCATTTTAAGGGCTTGAACATGGCCTCTTCTAGAGGTTGCCACTATTGCTTATTATGGGTAGGTAGGTGGAGAACAATAATCTGTTTCTTAACTACAAAATCAAGAAGGTTCACATCACAACAGTGCCACTATTGCTTATTATGGGTAGGTAGGTGGAGAACAATAATCTGTTTCTTAACTACAAAATCAAGAAGGTTCACATCACAACAGTGTGACCAGCGCTCACTCTGAATTATCAATCCTTTGCCAGTTTCCTTCCTAGTAATAAAATGGATGTCTACCCAATTCACATACACTCAAATCTTTACATATGCAGAAATTTCATTCATTTCCGTGTCAGAATCAGAAGGCATACCATCTCAAAATTCATGTTCCTTCGTTTACCCTTCTTCTACTGAAGTCGGATGATGGATGTCTTTACACCTTCTCACTGCCAGAACTTTACCAGATTCATTGTTCATCTGAAGCACACACTCGCCAATGTAATAAACATTCTTACGCTGCTGTATCAATTTGTTCTCCTTGCAGCAGTTTAACAAGATCGAAAAGGGTGAACACTGTTATATAACTTGTGTCCTTGTCACACAGTTCCCAGAACTGGTGCCATACTTCCCTAGTTTACTTGGCATGTAGTTGTGGAAAGGACAGTTTCCCCTGAAATCAACAAATTGCTCGTCTGCTACATAGAGGGTGTTACAAAAAGGTACGTCCAAACTTTCAGGAAGCATTCCTCACACACAAAGAAAGAAAATATGTTATGTGGACATGTGTCCGGAAACGCTTACTTTCCATGTTAGAGCTAATTTTATTACTTCTCTTCAAATCACATTAATCATGGAATGGAAAAACACAGCAACAGAATGTACCAGCGTGACTTAAAACACTTTGTTACAGGAAATGTTCAAAATGCCCTCCGTTAGCGAGGATACATGCATCCACCCTCCGTCCCATGGAATCCCTGATGCGCCGATGCAGCCCTGGAGAGTGGCGTATTGTATCACAGCCGTCCACAATACGAGCGCGAAGAGTCTCTACCTTTGGTACCGGGGTTGCGTAGACAAGAGCTTTCAAATGCCCCATAAATGAAAGTCAAGAAGCTTTGATGTCAGGAGAGCGTGGAGGCCATGGAATTGGTCCGCCTCTACCAATCCATCGGTCACCGAATCTGTTGTTGAGAAGCGTACGAACACTTCGACTGAAATGTGCAGGAGCTCCATCGTGCATGAAGCACATGTTGTGTCGTACTTGTAAAGGCACATGTTCTAGCAGCACAGGTAGAGTATCCCGTATGAAATCATGATAACGTGCTCCATTCAGCGTAGATGGAAGCACATGGGGCCCAATCAAGACATCACCAACAATGCCTGCCCAAACGTTCACAGAAAATCTGTGTTGATGACGTGATTGCACAATTGCGTGCGGATTGTCGTCAGCCCATACATGTTGATTGTGAAAATTTACAATTTGATCACGTTGGAATGAAGCCTCATCCGTAAAGAGAACAATTGCACTGAAATGAGGATTGACACATTGTTGGATGAACCATTCGCAGAAGTGTACCCGCGGAGGCCAATCAGCTGCTGATAGTGCCTGCAAACGCTGTACATGGTACACTCTCCATACATTGACGTGGTCAGCGTTACCTTGTACAGCAGCAACTTCTCTGACGCTGACATTAGGGTTATCGTCAACTGCACGAAGAATTGCCTCGTCCATTGCCGTTGTCCTCGTCGTTCTAGGTCTTCCCCAGTCGCGAGTCATAGGCTGCACTGTTCCGTGCTCCCTAAGACGCCGATCAATTGCTTCGAACGTCTTCCTGCCGGGATACCTTCGTTCTGGAAATCCGTCTCGATACAAACGAACCGCGCACGGCTATTGCCCCGTGCTAATCCATACATCAAATGGGCATCTGCCAACTCCGCATTTGTAAACATTGCACTGACTGCAAAACCACGTTCGTGATGAACACTAACCTGTTGATGCTACGTACTGATGTACTTGATGCTAGTACTGGAGAGAAATGAGTCGCATGTCAACACAAGCACCGAAGTCAACATTACGTTCCTTCAATTGGGCCAACTGGCGGTAAATTGAGGAAGTACAGTATATTCTGACGAGACTAAAATGAGCTCTAACATGGAAATTAAGTGTTTCCGGACACATGTCCACACAACATCTTTTCTTTATTTGTGTGTGAGGAATGTTTCCTGAAAGTTTGGCCGTACGTTTTTGTAACGCCCTTTATAACGCATACATATTTCTGCTGTATGACTTAGGTAATATCTGTACCCATTTCTCCCCTAAATTACCTCTAGGTGAAAATTTATCTTGCTCACGTCTTCGTAGTCTTGTCTCACAGTCATCACATCACATAACCCTTGATATCTTTTCGAACGTTTCTAATGACACCTTAGTTGTGGAAATTGTGAGGTCTCACCATGTGTCTTACAAACTCCTGCTAATAGTACCATACCTTTGTTAGCGTCTAATCCTAGAACATGTTACTTTTTCCGTCTATCTCCCTACAAACGTATACCTTAAGTAGTAAAATGGGTGAATATACTGGTTTTCAATCGATGAACGAAGGAACACTCTGAAAATTTATAGTTCATTTGTAATGCAAAAACTGTCATATGTCGTTCGCTCTAGAGTCAGGTAAGTCATGTGACGTGCAGAATGTCGTCACAGTTGAGGTAGGTGTTCAATCTTCGATTCAACTGTTCTGCACTAGCAACAAATTCCTTAGTCATGGACCTCTTACAATAGCTACAGAACATTCCAGTACAATGATTTTCGCCTTTTGTCGATAGTTCTAGGATGTACTCGAACCGAATATAAAAATTAAAATTTTACGGTTCAGGGGAGTTTGGAGCTCACGATTATCCATGAAACAGTCTAGTAGTATAACCACCACACTACTGCGACTAGGTTTCTCGGTTTTTCCTGCGACATTGCTCTCTCCTTAAGAGAACAGCGTCACGGTGCTATGTCGTCCTAGTCCGGGAACGAGTCGTCGGTCCTGCATATTCAGACTCCCGATGACTTATGTTCCCTCTGGTTACCTTTCCGCTTGTTGCCTGTCGCTGAAGCCTCGACTTTACCCTGGGTTGCTGGACCCTTATAGGTCTTCATTCGCAGGACGTTGACCTTATCTCTGATCTTTCTTCGTCTTGTGTCGGGGTCGAAAGCTTCAACTTCATAAGTAACATAAGACAACTGTCTCACAACCTTACAATGTCCAAAGTAGCGCCTGAGGAGCTTCTCTGAGAGATATACCTTCAGAACAGGAGTGAAGATCCACACGAGGTCATCAGACTGGCAGACAACAGGACGGTGGCCCGCGTCGTACCTTCGGCGATCGTTTTCTTCAGCCTGCAGCGTGCGGAGTCCAGCTAACTGTCGAGATTCCTCAGCCCTGGTTAACACCTGGCCGATGTAGTCGTATAGTCGTCGTCCACGTCATCAGGATGTAACGGAAACACAGTGCCCATCGTCGTCGTCGCCTCACGCCCATGCCCCAGGAAAAACGGTGTAACTCCTGTGGTGCCTTGTTTGGAGGTGTTTTCGGCAAAAGTCACGAAAGGTAGCACCTCATCTCAGTTGCTCTGGTCGACATTGACGAACATTGATAGCATGTCGGCCAAGGTCTTATTAAGGCGTTCAGTAACCTCGTTAGCTTGCGGATGGTAGGCAGTCGTCATGTGATGAGTAATGTTGCACCGACGGTTTATCTCTGCCACAAGATTGGATTGAAAACCTTTCCCTCGATCTGTAATTAACGACCTTGCGACACCGTGTTTTAATACAATGTCCTCCACGATGAATCTGGCTACCTCGAATGCTTCGGCTGTTTTCACGGCTTTTGTAATGGCGTAGCGTGTCAGATAATCAGTTCAAACAGTAATTCATCTGTTGCCTCTAGCAGACGTTTGAAATCGTCCGAGGAAGTCAATCCCAACACGTTGGAAAGGCGTTTCGGCTGGTGGAATTGCTATGAGTCGTCCAGATGGTTCCTGAGGAACTACCTTTCTCCTCTGGCACTCTAGACAGTGCTACACATAGTGACGGACACTCCTAAATAAACCTGGCCAGAAAAATCTCTTGCGGATTCTATCGTCTCTCTTAATAAATCCTAAAAGTCCGTCCTCAGGTGTGTCATGGAATTCCTGTAGAACATCCAAGCGCATGTGTTTAGGAATAACTGGTAGCCACCTCATTCCAATTGAATCAAAGTTTTTCTAGCAAAGTAATGCATTAACTATCTTCAACCTCTCCTTTCACATCCTCCGACCGATTTAAGGCAAGCATTATTTTACATATTTTGGTGTCATTCTTCTGCTCAGCAGGGATATCCGGGAGTGCAGCGAGATAGTCACTATCTTCATAAAAGTCTTGATGGTCTTGCAAGGGTTCCTTGAGAGACTATGAAAGGTGGCTACACTGAGCCACAGCGCCAGAGATCGCGCCAGAGAGTTTTGTTTAGCCGCCTCCACTGGCAGTGATTATTGAGATGTCGTAGTGGGCAGTGCTTGGGGAGAGCTCGTGGTAGTCAGTGCTTGTTAAGAACTCGTAGCAGAGAATGTTTGTTGAGATGTGCTAGTAGGGAGTGCTTGCTGAGATGTGATACTGAAAAGTTCTTGTTGAGATGTGGTAATAGCGAGTCGGTGTGGAGATATATTGTAATGATTAGAGTCATTTTGGTCAATATATGAAGGTAACGAAACTTGATTTATTTTTCATTATTTAATGTCGTAAATAATGCTTCATTACAGGTTCAGTCAACAAAGCATCTGGCTTGTGTTCTGGGATTAGAGTGTAATTCTGGTTCTCTTGAGTAATTATGGTATTTTTATTTTCTTTCATTAATTCAGTATAAATGATATTTAAAATTTCTTGTGTTATTGAAGAAGAACCGTGCCAGATGCGTACGTTGAATCATACTTCCACACACAGAACAGTCATACTTGTGCTTTGGTTTCGTAGGTTTTATAGTTGCTGGGGACTTAATTAATTAATTGTGTTAATGAAAATTTCCATTTCATTCTTTGTTGTTGTTCTATGCAGTCAGATAGCGTAATAATACTAGTCAGGGCCAACCGTTTACGAGACATAGCGTAATCGGACATACAGCTACCAAAAATTAAAATTATTTTCATTTCATTTAATTAAGCCCCCATGCACGTGGCGACCGCTGCTTCGGATCGTCCCTTGGAAATCTTCTGATTATAAAAATAGTAGACAGTAGCATTGTTGTAGTAATTTGTAGTTTAGTAATTATAGTCTATTTTGCATGTGTAGATTTGGTAATTGTCATTCTTCTAATGGTATTTTTTTTTTTTTGCAAAATTTCATTTATGTTGTCTTGTCCACGGGTTTGACAATTAGTGCAATTATTTCAATTGTTTGATTAATCGTTGAAACTTCCCCTTTGAATAATTTTACACGACTGTGCTTATACTGACACACAATATTTTTTTAGCGCAACGCAATCTGACTTTCAACACACAATATTTTGTTAGCGCAACGCAATCTGACTTTCAAAATTCTCTACAAGAGAATGGCCCTGACTAACATTAACCTATACGTCTCACAAATCACTTACCTCACCAAAAATCTTCGCTGCTCAAGCTACTGCAATACAGCGAGCGCCACTACTGCCAGCTAAATAAAAGATTCAAACTATGGAAGGCACTAACTACTGATAGGGATAGTTAGCAAATGAAAGATATTAATAGAGAACAAACAATGTATTTACCTTGATATCATGACAAATTACAAAACTCCACCATCTCTCTCCCCACATCCACCACTGCTGGCGGCTCACCTCCAACTGCCCAGCGCTACGCGCTGTTCACAGCCAGCTGCCTAACACTACAATGGTTGAGTATTACAACAATGCAAAGCAGCCACAGACTGCACACGGCACAGCCGGTGATTTTCATACTGAGGTGTCGTTACCAATAAAAAAACCTAAACAGCATACTTACATAGCCCCCATGCTCCCCACAAAAAATTTTACAAATTTTGTTGGGCACTGGCCAATACATATTTGTTAAAATTTTTTTTTCACAATTACAATAACAAAGAAATCAAATGCACACACTTATTGATACAATGTTGGTCAAAAGCTAAAATTTTCTCACAGTCCATAAAGACAGTCCTTATCATTCATCACATTGCAGTGTTTTTCTCAAAGTCTGAGCAGTAAAAGAAAATGCACACGGAAGTAGTGGATTTCCATGCAGTCTTGAAGAAGTATCGTTGTCCTTCCAACGGAAAGACAGTGCTGACTCTCGACATGCTGACAGGTAATGGGCCACAAGAGAGCAAACTCACAGCGGAGTCAGTCGAAGTTTTGAAGAGTATTGGTGGGTAGGTCATCACAGAGCAGACCCACTGTAGTCCTGGTAGAGATTACGGTATTGGTGGGCCACCAGAGGTGCAGACCCACTGCAGTCCTTGTAGAAATAATGGTATTGGTGAGTCATCAAAGGTGCAGACCCACTGCAGTCCTTGTAGAGATATAATGGTACTGGTGGGCCACCAGAGGCGCAGACCCACTGTAGTCCTTGTAGAGATGGCCAGCAGCCATCTGTTGTGACTGTGCAGGTACACAATCACCATTGAAGAGTCTTGCGGATAATATAACAAGTCCATAACCACCACTTGTGCACTCACAAAGTTGTTGGAATTGTCCTTAGAACAAGCAATGCTGTTATCCAGTCCCTTGCTGAATTATTAACACACGTGCAAACACTAACAGTCCCTACTTGTCACATATTGTCCATATACTATGACCAACAAAAACGTGTGCAGTGAAATGTAACTTACAATTTGCTTAATTTGATGACCTGGTGTCAATTACAATTTTATAACATAAGAACACAATAACAAAGATACAAAACACATCATTCAAGAACATAACAATACAAATAACACTTGCGGTAATAGGGGCTTTACAAAAGAATAGAAATAAACATATACATCAGTGTTACAAAAATAATGACATAAGTACATACATAAAGATCAGAATAACTTTTGGAACATCAACATCACACATGAGCATTAAAACAGAACAGATAAATGTCTAAACATCTTTACAAAGTAAATAACATAGTATTTGAAAAATTATACAACATAAATCTTATTAGCTAAACACATAAAGACAGGAAAAACACAAATATAAAAGAGTACACAAACACATAGTGAGATAACACAAAAGGAAAGGACAGGGTTCGTTTTCAGTGTAACTTTTGGTACTGCAGTATTTTGCGAACAAAACCTTTTTTGTTCTTGGAGATCTCCCTTCGTTCATCATTATTCCCAAAAAGTCCTATCTGTACCTCTTTTCTGTGTTCCAACCATATTTCTTTCAAAATAGTTAGTTCTTAGTGCATAATACTCATTTTTGCCAAATCTGTTTCTTATATAGTCTACCCCTCTTACGCTAACTTAAATCTACTGAGCTCAGATGCTAAACTAAGGGACGAGGCAATGCAGCATCACATAAAACAATTAATATAAACAGCAATGAAAAAAAACGCAGATGTGCGAAGCAAGCAGCATTAAGAAATTAGCAAAGCAATTGTAATATTACAACTAATCTAAGGCAATGTGCAACAAATAATAACAAGAAATCATTAGTAAAACTGGCTTAACAGAATAATACAAAGTCAAATTCAATAACACTATGCCTGGCAAACAGCAGCAACTTATACCTAAACATGACATAGCTCAAGCAGAAAAAATATTACAGTAAAAATGGCCATGTTTAAAACTTACGTCACATCTTAACACTAGAGTGATGCATCACAAAAACTTACTCTACGAAAAAAATTAACAAGTAGTTGAAAAGAAAATTATGTATGCAGTTCCTGTTATTAGTCCCTTCTTATTGGTCTTTCCATTCCAAGAGCTCCTTTTTCGAAGAATGTGGGTCATAAAATAATTATTTAATAGATCTGTTGACAGAAAGTGTCCACATTAGCAAATGAATTTTTTTTTTTTATATATAAAACCTATGCTGCAACACAGCTGGAAACTAGATATCAAATGAAATAAGCAACTATGAAAGGCAAAGCATAAAAATATCATTCAATAGTCATGTGACATTTCATAAGTTAGTGGAAAAATCTCTCAACTAGAGAGACAGTAGTCATAATCAGGTGTATAGACATAAAAATATTTCTCGTCATTTCATTAGGCATCCAGTGTAAGCATATGTTTTCAAGTTCGACGGTGTCGTTTTTGCGATGCTTTCTACAAAAGAATGTCAGAAGCGAGGTTAATGGCCTCCCTTTTTGTTTTCTACCTGTGCCGCTGGAAGGCTAATGGCCTTTTTTTTTTTTTTTTTTTTCCGGCGGCTGTCGCCCAGGTGGGTGCCCGCGACGCATTACGTGCAGGTGGTCACTTAACTTTCGTACGGAAATATTTACGACAGCAGTTTTCGCTACAATGGCAGTCTTATATAAAAATTTCATAGGTCAAGCATTTGTGTTACAAATCTGTAGAAACAAAATCCTATAAATATAAGTGTCCAAAAAAAAAATATTCGTCAGCATTGTGATACATTCACGCATTTACACACATTTCATAATTCTAAAAGTACGATTCTCGTTTTCCAACATCCTTTTCCACAAAGCAGAGTTCCTATCCACTATTCATTACTCCTTACCTTATTATACATATACATATTCGTCGACACTTCAATATTTCATCGTAACATACGTATCATAATCAGATTCCTCATATAGCATCATCTCATTGATAATAAACATACCTCAACAACATAATACACATCGTCGCCGTAAAAATAACATCATAACACCTCAGTCAACTCTCAAAATCGTCGTAGCTTTCTAATTTCAAAACCTAAAAAAAATTCTCTGCTCATGTCAAAAGTGTCATCTGCCTCAAACGTACTTTAAAAATCATGATTCCATACCAAACACATCATTCAAAGCTCACATAGTATCACAATGGTTCCAAAAAAATATGAACAGTTTACAAAGTACAAACAAAATACAATTTCATAAGTGTGAAGTTATTCAACTGTGTAATTACGTAAGCATCTGTCACTAATGTAGTAAAAAAAAATGTTTGTCTCTCTCAGTTAAATGATCTGATAGCTGTGTAATACTGTGTTGGAGAAATATGGTACCGATGTGTAAAGTTGTATAAGCAAATACCATATTAGCTAGGGTTCCTTGTGGTTGCCACACACATGGTACACAAAGTAAGCGTGTACCCCCCTGAGGATTAATGTAATTATACCCTCAGGTGTTACAGATTACAGCAATGGAATGAAATGTATCACGGAAAACTTTCTTTGTAAAAAAAAAATCTTTAAAATAAATGTTTTAAGTATAAAATTAATCACTCAAATACGTGTCCTGTAGCGCTAAACTGTGCGTCATGTTGTAAGATAATTCTATGAAACTGTCGTAGTTATCGTCCTCTGTAAGCAAAGTTCTGCTAAAGTCAATGTACTTACCTCATGATACACAAAAGTGAAATGCTTTGTGTATAGATATCGTAGTTATTACGCTTATTGTTGTGATGAAGAAAGTACTGTACTGTAACGTATTGTTGTGCTACGAAAAAGGCTGTCTCATTGTAGCTATACCACAAAAGTTACTACTAAAACATGTTTTACTTTCCAGAAGAAGTCAGAAAAACTGTGCAGATATAAAACAGAAACACCTCAAAAGCAACATTGTAAACTGTCACTCATTAGTAGCGTCGTGATAACATCGTGTAGCTGTCACATAAACTAACCACTGTATCATCTGGTATCTCTCAGAAACCACCTCGAATCCATAATGTATTTGCAAGTAAACCAAAATGTTGCATTAAAAAAAAAGCAGATTATCTTTCAATAAACAGTTTTACGTGTGAAATGTGGTGTAGAATGCGGCATAAGTCGGTAAAGAATACTGGAATTTTTCTCAAGGTTAGCGTCTATGATATTTTTCTCGGAGCCAGCCGGCGCACGCGGCTCCCTGCGGTGCGGGTCATTGTCTGTTGGCGCGCGTCGTTAATGGGATTCGGAGACCGAACCTCTAGAAATTCGCCTTGCCGAGAGGGCCCAGCTCTGTTATAATCCCGCCAGTTCTGATGAAATTCAGGTCTGTCGTTATATCGGTAGTTTACATAGTTTCTTGTTTGTCGGTCATGTGGTGGAGAATTTCTCCCGGAATCGTAACTGCGCGCCGAACTGTTGCGTCTGAAGTTATTCTGCCCTTTTTTTTTTTTTTTTTTTTTTTTTTTTTAACAGCTTATAGTAAAAATCATTGTGTCGGCGAGTAGCATAACGGTCATTGTTAGGTCGTGTCGGCGGTTCCATCTTAAAATTCGGTGCACATTGCCAATTTCTTTCATAACTTCCGAAATGCCCTGTGTTATTATGTTGCGGCTTTTCCGTATCTCTATGTCTCTCTTCCTGTATTGGGGCGCGAGTGTCCTCTGAAATACGTAATTCTTGTATTACCTCTGTCAGCTGATCTTGTACTTCCCGGATTTCTCTTTGGTGTTGATTCAGATTTTGTTTCAGTTTCCTAATTTGTTCGCTCTCTTCTGTGTCATTAAAGACTACCGGTTTTGTGTCATTCAGATTTTCATCTACCTTCGTAGATAAATTAGTGAACTGATCCGAAAGTTCGGCTACTTTCTCTGATAGTGTACTTATTTCCTCAGTGTATTTTTCTGAACCAAGTTTCAGAGTATCTACTGTGTCCTTTAAATTTTCTTGAGTTTTTGCAAGTTGCGTAACCGAATCGGTAAATGCAACTGAGTCAATTTTAGCCGACAAGGTCTCATGATTTTCATGAACAGTGGTTTGCAGTTCTTTTATAGCTGCTTCGTGATTCTGTAATGCATTTTCATGCCGCGAAAAAATAGGTTGAAAATGCTCACAAATTTGTGTTTTTACGTCATTACAGACTTTTTGACATTTCGATTCAATGTGATGTAACTCAGTAGTTAAATCTTCACGTGCTTGTTCAACCGTGGAGTCTAACTTTTGAAGCTGTTGCTGTGTTTGACTCTGATTTTGTTCCATTTGTTTCTGATTTTGTTCGATTGTGTCTAATTTTTCAAGCTTTTGTTTGTGTTTGTCTCTGATGTTGTTCTATTTGTTGCATTAGCTGTAATAACAATGCATTAGTGTCTGGAATCTGTTCCTCTACGCTTTTCGGCAGTGCATTTGCACCGGCAACATTCACATTTTGACAAGCAGAAAATGTGTCTTGACTTATTTGAGAAAACGGTGAGGATCCAAAACCTGAATCTACAGTATTTGTGAGATCGTCTCGTGTCATTTCGGATTCCTGAGCCGCGCTATTGCCGACCGATCGATCGATAATGCTTCCCTGTTCTCTAATTGTTTCGCTGTCTACACCATTGTTTGCAACCCGCTCCATTTCCCTATGCACAATTACCAAATTACTACTTTGAACGTCTGTTAATTCATTACACAGTGGTGCTGGCAAGCTACGCTCGTCGTCACTATTATTTCTCAGTTTGCTTTGGAGCCTAGTGTTACGTATTTCACACGCCATTATTGTCACAGTATTTCACACGACAACACAGAAAAACACAATTTCAAGAGCAAAAATAAGAGAACACATTAACATAACACTGAAAATAATATCTAGTTAATTGCAGCTGCGAAATACTTGGTGCAAATCTACATGCATACCACAACTGTTTTATTGTACAACAATGAAAAACTACAACTACAATGGAAATTCTCTCTACAATTACGCGCTAGCAATAAACAAAATCTACACTAATTACACAAACTACAAGAAAAAAATCAGAAGATTCCAGTGAGGTATCCTCGGCTAAGGGTCGACATATGAAACTTCCCCTTTGAATAATTTTACACGACTGTGCTTATACTGACACACAATATTTTTTTAGCGCAACGCAATCTGACTTTCAACACACAATATTTTGTTAGCGCAACGCAATCTGACTTTCAAAATTCTCTACAAGAGAATGGCCCTGACTAACATTAACCTATACGTCTCACAAATCACTTACCTCACCAAAAATCTTCGCTGCTCAAGCTACTGCAATACAGCGAGCGCCACTACTGCCAGCTAAATAAAAGATTCAAACTATGGAAGGCACTAACTACTGATAGGGATAGTTAGCAAATGAAAGATATTAATAGAGAACAAACAATGTATTTACCTTGATATCATGACAAATTACAAAACTCCACCATCTCTCTCCCCACATCCACCACTGCTGGCGGCTCACCTCCAACTGCCCAGCGCTACGCGCTGTTCACAGCCAGCTGCCTAACACTACAATGGTTGAGTATTACAACAATGCAAAGCAGCCACAGACTGCACACGGCACAGCCGGTGATTTTCATACTGAGGTGTCGTTACCAATAAAAAAACCTAAACAGCCTACTTACATCGTGTTTGAGGGAAACATTTCGTGTGAATGGTATTGTTGGAGATAAAGTGTCATTGTGTGTAATTTTCATATAGTGACGAGTTTTGTATGTTTTGTAAATGATTACACGATCGATGAAAAAGGCAAAAATGATGGACAGTGAGAATGACGAAATTGTTAACATGGCGAACTCGCCAACAGAGGAAAACAGTATCATGAATAATGAAGTGGAAAACAATTTGATAAGTCGGGAAAATAGTCCGGAACCAATTCAAAATTTTTCTCAATCAGAAAATTCACAGAATACGAGATTAACGATACAAGATTCTGAAATAGTATCGAACACAGATAGCTTTACAGCCATGACGAAAGAAGTTGGCTTCGCGGGAAATGTTAGGGGCGAAAAGAATTTCGGACCGGCTATTATGGAGCAGTTGATGGGTGCAATATTAAATTTGGGATCTGAATTAAAAACAGTGACAACACGGTTAGATTTACAAAGGGGAACAATGGAAACACGGTTAGACTCACTGGGATCACAGTTGGGATCACAGATAGGAACAATTAAAACAGAGATAGGAACAATTAAAACCGAGATGGGAACTTTGGGATCTGAATTAAAAACTGATATGGGAACTTTACGATCTGAATTAAAAACTGATATGGGAACAATGGAAACACGGTTTGGATCTGAATTAAAGACAGAGATGGAAACAATGGAAACACGGTTAGACTCACGAATAGGGACGTGTTTCAAAAATATGAAAGATGAATGAAAGAAAGAAATCAGAGAAGAAGTACAACCAATTTTGAATTCTCACAATAATAGATTAATTGCAGTAGAGATTAGACAAAGGGAACAAGATAGAGAACAGGAAGAAAGAGATCGCGTGATAGTACAAAAATTTTCAGAGTTAAATTTACAATGTGCACACGATAAGGAGGAAATATTTGAGATAATCGAGGAATCCGTACCAAATGACAGAATAAATAATCTAACACAACAATATGAACAGTTAACTACTAAATGTGTCAATACTGAAACCCGAGTCGCGACACTTACGGAAGACGTAAATAAACAGAAAGAGCAATTAGGTGACTTATCGGAAAGAGTTGAGGAGATTTCAGATAAATTGACAAGTCTTAGTTTACATGGGGACAGGGGTTCGGATGATACAGCTCCATTACCATTTGCAGAAACCAAAGAGTACCAGAACATAAATAAGCATGTTGAAAATCAGGGAAAATTTAATGAATGCGTTAAAAGGGAAGTTGAGGCATTACGAAAGCAAGTCAAACAAATTGAAGGCGAAATCGCAGGAAAAGACAGCAGAAGAAATTTAGAATCACAGGTAGCAGAGGGCTTTGAAGAAAGTAATTTGTTTCATTTACGGGATGCAACAAGAGAGCGCCAGGCGCGCGAACTTGACAATAATCGACATTCGGACTGGAACAGACGCGGTAGGTCTTTGTCGCCACGAGGCGAAAACTTTGACTATAAACACTTTTTGACTGTTCGGAAATTTAAGATCTTTCGTAATTCTAAGAATGAGATACATCCATGTTCATGGTTAGATCAATTTACGTACGCACTTCCGCCAGATGTGCCACAGTGTCACAAACTGGAAATTATGTGCAGCTATTAAAGTCCTCAGGGGATTCACTACACTAAGTGAATATGTGCCGTAGCGCTCACAGGCCCCCGAGCTGTGGTGGTGTTATTTCCCTTTTAGTTTTCTGCACCGCTGCCTACTCTTTCACTATTCTTTGCATCTATAAAAATAACTCTTCTACTATCCATCTATCCAGACAGTAGGTAAAGAATAACCGGATTTGACTGTTTTACCCAAAAGTGACTTTGGAAATTACCGTTTGGACTTACTATATTTTCTGCAGCATTCATTCGTAGTTTAAACGAAATTTTACCTGATTATCTTCGTGACAATATTACTTCATATGTTGACGATATTCTTATTGCTAAACGTTTTTGGAGTGAGCACAACAAAATTTTGGATTCATTATTACGTATCTTTGCAAGAGTTGGCATTACAGAGAACTTGGAAAAATCTGAATGTGGTCGTTCTCAGGTGAAATTTCTCGGTCACATTATTTCTACAGAAGGTATTCTCCCTGATCTAGAGAAACTAGACGCTATTCGTAATTATGCTGTTCCTACCACAAAACGTGATGTTCGTAGTTTCCTTGGTGTCTGTAATTTTCTTAGACGCTTTGTTAGATTGGATGATTTGGCCACACCTCGTTTACACATTTCTGTTATGCGCACTTTGGTCCCAGAAAATGCTTTCATAAATTACGAGAAAATTGTTACTTCAGTAATATGGAAAAACGTATTCGATCTGTTCTTGCCAAATGCAAATTATGTCAAAAGGCTAAGCCGCCAAGGATTTCTCACAGAGCACCGTTGTTTCCTATCATTCCAGCGAAATTAAAGGAGATGGCTGCAGTTGAATTGTTCGGTCCAGTGGTTCGTTCTACTAATGGTTTTGCGTACATTTTCGTAGCAGTGGAATTGACATCAAAATATGTGTGTTTTACACCTTTACGCAAAGCAACAGCTCGTTCAGTATCTAATGCTTTCATCAAACATTTTCTTAAAGAAGTTGGTTATGTTGATAAGGTTATATCAGATAATGGATCACAGTTTCGCTCTAAAATTTGGCTTCGTACTCTACGGCGTCGTAAGATTAAACCAATTTTTATTTCACTTTTTCACCCTCAATCTAATGCTTCAGAGAGATGGATGAAGGAAATCAATAAATTGTGCCGTCTTTATTGTCATCAGAATCACAGAACTTGGGATCAGTATCTTCATATTTTTCAAAACATTCTGAATGAACTTCCTAATGACTCAACTTCTTTGCCGCCTCTATTGATATTAAAAAATAAAGTGCCAACAAATTGCATTTCTGAAATCGTTCCTTTTCCGCCTTCACGGAAACTGCGGCATTCTGAAGTTGTGAACCTGGCTCTGCAAAATATTGCATCTGCGGCTGCTAGAAGAGAGAAATCAGCTAAACGTCCTGGTCGTTTAAAAACTTTGTCAGTTGGTCAAAAGGTGTTAATTAAGTCTCATCGTTTGTCTCATAAAGGAAAAGGCTTATGTCGCAAATTTTTTCTGCTTTATAATGGTCCATATAGAGTTCGCAAAATTATTCATGATAACACTGTTGAAGTAGAAACTCTAAAATCTCGGCGCTCTAAGGGAATACATCACATATCTAACGTTAAAATTTTTGTGGAATGACATACTTTAGAGAAACTAACAGCTACATGTAAACATGCAGAGAATACAAGGATACCGCGCTGTGTTTTGGCGGCGGCACATACTCAAAGCAACAGTCAGTCTGCGCGCCGCACAAGGCAGTCGTTGACCGCAAACAATCACTTCCTACGTCACGCGCCTGCAGCTGATCGAGCGCTCAGTGCGAATGCACTGACAGACGTAAACAAATACACAGTCTAATTTCTCGGATTAAATTCAGTATAAAGCTATAGTGACTTGATGAATTATGTTATTAACGTTCAGTATTTTTCAGGATACGGTTCTATAAAATATTTAAGACCTTCAGGTAAATTCTGTGCGTGTCCGACGTTAAGACGACTTGCTATGGAGAAAATTTCAGGAAGAATGTAATTTCGAAGAAAAAAAAGTAATAAATTAAAAAGGGTAACTATTAATTGAGTTTATTTTTCAGGTAACATATTTCCACTTAGGTACGTACTTTAGACGTAATTTGCTGCTTGCGATTACGTGACTTATACTTTGTGCTAAATTTTATGTTCTATGAATTTTACTTGTGAAGCGACGTGTTTGCGTACATTTGCTGATTTTGACAATTATTGATTAATGAACAGTGTTATTACTTGCGTATATTATGCATCGCTTGGCTGTACTGCCTTTTCACTGATGTCATATTTTTTTTATTATGTGCCTGTTGTGCTTATTTATTTAAGTTATAATTGTCACCTGATTAATTGTGCTGACTGTGGTTATGTATGTAGGTTACACTTTGTGATTTATCTGCTTGCGCCTTCATGTTTACTTATTAAGATGACATATGAACATTTATTTGCTTATGCTGATAGGATGCTAGTGACTTGTTTATTACGTAAGATATATGTTTACTGCTATGCGTATGGATTGCATATTTACACATTTCTGTTTGTTGTCATAACTACTCTTTAATTTGGTACATAGAAATGCTGATATACTGTGAATGAACATAGAGTTTAGGTCACACTATTGTATTAATTATCGATTGTTCGCTTGGCAGAGCCTCGTTGTAAGAATTGTGCTGCATCCACTGGTTGACATTATGTTCTCCACTGGTATATTTACTCGCTATTGCTTGTTTTGCTTACGCTCAGTGCCTTATATTTTTAAGATAAGAAAATGAACTGCTATAATTCGACGAACGACATTAGTACAAGAAACTTCATAGAAGTCACGTGAGCTGAGGTTTTATGGAAGCTGTATAAATTTATGCTAATAGGAAGGAAGCTAACGACATGACATACCAAAACTAGGTTTAAACCATTGACAGTTATTACACTGCATTTTTCGTGAGCAATTGAAATAGGAAGTGACTCTTGACACAAGAAATACTCCACATGTTTGCTTCTGTTTGCCATAATTTTTGAAGTGGTGTACACACTGAAAAATCACGATCATTAACACTTCATAATCGTACTTAATTACTGAGAGTTATTCGAACTAAGTCTGTTAGAGGTCATGTATGCATTTCTTTTATTTAATGATGGACAAGGAACCAAAATGTATCTTATAATTTATAATGAGTAGAAGATTTGAGTCAGATGGATTATACAGAGGTTGTGTGTGGACACTGTGTCTTCAGATTGTATGGGATGCCGAACTGAAGTTTGCACTAGGATTTTGTCTGTACTTGTTCGAGGAGACTGACTAGAGGGAAGAGTTGTTATGGAAGTGAAATGATATTGGTGCTGAGGTTTATATGTATCAACGTATTGAAGAGGTATTATAGAGGTATTGAGATTATGTGAAGTTGATGATTATTGGAGTTTTCGTGGACAAGAGGTAAGGTAAATGATATTGATGATAAGGTTTATATGTATCGACGTATTGAAGACGTATTAGAGAAGTATTGAGATTATGTGATGCTGATGATTATTGGAGTTTTGGTGGATAAGAGGTGAAGTAAGTGAGGAGCATATTTTTTTTGTTGGTCTATATGGAACAAGGAGGATGAAGATGGCAGACTAGAACACTAAAGTAGAAGGAAGGTAGTCTATACACACACTTTGTTAAATCACTAAGCAGTATATACCTTTTTTTTGGAGAGAGGAAGTAATTGCATATCTTGGCCCACTGACAGTTGTTCAGCAACCGTACAATTTGATCTGGCTTGGCAAACATTGGTCTTGACATGATGACTATGACGCTGACTAACTATTATTGACTGTTATACATTGCTGCCACTACTACTTGATACACATGATGAACATAAAATTTTGACAGAATTGCATTTACACAGTTAACACTATTCAATTACACAGTAGCACTAATGTGGATGAAAGATGAGTGAGTGTTTTTTGTGTGTTTTCCTTTCCCTATCCCAAATTGGTACCAACCTATCTCCTAAATATTATTTTACTTGTTGCTGTGGCTTGCACTGACACCCATAAAAATTATAGGTTTACTGATATTTGTGTATTTGTAATATTTAATATGACAATTATCTGATATCATTTGTGTGTTTATTATGATTTGTATGTTTAGTGTAAAAGCATTGTATGTGTATTCAAAATATTGTTCATGCCTGAACTGTCTGATTAGTGATGGTGCTGCACTTTTCAACATGATGTGTGACATTTAGTCATGTTTCATTTCTGCTGATGAACAGTGTGATTAGTGAAAGTGAATATTATGGACTGCAGTCAGCACCTGTTCAACATTACTGGGTGCCACTGATGGACTGTTTCTACTGAAAAGATGTCACCTGTTGCTGTATGCACCTGCTCAACATTGCTGGGTGCCACTGATGGACTGCTTCTACTGAAATGATGTCACTTGTTGGTGTCGGCACCTGCTCAACATTGCTGGGTGCCACTCATGGACTGCTTCTACTGAAAAGATGTCACCTGTTGCTGTGTGCACCTGCTCAACATTGCTGGTGCCACTAATGGAACTGCTTACACTGAAATGGTGTTACTTGTTGGTGTCAGCACCTGTTCAACATTGCTGGGTGCCACTGATGGACTGTTCCTACTGAAAAGATGTCACCTGTTGCTGTCTGCACCTGCTCAACATTGCTGGGTGCCACTGATGGACTGCTTCTACTGAAATGATGCCACTTGTTGGTGTCTGCACCTGCTCAACATTGCTGGTGCCACTAATGGAACTGCTTATACTGAAATGGTGTTACTTGTTGGTGTCTGCACCTATTCAACATTACTGGGTGCCACTGATGGACTGCTTCTACCGAAATGATGTCACTTGTTGGTGTCGGCACCTGCTCAACATTGCTGGGTGCCACTGATGGACTGCTTCTACTGAAAAGATGTCACCTGTTGCTGTGTGCACCTGCTCAACATTGCTGGTGCCACTAATGGAACTGCTTATACTGAAATGGTGTTACTTGTTGGTGTCTGCACCTATTCAACATTGCTGGGTGCCACTGATGGACTGCTTCTATTGAAATAATGTTACTTGTTGGTTTTTGCACCTGTTGACCATTGCTGGGTGCTACTGCTGGAACTGTCAACTGCTTATTCTTGAGCTATGGAAAGCGTTTATGTGAATATTTGTATAAACTGATTTTTTGTGTATTACTGTTTGTGAAAAGTTATGAGACTCTTACCTGCACATATTCGTCATTGCTGACGCTATTGATTGAACTGTTTAACCACATAATACTTGTGTAAACTGTTATGTAAAGTCACATGTATGAAAGAATTTGTATTGCTTGCTGTATTTTATATAGTAGGTTATTGAAAGGTCAGTGCAAAGCCAAAATTTTATCTAGTTATATGATATTTACGCATTAATATTATCTTTTATTTTTGTCTGTATTTTTTTGACGAATTTGGTGGTATTTTCACCACCAATGCTGGCAAAAATACCATTAAATTCTGGCCCGTGGAGGAAGGGCATATGAAAGGTGGCTACACTGTGCCACAGCGCCAGAGATCGCGCCAGAGAGTTTTGTTTAGCCGCTCCACTGGCAGTGATTATTGAGATGTCGTAGTGGGCAGTGCTTGGGGAGAGCTCGTGGTAGTCAGTGCTTGTTAAGAACTCGTAGCAGAGAGTGTTTGTTGAGATGTGCTAGTAGGGAGTGCTTGCTGAGATGTGATACTGAAAAGTTCTTGTTGAGATGTGGTAATAGCGAGTCGGTGTGGAGATATATTGTAATGATTAGAGTCATTTTGGTCAATATATGAAGGTAACGAAACCTGATTTATTTTTCATTATTTAATGTCGTAAATAATGCTTCATTACAGGTTCAGTCAACAAAGCATCTGGCTTGTGTTCTGGGATTAGAGTGTAATTCTGGTTCTCTTGAGTAATTATGGTATTTTTATTTTCTTTAATTAATTCAGTATAAATGATATTTAAAATTTCTTGTGTTATTGAAGAAGAACCGTGCCAGATGCGTACGTTGAATCATACTTCCACACACAGAACAGTTATACTTGTGCTTTGGTTTCGTAGGTTTTATAGTTGCTGGGGACTTAATTAATTAATTGTGTTAATGAAAATTTCCATTTCATTCTTTGTTGTTGTTCTATGCAGTCAGATAGCGTAATAATACTAGTCAGGGCCAACCATTTACGAGACTTCGTAATCGGACAGACAGCTACTAAAGCAAGAAAATAAAATTATTTTCATTCATTTTATTTTAATTAAGTCCCCATGCAACAGTCGGTATCTTGGTACATTCTTCCACTTTTGTCCTCTATGGTAATATCATACTCTTGAAGACGTAGTGCCCACCTGGTAAGTCGACCTGTTGGATCCTTAAGACCTCTCAACCAACAAAGTGAATGATGGTCTGTAACAGCTGTGAATAGCCTTCCATAGAGATCCTGTCGAAATCTGCACATGACCAAGATCATAGCAAGACATTCTCTTTCTGTAGTTGAGTAGCTTCTCCCGGATTTTGTAAGTGTCCTAGAAGCATAGGCTATAACGTTATCTTTTCCATCCGAAATCTGCACCAGAACAGCACCGATTCCATACCCACTGGCATCTGTGTGTAGTTCTGTACGCGCTCCCTGATCATACAGACAAAGTACAGGGTTAGCTGTCAGAGCTTTTCGCAGCACATCGAAAGAATCTTGTTGAGCTCCAGCCGAGCTAAATTTAGCATCGACTTTTAACAACGCTTGGAGTGGCCTGGCTTTGATACAAAAGTCTTTGATAAAACGACGGTAATAAGAACACAATCCGAGGAAGCTTTTCACATCTCTAATACTTTTAGGAATAGGAAATTCCTTTATAGCTCTCACCTTTTCTGGATCTTGGCGCACACCTTCGTTTGACAGAAGATGCTCAAGGATTTTGATTTCTTTTGCTCCAAAGAGACACTATCTTGGATTAGGTTTCAGTCCGGCTTGTTGGAGACACTTAAGAACGGCCCTCAGTCTTTTTATGTATTCATCAAATGTCACTGAGAACACTATAATGACATCTAAATAACAAAGACATCGTCCACTTCAGGTGCCTTAGAAGATTATTCATCATTGGTTCAAAAGTTGCCAAACGGCATTACCTTAAACTCATACAGGCCCTCAGGGGTGATGAATGCAGTTTTCTCTCGATCAGCCTCATCTACTTCGATTTGATAGTATCCCGAGCACAAGTCCATGATTAAGAAAATCTTAACCCCCTTCAGAAAATCTAGTGTATCGTCAATTCGTGGAAGAGGGTAAACCTCCTATTTAGTTATCTTATTAAACTTCCTGTAATCAACACAAAAGCGCTAACTGTCATCCTCCTTCCCGACGAGAACCACTGATGACTGCCATGGGCTCCGCGAAGGCTGAATGATGTCATTCTTCATCATTTTCTCTACTTCTTCACGAATTATTCGACGTTCCGTTGCTGACACACGGTATGCTCTCTGGCTTGTTGGTTGATGGTCTCCTGTGCTAATCCGGTGCTTCACCGTCGATTTGGCTAATTTGCTCTTCACCTGTGGATTGAAGCATTCAGAGAATTCTTGAAGAATGGCAAGTAGCTTCTTCTGTTGTTCCATAGTGAGATCTGGTGATAGTCGAGCCAGAAGATCTTGTCTCGTAGTGGTAGCGCTAATTTTGCCCAGAGACTCGCCATGGGAGGTTTCTATGACACTCAGTTTTCCAACAATTAACGGCTCAACGTTCGCTACGCACATGCGTCTAGGAAGGATATACGGTTTTTGGCGTCAGTTAACTATCCACAATTCATCGAATCTGTTCTTAGACGAGACGACAGAGGCTGGGGTGATCAAGTTATGCGTCAGTGGTATGCTTCTCTTACATGCCACTACAAGGTCCAGGGGTGATGCATGGCATGACACCTTTCAAGCGCTGACTGCAGGAATGATCCCTTCGCCGGCCGAAGTGGCCGTGCGGTTCTAGGCGCTGCAGTCTGGAACGGTGAGACCGCTACGGTCGCTGGTTCGAATCCTGCCTCGGGTATGGATGTGTGTGATGTCCTTAGGTTAGTTAGGTTTAAGTAGTTCTAAGTTCTAGGTGACTAAAGACCTCAGAAGTTGACTCCCATAGTGCTCAGAGCCATGTGAACCAATGATCCCTTCATCCAGCACACATAGTCCCACACACTCAGATGCACATCTTCCTGTTAACAGGATCTCATCTCGTCTAGTATAATCTTCGAGCGACCACAATCTGTAACTCCTTGAGAAGCTTTCTAAGAGTCCCATCCGAGAATGACGTCATGACTACAACCTTGTAAGACGATGAAATCTAAGGGCAGTGTATGGCCACTTATACCCACACGAATGACACATATTCCTGTAGGTTTTACATATTTCCAAATAGCCACCTTAAGGAGAGATGTTTCGCTGTCGACGAATACGATTTTCTGCAACTGGCGACGGTACGTCACCGAAATTACTGAATATGATGCTCCAGAGTCCACAAGGGCTTGGGCTGGTCGGCCATCCACGAGGATATCGACGTAGTTTCCTATCATTTTTTTTTGTGATCGAAGGCAGAGGATTTTTCTCTTCGGCGGCCTCATCTCCATCGAAGGTTATCTGGAGACATTATCAGGACACGTTTAACAGGGCTAGGGGAAATAAAGTTAATTGCGGGTTGTTATTACCGGCCACCAGGTTCCACCGTGACAGTTCGAGAATCATTCAAAGGGAGTCTACATTCTGTATGGCAGAAGTACCCGGATCATGCTATATTAGTCGGAGGCGACTTCATCCTACCTAGTATAGACTGGAATGTCTATGTATTCAGTACAGGTGATACAGACAAGCCGTCATGTGAATTACTATTGAACACATTATCCGAAAACTGTCTTGAGCAGCTAAATCGACAGCCAACAGGGATTAGTGATCATGATGTTGTCATTACGTCTATGGTTACGAAAGTTAAAAAGTCGGTCAAGAAGGCTAGGAGAGTATTCTTACTAGAAAGAGCAGATAAGCAGTTGTTAGCATCCCACTTAGTAAATGAATCGACTTCATTAACTTCCGGTACGATGGACGTGGAAGAATTATGGGCAAATTTTAAACAGATTGTAAATCACGCATTGAACAAGTATGTGCCGAAAAAGTGGGTTACGGGCGGAAAAGACCCACCGTGGTTTAACAGCGCAATTCGGAGAATGCTCAGGAAGCAATGCACTCGCGGCACAAGAAAGATCGGGAGAATGAGGACACGCAAAAGTTAGAAGAGATTCGTGCTGCTGTAAAAAGAGCGATGCGCGAGGCATCCTCATACCTTAGCAAAAGATCTTGCTGAAAACCCTAGGAAATTTTGGTCTTACGTAAAATCGGTAAGCGAGTTGAAGGCTTCCATCCAGTCACTCACTGATCAGTCTGGCCTGACAACGGAAGACAGCAAAACGAAAGTTGAAATTTTAAATTTAGCATTTGAGAAATCTTTCACGCACGAGGATCGTACAAACATACCACCGTTTGAGTCACGTACAGATTCCCGTATGGAGGACCTAGTGATAGACATCCCTGGGGTTGTGAAGCAGCTGAATGAGTTGAAAATAAATAAATCGCCAGGTCCTCATGGGATTCAAATTCGGTTTTACGGAGAGTACTCTACTGCATTGGCTCCTTACTTAGCTTGCATTTATCGCGAATCTCTTGCCCAACGTAAAGTCCCGAGCGACTGGAAAAAAGCGCAGGTGACGTCTGTATATAAGGAGGGTAGAAGGACCAATATCATTAACATCGGTTTGTTGCAGGATTCTCGAACGTATTCTCAGTTCGAATATAATGAATTTCCTTGAGACAGAGAAGTTGCTGTCCATGCATCAGCACGGCTTTAGAAAGCATCGCTCCTGCGAAACACAACTCGCCCTTTTTTCACATGATATCTTCCGAACCATGGATGAACGGTATCAGACGGATGAACAAGCGTTTGACTCGGTGCCCCACTGCATACTCCTAACTAAGGTAAGAGCATATGGGATTGGTTCCCAAGTATGTGAGTGGCTCGAGGACTTCTTAAGTATCAGAACCCAGTATGTTGTCCTCGATGGTGAGTGTTCATCTGTGGTGAGGGTATCATCTGGAGTGCCCCAGGGAAGTGTGGTAGGTCCGCTGTTGTTTTCTATCTACATATATGGTCTTTTGGATAGGGTGGATAGCAATGTGCGGCTGTTTGCTGATGATGCTGTGGTGTACGGGAAGGTGTCGTCGTTGAGTGACTGTGGGAGGATACAAGATGACTTGGACAGGATTTGTGATTGGGGTAAAGAATGGCAGCTAACTCTAAATATAGACAAATGTAAATTAATGTAGATGAATAGGAAAAATTATCCTGTAATTTTTGAATACTCCATTAGTAGTGTAGCGCTTGACACAGTTACGTCGATTAAATATTTGGGCGTAACATTGCAGAGCGATATGAAGTGGGACAAACATGTAATGGCAGTTGTGGGGAAGGCCGATAGTCGTCTTCGGTTCGTTGGTAGAATTTTGGGAAGATTTGGTTCATCTGTGAAGGAGACCGCTTATAAAACACTAGCACGATCTATTCTTGAGTACTGCTCGAGTGTTTGGGATCCCTATCAGGTCGGATTGGTGGAGGACATAGAAGCAATTCAGAGGCGGGCTGCTAGATCTGTTACTGGTAGGTCTGATCATCACACGAGTGTTACGGAAGTTCTTCAGGAACTCGGGTGGGAGTCTCTAGTGGAAAGGAGGCGTTCTTTTCGCGAATCGCTACTGAGGAAATTTAGAGAACCAGCATTTGAGGCTGACTGCAGTACAATTTTACTGCCGCCAACTTACATTTCGCGGGAAGACCACAAAGATAAGATAAGAGAGATTGGGGCTTGTACAGAGGCATATAGGCAGTCATTTTTCCCTCGTTCTGTTTGGGAGTGGAACAGGGGGAGAAGATGCTAGTTGTGGTACGAGGTAGCCTCCGCCACGCCGCGTATGGTGGATTGCGGAGTATGTATGTAGATGTAGATGTAGAAGGTCGCACCCTTTAATTTTCCAGGCTGCGGCGGCTAGGTGATCGGCTGGAGTTTTTAAACGACGATGGAGGCCTTGATCGACGTGTTGGGGAGCGTCCTCTCCAGCGGTTAGCTTGCGGCGATGGTGACCTACGTCGTCCTGCACCCACATCTCCTTGTTCATCTTCCTCGTCCCGGAGTTGTCTTCTGGCGCGGGCGTCATCAAATGTCCGCCGCCTTTCTCGAAAATAGCGCACCACGTGTCCCGGTCGTTCGCAGTGGAAACATACTAGTTGGTTATCCTGGGTCCTCCAGACATCAGTCTTCCTTAGTGCCCAACCAGGCTCCTCATGCGGAACGTAACTTCGCCTGGGTATCGACTTCTTTACCGTTTTAAAGGGGAATGAAGAACGAGAGATTGGGTTCAATATCTGTTCCACTTCTTCCCTTACGACCTATCTCTTGAAGCGTATCGGTTTTGTGGTCACCGTGCAATCTAAGTGCCTTCTGAAATTCCTCTCTCACTATCTGACGAAGAACACTTGTGAAATCAGTTTCTTCCTCCACCACAGACATCAATACGTTTGGAAGCCGTTCAAACTTCTTACGTGTAATTGTTTTTCGATGCATTGTCTCGATATACTGGCAACATTTTATGAAGTTGTCTGCTGTCGAAACCTCCTTCAGGAGTAGTGCTTGATACATGCCCTCAGCAACACCCTTCATGAGATTTGCAACCTTATCTTCCTCCTTCATTATAGGATCCTCTATTTTACACAGCTGCAAGACGTCTTGAATGTAGGATTCTGTCGTTTCTCTTGGAGCCTGTGCCCTGCAATTTAATTTATCTTCAGCCTTGCACTTCTGTCATTGTGTGTCGCCGAAATACTTGCGTAGTTCCTCCTGGAATACTTCCCAGCTTGTGAACTTCCCCTCGTTGTTCTCATACCATTGCTTGGCAGTGTCCTCCAGGTAGATAAATACGTTAGCCAAACACAATGTGTCATCCCATGTGTTACATTTGTTTACACGCTCATATACCTTCAGCCACTAGTTTGGATCTTGGCCATTGTCACCAGAGAACCCGGAGGGATGTTTCATGTGGTGGCAAACAGTTTGCTGTCATCTTGACCTCTTCTTTCTCTTCTGTTTCCGATAGATTGCGATCTGTTAAATTATGGTTCGAAGTCATGTTCCTCGCCACTAAACGGCTGCTTTGTCGTGGCCCGATGGAAGCCACTGTGTCGTCGATAATGTGCGGTATCACAAGTTCCAGTACCCAGCGCCTCCATGAGAAAGGTGTAAGTAGATGAATGACGAACACTAACTTCACTTAACGGAGGTTTATTCAGCAATTGCACATGCAAGAGCGCGGAGCGAACTGCCTCCGGCCAGAACACATACGGTATATATACAGCTACAGAACATTCCAGTACAATGGTTCTTGACATTTGTGGATAGTTGTAGAATGCACTCGAACCGAATATAGAAATTAGAGTTTTACGGTTCAAGGGAGTTTTGAACTCACGACTCTCCATGCAACAATCTAGTATCATAACCACTACGCTACAGCGACAATATATTTTACGCCCCCTGACTGTTATTTCATCTTGGAAAGAACCCTTTATCTTGGGGAAACACGTACAAAATATATGACTTCTAAAAGCAGACAACAATTGTTTTGAGTAGCAGTGAATCACTTTATAATGTGATTTGGTAATAGCAAAACGCAATGGATTGCACTTCTCCTTCCCTCCTTTCCACAGAAATGGGCATTTTGTTGTTCAAATCAACATTGATGTCAATTATTTACACTCACCTTACTGCATATATACGTGCCCCATCATTGACAAACTCAATGTTGTCGGAATTGGATGAAATAATTAAGGTTAAACTACCCAAAGGTTAGAAAGATCCAAAGAAAATGAGAAGTACTATTTCTGTGAACTCCAAACTAAACCTCCAAAATATTTTTTGTCAGAATATACTTAAATAAAAGATAAATAAAGTCAATGAATGGAATTTATTAAAATCAAATATTTTCAAAACGATAGACCATCAAGAGCGGCAGAAACTGTAACTATGTGCCAGAGTCATCATACTGTCAATGTCGCTAAGTCTCTTCTGCCATTAGTGAGGGGATACACGGTGTGTATGGGGGGGGGGGACAATTTAAGGTAGGGAAGGGCACAGAGATGGGATAGCTTTGTTTGTGGATTAAAGTGTGCACATTGCAGTGTGGGTGAAATTATGAGAGGTGCAGTTGTATCTTGTTATTAGGCACTTCGCTAGATACTAAAGACGATGATGAAACAGGATGGCCCTGGAGCATTAAAGATCGGGATGTGTAGTCTAAATGGGATAATACATTAAGTGTGGCAGCCAGTGAAAATTAGCTGCTACACTTGGTGAGCAGGAAGAATTTTCAGTCAAGGTGTAACAGATGTGATGTCATGCACGTGTGAAGCGACTTTCTGGTGATGGTAGCTGATTTCGTTTTTTATTCGATTCCCAATTACCATTTGCTCCTGAGACAAGAGTCGATGTTTGACTATATCGGCAATTTGACAATGGTTGCAGAGCGCACTCTGTTCAAGATTGAGTCAGTTCAACTTCCCACACAAAGGTACAGTGTGACTGATCGCTTCATACCACACTGCTTAAAGAAAAGTGGGTGTCATTGTATGGAAGACATTGACCATATCCGGAGCAGATAGAAATGCGGGAACTTAGTTGTTAGTGACTGCAGCAGAAGAGGACAATGCGAAGAATCGTATATGAATCATGTGGAGCATCGGAACACGGCTTCAGGAGTTGACTGTAGGTGACGATGTATTCCGGTACATTGGCAGGCAGTGACTGATCCAGTTCCTGGTGGATGGATTGGTAGAGGTATTTCATTTGCTCTCTTCAGTATCGTTGATAATTTTGTGAGTCATTTAGAGGAGAGTCAAGAAATAGTGGGTTCCTGGGTTTTTAAGTTAAGGTCCACATTAGTTGCGTTACACACAATTTTAATCTGCCAGTAAGTTTAAAATCAGTGCACATTCCAGTCAAGAGCGAAAATTCATTTTGGATATTTCCTTTTGCTAAGGATGTAGTTCTTTAAACGATACTTTGAATATCTGGTATTTAAATGTACGAAGATGTTGAGGCCACGACTTGCTGTGATGCTATACATTGCAGTTGCTTAGCTATGTACTAACTGACGTAGAGAACGTTTTGGTAGCGAATGAGGTAAGACATCTTTTTCCTAGATAATACGGTTTCGATAAACAGGGAATTTATTCTGTTTAATGCAAGACGACGTTCGTTAGTTTTGCTCTGTCCAAACGTTTAAGATCTTTTCCTGGTCTCCTCAATGGACCATTTATTGATCAATGTGAAAGTCATCATAATAATTTGATATTTGATATCCGCTTTACGTTATTTACATATATATATAATGCAGTGATAATTACGTGTCAAATGAAGTGTTGGTTTGCATACACATTAAGTTAAATAAAGTCGTTCGTATTTTGAGAGATGGTGGCGTGGACTAAGACGAGAAAAAAGTGTCCAATAAAAATTCTCTCTAGAATACTTAACTTAGTAGCAATGATTACTCGTTTAGTCGAAGAGATGTTTATCGCAGTAGCGAAGATTAACAGTTACTGACAGCTCTTAACGTATGCACTCGAGAGAACAAATTTTTGCTGGACATTTTTAACCCATGTTTACTCGAAATTTTTGTCTTCTTTTGGCCCAGAATACCAGCTGTCGCACTATAGAGTGCTTTCGTAACACCCTTTATATTTAATGCACAAAATATTGTATTTTTATGCTATGGCGAAAATGAGACCCAGAATACTACTTTGAGAAACAAGTATTTATATAGTTTTACACATACCTTACACGATGCTAACAAGTTACCTTTGCAAACACCATGCAGTTTACACCCTGACATCCGAAAAAAAAAACAAGAAAGTTTCTATATTCCTGGTTTTAGACCATTTTAGAGCGAAAATCGTGTTATTTATCATGATAGTTATGATTTTTGTATCTCTAACCTTGTTTCCTACTCTTTTCTGTGTGTTAAGACATTTATGTGGTTTTTTAATGTATGTTTTGATGGTTACTTAGGCATTTTTATTTATTTTTTCCGAAAACAGCAGTTTTTAGTCGTCACATAGCGTGTCATTGCGGCCGTGTGGTGTTCATTTGTCTCTTTTTGAGTTTATATATGAGGGGTGTGTGTCACGCGTATTTCAAAGCATTATTGACGTTCTGGTTGTTTACTGTGTGTGTGTTTGTGTGTCTGTGTGAGTGTGTGTGTGTTGGCAGTGACACGGAGTGACAGGGGAAGTGGGAGAGAGTAATTATGCAATGTATGTGTATGTCTGCGCTCTAACGTGCCAGACTGCACACCTTTTTAACCATCAATAAAGCGAAGATATAAGTGAAGCATTTTTCGTCTGTCATATTAATATTGTATGTTGAATAATTTCCAATTACCTTCTTTTGGAAACAAGTGAGTATTCTTACAAATTGCTCACTTCTCTCTTGAGTACTGATTGTTGTAGAAGTACTATTTCAGTGAAGAAGCACTGTTAGCAATTCAAGTAAACCAAGCGAGTGCATGAAAGTGTTTTAGTTATTGTTGACTAACACTACGAATCACAAAATAAATGAAATCTTGTAGTCGTGAAGTCTTAGCCCATCAAAGAGAAGTGCCTGATTGGATGTTTCCTGTCATTAACAAAACAACAAAAATGACACTAGACGTAAAATTTAATTATTTTCCCCCAGAGTTCGACTTCCATCAAGCAGAAGAGAAAATCGGAACATGGAAATCTGTAAAATCTGGTGCGACCTAGAGACTGCACTGTAATGTTCAAATCCCAAGGGGATGACCACATAATCGATAGGAAAGTATAAAAGAAATGTCAGTTGCAATTTAAAACTAAAGCACTGATTATCACGAAATTCAGTGCTGAACAGGATAAAGAAGTCAGTGACTACATTATATCTGAAAAGTACATAATTGAAGTCAGAAGATTTGGACTTGAGGAGAGCTGAACACACAAAAAACGTAAGTTCACAATACGATATTAGTATCGAGTGTCTGCGAAAGGGTTTTCTCAGAAGACTTCTATACATAAATACAGATGAAGCAAGGGAAGAAGTTTAGGGTTTAATGTCACGTAGACATTGGGATCATCAGAGACCAAATATGTAAGAGTAGTAGCTTTAAGTGAAATGACTGACAACAGGTAAGTTATGGGCAAAGGACATTGTTGAGAATGAACGGTTGAAGAAAGACAGCGTTATAGAATGGTGAACGAATATAATAATTCCAGTACTGGTGAAGAGAAATTTATTTAGTGTGTTTAGAATAAGAAAATTTTGTTTTTATGAGCTTTGCAACAGTAATTACAAGTATGACTGCAACATATGTTGACTTAACTGTACAGCTTAATGATCTTTTAGGTAGGATGTAGTTGGTGTCTACTGAACCGGCAAAAATAAATTAGGTTTCGTAAGAAGTTAGCAAAATTAAAGATATTACAGAATAAGTTAGTAATATCATAAACACTCCTGAGAAAATGGATAATACATCCACAAGGATTTTAAGTCGGTTTCAGAAATGGATGGAGGGAAAGGACAAGAAAATAGAACAATTGTTGAACATGTGATTTAATGAATGAGAGATAAAGCAGAATGAAGAGTGAGGAGGCTTTTCACGAGTACAAAACAAAAACAATTCAATATGAAGGAGAGTTTATGGAGCAGAAGTTTGAAGAATATGAAAGCAATTTCGATGGTAAGATAATAAAATTGAATCCAAGGTCAATGAGAACACGCTAATGACAGAAACTAAATTGAAAATATGAATTCAGCTAAAGAGTGTAAAGTGAGTGGTATATGAAGTTCTGTGGGAGAGACGAAGACTGAGATCTAATCCGTGTGAAGTGAATTATCTGAAGTAAAATGTTGAGTGAACACTACAGCAAATAGCACCACAGTTATGCAGAAAGTATTTGAAATGGGTACGGATCCAGGTGCCACGTAAACATGCGTACAATATAATGGACTGAAATTCATTGGTTCTCACACATGATTGGAGCTGTTATTGTTCCAGTCACTGATGCAAGAGACGACTGAATCAGATCTATTCACTTACTGAAAGGGAGACAGAATTCTAAAGAATCAACAGTTCATGGCATTTGCTCCGGGAAGGAAAGATGTGCATCTAGTCATGTTCATCAAATATTTTCATGCAGTACTTCCCCAGAGCTTGAGTGACAGCCACAAAATTACATTTATAAGTAGGTTTATGCAGGGAGACACTGCACCGTGTGCTGTCGTAGTGCTGCAGTAGCTTTTGGCGGGTATTAAAAATCCAAGATGGTATATAGCGAGAAATTAAAAAGAGGCAGAAACTCAAATAAAATGGCCGGAAATTTAAAATACGCCATTACCTATTTTTAAAAATCGGCGGCTAACGCCTGAATATACGATGGCAGGTGGTTGAAAATAAAAATAAAATTGCTCGGATATAACAAAATCGAAGATGGTATTGGTGGGAAATTTGCAAACGGGTGGAAAATTTAAAAATCCAGGTAGCTCAGTTGTGCTTTATTCCCCAATCCCTCCTCCACTCCCCAAATTACCACAGTTAGTTATTAAATCAAGCATCCAACCAGTTTAAAACAAATTTTAAAAAAGGAAACTGGTGCAGTTGTGCTATATAAATTCCCACTTCGCTGCCTAATCTCCACCAGTCACAGCACAGTATTTAACAGAAATAAAGAAACAATGAAAAGTCCAAGTTGGTGGAACTAATTCAATGGAAAAATTTAAAAATCCTCCATCCCACGCCTCTCCTTTCCTTCCATTCTCCTTATCTCCAGCGAATTATAGATCACTACAAATATGATGTAAATTACGTTACTTCCAACATACACATCGAGACAATCCCCTTCTCCATCCCCTGGTCTCTATATCTAAGCAGTCAGAACATAGTATAAAATGATGCACCAGAGATCGAACAAAAATTACTTGGCTTCACATACCTCTGGGATATTATTATTACTATTATAACTCCCAGGAGGCACCGCCTTATCGTAGCACTGTCCTTGTGGGCGGGAGAGTTTGCGTGCTCCGGGGAAGCTGACAGCTATGCCGGCAGTACCATAGCTACTGGCAGGTCTAACCTAGCCGGACAGGTCTCAGCAGAGGAGCCAGACGAAATGTGCCTCACAACGACCCATCTTTTATATCCTACATATTCCCTACTCTACCATTTCCTCAGTTACCACTCCTATCCTCATCTAACTGTCTTACATACCACTGCCTTGTGGCTAGTATCGGGAGGGATGAAGGCTAAGGGAGTAAACCCTGAAAGAAATTCTGGAGTGTGGCCCCAAAGGTGGTTGGAAGGCGCACTACGTCCCCTCCCGGCAGCTCCTGCTACCGAAGTGATACCAGACGTATCAGCTTGCCTTTCCTCTGCACACTGTAATTTAAGTCCAGAGGGAGACCGTGATGAATGGGCGCCTCGCATGTCTTCATATTTGTCGCCCAGGCATGTAGACTCCTGGAGAGGACGTCTATAGACATCGAAACAACACGGGAAGACGCAGTCAGCAATTATAAGCTCTGTCTAATTGGCGTTAGACTTTAGCTCCAGGGGCACAACTGACGGTGGGAGAGATCATCGCATCTTACTGGACAGCTACCGCCCGCCTCAAGCTGGACAGCTCCCAGCCAATAAGGTGCTGTCCCGCCACTACCCGCCTGCTTGACAGGGTGTGTGGAGCTTAGAAGTGATCTTCAACAAGCGGGTAGATAAAGTACACGTACGAAAAGCCGAAAGGTAATAATAAAGAAGTCACCATTTCGTATTGCCACCTGTACAGTCGGGACCATGTGTCCAAGACAGATTGACGATACCCAAGAGGTTATTTTATTCGTAAGACTGATAGGGAGCACCTTCGCTTGACTATGGACATTGCGAGACCGCAGTAGATGCGGATTCCAGACGCGGGCTCTATAAGAGAAACTAATTACACGTTCTTCTGGCAGGGGAAGTCACAAGATGAGCCAAGCTCCACGGTGTAGGATTCACCGTTAAAAACACCCACCTGAACATTATTGTGCCACCATCTGGTGGAACAGAGCGGATCCTTACGGTACAAGTATGCTCTTCAAGTGGATCTATCAACATCTTTAATGTGTATGCTGCCATCTTATGATCCAGCGTAGAACAGAAGGATTTGTTTTATGATGTACTCAGAGACAGAACAACCGAAGTACCTGGCTCAGAGTCACTATATATTCCAGGCGACTTTAAAGTTCGAGTTGGGTCAGATAATGACATGTGGTTGACTTGCCTGGGTCATCATGGAGTGGGAAAAATAAATGATTATAATCAGGCACTGCTAGAAGTGTGCTGATTTCATGGTCTGTGTATTACAAACACGTATTTGCAACTTAAAGATCGACACAGGGTGACCTGGAGACAGCCCTACTCTCATCACTGGCCCCAACTTGATTTTGTCATAGCGAGGCGTACGGATCTAAAAAATGTCCTACTGACAAGAAGCTATCATAGCGCTCACTGCAACACTGACCATGCTTTGGTAGCGAGTAGACTGAGGCTCACTCCTAAAAAATATCACTACGCTAAACATAGATGTCAACCGCGGATCAACACAAATCATGTTCATAGATCCAACGGAAATAATTCGCCAGTAGTTTTTTATCAAGAAAGGCACAAACAGAAATGAATATTGATAAGAACTTTCTGACATCATCTACAACTTGGCAGTATTGGCCTATGGAATGAAAGATAATAGAAACAAGGACTGGTAGGAGCTAAATTTGGAGGAGATGGAACCAGTCGTTGAGGCAAAACGGAAAGCACTGCTTGCTTACAAAATAAACCCAAATGAAAGAACTCGGAATGATTGGCGAGCAGCAAAGAATAGGGCACAACAAATCTGTAGGACATGCGCAAATAACGACTGGCGGGGATCAACACTGGGCATGATTTTTCTCTACGACAACTGCAATAGAAGTGTCGTGAGCAGCAGAGACGACTGTATATTGCTTTTTTTGACCGCGTCAAGCATTTGATTTAGTGAGCAGCGCTGGGCGTTTCAAGTGGCTGCTAAGCTTCTACGGATAACTGTCTCTTTCCATGAGAAAATACAAGCGACAATCTGTTTCACGGCAAAACATCTGAATCATTCACTGTAAATAGTGCTGTAAAGCAGGGGTGTGTGTTAGCTCCTTCTCTGTTTGGCTCTTTCTTTTCATTTCTGCTCAGATTTGCTTCTGAAGACTGTGGGGAGGGAGTGTGTATACATATAAGGTCTGATTGAAATCTCCCGTCTCAAGGCCAAGGCCAAAGCCAATACAGTTGTCATTCGCTATCTGTTATATGCAGACGATGCAGCTCTGGTAGCAAACTCAGAGCATGAGCTGCAGTATCTAATCAAAAAGTTATCACATGCATGTGGAAAATTTGGTCTTACCATCAGCCTCCAAAAGGCTGAGATCATGGCGCAGGGGACCACCAATCTTTCATCCATCAGCATTGACGGCAATCGTCTCCAGGTAGTTGATTATTTTACCTACTTGGGATCTACAATATATAGCAACTCGTCTGTGGACACTGAGATTACCAACTGAACTGCAAAAGAATCGGCTGTCATGGGTAGACTGAAAAACAGACTATGAAAGAATGGATTACTCACATTAAAAACTAAATTGCAAGTATATAATGCTTGTATTATCAGCACCCTTTTGTATAGATGTGAGACATGGAAAACTCTTGCTAAACACAAATCCCGACTGAACAGCTTCCATCTCCGTTGTCTCCAGAGAATCCTTCAAATCTCTTGGAAGGCTAGAGTACCCAACACTGAAATGTTATGGCTCACATGCACTACCACCGTTCATGCACTCCTTAGCCACCGTCGTCTAAGGTGGCTGGGACATGTCAGGCGAATGGATCCTGAGCGAATACCGATAAAAGTGCCATACAGAGAACTTCGGGAGAGTGTGAAGTCTGTAGGAAGACCGCAACTTCGCTTCAAAGATGTCTGAAAAAGAGATCTGACCAAGGCCAGCGTCGATCCAAGTCAGTGGGAAAATACAGCTGGTGGCGGTGTCAAGTGGCGACAAGGTGTGCACAGTGGGTTGAGCTTGCAGAGAACGAATGCATCCAAGAAGACATCAGGAAGAGGGCAAGACGGAAGGAGAGAGCGGCCTCTGGTGGAAGACCTTCACATTTCAAGTGCCCAAACTGCAGAAAAGACTGCCACTCTAGAGAGGGACTTTTCAGCCATATTAGATGTTGCAAAGTCTGAACTAACTATGCTACACCATTATCCTTCGAGGACGGACGGATGCCATATGATTATTATTATGCATATAATGGTGTCAAGTTACATTATCAATGTGGAAGTCAAAGATGACTGGTGTAGTGTAACGACGTAAGGTTTGTATAAATGATTTTCTTTTGACATATGACCATGTGCAGACTTCTTCACCTACGTGAGTTACAAAACATTTCAAAATTATTTAAATTCTTTTTTAAAGTTGTCTCTGAATGGTTCTTGAACGAAACTGTAATTAAAACATCATTACTTGAGCCGTATGCGCAGAATTACGTCACTCAGTCCAATAGGTTTGCGCAAACTTTTTTCAATTTAGATGTCGTTTGTTTCTTCTCAGAAATTATATTAATGCAAATTATCTGCATTAATAAATATTAAAACCACATTGAATAAACTTTTCAGACTCAAACTTGCGATGAACGTTGTCAAAAATTAATAATCTTGTCAAATAAATCAGTAATACTTCTTCCTTAATATAATTCTTCATAAATAAATCATCGGAACATGTATTTAAACTTTTGTAGTATAAGCTAGTTGATTATCTTCATATATACTACATATAGACGTGAACATGAGCCTTGACAAGATAGGACTGAACATTTACAACATGATTAAACTTTCTATGGCGTCATTGTTGTAGAAACATTACAAATTCTAATTTTTTCAGTTTTTAGAAGCACGACGCAACAACTCGGTTTCAGGATCTTCTGTTGATCTTTGGCTGTCGACCCGCGACGTATAGTGGCCAGCTATTTTCTCTCTGGTCCCGGCAGTGAGGATGCTGTCTCCGTTCGTTGCGCCGCCCTCTCCGTACATGAAACATAAAAATAAATACAAAGCTGTAGATAATTCATAACCATTACAAATAATAAAAAATACATAAACAAAACACTAAATTAAACTTATATTCACCTGCAAACTGGGCTGACACTGCTGGATGGGTGACGCTTCAATTTCGCGTCCCACTACACGAGGTACATATTATTAGAAATTCACTAATGTCATAAATGGCCTATGTGTATTTCATACGTCCAATTCTGCACTGCTCACAGACTTGTGATCTCTCTGTATTTCATACATCAAATACCATACTGCAGAAACACCTCCTCATTCAAAGTAAACATCTGCTTCTGCATTTTATATGCCAAAAATACTGTACAAACATGTGATCCCTCTCACACCGTCCCTCCCTCCCTCCTCTCTCTCTCTCTTGAGGCAAAAGTGTATCAAATCACCACCCGTAACTGCATCAAATTACTAGTCAAAAAGCGTATTAAACTGCCCTCTGTACTGTCTCATTACTTAGATCAAAATACACTCCTGGAAATTGAAATAAGAACACCGTGAATTCATTGTCCCAGGAAGGGGAAACTTTATTGACACATTCCTGGGGTCAGATACATCACATGATCACACTGACAGAACCACAGGCACATAGACACAGGCAACAGAGCATGCACAATGTCGGCACTAGTACAGTGTATATCCACCTTTCGCAGCAATGCAGGCTGCTATTCTCCCATGGAGACGATCGTAGAGATGCTGGATGTAGTCCTGTGGAACGGCTTGCCATGCCATTTCCACCTGGCGCCTCAGTTGGACCAGCGTTCGTGCTGGACGTGCAGACCGCGTGAGACGACGCTTCATCCAGTCCCAAACATGCTCAATGGGGAACAGATCCGGAGATCTTGCTGGCCAGGGTAGTTGACTTACACCTTCTAGAGCACGTTGGGTGGCACGGGATACATGCGGACGTGCATTGTCCTGTTGGAACAGCAAGTTCCCTTGCCGGTCTAGGAATGGTTGAACGATGGGTTCGATGACGGTTTGGATGTACCGTTCACTATTCAGTGTCCCCTCGACGATCACCAGTGGTGTACGACCAGTGTAGGAGATCGCTCCCCACACCATGATGCCGGGTGTTGGCCCTGTGTGCCTCGGTCGTATGCAGTCCTGATTGTGGCGCTCACCTGCACGGCACCAAACACGCATACGACCATCATTGGCACCAAGGCAGAAGCGACTCTCATCGCTGAAGACGACACGTCTACATTCGTCCCTCCATTCACGCCTGTCGCGACACCACTGGAGGCGGGCGGCACGATGTTGGGGCGTGAGCGGAAGACGGCCTAACGGTGTGCGGGACCGTAGCCCAGCTTCATGGAGACGGTTGCGAATGGTCCTCGCCGATACCCCAGGAGCAACAGTGTCCCTAATTTGCTGGGAAGTGGCGGTGCGGTCCCCTACGGCACTGCGTAGGATCCTACGGTCTTGGCGTGCATCCGTGCGTCGCTGCGGTCCGGTCCCAGGTCGACGGGCACGTGCACCTTCCGCCGACCACTGGCGACAACATCGATGTACTGTGGAGACCTCACGCCCCACGTGTTGAGCAATTCGGCGGTACATCCACCTGGCCTCCCACATGCCCACTATACGCCCTCGCTCAAAGTCCGTCAACTGCACATACGGTTCACGTCCACGCTGTCGCGGCATGCTACCAGTGTTAAAGACTGCGATGGAGCTCCGTATGCTACGGCAAACTGGCTGACACTGACGGCGGCGGTGCACAAATGCTGCGCAGCTAGCGCCATTCGACGGCCAACACCGCGGTTCCTGGTGTGTCCGCTGTGCCGTGCGTGTGATCATTGCTTGTACAGCCCTCTCGCAGTGTCCGGAGCAAGTATGGTGGGTCTGACACACCGGTGTCAATGTGTTCTTTTTTCCATTTCCAGGAGTGTATTTCCTCAGTAAATCTTGTCCCACATAGATGTCCATCTCTATGTAGTCTTTAGGTTTAATCCTACAACGCATCTGTCACCCACAGTATACATGTTAGCCAGCATTATTTCAGCTCCTCACTGGCTACTCCCAGCCACAGACCAGACCAGATCATGCATAAGAAAATGCATCATTGTTGAAACAAACTATGGAGGGAGTAAGATGGAAAAGAGAATACACTACATATAAAATTTATTATAAATGAAATTGTTTGCTCTTATAATATTCGTTTATACATAATTTTTATGTACTTATATTCTTCATATATTTCTAACATTCACATTACATTTTCTCAAGTATTTGTATTGTCTATTTTTTTATAATGAAAGCTAATCATGTATTTAGAATAAATAAAGTCTTCACACTTTCCAAGTATTTACATTATTTATGTTTCTCAGTTTTTACTATAAACACGTATCAAGCATTTACATTATACGCTATCATCATTTTTGAAGCAGTAATGTCCCTAAGCCAGCGTATTTCCTTATCAGGAAAGATATGAAGTTCTTCATTCTATGCAGGTGAAGAGAGTTCAGGTTGTTTAATGGTGCTTTGAATGAATGACTATCCGCTCAGTGGTTATCTTTTCTGAATCCAGGAAGTACTGATTGTAATTATCAATGAGTAGCCAACTTACAGAATATGGTTTTACGCCCTTTTCTATGCACATTATGGGTCCAAACTCAAGAGCACATATATTTGCACACAGGCACACATATTCCGCAATAGGCTCTCCATTCAGTTAATTTTTCATTAGACTAAATATCTGTTATCGAGCAGTGGAATATAGTATATGCTATTCGCTTGAATCTCAGAGTCTTGAACCTTGTATGAGATGGTGTATAAGACCATTAGTGTCTGTGTAGCAGTTTTGCACAGTTTGGTGGGAATTTGCTCGCTGGCACAGTTTGGTGGGAATTTGGTCAATGTATAGCCACAAGAAAGTCGGAAAGGAGAGTTTCCGAAATATGAGAAACCGCCATTTGTTTAGCGCGATTTGTTTATCGGAGCAACATATAGCCTGCTGTGTTCTTTTGCGACGGCATGCTCATTAAAAATAACCTCCTCTGAAAGTTAGGTTTTGCAATTAACGCAGCTACCTTGGATCTGTCCCCCCTTAATGTTGCTAGAAAATTGCCCCATATCAATCGCACATTTTGCATGGTTTTACCAAGTACAGCATTATTTATAAGTTTGAAGAAACTGTTCTCATACTCATTATGTGTATTCACGTCGTTTTGTGCATTAATATCAATACGTAGCTTCATTCAGGGATTTAGCCTAAATGATAGAATTCAGTGAATCTTTATTATACCATCTTATTTTGTAGACATAGTTTCAAATTTCTGTAGTGAATGGCATGGTTTTACTTAATCATGCACAAGAATCAATTTCGTATTCATATGGAAAACACGCTTCTGGCAAATTAACTCAAATTCATCATCAGTGGGAAAATATGACCTGACTACTTTGAGATAATCAGATTTCGGGCAAGATGCACACTTTCAAAGGAACATGTCACTAATTTTAGCGGATCAATGAATTTGAAATCTGTATTGTAGTGCCACTCTTGGTGTATTATTAGAATACTCTATGCAAATGAATTATACTTTTCATATTTGATACTTAAATAGGAACTCGTCTTGGAATTACTTTAATTTTTTTTGTCGCCACCTGATACATTTTTATCAAATGTTTGTGACCAACATATGCCCATCGTAATTGTTGATATTGTGGAATGCGAAGAACTATAAAGCACACTAAAACCATCAAGTGCTGCCCCTTGGTATGCACCTCTGAAATGACAGTGATCTCCGCGTTCGGTGCTCGGTCTTTCCTGGAAATGAAAACAACACGGACTGCGTATCTACACTACAAATGAAGGCAGAGGCTTGGTAATGCTGCTTCTACAAGTTTTTTATGTCATGGAAATGACTTAAGTCTGCTTCATCAACAGCTTGCAGCATCAGTAGATTAAAATCTATCTCTATACAAAGGACGCAGCAACTTGAGTAGTGGGTGCTTGTGAAGTGCACTTGAAGGTTTCATAGGCTAAGCGGTAGTTTGAGGTGCTCTGATGAACCTCGTCAGTTGATATGCAGCAAGGGAAGTCAAACGGTGTTCAGAATAAAGACACTTCGACCGTCAAAATTTTATCAGCAAACAGTCTAAGTATTCGTAGTAAAGTTCCCGAATTTACTGTCCTGCAGGAAAGTTTCCCCGCTCAAATTATTGTTGGGACAGAGATCTGGCGGAAACCCGAAGTGGAAAGCCCTGAGACATCTATCGAGTCGTGGAACGTACATCGGTAAGACAGATTAAAGGGAATAGGAGTGGGAGTGTTCATTAGAGTTGATAAAAATATTATCCTTACTGCGGTCGAAGTTGAGTGTGACAGTGAAGTTATCTGGTTGGGTATAGCAGGTTCAGGTGAAACAAGCTGAACTGTTGGATGTTTTTGCCGGTCACCAGATTCCGCTGCGACAGTTCAAGAGTCATTCAAAGAAAGTCTACGGTTAGTAGCTAATAAATACCCAGTTCATGCGATACTAGCTGGAGCCGACTTTAACCCACCGAAAATCGACTGGGTTGTATACGGATTCATTGCCGAGGTTACAGAGAAACATCGTGTGAAATACTTTTGAACACGTTTTCTGAAAACTATCATGTGCAGCTAGCTTGGAATGCAAATATTTTAGACCCTGTAGCTACAAATAGGCCGGACCTTACCATTATAGAAACGGATATTAGTTATTATGATGTCACTATAGAACCTATGATTACGAAAGTTTCTAAATCAGGCAAGACGGCTAGGAAAGTGTTTCTGATAGATAAAGCTGATAAACTGTTATTAACATCTTTCTTGGATAGTAAGATGGGTGTAGAGGAATTATGGACAAAGTTTAAGCAGGTTGTAAATCGTGTTCTGGATAGTTATGTGAATAGTAAGTGGATGAAGGGTGGAAGCGATCCACCATGGTTTAATAACGAAGTTCGGAGGATACTGAGGAAGCGGAATCTGTTGCACTTTCTGTTAAAAAGAAACGCACAAATCACGACAAGCGAAGGTTACTGGAGGTTCGAGCTTCTGTGAAAAGATCTACGCGCGAAGCATACAACAACTACTATTCTCACACTTTAGCAAAAGACCTGGCAGAGAGCCCGAGATAATTCTGGTCTTACGTAAAATGGCTAAGCGGGTCAGAGGCTTCCATACAGTCCCTCGTTAAAGACTCCGGTGTGGCAGCTGAAGACAGCAAAAAGAAAACGTACGTTTTAAATCGCACTTTCAAGTAGTAGTTCACGCAGGAGAGTCGTACAAATATACCGACGTTTGACCATCAGAAAGACTCCCGTTTGCATTTTGGAAAAAACGATTTGTCTATGGAGTGCTTGATTGATTATTTTGTAAATTTTTTTTTGTTTATTTATAAATACAATCACATGTTTATGACACAATCATAACCGGTTTCGGCCATACAATGACCATCTTCAGATGCTAAAGGCGGCATACACTGAACACAGGTTCATGCGTTGTCAAATTCTGTTTTCCCGTATGTACGACACAGTTACAAGCACAACTCATGTAGAGAAAGATATGAAACATTTGAAAGAAAATAAATGACCAGGTCCGGATGGAACCTCAATTCGGTTTTACTGAGAGTATGACATTGGCCCCTTACCTAGCCTGCATTTATCGCAGGTCTCTCGCCCAGGACGAAGTCTCAAACGACTGGAAAAAAGAAAAATGATTCCAGTATATAAGAAAGGTAAAATAACGGATACGTAGACTTAACGACCAATATCTCTAACTTCGGTTAGCTGCAGCATCCTTGAACATATTCTCAGTTAGAATATAACAAACGTTCTTGAGACCGAGAAATTTATGCCCAAGAATCAGCATGGTCTTAGAAAGCATCTTTCATACGAAACTCAGCTTTCACATGAAATGAAGCAAGCAATGGATGAAGGGCAAAAGGCACATTACATATTTCTAGATTTCCGGAAAATATTTGACATAATGCCCCGTTACAGACTGTTAACGAAGATACGAGTAAAAGGAATAATTTTGCAGACATGTGAGTGGCTCGAAGATTTCTTAAGTAATTGAACCCAGTACGTTACACCCGACGGGAAGTGTTCGTCAGAGACAATGGTATCGTCAGGAATGCGCCAGGCAAGTGATATAGGTTCAAAATGGTTCAAACGGCTCTGATCACTATGGGACTTAACATCTGAGGTCATAAGTCTCCTAGAAGTTAGAACTACTTAAACCCAACTAGCCTAAGGTCATCACACACATCCATGCCCGAGGCAGGATTCGAACCTACGACCGTAGCAGTTTCGCAGTACCGGACTGAAGCGCCTAGAACCACCCGGCAGCAGCTGCTGGCAAGTGTGATAGGACCACTGCTGTTCTCTATGTACAAAAATGATTTGGTGGACAGGGTGGGCAGCAATCTGCGGTTGTTTGCTGATGATGCTGTGGTGTACGACAAGGCGTCAAAGTTCAATGACTGTAGGAAGATACGAGACGACCTAGACAAAATTTTCCCTTGCTGTGACGAATGGAATCTAGCTCTAAATGTGGAAAAATGTGAGCTAATGCGAATGAGTAGGAAGAAAAAAAAACCGTAATGTTCGGAGTCAGTTCTACAAGTGCCCAGGTTGACGCAGCAAAGCTGTTTAAATATCTGTGCGCAATGTTGTAAAGCAATATGAAATGCAACGAGCATGTGAGAACTGTGGCAGGGAAATCGAATGGTCGACCTGTGTTTATTGGGAAAATTTTAGGAAAGAGTGGTTCACCTGTAAAGGAGATATCATATAGGACGCTGGTGGGACCTATTCATGAGCACTGCTCGATTGTTTGGGATCGGTATCAGATCGGTTTGAAGGAGGACATCGAAGAAATTCCGAGGCGGGATCCTAGATTTGTTACCGGAAGATTAGAGTAACTCTTGTTACGGAGATGCTTCGGGAACTCAAATAGGAATCCCTGGAGGGAAGGAGACGTTATTCAAGAAACACTATTGAGATAATTTAGAGAACCGACATTTGACGCAGGCTGCCAAACGATTCTACTGCCGCTAAGATACACTGCGCGTAAGGACCACGAAGATAAGACACACGAAATTAGGACTCATACGTTGGCATATAGACAGTCGTTTCTCCATCGCTCTGTTTGCGAGGGGAACAGAAAAGATAATTAGTAGTGGTACAGGGTACCCTCCGCCAAACGCCGTACTGTGGACGCTGCATATCTAAGTAGATGTAAAAGATTGTGTTTTGTAATATACAGTGGTACAACGCTATACTTTTTGCTACTGCCTTCCCCAGTACCCCCCACCATACCCCCCCACCCGCTTCAGAATACTGGAAGCTGTAGATGTTTGCAGACTTGTCTTCTTCATGTTTCTAGAAATTACGAAATGACAGAGCTCTGTATGGAACAGTATTTCGGTTCAAATGGTTCAAATGGCTCTAAGCACTATTGGACTTAACATCTGAGGTCATCAGTCCCCTAGACTTCGAACTACTCAAACCTAACTAACCTAAGGACATCACACACATCCATGCCCGAGGCAGGATTCGAACCTGCGACCGTATCAGCCGCGTGGTTCCGGACTGAACGGCCTAGAATCGCTCGACCACAGCAGCTGGATAACAGTATTTCGGGAAAGTATTCTTTCATTAACACTTCACTGACGTTAATATTTTTTCAATAACATTTAAGTTCAATTGAATTATTTCCTTCAATGTCCAGCAATAAGCGCGGATTCGGAGTTTCCAGGTTTTTATTTTCTATTTTAATTTTCTTTTTTACCTCCGAATTCGCTCTGTGACACTGGTTTAGCATCATTCAGTGGAGGACTGTGTTAGATACACATTCTTTGTAGAGAGATACATTAATTTTTGTATGGCATGTCTCTGGCAAGGGGATGTTGGAGGCTACCGGACAACTGATCGTAGTGGTGTAGTTAATTTGATACACTTTAGACTAAAAAAAATGAAATGAGCCATCCAATAAATGTATAAAATGTCTAGCTTTATGAAATCCATGCCTATTATCTACTCCACCACTGCACATACACCTTCTAAGAATTGACGTAGCAGCAAACCATTTAAGATAATCTAATGTAACGATTTCTGCTGCTGGGTCATCCAACGGAATAATAATATATAATATTATTAGGTTGGTCGATTAAAATTTGGCCTATCGAGTTGATGGTCTTATACAGATTCTCCACAAGCATTGCTGCTGCATCTTCTTCTTGTAGATTTTTCCCACTAGATCAGACTGCAGACACTATACTGTCGAATCTGGATAACTACAAAAGAACTGCAGGTTCTGTAATAGTAAATTAGAGAAAAAGATAGATATAACAAAGTTGTTTGAACGATAGACTACATAAGTAGAAGAGGAATACCTGCTTATTTCCAGAATTTCCGACTCTCAACTGCTTTTTTGTGCAGAATCTCCAGCAACTGAATCATATTTCCAGAGGCTCAAAAGAATACGCGCGCTCAGCTCTGAAGTTAACGCAGGAATGACTTGTGTGAGTTAATGCTCTGCTTTTTATACCCTCAATCTCCCTGCAAAATAGTTGGTGGGGATCCCCCTGGAAATTTCATTGTTGTATCAGAACTTGCGTACAGATGTTCCAGAGATTCTACACCACACCGAAGATTCTGTAACAATGAATGAAAAGGAAGCACGTAGACACAAGAAAACACAAATAAAAAACGGAATACTGCGTAAGCAGACGAAATTTCATGATGAAAAGAGAAGCTTACTTACATTTTTTTCTAGAGAGTTTTCACACTTTTCAAAATTTCTGAAAATGCGTAAAGAGTTTTCACACTTTGCGATATTTTCGACTCCACTTGAGAGATGTGGATAGTTCAGATAATGAAGCTCAAATGATGTGTGATCTGGATGCCGCCTTTTACATCCTCTATCTCTCCTTGTCCCCGAAAGGCTTCTGAGCACTTCCTAAGGCTGCTGAAACAGTGATCTTACCTTGTCTGTACAATCATACGTTTTGTAAGCATGTTTCCAGAAAAAAAACATCAATTATGTCTCTTCCTGACAGAATGGTGGCTGTGATTTGTTTCTCACAAGAAAAAGTGACTTGAGACTCGTTCCCACAGGTTTGTTAGGGCTTATTGCACTCAGCTTCTCCTTACCGCATGTCTGTAGAATCAGAGGTGTGTTCGACACTAAGATCTTCTCCTCAAAGATTTTCTACAGCATATCGCACTCAACTTCTCCAGCGTGCTAGTCTTTCGAAGTTGAGGAGACACTCTACACTAGAAAACATTAGTGGTAGACCAGTTTTAAAACAGAAATATTTATTTATATTATTGCAAGAAATCCCGAGAGAGGGTTCCCATTAATGCTTGCATAATGATTCGGTGGGGCAGATTCTAGGTCTTATGAGTGACAGTAAGCTCGCCAGCATCCTTATGAAAAATAAGATCATGTATCTGCCTTGCTCCTTACCTAAAGACTGCCTCTGTCCTGAACGACTCAGATGATGATGCAGGGCTTGCACAAATTTTGCGAGACGTATGCAGTTGAGCCATCGTAAACGTATTAGTCAATAACCAAAGCTCTTCTTCAATAGATGTTACAGCAACATTGTAATATATATAAAAAAGCAGAGCTTCATCTGACGAAACGTCTTAGAAGCATAAACGGTTTGGTTAAGTTTATGTGGTGGCAGCTGCGTTAATCGCCAAACAGGGTTATCAAAGGAGTCATATTTGTAACTAAAGTCTAGTAGCCCTCGAAATGAGTGGACTTAATGTAGTCTCCAATAAGACAATCACAATGTAATCTCGATTTCGCTTATTTCCAAGACGCTTCTTTTCGGCATCCAATCAGTCCACATGTTCCAGACGTCAAAACCGCAGTAAATCTGCGGAGATGCCGGGAACTGAACCTTTTCGCAATTTGATACTGACTTGAGAGGTAATTTGATAGAGTTTTAGAACAATCTGATACAATTTTAGGGAAAGCTGGTGCACTTTCAAGATAATACAGCTTGAGGGGTAATTTGATACAGTTAGTGTGTATGTGAGACAGACAGAGAGAGAGAGAGAGGTACAGAGAGAGGGAGAGAGAGAGAGAGAGAGAGAGAGACGGACAGACAGACAGAGAGAAAGAGAGTTGGAGGAAGACGTAGAGGGAGGGGGAGAGAATAATTACTGTGAGAATGATCACAAGTGTGTGCAGTATTTTTTGACATATTAAGTAAATAGAGAAATGATTACTTTGAATGCCAGAAGTGTTTAAGGAGTACAGTATTCGACACATGAAATACAGAAAGAGATCACGTGTTTATAAAGAATAGACACTTCGACGTATGAAATACAGAAGTGGCATTTTAAATATTTGATTCATTGCTTTGTCTTTGGAATCATTTTTGGTATCACTAGCCTGTACCGAACATGTAACTGGGCTGAAATAAATGTTTGTTTACCATATCCACCACGCTGATAACGAAAACAAGAATTAAGAACTCGAATTACCTCTAGTTTCCAAAATACAGTGAGTTGCCATTAATTATAATTATATGTCAATGACATTCATTGTCAGCCCCTTCCCATATTGGCTTCGAAATCCTGCTGATGGTATATACAGTGATGAAGCTTCAGGCAAAAATGTTTATGTGCATTTTGACACTAGTTTTAGCCCGGACTCGTAGCAATAAGGGGAAAGGGAAGAGGAAGGGAAGAGTGGAGCATGTTTAACTTAAACTGCAGTTTCAGTCTGTTACAATCTGTGTTCTGTTCGTGTGCTGGAATAATGTGTTATTGAAGTGCAGTTATTGCGTGCGGTCATTGTAATTTCTGTGTTTCAAAATGCCTCGCAAATGCGCAAACAGTTGAAAATGTTTGCTACATTTGCGGACAGGCTACACTGAAATTTGAAAGGAGGCCAATAACGCCATATATTAGGAAGGCGTACAGACTGTACTTTGCCTGTGAAATTGGGGAGCAGGACAGGCCCTGAGCTCCTCATTTGAGTGGCCTATGTTATGTCTCGAGTCCTCATTAGTGGTTGAAACGTAAAAACATCTTCCATGGGCTTTTGCTATACGTACGATCTGGCGAGAAGCATCAAACCACGTGAATGTTACTTTTGTATGGATGCTCCATTAACAAATGTTGTTTCCAAGAAGAAGAAGTCTTCGTCGACATATCCTAGCATACCGTAGGCCATGCGAAGAGTGCCTCACGGAGAAGGACTGCCGGCTCCTATTCCACCTGACTGTGATATTGACGAGGGTGGTACTGAAACCAGTGATACACCATCACGTTTTAAATCCAGTTTTTCGGAAGATTCTGATTCTGTGAGTAACGATGAGAGTTCATAATTCAGAAAATAACACAGAGTGCACTTAATGACCGAGTGAGAGATCTGGAATTGATGAAGATAAAGGTGAACCATTGGCGTCAAGACTACAACTGTGTAATACACTATTAGCCATTAAAATTGCTACACCACGAAGATGACGTGCTACAGATGCGAAATTTAACCTACAGGAAGATGATGCTGTGATAGGCAAATGATGTGCTTTTCAGAGCATTCACACAAGGTTGGCGCCGGTGGCGACGCCTACAACCTGCTGACATGAGGAAAGTTTCCAACCGATTTCTCGTACACAAACAGTAGTTGACCGGCGTTGCCTGGTGATACGTTGTTGTCATGCCTCGTGTTAGAAGGAGAAATGCGTACCATCGTTTCTCACTTTGATAAATTATCGTACCGCGACATTGCTGCTCGCGTTGTCGAGATACAATGACTGTTAGCAGAATATGCAGTCGGTGGGTTCAGGAGGGTAATACGGAACGCCGTGCTGGATCCCAACGGCCTCGTATCACTAGCAGTCGAGATGACATGCATCTTATCCGCATGGCTGTAACGGATCGTGCAACCACGTCTCGATCCCTGAGTCAACACATGGGGACGTTTGCAAGACAACAACCATCTGCACAAACAGTTCGACGACGTTTGCAGCAGCATAGACTATCAACTCACAGACCATTGCTGCGGTTACCCTTGACGCTGCACCACAGACAGGAGCGCCTGCGATGGTGTACTCAACGACGAACCTAGGTGCACCAATGGCAAAACGTCATTTTTTTAGATGAATCCAGGTTATGTTTACCGCATCATGATGGTCGCATCCGTGTTTGGTGACATTGCGGTGAACGCACATTGAAAGCGTGTATTCGTCATCGCCATACTGGCGTATCTCCCAGCGTGTGTTACGACCCGTGGCTCTACCCTTCATTCAATACCTGAGAAACCCTACATTTCAGCAGGATAATGCATGTCAGCATGTGGCAGGTCCTGTACGAACCTATCTGGATAAAGAAAATGTTCGACTGCTGCCCTGTCCAGCACATTCTCCAGATCTCTCAACAACTGATAAGGTCTGGTCAGTGGTGGCTGAGCAATTGGCTCGTCACAATACGCCAGTCACTACTCTTAATGAACTGTGGTATCGTGTTGAAGCTGCATGGGCAGCTGTACGTGTACACGCCATCCAAGCTCTGTTTGACTAAATGCCAAGGTGTATCAAGGCCATTATTACGGCCAGAGGTGGTTGTTCTGGGTACTGATTTCTCAGGACCTACGCACCCAAATTGCGTGAAAATGTAATCACATGTCAGTTCTAGTATAATATATTTGTCCAATGAATACCCATTTATCATCTGCATTTCTTCTTGGTGTAGCAATTTTAATGGCCAGTAGTGCATGTGTTGATAAGACTGTAAATGTGACTGAGTTCCTTAACAGTAATACCCCATTCCTTTCATTTTTCGAAAGTGAAAAGAACTTGGTATTTTGTAGCGGTGTAGTGTTCGGAGGAGATTGTTCATCGACTCCTCCAAAGTAAGTCTCTAGTGTGTGCTACTGGATAATGGCAACGTGCTACCGTCGATTCCGATTGGATATGCACCTTCCGTTAGAGAAACATATGATAATATGAAACGTTATTGCGATAGGACTATGACAAGTTTAAATGACGGATTTCCGGGGATCTGAAAGTCGAAGGCATATTGCTTATGCTCTGGGATAGCTGCGCCAAAGTACTTCATTATAAAAAGAAAGAATGGGCTAAGCGTTCATCATCTGAACGAGGATCTCGCAATGTTATGCACGAAGCACTTGTCGAATCCAAGAACATAATTGTCCCTGCTCTTCATATAAAATTGGGCCTAATGAAAAACTTCGTTAAGGTGTTGGACAAAACTGAGGAAGCATTCCTCTATTTTCGTTACAAATTTTCATGTCCTAGTCAGACGAAAATGGAAAAGCGGATTTTCGTGGGTCCCCAGATACGTAAACTATAAAATGATGGGCATTTCGACACCATCCTGAAAGGTGATGAAAAGTTAGCTTGGGATGCCTTTGATCGAGAGTCAACAAACTTTCTAGGAAACAAGAGGGCAGCGAACTAGAAGGATCTGGTGGCAAATCCTCTGCACTACTTCAGTACGCTGGAGTGCACCATAACCTTAAAGCTAAATTTCCTGGATTCCCATTTGCACTTCATTCCCGACAGCTGTGGTGCTGTAACAGACAAGCACGGAGAACACTCTCAGCAGTAAATTTCGAACATGGAAATATTAGGGAAAATGGAGTACTATTAATGCTCGACACTAATCAGCGAATCACGAACAGAAAACTACAGACTACAGGCGGAGCGGTTGGGTCTTCAGTGATCTCTCTCCAAGGGTTACCACCAAGTTAAATGCGTGCATAAGCTTATACAGGCAATACCGTAAAACTATCTTCAAAACGACAGCCAATTCTATATTACATTAACTTTTACGTTATCAGCGCAACTGAAAAATAACGTTTAGTTGTTCTCATGCTATTTACAGAAAAAAAGTAAAATTTTGTTGCCTAGTGTATCACGCCAGAGGTGTGTTTATGTATACTGTCATCTTCGCCTTTGGGCGGAGGTAGTGTGGCTTTACACTACATTAATCATCATAATTATAATATTACGCTGGAGGTATAATAATATCTTTTGGAAAAAAAGGAATATATTTCAAAGAAATAAATGTTGTCTTTCAAGAAAATAATGCAATATATATGACGGTAGTATCTGTTCCCGAAAGAACACATACCGTGGATGACTATGCAGCTTTGCTAGAAATGAAATGATAATTAAATGGACATCCTAGCTGCAAACAGGCGTTGATGTACTTTCATTGGGGACATGTTGAAAATGTGTGCCCCAACCGGGACTCGAACCCGGGATCTCCTGCTTACATGGCAGACGCTCTATCCATCTGAGCCACCGAGGGCACAGAGGATAGTGCGTCTGCAGGGACTTATCCCTTGCACGCTCCCCGTGAGATCCACATTCCCAACATGCCCACACCACTACATTCGTAGTGCGCCTAATAGATGTTTGCCCATCATACTCATTACTCGTGGCAGATTAATATACCAAGTCCCGTACGAGTTCGGGCATAGCGTGCCCTCGGTGGCTCAGATGGACAGAGCGTCTGCCATGTAAGCAGGAGATCCCGTGTTCGAGTCCCGGTTGGGGCACACATTTTCAACATGTCCCCAATGAAAGTACATCAACGCCTGTTTGCAGCTAGGGTGTCCATTCAATTATCATTTCATTTCTAGCAAAGCTGCATGGTCATCCACGGTATGTGTTCTTTCGGGAACAGATACTACCGTCATATATAGTTAAAATATGGCTTCCCGGCCAGTGACCTTCTTGTGTGAACGCACACGCTATGCCCGAACTCGTACGGGACTTGGTATATTAATCTGCCACGAGTAATGAGTATGATGGGCAAACATCTATTAGGCGCACTACGAATGTTGTGGTGTGGGCACGTTGTGAATGTGGATCTCACGGGGAGCGTGGAAGGGATAAGTCCCTGCAGACGCACTATCCTCTGTGCCCTCGGTGGCTCAGATGGATATAGCATCTGCCATGTAAGCAGGAGATCCCGGGTTCGAGTCCCGGTTGGGGCACACAATTTCAACATGTCCCCAAAGAAAGTACATCAACGCCTGTTTGCAGCTAGGGTGTCCATTTAATTATCAATTAATGCACTGTTTGACTTTTAAATCGAACAGTCACAGAGTGACTCAAGGAGTAAAATGAGTGCTGCGCACATTCAGATTCAGTTTATTACCTATATATACGTTTTATTGTGTTTAACAGAAGATTTCTTTCACTGAAACAGGTACAGACATCTGCTCCCAGACTCTGATTCAAAGACATTTGTGTGGATGATGGTTTTAAATTTCAGCAACTGGCGTGGATTAACAATGAAAAGTCCAGAAAAGCAGAAGAAGGTAAGGTTGAGGAAATCAGTTCTTGCTTGCGAAAGATAGGCAATGAAGCGAGTATGTAAAACCAACAAAATTTTAAATAAAAAAAAAAGGTTCATTCGGAAGTCAACTTCTCCACGAAAAGGTGGGGTGCCAGTTTCGAGTCAAAGCCCGGTTAGCACACAGTTTTAATCGGTGAGAAAGTTTCAAATAAGTACACACTCCTCTCTAGAATTAAATTTCATTCTACATCTCTGCCTCAGCTAAGAACATACTACTCATTGTACTGAGTCCAGGTAAAATTGTGCACCAACGAAACAGCTTAATAGAGTAAGTTCTGAAATGAGGTAGAAAATCAGTTGTAATGAATCTAAACTAATGTCTTAGCAACTTATCCACAAATGCAGTACAGGTCATGACTACTTGTGGCAAATGAAGACAACGACTTAATGCACAATGTAAGGAATAAGAAGAACCAAAATAGCCTAGAATTTTCAAAACTAAGCTTCTGAGGAAATTTCAAAAGAAAACTCGCAATCGGTATGTGCCGCCTGACTTAAGGCAAAGAGACGCTGAGTTTGTGATAGAAAAACTGAGGCTCACCCATCGATGTATGACGAGATTTCTAGGAACGACCGGAAAACAAGCAGGTGCACTGGAGAACAGATGGAGTGCGAGATGTAAATACAGCTGTAGTGAATGAAACGTGAATGGATAAATGGCGCATGAAATGAGAAAATTCTTTTCTGGATTCCGCAAAAGAAGGAAAAACCAATATAATTACCCTATGTGAGGTGAGTAGATGACGCAATAAAACATGCAGGGACAAAATCAGTGAGTAAAGTGGAATACTATGCTGTGTGGAGAAATCTTCAGTATATTTTCATTCAGGCAGCGGATATCATATTTCTGCTAATGTTCCTGATGGTGATGATGACGAAATTACTATTGGAGTCGAAGATGAGGCATATGTATGTATGTACTTCACTGAATTAGAGTTGCGAAATAGCAGAGACGACCATCCCATGGACTGTGGATGAATGAAGCTAGATGATTTGCTGAGAGATGATGGCCACGTCTTCCTGAAACAATGCTGCTATTTCGTCTCGATTCCTTACTTAGCGTAAGTTGCTGGATGTTGCAAAATTTCCAGAGATGCGTGTCTGAGCCCATTTATGGTACTCCTTGTATGACATCTTGGGCTGACGTGTGGCAGGACGTCAGTAATGGGTAGTGAAGTTCTCTTGGAACGGAAGCCAATCAGTTCTTGGCCAGCGCAAGTTTTAAGGGGTGGAATTTGCTTCAATACTCGTGGCGATTTTGGAGTTGGGCAGGAGCAGTTCTAGACGGAGCGGCTTACTGATTTAGTTCACGAAATCGTTGCATGATTTTGCAAATAGGAAAAACATTGTTGTTGCAGTTTCTTGAGTTCACATCACTCTACCTGCGACATTTCGTTCGTGTATGATAAATCGTTCATTCTATTGACGGCTCGCGTGAACTGGTAGCCTGTGTTTTTCGAGTGAGTGTGAGCTTCACACACACGTGGCGAGTATACGTATCCAATCATTCATCATTCGTTACCGTATAAAGCTTACGTACCCTCTCTCAGGTGGAAGCAAGTAAATTAAATATGTTAGTTACGTTCTGCCGAGTATTACCATTGTAGCTGTGTTAATGATATTGGATAATTCTCTTTCTTTCTGCATCTAAGGCTCACATTTCCAAACAGTAGGTTCAATTATTTCTATGCCCCATGCTCTAAAGTTTCTTAAATTACCTTCACTATATCCTCCTGACAACATCATGGCTAGTGGACTTTCGCATTTTCTTTAAGGATATTGTATTTTGCCAATTAGTGACATCTTATATGTCAGTTTTGTTTATAAAATATTAACAAACAATTATAGGGACTTATAACAGGATGTGTGTAGATGTGACAGATTTTCCCAGAGAGGTATTCCGCATTTCGAGATTTAGCGCCTACTCCCACTTCAGAACCCTACAAGAAGCAGTGCCATGCATGATACTATTTAGCGGTACTTTTCTTTACAGATATCTCGTGCTTGTAGCTGAGTAGCAAAATCTCTAATCACTTTCAGTTTTGTGCCTTACAAAGTAAGTTGATGAGCACCGCGTACAACGATCAAATGCAGTAAATTTCTTTCAGTCATTGTCACATAATATATCTTAGAATGCTGTAGTAATATGCTTCTAATTTGCTCTCAGTGGAGAATTGCTTTTTGTTTGCTTTTCAGTAAACTCCTGTGGGTCTGCACATTAGACAAATTACACCCAGACACTCAATACATGGATGATTCGTACAGAGGAGAATGCAATAACACTGAAGTTCTTAACTGCGTGCTGCACATTTTGAGGCCGAACCATTTATGTATGTTGTAGGAAGTAATTTCGTTAACCACCACACGAGCGTTTCATTTAACTTACTTAAGTAAGATGATAATTTGAGGAAATGTGTAGGATTGGTTTTTAATTAGTAGTAGACGTCACACTGCTGCTGCTACTTCTGATGGAATTGGTGATGATGAAGTAAAGAGAGCATCATTCAGCAAAGAGAAATAAATTTCGTACTCAGTTCCTCATGTAGAGCGTATTAAAAAATAAGGAATACGCAGTAGCAGCATTGCTTGCACATCGAATTTTAATACATTGTAATTGTAGTGCCAACACATTGAAAGCTTTCTTTTGTATTCTGTAAGTTTACTTTCGAGTAAGAAGGCTATAAGGATTTCTGCTCGGATATGCTTGTATATTTTACAGGATAATATTCCAATTTGATCAGGCTACAGTTATAATTGATTAATGGTTTGTTTCACTGCAAAATACAGTTCCTTTCAGAAGTTTGACCTTAAAAAGTACGTACGTTTTTAGAACAGATTCCAGCAATGTTTTAAAATTAATGACCAAGACAGCCTGTTCAGCCGTAATGAATTCGGAGTAAGCCACGGTTTCCCAGTGGCATCAGGGCATAGTTTAAAAAGGGGCTTGCACTAGTTACTAATGATAATGTGGTAACGACGAGGATTGTGTGAGAACGTGATAAATCGGGTCACTTGTAACGAAGTACGAAGCTCGTTTAGTAGGCAAACTTGTCTCAAAGGCACGTTTACTCGAGGCTAGGCGCTTAAATTCACTGCTTTGCATCGCAGGCAGCAACGTTCTTAAGCGGGAGAGATGAGTTTTTGGATTCGAACGCAGAGGAAACTTTTCTCGGGATTTGGGTTAACCTGTGTGCCCGCAAAGAACGGCGGGACGAGAAAATTTTCCAGCGCCGGTGTCTCACGCGCCGCTTGGCCTGTATAACTGAGGCGTGTCGGGCCGTGAAGGGAATTTTCCTGCCCTCCTACGAGAGCGCAGAGGACGGCTGAATTGGTGCTGTGAGGGTGGGGAGAGGGTGCGGGTGGGGTTGGTTCCTGGAGACGCTCGCCTTGGCAGTCAGTAGATGCCGCCGAGGGCAGTCCGACGGCGCGGGAGGTAATGGCTTGTCAGCCAGCGGGTTGGCATGGGAGGGGGAGGTGGGTCTCGACTCGCGGCTCTGCTGATGTAGAAGTAACAGCTCCGAAAGCGGGTCAGAGCTTCAAAAGGGGTGATTCACACCCACCAATAGACGCTAATTTGTACAATTACTCCAGCAGGAGGGAAAACCTGCAGTGGAGATCGGAGAAGTGTAGTGTGCTGCTCAGATACGGACCTCCCTTTCTTTTCGTTAGAGTTTTTCGTCTACATGGGCTCTAGTGTACTCACTATTTGGCAAATTTGTTTTATCAGTTGGTTACAATTAAAGTGTGGCTATTCACGAATGTTAAGTGTGGGCATTAAGTATCTATAGGAGCGAAACTTGGTAGATATGGTAAAGAGTTAATACATAACCTATTTACTCTGGAAAACAGTAACTCCAATTTTGGCTATCATGTGGAAATCTGGAGCTGTACATCCTTTTATGCTTGTATCGAAGAGAATACTTAACGTTAGTCAGCAATATGGCTATAGAGATGAGAGACCGCGGGCTATTAGTGAAACTGTTTTGTGTGAATGGCAGTATCTACATTGCTGCATTGGGGGGGAGGTCTGAGGACAGGCACGATATCATTATGTAGTTTAAAGAAGATAATTATGAAATTCGAAAACGCGGTGAGCTTAGTGCGGCAGCTGGAAGAGGAAGGCGTCCTATCCAGGTGGAACTTGCTGATGAGGTGGCTGTTGCTCTACCTGGCCATGCAGCATATGTCCCGGGTCGTGCTAGTGTTTGTAACTTCCCCTTCCTAATCGGCCTACTGGACTGCGATATAACTGACTGTGATCCTGCATACCTACAGAAATTTTACTGTGAGTAAGGTTCTAGTTATCGAAGGAAAATAATACCGGTTAGTAGGAGGAAAGTGTATAACAAGACCTTCTGAAGGAAGAATCTGTCCTAAACATAATAAAAGTACTGACAATAATTAGAAATTGGTGGAATATAGAGTAATCGCTCACAAAGCACACAGGAGGGAAAGGGTACCACGTAATGCTTAATGCACAAAGTACTGATAATATAAAAGATACTGATTAGCTATAAAGGGGATAATTAATCTGTCGTGGGCCCAATAGGCCAAAGAATCTCCAGAATCTTAAGGAAGGTAATCGCAAAGAAATTGGAGCAAATAACACTGACATTGCAACAGAAGGTCGTCGCACTTTTCCACAATCCAACAGTCCACGAGAAAATAAACGAACCAGAAAGCACTGAGATTGCAGATACTTATTCAGAAATACTAAACTTTGAAGGTAAAATTGTATGAAGTTACTGGTTAAATAAAGAACTGGTTCAACTTAAACTTCGTTACGTGAAAAATACCTCAGTGTAAAGTAATTTAAATTTTGAAAAAGGCAAGCAGTTTATTTTTGATTATTGAAAGACTGAATTGAACTTACTTTAAGCAACTGGTTAAATGACTTTACTTTCTATATAACAACAATAAAATACATACCCAGCCAGCAGAAGTTAATCGCTAAGCTAAATACGGAATAAACGAAACAGCACACTTTCGATTTGTGCTGCATCATTATTTGTTATTTTTGCCAGTGAAATTTTATGTTCATTTAAGTGAATAAAGTTAATCCTCAAAATTTCAAATTAGATAAGCATCTTTTATGCAATACAAGACAGAGTAGTTACTGCCGCGCGGAGTGACCGCGCGGTTAGAGGCGCCATTGCACTGATTGCGCTGCCCCTTCCGCCGGAGGTTCGAGTCCTCTCTCGGGCATGGGTGTGTGTGTCGTTCTGAGCATAAGGTAGTTTAAGCACTGTGTAAGTCTAGGGGACATGTGGCCTGTAATTAAAGAAGTGTCATGATGATCTCTCCATTGGCAAAAGATTCCGGAATAGTCCCCCATTCGGATCTCCGGGAGGGGACTGCCAAGGGGCAGGTTACCATGAGAAAAATATTGAATAATCAACGAAAGGATAACATTCTACGAGTCGGGGCGTGTAACGTCAGAAGCTTGAACGTGGTAGGGAAACTAGAAAATCTGAAAAGGGAAATGCAAAGGCTCAATCTAGATATAGTAGGGGTCAGTGAAGTGAAGTGGAAGGAAGACAAGGATATCTGGTCAGGTGAGTGTCGGGTAATATCAACAGCAGCAGAAAATGGTATAACAGGAGTAGGATTCGTTATGAATAGGAAGGTAGGGCAGACGGTGTGTTACTGTGAACAGTTCAGTGACCGGGTTGTTCTAATCAGAATCGACAGCAGACCAACACCGACAATGATAGTTCAGGTATACATGCCGACGTCGTAAGCTGAAGATGAACAGATAGAGGAAGTGTATGAGGATACTGAAAGGGTAATGCAGTATGTAAAGGGGGACGAAAATCTAATAGTCATGGGCGACTGGAATGCAGTTGTAGGGGAAGGAGTAGAGGACCAGGTTACAGGAGAATATGACCTTGGGACAAGGAATGAAAGAGGAGAAAGACTAATTGAGTTCTGTAACAAGTTTCAGCTAGTAATAGCGAATACCCTGTTCAAGAATCACAAGAGGAGGAGGTATACTTGGAAAAGGCCGGGAGATACGGGAAGATTTCAATTAGATTACATCATGGTCAGACAGAGATTCCGAAATCAGATACTGGATTGTAAGGCGTACCCAGGAGCAGATATAGACTCAGATCACAATGTAGTAGTGATGAAGAGTAGGCTGAAGTTCAAGACATTAGTCAGGAAGAATCAATAAGCAAAGAAGTGGGATACGGAAGTACTAAGGAATGACGAGATACGTTTGAAGTTCTCTATCGCTATAGATACAGCAATAAGGAATAGCGCAGTAGGCAGTACAGGTGAAGAGGAATGGACATCTCTAATAAGGGCCATCACAGATGTTGGGAAGGAAAACATAGGTACAAAGAAGGTAGCTGCGAAGAAACCATGGGTAACAGAAGAAATACTTCAGTTGATTGATGAAAGGAGGAAGTACAAACATGTTCCGGGAAAATCAGGAATACAGAAATACAAGTCGCTGAGGAATGAAATAAATAGGAAGTGCAGGGAAGCTAAGACGAAATGGCTGCAGGAAAAATGTGAAGACATCGAAAAAGATATGGTTGTCGGAAGGACAGACTCAGCGTACAGGAAAGTCAAAACAACCTTTGGTGACATTAAAAGCAACGGTGGTAACGGGAATTCCACTGTTAAACGCAGAGGAGAGAGCAGGTAGGTGGAAAGAATACATTGAAAGCCTCTATGAGGGTGAAGATTTGTCTGATGTGATAGAAGAAGAAACAGGAGTCGATTTAGAAGAGATAGGGGATCCAGTATTAGAATCGGAATTTAAAAGAGCTTTGGAGGACTTACGGTCAAATAAGGCAGAAGGGATAGATAACATTCCATCAGAATTTCTAAAATCATTGGGGGAAGTGGCAACAAAACGACTATTCACGTTGGTGTGTAGAATATATGAGTCTGGCGACATACCATCTGACTTTCGGAAAAGCATCATCCACACAATTCCGAAGACGGCAAGAGCTGCCAAGTGTGAAAATCATCGTACAATCAGCTTAACAGCTCATGCATCGAAGCTGCTTACAAGCATAATATACAGAAGAATGGAAAAGAAAATTGAGAATGCGCTAGGTGACGATCAGTTTGGCTTTAGGAAAAGTAAAGGGACGAGAGAGGCAATTCTGACGTTACGGCTAATAATGGAAGCAAGGCTAAAGAAAAATCAATACACTTTCATAGGATTTGTCGACCTGGAAAAAGCGTTCGACAATATAAAATGGTGCAAGCTGTTCGAGATTCTGAAAAAAATAGAGGTAAGCTATAGGGAGAGACGGGTCATATACAATATGTACAACAACCAGGAGGGAATAATAAGAGTGGACGATCAAGAACGAAGCGCTCGTATTAAGAAGGGTGTAAGACAAGGCTGTAGCCTTTCGCCTCTACTCTTCAATCTGTACATCGAGGAAGCAATGATGGAAATAAAAGAAAGGTTCAGGAGTGGAATTAAAATAAAAGGTGAAAGGATATCAATGATACGATTCGCTGATGACATTGCTATCCTGAGTGAAAGTGAAGAAGAATTAAATGATCTGCTGAACGGAATGAACAGTCTAATGAGTACACAGTATGGTTTGAGAGTAAATCGGAGAAAGACGAAGGAAATGAGAAGTAGTAGAAATGAGAACAGCGAGAAACTTAACATCAGGATTGATGGTCACGAAATCAATGAAGGAATTCTCCTACCTAGGCAGTAAAATAACCAATGACGGACGGAGCAAGGAGGACATCAAAAGCAGACTCGCTATGGCAAAAAAGGCATTTCTGGCGAAGAGAAGTCTACTAATATCAAATACCGGCCTTAATTTGAGGAAAAAATTTCTGAGGATGTACGTCTGGAGTACAGCATTGTATGATAGTGAAACATGGACTGTGAGAAAACCGGAACAGAAGAGAATCAAGCATTTGAGATGTGGTGCTATAGACGAATGTTGAAAATTAGGTGGACTGATAAGGTAAGGAATGAGGAGGTTCTACGCAGGATCGTAGAGGAAAGGAATATGTGGAAAACACTGATAAGGAGAAGGGACAGGATGATAGGACATCTGCTAAGACATGAGGGAATGACTTCCATGGTACTAGAGGGAGCTGTAGAGGGCAAAAACTGTAGAGGAAGACAGAGATTGGAATGCGTCAAGCAAATAATTGAGGACGTAGGTTGCAAGTGCTACTCTGAGATGAAGAGGTTAGCACAGGAAAGGAATTCGTGGCGGGCCGCATCAAACCAGTCAGTAGACTGATAACCAAAAAAAAAAGTCTAGGGGCCGATGACCTTAGCAGTTTGGTCGCTTAGGAATTCACACACATTTGAACATATTGAGAGTAGTTACTGAGGCAGAAAATTTAGACTGAATCTGGTCATTACCCAACAAACGAAACTGGCAGTAAATAGTTAATCGATTTTCATATTCTTACTGCATGGAAGGGAAAGGGACACTGCTTGGTGATGTCTGAGGACAATGACAACGCAGGTGCCCTACAAGCTTTAACTTTCACAGGTTATAATTCAAGTCAGTCACGCTTTATGAATAAATCCATTGGGTAATGCTTCTACAAAGTTATATTGTTTCACTTAAGAGTCTTGCCATGTTGTAGCTGTGCGGATGACGAAGAATGTAGCCGACGACAATGCTGAGTTGCCGCTGTTGCAGCTGCTACTGATTGAGAACCCCGAGTCGTCTCCAGAGCTACGGATGATTATGGAACAGGCATTAGTTTGAATGGCAGCTTCCTCCACTCCTACAATGCTCTCAGTACTCGAGGATTACAAATGAGGTGTGGCTACACTGAGGCGATCATAGCTGCACACCAGGCCTGCGGGATCGCCCAGCAAACACTTCCGCACTCTTTCATCACTCAAGCTGCTCTCTTTCCTCTCTGCTCACAGCGTGACTGAGACTCTTCATACGCAAAGGTAAACAACGGCACAGTTACTGCCATTTCGTATTTGCTATCGATACATTAAAATGAATTTTCCTGGGCTATTACCCAGCAATTTATATTATTTAAGTTATAATTACAATCAGTTATATACAGTTATAAATAAAGGTTACAGATTCATAATTAGTACTGCAGTACAAGTTATAAATGGATATTAAACGCCGTAAAATTTTGAATGGTGCAGAAGATTTTTTATCTGTATTTTCGGTGTCACATTCTCTTGAAGTGCCATGCAGATTGAGTGTTCCAAGGTCAACAGTACAGAAAGTTATGTGGTCTATCTTATACTGGTACCGGTACAATAGGCAGATGGTGCAACAACTGTAATCTCATCATCTGCAGCCATGTCCTGAATTTGCTCTTCGGTTCCTGGCACTGATCGAAACAGATGATATTGCTGCATAATATTCTGTGGAGTGATGAGGCACGTTTCACACAACAGGGTGCAGTAACACACATAACTGCCGAATTTGGGGTACTGTTAAACCGCTTGTTGTGCACAATGAACCCTAGCACTAGCCATATGTGACTTTGTGATGTGGATTCACAAGCACTTTTCTTCTCAGTGCGTCCTTCTTTGATGAAAATACACTCCGAGGGCCTGCCAGGTATACCGTGACGGCTGCGTGTTATCGAGACCTCCCTCTAAAACATGCAGTTTTAGCTTTGGAACGGCGCAGTTGTGTGGAAATCACTGTTTTCATTCCATATGGAGCAACATCTCATGTCATTCGCCCAGTGATAGATCTACTTAATGCAAGTTTCCACAAACATGTTAACTCCACAGGTTTTCCAGATGTATAGCTTGCAATAGTGTCGTATCTGAATCCATGTGTCCTTTGGCCCCGGGATTATATAAAAGAAAGCGTTTACCTGGGACATGTCCGACCTCTAACTGATGTGATGTCCAGTATAAAGGAAGCTGTTGCTTAAATTCCATCGGAAATGACGCGAGCAACTGTTAATTACATCGTTCTACAGATGCAGCATCTCATTGAAGGTTCCGGTTTTGATATTGAACAAATTGTGTGAGCGTCTATTAGTAATAAAATTAACGTTTTGCTTTTCTTACTTGTTTGACCTTTTCTGTCCACGTTCCGTTCCTAATCTATAAGATGTGGGAACATTTCTATATGCCTTTCCTGCATTCACAGGCCCCAGATTTCCACCTGGTGGCCAAAACTGTAACTAATTCTTTTTTTCAGTGTAGATCGATTCTGCCTTAACGCATTAAATTATCTAACAAATTTCGTTGCCATACAATAATTATAGTCCACACTGGACCTCTGTGAGTAGCTGCAAATTTAATTATAACCATCCATGTGCCCTTCCTTTCGCTGCAGCCATGATTTGTGTAAGGGAGGGTAGTCGCATGCACCACTAGTCTCTAATGTAAATAAACTTAGTTCTGTGTGTGATTGTAAATTAACAGTTTGTGTATCGTACTTTATGAGGCAGAAATGGGGGACCAGCCCAGCATTTCCCTACATGAGTGACAGGAACAGCCTAAAAGCTGCATTCAGTCTGATTGGTGCACCAGCCACGGTCCTTAATCCGCCGTGAGAATTAGTTTCGAATTTAGCTCACCTCCCTGCCTTGCAAGACAGAGCGCTGAGTGTTAAGTTATTCAGCTATACGAGCAAGTTACTTAAATACTCATGCTTGAGTAAAAAACAAGTAAGTTCATATACTGACTTCCGAGAAAAATTAAAGAAGTTATGTACTTTTCTTTATCTACTGCAAATAATTTGAGCTGCACACATGAAAAACTAGCGTTCACAATTTTAAAAACTATAATACACAGTATTAATCTTCCACTCTACTACATATCTAGCTATATATATCTGGATCCCGCTCCAGCTACTGCTGTATCTAGGTGCTGACGAGTTCTCTCCATTTGCCTCATTCCTGCTACCACTTTCCTTCCTCCACATGCTGCCATGTCACACCTCTCCTTTACACAGATATTCTTACTCCCGTTTTCCACCGTGTTGGGCCCCCTCTGGGTCTTTTTCCATCCATCTTTAGTTCTTCCATAATTTTGGGAAGTCTCTGCCCACGCATCCTCTTAACATGCTCGTACCATCTTAATCTCTTTTTTTCGATTTCTTCTCTGACACTTCCTTGCTTAAGGTCCTTTCTAATATCTATACTTTACTCCGTCCATTCTTGTTTTTCCCTTAACTGCTCTGAGGAATTTCATTTCCCCTGCTTGCAGTCTGCTCCAGTCCGATTCTGTCATTGTCCATGCTTCTCCTCCGTAGGTGACAATAGGGACGTAATAACTCATATACATAAGGAGTTCTGCTTTTTATGAAAATTCCTTATTCCAAATCAGGTGTTTCATTGTTTGGTAGAAATTGCGTTCCTTCTCTAACTTCCTATTAATTTCGTTAGTTATTCTTCCATCACTAGATATTTCACCCCCTATATTATTTAATTAATAATTGATTAAGAACTTACTTTCGGCTTCCTAGGCCATCGTCAAATAACTTAATACTTAACAGATCTTCCACACAAATTCAGCGAGAGTTCATAGCTGTGCAAAGATTTTTTTTTTCAAAAACATGTGCAATTTTAGACTACATCATGAAACGCGTACGTTTCATGGGCAGCGATGGTGAGGCATGGTAAAATCTGTGACCAGAGAGTCTTGTCTGCGCTTGACTGCGCGAGAGTGCAGTTCAGTAGCAGTCTGTCAGTCTGTCGGCAATAGTAGTCGAGTGTAGTTGCGAAGAGCAGTCTGCCACTAGTGGTAGCCCAGAGCAGTCGGCGGGCGTCGGCACCGCAATGGTCGAGATTCAGGACAAGGTATATTATTAAGCAGCATTGCGCTCAGCTAACGATGTAAATTAACTGTAACTAATTTGTCCAAGAATCGCCCCCAATAATAATTTTGATATCAAAGCAATTTTTTAACAAAAGAATCATTCGATTTCCTTCCATTTCCTTTAAACAAAAGTTTCAATTAACTTCAAAAAAAATTTAATTATTGCGATGCATTTCCTCCAAGCTGTGGCGCAGAATAAGAGCAGATATTTCACATGCAGTTACACTAAGGTAAGAAATTAATTCTGATTTTTGCACAGGGCCAAAGACCGACATTTCGGTTTAATTGAGTTTTGATTATCACTGTACTTTCATTGTCATGGGATTATCTTTCATTATTTTATGGGAACTTATACTTGGGTCAGATTGCAAATTTTTATTTAATCATCTTTGTCATTAATATTTTTGCGGGAGCTTACACTTAGCTCTAGGTCCATTTCCATTTGAGTAAGATTAGACTTTCATTTTTGCGGGAGGTTATACTTGGCTCCATTTCTAATAATTATTGTCTTTTAAAATTACTGTGGGGAGGTTACACTTGGCGACACCCGGTCCAGGATCGTATTTCGTTGAGAATCTTTTGAAAAACAGTCAGATATCTGCTCTTATTGCTGAGATATAACTAGGATTTGGCGCAACGCTTTTACTAATTTGTGACTTTCTTTCCTCAGATCATCGGCAATTCGTTGCTCTGTTATATTTGTGTGTTGCTTTTGCATTGTGCTTATTTCTTTTTGAATAATTGTGACTATTGTGAAAATGCCGCGAAAGACTGTGAATAGTGTATCGCGAGGTATTTTGAATGAAATTACCGATTTAAACAACATGACCGATAGTAATTGTGATACGCAGTATAATGATGACAATCCTGCGTTCACCGACAATCACTGCGTTACAACCTCCAATGACGATTATTATCTTACTGATGAACAAACGAACTCAATTGTCTTCTCTGTTAATTTGACGACAATTGATGACGCGGGGCGTTCTGTTGGAATGAGCGCTGCCCAGGTTAACACACCCGGTTCGGAAAATTCAAGTAACGTGCAGAGAAATTTTTCTAATGAAAATGAACAGGATACACAAAGTACGACGGATTTATTTAATTCCGAAATAATGTCTGACAGTGTACATCCGACTGACAAACCTTTTTGTAAATCTCAGAATAACCAAATGGTTACAGAAAGCGAGACAATTCCAGATCCAGCATTAAACAGCACGGAGAATAGCGCCGGCAATTTTGGCTTGGATCAAATTATGGCATTTTTACGACAAATGGAGAAACAACAGAATGAAAGACAAGACAAAAATCACAAGGAACTTAGTGAACAGGTCAAACAACAGAGTGAAAAACAAGACAAACTTAGTGAAAAATTAGACAATAATGATGTAAATTTCAAACAACTTAGTGAACAAAACAGACAGTTAAATGAGAAATTAGACAACAATTCCAGGCAGCTTAGTGAACAAATTAGAGCCGTTGCCGCGCAGTGTCACGACACTAAGGAACAGTTACGCGAGGAAATCGAGGCTTGTTCAGAAAAAAGTTGCGAAGAAATTAAGTCTGTTGCTCAGGAATTAAGGGAATTGCAAACAGCTGCAACAGAAACACTCAGAGATGAAATTAGCGGAGTCGCTAAACAATGCTCTGAAAAGGCTATACAATTGCGCGACGAGTTTAAAGCAATGCCTGCAGAACTTTCGCGGACAATGGATGCTAAGATAGATGCGAAATTCGACCAACAGAACACATAGATTAACGAACGTCTTAGTCTTCACATACAAAACAGTGATACGCGTTTCCGCAAATTTATTGAGGATCAAAATAAAGTAAAACGCCAAGTAATGGAAACAATCACTGCACAGAGACAAGAAGACAAACGTAAAATGTTTGCGAAGGCGAAAACATATGTAGACAACAATATTGCCACAGTGTCCGACGAAATTAATACCATCAAACAGTCGAACACAGAATTACGTGATGAAATTTCTGATCTTAAGTCAAAAACAGACACATACACAACCGATTTTCAAACAGTGACCGATAGACTCGAACAATTAGAACTAACACAGGATTCCGATGTCGTCAAAGCTGACGTTAAAAAACTGAACGAAACTACACGTAATTAGCAAAAACAGATTAACGCCTCTGATTCTAAAACCGATGATCAGGTTAAAATACTGACTGAAAAATGTGATGAATTGGCCAGTCGTATTGACGTCATCGAAAGTACTAATGACAATAAATCAGATGATACTTCACCGGTTTCGTTTAGTCAAACACCTGAATTTCAAAATTTGCAGCAGACAATTAATGAGATTGATTCGTCTAATAACACGTTGCGCAGAAAGTTCTCAAGTTTACAACAAGAACTAACAGAGATGAAAAATATTTCGGTTAATAACACATCACAGCAGACGCCATTATTCGAACATTTGTCAGAGTCACGCAGCGCGTATAATTTGAGCAATTTACAGAGACTATGCGACTTAAAATCCAAAAAACTACGTGACTTAAAATCTGAAAAGCCACGCAACTTGAAATCCGAAATGACACAGACAAACAGATTCTCACACAAACCTGAACGTTTTCTCAAATTCAGTGACGAGAACGTACATTACGAGCAATTTTTATTTGTAAGAAAATCTAAGGAACTTAATAACAGCAGAGTACAGATACACGACTTAAACTGGTTACGTCGATTTATTTTTGTACTTTCAGCAGCTTGGTCTGTAACAGTGAAACAAACTTTGAACCTGATACGACAATTTGCTTTTGTATTTTCATTAACATTGCCTATAATGCAGAAACAGGAATTAGCAAGAATACAGCAGTTTGTGTTTGGAATTTTACCGACATTGCCTGGAACGCAAAAACTGAAATTTATTTGCAGTGCGTAATAGACCTCAGTGGATTCATTACGCTTTAATGAATATGTGCCGTAGCGAGCATAGGGCCCCGAGCTGTAGTAGTGATGTTTCATCTTTAGTTTTCTGCACTGCTGCCTTCTCTTCTACTATCCTTTATATCTATCAAAACAGCTCTTTAACTATTGCTCTATCTAGTATTAAGAAATAGGTAAAGAAAACACGATAAGACAAATTTTTACCGAATGTGACAATTTTCAGTAGGCACTCCTGTAATGACAACTACCGCCGTAATTGTAATAACAGATAAAATAGTAATCATCAGTATGTGTAAAATTTTTGGCAACAGGAACCACATTTTTGTAACAATAGATGTTTTCCACCACAACAGCATGAAAGTCAGCCGCTTAGCATACCTAACCAACAATGCAGTTTACAAGGTCAACCAAACTTTAATGTTTCGCCGCGTGCACGTATAGTCCCAGCTACAATAAATAGTAACACACAGCAGCAAAGAAATAACTACGTACAGACAACACACTATTTCAATTCCTGTCGCAATGCGCCGTATAGAAGTGACTATTATGACAGACGTAAAATTAACGAGCACAATTTTTCAGCGTACATTTCATTACAGTCAATCTTTTCAGCAGCAAGAATGTCAGCAACAACATATAATCATGAATGAAACAGTCAATAGGTGTCATCTATAGCGTAACACGTCGGTAAGAAATAACAGAGCAGTTCAAATAGTCGAAATGCCACAGCATCCTCTCGTAAATAACAGCACATACGACAGAATTTAACCGGATACAGCACAGATTGCATATTCCAGTAACGTAAGCAATACTTATTGACACGCAGAATTTTGTTCACGAGAATGTTATTTGAAATATGCTTTGTTGAATGCACCACTTTTATCGCACCCAGATCTTACTCGAAATTTTTCCATTGCCACCGACAGTTCCAACACCGCTTTAGGCGTACATATTTTCCAGGAAATTGAAGAAGATGGTTCTACAGTAATTAAAAACATCGCATTTGCAAGTCGTATTCTATCACCTGCTGAGCGAAATTATTCCGTTACTGAACTTGAAACGTTATGTGTTGTATGGGCTTTTACGAGATTTCGACACTTTCTTTATGGCAGACACACGACCGCTTACACAGATCACAGAGCGATACAGTTTTTACTTTCGGCTAAATTCACACACGATAGATTAAGCAGATGGAAGCTATATTTACAGGAATTTGATTTTACAATAGTTCACATTCCCGGCACACAAAATGTAATAGCAGATGCACTATCGCGTTCTCTCAGCAACAATCAGCAAGACGTAGCAACCAACTTCTGCAAAGCAAATTTCAGTGTCATGTACATTCAACAAGTTGCATTTGAAAATTTTATTTCATCGTCATTACAGGACATAGCACGAGAACAAAACAAAGAAAATGTGTGGAAAGAAATTAAACACCTCTGGCAAAATAAGAATAATGTTACGATTAGGAACCACTACACTGTACGCAATGACATTCTGTTTCGCCGCTCTCATCCTGACAGCAACAATTGGTTACTATGCATTCCTGACGAACTGGTTAACAAATTAATATGGTACACACATTTAAGCTACGCACATTACGGAGCCAGAAAATGTTTTCTTATACTGAGACAGAACTGTTATTTTACAAACATGGAAAAACGTATACGACGAGTTTTAGCGTCATGTAAAATTTGCCAGAAAGCTAAGTCAGACACCACTTCACATATTCCTCCATTATACCCAATTGTACCTGTTAAATTAAGACATATGGCCGCAGTAGACATTTTTGGTCCGATTTCGAGAACTAACAGAGGTTATTGCTACATCTTTGTCGCTGTTGAACTCACTTCAAAATTTGTTACTTTCACTCCGTTACGCAAAGCTACTGCTAAAACTGTTTCGAAAGCATTTGCAAAACATTTCCTATTTCATGTAGGGCATGTGTTGAAAGTAATTTCTGACAATGGATCACAATTTCGTTCTGCTATATGGGCACGCATGTTACGAGCTAGGAACATTTCTCCGGTCTATATATCCAAGTACCATGCTTCTTCGAACCCTTGTGAACGATTAATGAAAGAAATTGGTAAACTGTGTAGAATATACTGCCACAAAGACATGTTAATTGGGACACACACATACACTCATTCCAAGATGTAATTAATTCCATTCTAAATGAATCCACTATGCTATCTCCGTCTGTAATACTGAAAAACGTTGAACCACCAAACAAAATTAAAGAATTAGTAACATTTCCTACATCTCGTCGATTACGACACCACGAAATAATTGACATTGCGCTGAACAACATCAAACGTGCCGCAGAGCGCCGGAGAAGACAGCAAAAACAGGTTTGTAGACGCCGAGACTTTCACGTTGGACAGAAGATATTAGTACGTACACACTATTTATCCAGCAAATTAAAAGGTAAGTGCAGTAAATTTGAACTTCTGTACGCAGGTCCATATCGGATTCGCAGCATTCCTCACCCCAATGTTGTACACGTCGAAACTCTGAGAACCAGGAAATCGAAAGGCAACCACCATTGGTCAAACATAAAACCCTTTATTGAGTGAACATACTTTATGATTTATCACGCCGTAATGCTATTTGCTAATTTTTATGAACATTTCTGCAATTATATTCACATGACTACTTATTGATGATTATGGTATTTTTTCTTGCCAAGTGCCCGGCAAGGTAAGGTTAGCAGGTCGCTCTTCTTGTCGTTACACACTAGACCGTGCATATTTTCCAGATGAACTTACGCATTTTATGAATAATTATGCAATTCTCTGTAGTGACGCATTAATTTTATCAAATTCTCTCTCCATTAAAGTCTTTAATTATCGCCTCTATTAACTACACTACATACAAGCTGAACACAACGAATGTCACATTTTGTCTTTCTTATGTATGTACGATTGTTTTCATGTTTTGTTTGTATGCACTGTGAACTAGTTAAGGTATAACACACCAGTTGACTTTGACATTTTTTGCCCTATGATATCTCAACATCGTGACTGTTTTACATTTTCCTTTTTTTTTGCTGCTGCATTATGATATTCTCTGTACACTTTTTGCCTTTGAACACTGTCTATGCTTTTGACATATTACGTTTTCTGTCATGTTATGCTGTATGCTTAATTGTGTCACCATTAACCAGTCATTATCTAATGGGTATATGATATAAATACAAGACATTAATCTTTGTTCATCAGTTTCAGAAAGAAATGATGCGTAAAAGAAATAAATTAAACAGAATGGGAATTTCACCTACGGAATAGATGAAAGAAAATACAAAACCTTATGAGGACGAGTAAATGGATCAGAATTAACAAGCATTAACAAGAATATACTATACACATCGCAGAATAGCAATCTTAACTAATCTTTTCTTTCAGAATACAAGGCGATTGATGCAAGCTGTCAGACAGAACTACACATCTTAGTTTTAAGTGATGAAATATGCTAGAGATAAGGAATAGTTGTGTGATGAATAATGAAGTGATTTTTGCAGATGATAATGAATGCTGATGATGAATAATGATGAAGAATATACTAATATGGATAATGAAGTTTTTCTTTACAGGTGATGACGATAATGAAGTTATGATAATATGGATAATGAAGTTTTTTTCTTTACAGATGAGGATGATGTTGAAGTTTATGTATTTATGCTATGTAGTTATTTAAGTATTTGTTGCAGTTTGCTTTGACAGCAGGTGTTATATTGCGTAGTAGGATGACTGAAGGTTTTGGAAAGGACAGCTATGGAACACATTTTTTATACACATTTCATTACCTGTTAATTCGAAGTTCACTACTTTTCAGCGTAGTCTGCGTTTCTTCTTTCAGCTCAATAATCCATTTTGTATTTTGTCCAGGAGAAGCTTTTCATGATACTTACTAAACTTGTTACTTATTATACCTGTTCTAATACTTGCAATTTTTTACCCATTTGTGTATATCATTTACACATGTGATCACATATACTACCTTGTGTCACAACCTTGGTACAGCTGACGAATGACGTTACACATTTTTCATTTATAGGAACAACCTAGAAGCAATTTTTTCTCTTATTTCTTCTTGCTTTCCCTTATAATTACCCAAAGCAATGCATTGCTAGCACAAAAAAAATGTATTACCAGTCTCACATAATGTCACTAGTTTATGATAATTCTGAATAATACTGATCAGCTCTGAATAGTATGTCACTTGAATAATGACTTCTTAATGATACAAAAAATATATATATAAAAAAATATAATGCTTTGTAACTGGCTAATAACTGCCACTGTTTATTGTAATGAGACTACTTATAATGCCCATGATTATTAATGCTATGATTGTAATTTTGTAATGAGACTACTTATAATGCCCATGATTATTAATGCTATGATTGTAATTTTGTAACTGGCTAATAACTGCCACTGTTTATTGTAATGAGATTACTTATAATGTCCATGATTATTAATGCTATGATTGTAATTAACTGATTTTTTAATAATGACTTCTTAATGATCTGAATAATACTGAATGATGAACAATGTTTTATACTATTCAATACTTGCTGGCCACTGAGTGCCAATAATTAATGTAACTATATAAATTGTGTTATTAATTATGCCATTAATTAGCTCTTGTTTTCAATAATGATTTTAGTAAATGGCCACTGAATGCCAATAATTAATGTAATTAAGACTTCTGATGAAATTATTTCTGTCATACTAAACATGGTTTGTAACTGGACAAAGACTGCCGCTGTTTATTGTAATACGACTACTCATGATGGCAATAATTTAATTTTATGAACATTATTCTGTAATACTAAAATACATGGTACAGAAATGTTCAATAACTAGGCTATGGATGCCGCAAACTACTTATGTAATCACTAATCAAGACTTGTGTGTTAGTTAATGTCCTTCACCTTCTGACCTAACTACCTGAAATTATTGTAACATCCATTTGTCTTGTCCATCCTCAATATCATGGAGCACTATATCTGGTTTTTGCACTAATTCTACGTTGATGAGCGTGGTGTTGACACGACATGCTGTCCACCACCGTAAGCGATGAAGACGTTATAATGGTCCCACTGTTTGGTATACCTGGTGTACTGCCAAATGATAGCATGGAATATTACTACGACGTTTCAGTGTCTTGATGCGTTGATAAATGCTTCTGAACTGCAGATTGTATCACTTGGTGTTGTGATTCTGTGGAAAGATATGGACTTTCAGTGCAGCCGTGTGCAAACTAAAGTGCTACAACCATGATGCAATCCTTTCCTTTCCTATCCTAAGTCTTATAACATAGTGAAAATCATTTTTTGCTAACATCATTTATAGTCATGGCCTATACATTTTTCGATGCAAGTACACTTATGTCACTTGTCGACATGATTTTTTGCCATTATGTTTATTTATTGTGAAAATACTAAAGACATTTTTCGATTTGTTCTGAAGTGCAGTATATGTGCACTCTTGTCATCTATATTGTGTATACTTTTCGTGATTTGATGATTTTTTTTGTACACTTGTGTTTATTTGTTATGAAAATGTTCAAAAATTTTCAGTGCCTGTGCACTTTTCTCATTTTTCAACATGATTTGTGTTCATTCTGCATACCTTTTATGATTTATGTCATTTGTTCCTCATTGTATATACATTTCGTCTTTTGCTGATATGTTCTCCACTGCAGTGCATGTGCACTCATGTCACTTGTCAACATGACTTTTTTTTTGCCATTCTATTTATTTGTTCAGAAAATGCTACAGAATCTTACAGTGCGTGTGCACTTTGTTATCTGTCAAATAATTTGTATGTACATTTTTCTGATTTGTTAATAGGTTTTGTACTCACAATTTGTCATTATTTAATATGTTTGTACTTGATGCATGTGCACCATTTCCTTCATATTCTCTATCTGTATATATGCAGTAATTGTAAAGTTAATTAGTTGAAAAAAAATTTGTTACGATGGCAAGTCCAATTGACTCACCATCGCTGCCAAATTTTTGCCCCCCCAGTGGAGGGTTATGAAACGCGTACGTTTCATGGGCAGCGATGGTGAGGCATGGTAAAATCTGTGACCAGAGAGTCTTGTCTGCGCTTGACTGCGCGAGAGTGCAGTTCAGTAGCAGTCTGTCAGTCTGTCGGCAATAGTAGTCGAGTGTAGTTGCGAAGAGCAGTCTGTCACTAGTGGTAGCCCAGAGCAGTCGGCGGGCGTCGGCACCGCAATGGTCGAGATTCAGGACAAGGTATATTATTAAGCAGCATTGCGCTCAGCTAACGATGTAAATTAACTGTAACTAATTTGTCCAAGAATCGCCCCCAATAATAATTTTGATATCAAAGCAATTTTTTAACAAAAGAATCATTCGATTTCCTTCCATTTCCTTTAAACAAAAGTTTCAATTAACTTCAAAAAAAATTTAATTATTGCGATGCATTTCCTCCAAGCTGTGGCGCAGAATAAGAACAGATATTTCACATGCAGTTACACTAAGGTAAGAAATTAATTCTGATTTTTGCACAGGGCCAAAGACCGACATTTCGGTTTAATTGAGTTTTGATTATCACTGTACTTTCATTGTCATGGGATTATCTTTCATTATTTTATGGGAACTTATACTTGGGTCAGATTGCAAATTTTTATTTAATCATCTTTGTCATTAATATTTTTGCGGGAGCTTACACTTAGCTCTAGGTCCATTTCCATTTGAGTAAGATTAGACTTTCATTTTTGCGGGAGGTTATACTTGGCTCCATTTCTAATAATTATTGTCTTTTAAAATTACTGTGGGGAGGTTACAATCAATACAAAAACACAAGCGCATTGTAACACCCAAACAGACTCCGAAAAAACGAATCTTATATTACTGCATATTCAAAGATGAAACTTACATGAATGTATCAGCCAAATATGTAGTGCAAGTGAGTGTGGATGTGGAACAGTTATTGCAAGCATATTGTTTATTGGTGAGAGAAATATTAGCTGACTGCTGAAATTTTTGTAAGGGTGAGCAATGGAACTATGTTTCGTCATTATGGATTAGGTCAGGGTGCTATGAGTGGTGTTTATTAATTCCCAGAATATCTAGTCTTTGGCTCCTCTATGACGAATATCTTATTTAATATCAGATAAATGACATTCATTCGCAGCATTTTCAGCAAAAGTGAATTCTTTCTTTTTGGGTCTCTAACTCCTTTCACGCTCAGTCAGTCGAGTAGTCATAGCCATTACTTATTTTAAACAGAATGGGAGCATTGCAAAAGACGTTTCCCATATATCAGATACAATGGCCTCTTTGTAAAAGGAGGTGCTATTTATTCTAAATTCCTATACACCATATTATTCCACAGTTTAATGGCTTTATACCGCTATTGTTCACTACGATAACGTAATCTCTGTTCAGCGTGACTGCCTTACGCCACCTGACTGGGAGGGCCTGTGAGCACACATGCTATCACTCTACTGGTCGACGTCGGATCCAATGATCCACATACTGCTTCCTGTGGAAGGCATTCTTCATTGCGCCAAACGGATGGAAGTCGGAAGGTGCAAGATCTGCACTTCAGGGTGAATGAGAATACGCATTCCAATATAGTTTTGTGAGCTCCTACCGTACACAGACTCGTGTGAAGCCATATGTTGTCATGAAGAAGAATAAATTTGTTTGCATTTTTGTGGCAACGAAAATGCTGAAGTTGTTTTTTCAATAGCCTGAAGGTACCACATACCTTTGACCACTCCAACTACGGTACGAGTTTATCAGCACTACTTACAGAGACGTCCAGCTGAGAATTGAGGTAATTGATTGTGATCCAAAGGCTCCGACATCGCAAAAGTCATAGCTGTGTGTTGCAGGCTGGCATGCAGGTGATTGGACAGGTTTGTGCGACCTTGTTGTGATGATAACAACAGACGCCTCACCCAGTGAGTCACTTTCCATTTGTTCACTGCCAGTTTACCCACTGACATTCTGCAAACGCGTGTTAACGTGTGTGATGCTCTGGTTTGCCGAGAAAGGAAACTCAATGACAGCTCTCTGCTTGGAATGTACCTCCAGAACAGATGCCATTTTGGCGACTACGTACAGCGCCGCCACCTATACGAACTTCATAAAACTATAGAGCTGAAGATGAAATATTCCACGAATACCCACAACAAATCCTTCCTTTTTCAACCGAAACTGACCGAGACAAAAGATGCTCTGCGTTACTTATTGATCACCACTTGTACTCTTAATAGATATTTTTTAAAAGTAAAGTAAAATATTGATGCAAATAATTCAGAAGGGAAAGCAAAACGGTACAGTGAAGGAGTAATACACGGGACGTTAAGTGAATACAGAATGAATCTAACATTCCATTTTGAATAAGGAAGGTGTAACTTCATACGAAATGGGTAATATCTCCAATAAGACTCTGAAAAGTCGTCGTTGCATTCATAAGTGCACGAAGGCCATGACATCACAATTCCTGGAATTCTTACATCATCATGTTACTGCCCTGTGAACTCTACCCGCACCACATGGCCCTTGCCCGCATCCCCCACCACCCACCATCACGCACCTTCCATGCCCCAAAGCTGCAGTCATCTACATCATGTTGCTTATGCCAATGGCATGCAAGATCAACCCCTCCCACCCCACCCCCACCCGCCCTAAACGTTCAAGCAATTTTAATTTTTGTATTTCGATGGTGACAGCATTGTCATTTGCTGTGTGTACTGCATCCAGTATGAAGCGCCTGCAGCAGCAGCAGTTGGTCAGCATTATGTCCTACAACTTTAATTATTATTGTTATTATCAATATCGTTATGCATGCTCCTATTAACATTAGCGCTTTAAAGGGTGATGCATCAGTTGTCGATATTCAGGGAGAGACAGAGTTAAAATGTAAAGATACAGTCATTCAAATTTAAATGCCTGTAGTATTCTTTACTGATTGTGGCAGACAGAGTGATTACTGGTGCCCTTGTATTGGAGCTGCGTACTATGACTTTACTCTTTTTGTGTGGATAGTGGAAATATAAAGCAATTGGAATAGTGCATAAATGGCCGTGTTCTTCAAACACGCATGTAAAATCTGTGAGATTAAATTTCTGGAAAGAATGTCTACATATGTAATTGTAGCTATAGGCCCGAGTATAATTCAGGCCAAGAAAATGGGGTCCCTATGCATCTGGCTACCTAGTTCTGGCTGCTTTTTAAGGTCACCCAACTACCCGCTTCCAAAATCTGAAATACATGCATGTAGATCATCGTAAATAGGCAACTTCTTAGGATCTATGTTTGACAGGCGAGCGAATGAGACAAGCAAATATTCTCTATAAACACGTGATTGATTCCTGCATCTGCATTTACACACAGAAAGCAACCGTTTCTTTACATTCGTCTGGCGTAGTTACAGTAGCATCCATCTTAATTTTTAACTTACATTTCCAGTCTATACTGGAATCTTCAAATTCTTTTCAGTCTAGTAATTTCACAAATACAAAGACAGTACATTCTCAAATTCGAACATGTTATAACAATAATAATAGTAACAATGGTAACATTAATAAGAGTAAATGGAGACAGAAGGACAAAATGCTTACTGATAGCTGTATTCTTCCTAGATGATTGCTGGCGCAGTTGCTGGACAAAGTACGGGCAGTCAATGGCGACGCCCTCGAAAGCTCGAAGAGGGAGGCCCAAGCCTGCAGGCCACTGGCCGACAGTATAATAACGTTGACGAGCTGGATTGCAAAGGGGGCAGTGCTGGACCATGTGGGTGTTTTGGGGTGGGGTATAGACGGTCGGAACTAGGGAGCTGGGGGTGGGAATGGGAGGTGTGAGGTGGTGGTAGCCTTCACAGGATAGTGGCATTGTGATGTCAGAATTCCCAGGAGCGTTGACGTCATTGTCATGGTGCAACTGTCTGAATGCGATGATGTCAGAATACTGAGATCATTCACACTAATGCCAGCACATTGATTTCAGAACTCCCTGTGGCCCACTACTACCAGTGTCACTCATTACATGTTTTTCTGAAGCTTTCGAGAACGTAACGTAATCCACAGTTGTTACCCATCAGTGTAGTCATAAAATACATAGCCATTCACAGTTTGGATGTCAAAAGGGTCATTCTAGTGAGTGAGCTGTTTGTTCATTTACACAGCATAAAATGAAATCCTTAAATGTCAAATTATCTCTAACTGAGATCGTCTGTGCCTTTTCCAAACGTTTTTGATTTTGTCAGTCATCGTAATTTAAGGGCTGTTTACCACCTGTACAGAAATCAGACGGCAGTTGTAAGTGTTGAAGGGCATGATTGGGAAACAGTGGTTGAGAAGGGAGTGAGACAGGGTTGTAGCCTATCCCAAATGTTATTCATTATGTACACTGAACAAGCAGTAAAAGAATCCAAAGAACCATTTGGAGTAGGAATTAAGGTTCAAGGAGAGGAAATTAAATCTTTGATGTTTGCTGATGACAGCAGACACAGCAAAGTACTTGGATGAGCAAGTGAACAGAATGGACGGTGTCTGGAAAAGAAAATAGAAGAAGAACATCAACAAAAGCAAAAAAAAAAAAATGATAATGGAATGTGGACGAATTAAACCACGGTATGCTGATTGCGTTAGACTATAAACGAGGCACGAGTTTTGATATTTGGGCAGAAAAATAACTGACGATGGCCGAAGTACATCTACATCTACATGGATACTCGGCAAATCAGATTTAAGTGCCTGGCAGATGGTAAGTAAAGAAAATATGAAATGTAGACTGACAATGGTAAGAGAAGCATTTCCGAAGGATAGAAATTTGTTAACATCGAATATAGATACATGTTAGGAAGTCTTTTCTAAAGCTATTTGTATGGGGTGTAGTCATGTATGGAAGTGGAACATGGATGATAAACAGTTTAGACAAAAACAGAGTAGAACTTTTCGAAATGTGGTGATGCAGAAAAATATTGATGATTGGTGGGGTTGAGCAGGTTACTAATGAGGTGGTACTGAATAGAACTGGGGAGACAACAAATTTGTGGCACAACTTGACCAGATGAAGAGATCAGTTGACAGTAAACATTAACGGATCACCAATTTACTATTGGAGGGAATTGTGCGTGTATGTGTGTGGGAGGGGGGAGAGGGGTAAAAATAGTAGAGGAAGACCAAGAGATGGATACAGTTAGCAGATGCAGAAAGATGTATGTTGCAACCGTTATTTCGAGACGAAGAGCCTCGTACAGGATAAAGTATCATGGAGTGCTGCTTAAAACTAATCTTCGGACTGAAGACCACACTGACAACAACAAGTTTAAATGGAATGGGTAGTACAGCAAATGTCTGGTTTAGCTCTTATTTAGCAAACATAATGTGAAAAGTTAGCGTAGTCTATTGAAATAATAAATAGAAGGGCGCCACATTATATCCCCAGAGAGAAACTGGAGTGGGGGTTCCAAGGCATTCGATCACTAGCCCAGTACTGTTCTTGTCTGATGTTAATTATCTGCCATTTTATTTTAATCGAAAGGCATAAATAGTCCTGTTTGCAAATGATACAAGCACTGTTATGAAGCTGAGCGAAAAAGCATTAACAGAGAAAATTGTATATGATGTTTTTGTGAATGTTACTGAATTGTTTTCCGCAAATGGGTTAGCTTTAAACTTTGACAAAACAAGGTTCATCCAGTTTTTTATCGTCAGAAATATGGCACCTGCTACCAAACTAGTACAGCAAACAGAACTAATACAGAGGATATAGAATTATAAGTTCGTAAACGTGCATCCTGATGCAAACTTTAATTGAAAAATCCATATAGGAAACGTGCAAAGTCGTGTAGGTTCGGATACTTTCAACAGAGGAATAAATGGCAAATTTGGAGCTATAGATGTCAGTAAGTTAATATATTTTCGACATATTCACTCATTGTCAATTTACAGGATAATATGCTGGGGGAACTCCTCATTTAGACTATAATTATTGAGAGTACAAAAGAAGGCAAACATAATTACCTCTTTAAGCAGTTTCAAATATTTACCACAGTGTCACATACATTTATTCACATATAACATTTGCTATCAGCTATAAGGAAAAGTAACCTGCAAACTCTTTAACGAATCCAGCTTTGTCACAGAAAGGGGTGTAATATGCGGCTATAAACTTTTTTAATGATCTACCGACGAAAATAAAATGTCTGACAGAGAGAAACATTTGTTTACAATGTGGATTCAAGATGTTTCTCTATAGCAACTCCTTCCGCAACATAAAGGAGCTCTTGAGCTGAGATAGTAATTTTTAAAGAAAAACGTCTGTAAATGAGCTACGTGTATCCATAAAAATATTGTTTCTGATTTTGTAGTCGTACGTAAGTATTCTATGTGTGTTCTGTCGTCACGTTTCACGCCATATCGTTTATCGACAATGTGTTTTACGGAACACGTAATGAACTCATTAAAAACATTTAGCAGGCGGAAGAGTGTGAGGCTTTGCGACCCGGATTTACTGGTCACTCTTAAAGCTACGTCATTATTTACCAAAGTTCCACTCCCAGAGTCTTTTCTTTGATTTAGAAACATTTTAACGAACAAATTATAACCTTCTTTCAGCATCTGCTCTGTTCAGCTTACTTAATTTAGTAATGAATTTTATAAAAAAAATAGCTGTGTTGTCACAAGAAGATTCTTTTCTCCCATGGTGGTCATGTGTCTTACGGAAAGCTTTGAGAAAAAGGTGCTAGACTCTGTAAGGTTTAGGCGTGTTACCTTATGGAGGTATGGGGACGAAACTTTTGTAGCGTTACGCACTGCCGAGGAGAAACTTTATAAATTCTTAAAGCAACGCAGTTGTATTCATTGTAAAATCGCGTTTACCAAGAAACTGGGAAAAGGTGGATGCCTCCCTTTGTTTGTTCATAGTACAACCGATGGCACCGTCCGACATGATACCTTTATCGATGATTTGATGACAGCTGCGAGCGGACATCTATCATAATCCAGTATCCTGAATACCTTTGAACACCGGATATATACGATTGGTAACAAGGACCATCTATAGAAAGAACCTGAGCATGATACAAAATTCTTGAACGTAATGGCTGCCACCAATGGGAGATCTGCAACGCTTAGCAATTTAAACCGAAGTTTCGCCTTAATTAATCGTGATTGCGGTTTTAACTTTGGCAGAACGCTGAACCCAGAAGTGGGAATACTTAAATCTGACATGCGACGGTTCTGGTACTAAGGCGTGCAGAATGCGTGATTCAATATCATTCGCGGGGAGGTCACGGTAGTATAAATATCTCTGAGACCTGTGGTCTATTTCTTCCATCACTATTTGTCTTGCCACTCATACCCATTTGGCTCTCCCTAACCGTATACAGCGATGGACGGGAGTGATTTACAGTCAATATGTATGATTCACTCCGGAGGTAGAGTATTAGAAGTATTAGGAGAAGACCAAGTATGGCTACTAATGAATACACGAGCTTTTATGGATCACTCAATACTCCGTGAGTACATGAAGGTTCATGGTTTCGTTCTTTACTGTATCCATACAATGAAATGCCGTTCACATATAAACCGGTGTAGTGTCGACTTTAAAACCTGCACTGATAGCCCTATGGTGTTGTTGTGAGACAGGTCTTTTGTCTTTCCTCCTTTATGAAGTACTTTCTGTACCTACATCATACTAGAAGAAGTGTACAGTTATTTGAAGCATCTAATAATATACGTCGTACCAAATTATCTATCAGTTCTGGAAAGAAGATTTGGTGCAGATTTACCAGCTGCTACTTATAAAAGGGTATCACCGATTTTTAAAATGCTTTTCAAAGTGATTAGAGTCGATATAACTGTGATGAGAAGTCCGCAGCTCGTGGTGGTGCGGTAGCGTTCTCGCCTCCCGCGCCCGGGTTCCCGGGTTCGATTCCCGGCGGGGTCAGGGATTTTCTCTGCCTCGTGATGACTGGGTGTTGTGTGATGTCCTTAGGTTAGTTATGTTTAAGCAGTTCTAAGTTCTAGGGGACTGATGACCATAGATGTTAAGTCCCATAGTGCTCACAGCCATTTGAACCATTTTGTGATGAGAAGTAGCTGAGTTCAGATTGATCGACGATGCCGTAATCCGTTTCTTCAAAAATTCCGAGAAAACGCTGTTACTCAGTGTTTGAAGGCTACCAGTGTCTTCAACGTGCTTTAAATATACGGCCTTGTGAAATAACTATGGTACTTGAGATCTAGTCCTCCTTGCATAAATAGAGTTTCCATTTTTGTAAAGGAAAAGTGGAAGACATTGTGGTTCCAGATGTAGAACGGTACGGTCGTTGAAAGTTGAAGTGCGGCAGTCGTTTTCAAGGAGCGAAAGACATACGAAACCGTGAGAATCACGTGATTCCGGTCAGTGAGAAAAGGATCGGAGGCTGCTGCTTACCTGACGAGCTGTAACCCATCTGCGCTTCTAATTGTCATTTGGTGAGGGAGCCGCGTGTGGGAGGAGACGTCAGGTGGGTGGAGGCAGGGGAGCGGGTGTTCGGCAAGACGTGGTAATCAAAGCGACCACTTCAAAGAAACCGCAGGGCCGCTAATTTTGGGGCTGAGAGGCTGCGTTGGGGGCGTGGCGTATGTGCGTGGAGGCTGCCGGAGGAGGGGAGAGGGGGGAGGCTGCCTCCAATCTGTGCTGATTGCGTAGGCACACCACCGGAACGGCGTCTCCAGATCCACGAGTCACTGGCCTCAGCTACAAGAGCGCTCTATGACATGGCGTTCACAAGTGAATGAAGACCTTGTTCTCTCTATTTTGGCGTACTTTCTTGAGTGTTACGCCACACTTAAAACTAGAAATTACAATGAAATGAACACCCTTAGCTGCTTACAGGCGTTGACATACGTCAACGGAGACAGATGAAAATGTGTGCCCCAACCGGGACTCGGACCCGGGATCTCCTGCTTACATGGCAGACGCTCTAACCATCTGACCCACCGAATACGCAGAGGATAGCGCGACTGCAGGGATTTATCTCTGGCACGCCTCCAGCGAAACCCACATTCTCAACATATTGTCCCGCACAACATTCGTAGTGCCCCCGCCCATTACACTCATTACTCGCGGCGCGTTGCCGATTCCCATAAAAGTTCGGGCACTGTTTGTGCATTCGCACAGAAGAAGAAGATGGTCAAGTGGCCGGTGAGCCTTAACTATATATATATATATATATATATATATATATATATATATATATATACTAAGATGGTATCTGTCCTTTCGGAAATGTCCGAAAGAACAGATATCATCGGTGACCATGCAGCTCGTTAGAATGAAATTACAATGAAATGAACACCCTTAGCTGCTTCCATCTTAGTATATATATACTTAAGGCTAGGTTGTACATGCAGTGTTCAGTAAATGCAGATAAATATGACATTCTTCCTCTCCTGATACGGATCAATGAAATTTGCAAATAGTATAAATACATACTCTTGAGAATGCAAAACTGCTCTCTTTCGATATTTTTCACTTAAGCTTGGAATATTTTCCACTGAAAGAATGGCGCAAATGTGCTCTCATTAGTATGGGACTACTTGATGTAGCTCGTTAGTCGGTGATTGTTCTACCTCGATGCTGTAGTGCGATACTCAGTGGCATGGAGTTACTTAACATAACTCCAAGGTGGGACATGATTTGGAAACAACAGGTATTTATGACACCATACACAAATTAAAACAATCATTTGTATCAGTAATTTTATTTTCCTCCTCTGCGCGTTTTGAGTCTTCCATCGTCATCTTCAGACGAGTCGGTGGATAATATGAGTATTTTTATTTTGTTCGTAGTCAGGTGTTTGCCTCACGCTTCTTTTCACTACAAATTAATCACTATATGTCACATGTTTATCAAAATATGGTGCTGAAGTGATACATTATAAACGATAACAAAGCTACTTACAAGAGTTTCGAGAGACTCATCGTGCATCTCATTGGTCTGATGCTGTCAGCCACGAATTCCTCTCCTCTGCCAATCCCTCCATCTCAGAGTAGCAGTAGCTCCCAACGTCCTCGTTTTCTTGCTATATCTTGCAATTACGAGATTTTGAGATTTGGAAAATATTTAACTTCCCATACCATAAACTGTATGTATACATGGAAGAAGCCTGGAGATACTGACAGGTTTCAGATAGATTATACAATGTTAAGACAGAGATTTAGGAACCAGGTTTCAAATTGTAAGACTCTTCCAGGGGCAGACGTGGACTCTGACCACAATCTGTTGGTTATGAACTGTAGATTAAAACTGAAGAAACTGCAAAAAGGTGGGAATTTGAGGAGATGGGACCTCGATAAACTGAATAAACCAGAGGTTGTACAGAGTTTCAGGGAGAGCATAAGGGAACAATTGGCAAGAATGGGGGAAAGAAATACAGCAGAAGAAGAATGGGTAGCTTTGAGGGATGAAGTGGTGAAGGCAGCAGAGGATCAAGTAGGTAAAAAGACGAGGGCTAATAGAAATCCTTGGGTAACAGAAGAAATATTGAATTTAATTGATGAAAGGAGAAAATATAAAAATGCAGTAAATGAAGCAGGCATAAAGGAATACAAACGTCTCAAAACTGAGATCGACAGGAAGTGCAAAATGGCTAAGCAGGGATGGCTAGGGGACAAATGTAAGGATGTAGAGGCTTCTCTCACTATGGGTAAGATAGATACTGCCTAAAGGAAAATTAAAGAGACCTTTGGAGAGAAGAAAACCACTTGTATGAATATCAAGAGCTCAGATGGCAACCCAGTTCTAAGCAAAGAAGGGAAAGCAGTAAGGTGGAAGGAGTATATAGAGGGTCTATACAAGGGCGATGTACTTGAGAACAATATTATGGAAATGGAAGAGGATGCAGATGAAGATGAAATAGGAGATATGATACTGCGTGAAGGGTTTGACAGAGCACTGAAAGACCTGAGTCTCAACAAAGCTCCAGGAGTAGAAAACATTCCGCTAGAACTACTGACAGTCTTGGGAGAGCCAGTCCTGACAAAACTCTACCATCTGGTGAGCAAGGTGTATGAGACAGGCGAAATACCCTCAAAGAAGAATATAATAATTCCAATCCCAAAGAAAGCAGATGTTGACAGATGTGAAAATTACCGAACTATCAGTTTAATAAGTCACGGCTGCAAAATACTAACACGAATTCTTTACAGACGAATGGAAAAACTGGTAGAAGCGGACCTCGGGGAAGATCAGTTTGGATTCCGTAGAAATATCGGAACACGTGAGGCAATACTGTCCCTACGACTTACCTTAAAAGCCAGATTAAGGAAAGGCAAACCTACGTTTCTAGCATTTGTAGACTTAGAGAAAGCTTTTGACAATATTGACTGGAATACTCTCTTTCAAATTCTGAAGGTGGCAGGGGTAAAATACAGGGAGCGAAAAGCTTATTCAATCTCTATATTGAGCAAGCAGTGAAGAAAACAAAAGAAAAATTCGGAGTAGGTATTAAATTCCATGAAGAAGAAATAAAAACTTTGAGGTTCGCCGATGACATTGTAGTTCTGTCAGAGACAGCAAAGGACTTGGAAGAGGAGTTGAACGGAATGGATAGTGTCTTGAAAGGAGGATATAAGATGAACATCAACAAAAGCAAAACAAGAATAATGGAATGTAGTCGTATTAAGTCGGGTGATGCTGAGGGAATTAGATTAGGAAATGTGACACTTAAAGTAGTAAAGGAGTTTTGCTATTTGGGGAGCAAAATAATTGACGATGGTCGACGTAGAGAGGATATAAAATGTAGACTGGCAATGGCAAGGAAAGCATTTCTGAAGAAGAGAAATTTAACATCGAGTATAGGTTTAAGTGTCATGAAGTCGTTTCTGAAAGTATTGGTATGGAGTGTAGCCATGTATGGAAGTGAAACATGGACGATAAATAGTTTGGACAAGTAGAGAATAGAAGGTTTCGAAATGTGTTGCTACAGAAGAAAGCTGAAGATTAGATGGGTAGATCACATAAATAATGAGGAAGTATTCAATAGGATTGGGGAGAAAAGAAGTTTGTGGCACAACTTGACCTGAAGAAGGGATCGGTTGGTAGGACATGTTCTGAGGCATCAAGGAATCACCAGTTTAGTATTGGAGGGCTGCGTGGAGGGTAAAAATCGTAGAGGGAGACCAAGAGGTGAATACGTAAGCAGATTCAGAAGGATGTAAGTTGCAGTAGGTACCGGGAGATGAAGAAACTCGCACAGGATAGAGTAGCATGGAGAGCTGCATCAAACCAGTCTCAGGACTGAAGCCCACAACAACAACAACATGGTTAAAATGTTTCTGTTATGATAAGTCAACTATGTACGCACAGTACTCAACAATCACTTTCTGAACATGCTGCATTAAATAAAATCACAGTTTCTAAAGGGAATCATATAACTCTCTATAAAAATGGCTTCTTGAGACTGATATCTGAATTACTCCTCCATGACACTGCCAAGAGGAAGATTAAGTCAATAATTAAATCACTCAAGACTAAGGGTTCTCGTGGATATGATGGATTATCAAGGAGGATACTAAAGTACTATATTGCACATGTGAGCCCTGTACTTGGAGTTTGTCCCTCAGGAATGGTCAGTTTCTTGAACGAGTGAAGTACTCAGCGGTAAAGCAGCTTTATAAAAAGAGAGAAAGGTATAATGTAGACAATTTTACACCTATTTCTATGCCATCAGTGTTTGGTAAAGTCACTGAAAAGGCTATGTCTGTAAGGATAATTGATCATTTCATTTCATATAATTTGTTGTCGAATATACAATCTGGTTATAAAAGTGGTTTGACAATTGAAAATTTTATATTCTCTTTTCTCTGTGAGGTGCTGAGTGGAATAAATAAGAGGTTTTGAATACATGGGATAATTTTTCATTTAACTTAGGCCTTTGGTAGTGTTGGTCACAAAAAATTGCTCCAGAAGTTGGAGCATGTGGAATATCGAGAGTAGCTCATATTAGGTTCTCCTCTTGCATTAAGATCAGACAGAAAATTGTCATTTTCCACAATAATGAGAAGATTATAATGCAGGGTCCAAGTAGGGCACGGTTAAATGTAGGATTCCCTAGGTATCAGTGCTGGGCCACTCCTCATCCGTATTTATATAAATATATAAATATTTATATAAATATCTGGGCTCAGAAAGAGGCGGCTCGGGCAATAAGTGGTGTAAGTTCGTGAACCTAATGTTAACCTGTTGATTACTCTGGGTACTCTGACACTGCCCCTCAATATTTATAATTTTTAATGTCTTTTGTTTTTAACCGTATCAGGTTGCTCCGTAGAATCAACAGCTTTCTTTCAGTTAATACCAGGCAGGTAGCCAACAAGTATTTTGCTCGCAACTCCTTGTTTCTTGTGCAGAAAGGCATGCAGTATACTGCTGTATCAATTTCCAGTAATCTACCACAAGAATTTAAAAATATTATCAGTAATCCATGCGCTTTCATATCGAAAGCGAGGAGTTTCCTCAGGGGTCACTCTTTATACGCTGTCAAGGAGTTCCTTGCAAAGTTTAGCTAATTCCTATGTTGCATTGTCAGTTGCGTTTATATCGACCTTTATCATTTCGTCCCTTTAGGATTGACAGGTTTTTCATTTTATCTATTTTTTTTTTTTTGTTATAATTTCATGTACTGACACGTTCCGTGACCAAGGAGATTCGCTCCTCAATTTGGTCGTATGTAGCTATACATGTGAAAAAAAAAGATGAAAACTCTTCTAGGCCCAATTTCAATAAGCTACCTGACTGTCTGTAGAGGAATGACAGTCCCTCTTTCTTCAGGCAGTGAAATCCAAGGAGGCAGGGGTGTTGGACGCTGGCATCTCGAACGAAGTCGGCGTTCTAACTCATGCGGAAGGTGGCCCATTGGGTTCAGGTCCGGACGCTGGACATCCTAATCCACCTCAGGAATGTTACTGTGCTCAAAGCATTGCCTCACCGATGCTGCTTTATGGGATTGGACATTGCCAAGCTGATAGAAATTGTCATCGTCTCCGAATATTTCGTCTACTGTACGCAGCGAAGAATGCGGTAAAGTGTATTCATTTCCCACAGCATTTAGAGCTTCCTTAAGCGCTATTAGTATCACACCCCAAACACAAAAAACACCCAACATCATAGTACCAGCTACTCCATGCTTCACTTTTGGCGCTACGTATGATGGGAGGTAACTTCTCCAGGCGTTACAAAAGATAAACTCTTATTCGGTTTGCCACAGTTGTAGCGTGATTAATCATTCCGGACATCCAGTGTCGAGCGATGTCACTCTTCACATAACCTCGAGCATCACTTACCAATGGGTACAGAAGTATGTGGCTTAATGGGAGTGGCTTGACTGCTCTTTCTAACTCCCTACACGCAGTCATTGTGGCAGCTGGAAGCACTTTGGAACTCACGAGCGAATCCTTCCGTTGGTTTCGTGCAATATTTTACCACCGCTCTCAGCTACACTGTCCTGTGCGTCAGTACATGAGTCTGTCCGGTATTCGTTCTGGTTCTTCCTTCATGTTGCCACATCAGAGTCATCTCTTCAGCCTTCGATTTGGGCAGCTTCAGAAAGGTTTAAATATATCTCAAGGATTTGTTACTCATGTGACATCCAATGACTAGTCTGTGTTTAAAATCACTGAGCTCTCCTAATCGACCAACTCTGCTGATTCTGAGTCTCTACTCACAAAACAGTACTCCCCGCCTCCAGTTATAATGTCAGGTCCACATCTCGTGACAGCTAGTGGTCAATTCCACAGTAGATAGTGAAGTCCCTGTACTTCTGATTGGATAGTATACACACCATCGTTTGTTCCTTCCTACAATTGCTTATCGTTCACCATAATGAAGCAGAGGAATTCCATCATTTCTGACTTCCAGGCTCACAGAGTTGATTGTCTTTGATGAAACGTGTTGTAGCCTGAAGTCATAGCTGATAGCAGAAAAATCTATGAACTGCGCCTGTACAAATTGTTGACCAACACATACTGTTCCGTAGTAATATGAGCACACTTGTTTCTCTTTTGAAGAAATAGTATAATGGAGGAGGCAGTGGAAGGGAGAAATAATATGGGCAGAGAAGGACTGGTCCAAAAAATGTAGAATTCTAAAAGAAAGCAAACGCTTGTTGCAATATAGAATGGAAGTTAGAATGTATACTGAGGTGCTATAGCTACTGAGAGATCAAACAGGCTCACACAGCATATACAAGTATGGGAAGCTGCGCCAGACTAGTCTTTTAAATCTAAACACGTACGTTTTTTAAAGTGTAGTTGCATGAGAAGGAATAAAAATGTTGTCTTCACTAATGTCAACACTAATGGCATATACCTATCCTGTAAACTGACTCGTTACACATCATTTCGATGAAAGAATGTTTTAAATAGTCTACGAAACTTGCAACTAACTAACTGCTAGCCGTTCCATTCCTTGCTAAACTCGCTATTGGAGTGAGGGGAAACATATGTATTCAGGATGTTTCACACTTCTAGAGGCTGTAGAGGAGACATCGTAGATCAAGTTTTAAATACGAATAAATGTCCGGAAACGTCGTCCATCGACGTTACAAAGCTTCAAAGTTATAAACGTCTGCGCTGTGCTGATGTAAGAAAATTTCAGGAATGATGGAGACGGATAATTGTGTCAATTTACAGTAAGGGCCCCTGGTTCGAAAGTGAAAGACGAAAGAGTCGGAAGTTACCAACGAAAATCATTCTGATACCTCTGGCAACGGAATACGTGTGAGGGTACTGTTGTTGCTAAGAATGTAGCGTATGTATGTTTCGCAAATGGTAGTATTGACCAAGACAAGAGAAAGAAATCAGTAAACATGGGCTCTAAAACGCATCCCTGAGGAGCTATGACCACTTGTTCATCTTCTCTATTTGCTGCCTTTGGGCCACTGGGGCCCGGTTTCGATTCCCAGCCGGTTTCGGGATTTTCTCTGCCAGGGGACTGTGTGTTTGCGTTGTCCTCATCATTTCATCATCATCATCATCATCATCATCATTCGTGACAGTGCCTAAAATTGACTGAGTAAAGAAATTGGACTGTGTGGAAAATTGGGACTTTGTATGGGTGCTGATGACCACGCAGTTGAGCGTCCAACAAAACCAAACATCATCATTATCATCATCATCATCTCCTATATTCTCCTCACAGCTCTTTAGATATACATTTTAGAGTCCACGTTTATAAGAAATTTTTTCTTGTTTTGGTACATACTACCACTAGTGAAATTTGCCTTCCCTACAATCTTAGCAACGATAGTACTGGTAAAAGTATTCCAATGTCAGAAGTATCAGGACAGTGTTCGCTTATAACTTTCGACACGTTGGTTACCCGTACAGGGGCCCTTACTTCACATTGATACAGTTATCCTTCTCTATCATCCTAGAAAGTCTATAACATCACGGAATCACTCTGTATGCACACAAATTTACAGGATCCGGCAGCTACAACTCTGTAGCTTCGTCGGATGACGTTTGTGTACATGAACTTCTATGTAAAACTTCATCTACTATGTCCCCCCTACAACCTGTCGAAGTGTGTAAAGTGTATTGTGAAACAGCCTGTATATTCTTCTGTAACACTCATTTATATCATCTTGTCTTTGCCGTCGCCCGTCGTAACGTGAGATGCATAATGTAAGGTGGTTCTGCTGTCAGTCACAGACGCCTGTTCTTTAAACTTTATCAATAGTGTTTCGCGAAAAGGACATCTTCTATCCTCCAGTGCATGGAGGCTTCCGTAGTAATCGCTTGTTGATCGTACCTACCGGTAAAAAAACCAGCAGCACACCTTCAATTTTTTTTCACTTCTTCCTTAAATGCGGGTTCGAGCCCAGGATTTCCTGCTTATTAGGCAGATGCGTTAATGACTGCATCATCCAAACACAGTATTTATCGCAAATGCGCCGATTTTTTCAGCACTTCCCCCGACCGACTGTTCACAGCCTCCGTCCATGTCCTCCGTGATCACTTATCTTAGATTTCAGCTGTAGGTCGAATGAAATGTGCATCCGCACCCAAGGGGGGGGGGGGGGATTTATTACCCATCGAAGGGATTCAATTATACGAGTGCGTGTTGTCTGTTCTTCTAGACTTGTCCGAAAGAGCAGACACCCTATATTCATATAAAACATTTTTTGTTGGAAATCCGGTTAGTCGATTCCCTTCATAATGTAGGTAATTCATGTAGTAATTAAATTCAGTTATCAATGGAATAGTATAGCTAAATTTTCCGTGTATAAATTTTGTCTGTTTTCGGCTTGGTTTTCGGTAGGGAGACTTGATTAAATTATTCACTGCCATTACGACTTCTCCACTGCGCTCTACAGATTTTCTAGAGCAGAATGTATGGTCATAAGCAAGGTTTGACGGCAACTGCTCGCAGATGGCCTGAGGTTTTAATGCGTTCACAAGAGCAACTGTGTCCCATCATTCTAATGGCATGTTCTTTTGCCGACAGAATATCGTAAATATAATGATGTTCAAATGTACAAATGTGCGTGAAATCTTCTGGGACTCAACTGCTAAGGTCATCAGTCTCTAAGCTTACACACTACTTAACCTAAATTATCATAAGGACAAACACACACTCCCATGCCCGAGGGAGGACTCGAACCTTCGCCTGAACCTAAATATAATGAGTTAAGAGATGAGCTCCCATAAGGAACCATAATATTAAGAGGATTATTACTTCGTCAGATGAACGCTAAATGATTTCAAAGCTTCGAAGAGAGAATACCTTCTGTGAACAAATACCTTTTCTTCGTGGAATTTAGTTTGCTAGTATTTTCAGTTACGTGCATTCCACCACTCCCTTCCACCTTAATTAGTATAGCATTCCTGCTTGACAGATATTCCTTTTTTTAATGGTCAGTGACATTCGTTCCCTGATCATTCTTCGTGCTGAGTCGCTTAGTCGGATCCCACAGTGCGCTTTAGATAAATCATGGCGTCAAATTGTATTCTCCTACTGACTTCAGACGACATGACACATGCGTAATTTGCAAATAAAAAGCACTGCCTGCTGTTGATAGGAAGCATAGTAGCTCCACAAAGTCCATTAGGTATCGCGAAATATGTGTCCTATATATTCAAAGTATTAAGAATGAGAATTAAGCACTATGAGACGATCAAGAGTATTAATGAATGAGGTTAAATATAAGTAAAGGAAGGGAACAAAGAGCATCTTTTAGTATATAACAGGAGCAGGTGGAGAGCACCATCAAACCAATCGAAAGAAAATTGAATGGAAAATAAAATTAAGCCTCAGTTGCCCGCGTTGTTGTGTGAAAATTTAATGAAAACCAAAATCCTGAATTCAGTGACAGCGACGAGATATCTGTATGGGAACAAGAGTGCCAGCTTTAAGAAGTGAGAATGCTAATGTGTCGAAATGTGTCACGTTTTCAGAATGAAAGAACTGCTAACATTTAATTGGAAAATCTTTCTTGATGTTCTGTAAAGTACACACATCAAAAAAAGTTTTTCATCGCCTCGGTTCCCATAACTCCTGAAGATAGACGTTGACTGTGGATATTGTATCATAGACACAGTCCCTTTGGCTCTTTAGAGATGTCACTAAACCCGCCCAATGATGTAAACAACCATGCATGAGGAGCGCCTATTAGACGGAGGGGTCTGACAGCCGTTCAGTTCCGGTCATTCCACCGAGAAGGAGGTACACGGCTTGTGTTGTCTGTAGTTCAACCACGCCTAGACGGTCAGTACTGCGGTTCGATCGTGTCCGCATTTTTACTTTGTGACAGGAAGGGGTCTCAACAATGGAAGTGTCCAGGCGTCTCGGAGTGAATCAAAGCGATGTTGTTCGGACATGGAGGAGATACAGGGGGACAGGGACTGTCGATGACATGCTTCGCTCAGGCCGCTACTGCTGCAGTGGATGACCGCTACCTACGGATTATGGCTCGGGGGAACCCTGATAGCAACGCCATCATGTTGAATATTGCTTTTCGTGCAGCCACAGGACGTCATGTTACGACTCAAAGTGTGCGAAATAGGTTGCATGATGCGCAACTTCACTCCCGACGTGCATGGCAAGGTCTATCTTTGCAACCACGACACCATGCTGCGCGGTACACATGGGTCCCACGACATGCCGAATGGACCGCTCAGGATTGACATGACGTTCTCTTCACAGATGAGTGTCGCATATGCCTTCAAGCAGACAATAGTCGGAGACGTGTTTGGAGGCAACCCGGTCAGGCTGAACGCCTTAGACACATTGTCCAACGAGTGCAGCGAGGTGGAGGTTCCCTGCTGTTTTGGGATGCCATCGTGTGGGGCCGACGTACTCCGATGGTGGTAATGGACGGCGCACTAACGACTGTACGATACATGGATGCCGTCCTCCGACCGATAGTGCAACCATATCGGCAGCATTTTGGCGAGGCATTCGTCTTCGTGGACGATGCCACGACGAATACAGGAATGCATCAATACAAGAGGACGTGCTGCTGGCTATTAGAGGTACTGGTGTTTACAGCAATCTGTACCACCACCGCTGAAGGTCTCGCTGTATAGTGGTACAACAAGCAATTTGTGGTTTTCATGAGGAATATAAAGTAAGGAATTGATGTTGATGTTGATCTCTATTCCAATTTTCTGTACAGGTTCCGGAACTCTCGGAACCGAGGTGATGCTAAACTTTTTTGATGTGTGTATAATTTATGTGATAAATCTGAATTTCGCTTTCCTAATAAATTGTCAGACAAAGGGAAAATTCGAAACCTAATTCGTGATCAAATGAACAGTACTTTCCAAAACACCACGCCATTGTTTCTGGTTTAATATTATAATCGCGTTTTGTGAATCACCGACGGGAAATGTCATAAATTAAGTGTTATTTTACTGTGTCTGGTACGGGTTTTACCAATACGCTAGCAGCAGTAGTAGCTACTGGTTGCAATGAAGGTACTTTGGTTGTCGGCGGCCTTAGAAAGCTTCCTCAAAAGCGCTGCTTCAGTAGCTTTGCAGTGGAAGCTACAGAGGTACATGTAACGTTACTTCTCGGGAAGGGCACTTCTCTCCACCCGATATCAGGGCACCCTGCAAAACGCTGTATCTCATATCTAAGGGCCAGCTGATGCCTCTAGTTCTATCAGTTTAATCAGTCAAATCAGTCAATTAATGGTGCACACATAAGGTGTCTCATATTATTTCTGTGTCTTTCAGTGATATCCCGTTAGGTGAACACAGTGAGTTTTCTGTACAAGATGCAAGGTGCTTACCTTTACAGCTGGTTCTGCAAGAAAGGAAAAAAGAACTGCACCTTGACTGCCTCTGAGACTACCACCAGACGCCATTATGTCATGTAGTCCCAGCACTTGTCATGTCCGTCCTTTCTGCACATACCCAACTGCCGGTTATCGACTGTTAGGCCATCATCAAGTACAAAAAACAATTGATTATATACAGCTGTGAATCTTCTGAGGCCAGATATTTTAAATTTGGTTCATCCAAAAATTCTCTCAGCAGGCTGTCCAAATTGACAATTATTAATGTTTGATATTAGACTAAAATGAGGCAAACTATTTCATTAAACCTAAATAAAATCTATTTAGCTCTTATAAAGTGTATAACACATTGAATTATTGAAGAACTTGACAAATTAAAACAACTGTAAAGACAGGAAAAATAAATTTAAAAAAATTGAAGTAAAGAAAGGTAACATTTAAACAATATCGAGTGGATACTGGGTGACAGTCCAGTTGTAGCAACCAGTGCACAGAAAAGGAATACTAATCCCTTAATAAACAAAGGTTAGTATTTAAAGTTCCGGGTGGCTACAATTAAACTTTCCCTATTTAACACGTTATAACACGGAAACTATCTACCGTACTAGTAACAAATGGGGCAGCATTAATGTCCAACGTATGATTTCCATGCGTCACAGCGCCACCGTCCAGTTCCAACTATGGCGACCAGCTGCAGTGGTCAGTCATCGTCATTCATAGTCACACACACCTGACCAGTCGCAGTGCACTTGTTGATATGTCAACATGAGCTTGGACAAAAGGAGCAGGGGATTATTGGTTAAGCTCTGTTATCAAAACAACAGTAATGTTGTAGCTGCATTTCGAGAATATCGCAGGCTGAACGGCTGACGGAAAGGTCTTCTTTCTCCATCAGCTGTGCGGAGCACGATGAAAATGTTCGAATCAACTGGAGAACCGGGCGTCGCTCCGGGAAGAGGCCGACTATCGGTTGCACCACATGTGGTTGATGAAATCGCTGTTATTATGGCAGAGAACGCTGAGCGCAGTTCCCGGTCGTCAGACACTGCGGGTGCTGTGTCAAGACAGTTGAACATCCCGAGGGCCACTGTACGGAAGGTGCTTCGAACCATTCTCAAGTGATATCCGTACAAGTTCCGTATCGTACAGCGGCTTGCAGCACAGGAAGCACAACGACGTGGTGTTGACTTCGCTTTGAACTATCTCGCAAGGACTGAAGTTGAGGAGGTGTGGCCCTGGCCCTTCCTATGGACAGACGAAGCTCATTTTTCTCTGTCGGGTGAGGTGAATGCACAGAATTGTCGAGTATGGGGATCTTCGTCTCCAATCACTGTGCAAGAAGCTCCCTGTATGGTGAGCGTGTCACCGTATGGTGTGGCTTCACGGCTACGTCCGTCATTGCTCCTTTCTTTTTTGAACAGATTGTCCCTCGAGGACTTGAGGGACGTGCAGTGTACTGGCCAGCGTCACTGCGTCAGGAGAGAGACGCATTTAACTCAACAGTTTTCATACAAAGTGGAGCTCTACCGTACATCTCTCTGAAGTTCACCTGCTTCTCTGAAACACGTTTGGAAACTATCCATTTATCAGCGGGTCGTTTCCAAACGCTTAGCCGGCACGATCACCTGATCTCACTCCATGTGATTTCTGGCTGTGGGGCTACCTGAAAGACAGGGAACATTCACACACGTGCTGATGTGAGGCGCGGCATATCAACCGACGTTGTCAGCACACCTATCGACACGCTTCGTTCTGCTGTGCAAAATTCAATCTCTTCTGGAAACTGATGAGTGCCATATTCAGCTCCTTTTGTAGCAGTAGTGGTACCGACATGTAATGGTATGATGTTCCATAGCAGCACATTAAAAATGTTTCAATTGAATCGATTCTGCATTATTTCTCTTCCCCAGGGCCTTGAAATTAATGCTCCCCACTTTGGTCCTCATACGATTATTAGTTTCCACGTTATAACGTTTTAAACACGGAAAGTTTAACTATAACCACCCGGTACATGACTTCCTAAACTCCTCCAGCTTCCAAAAGATGCAAAGATATTTATGACCATCTTAAAATGATAAAATTAGAATTGTTATTAAATTGTGTAAAGGCATAGTATCTGACCCTGATACCTTCTTTCTCACCAACAAGGATCCTATAATTCCCTGACTTTATAAACTGACTAAGCTGCATAAAGACAATATCCAGTCTATAATGTACACTCCTGGAAATGGAAAATAGAACACATTGACACCGGTGTGTCAGACCCACCATACTTGCTCCGGACACTGCGAGAGGGCTGTACAAGCAATGATCACACGCACGGCACAGCGGACACACCAGGAACCGCGGTGTTGGCCGTCGAATGGCGCTAGCTGCGCAGCATTTGTGCACCGCCGCCGTCAGTGTCAGCCAGTTTGCCGTGGCATACGGAGCTCCATCGCAGTCTTTAACACTGGTAGCATGCCGTGACAGCGTGGACGTGAACCGTATGTGCAGTTGACGGACTTTGAGCGAGGGCGTATAGTGGGCATGCGGGAGGCCGGGTGGACGTACCGCCGAATTGCTCAACACGTGGGGCGTGAGGTCTCCACAGTACATCGATGTTGTCGCCAGTGGTCGGCGGAAGGTGCACGTGCCCGTCGACCTGGGACCGGACCGCAGCGACGCACGGATGCACGCCAAGACCGTAGGATCTACGCAGTGCCGTAGGGGACCGCACCGCCACTTCCCAGCAAATTAGGGACACTGTTGCTCCTGGGGTATCGGCGAGGACCATTCGCAACCGTCTCCATGAAGCTGGGCTACGGTCCCGCACACCGTTAGGCCGTCTTCCGCTCACGCCCCAACATTGTGCAGCCCGCCTCCAGTGGTGTCGCGACAGGCGTGAATGGAGGGACGAATGGAGACGTGTCGTCTTCAGCGATGAGAGTCGCTTCTGCCTTGGTGCCAATGATGGTCGTATGCGTGTTTGGCGCCGTGCAGGTGAGCGCCACAATCAGGACTGCATACGACCGAGGCACACAGTGAAACGTCCCCTTTTTAGCAATTTTTCACAACTGTGCTTAACCTGACACACAATATTTTTTTTTAGCGCAACGCAATCTGACTTTCAACACACAATATTTTGTTAGCGCAACGCAATCTGACTTTCAAAATTCTCTACAAGAGAATGGCCCTGACTAACATTAAACTATCTCTTTCACAAATCACTTACCTCACAAAAATCTTCGCTGCTCAAGCTACTGCAATACAGCGAGCGCCACTACTGTCAGCTAAATAAAAGATTCGAACTATGGAAGGCACTAACTACTCATAGGGATAGTTAGCAAATAAAAGATATTAATAGAGAACCAACAATGTATTTACCTTGATATCATGACAAATTACAAAACTCCGCCATCTCTCTCCCCACATCCACCAATGCTGGCGGCTCACCTCCAACTCCCCAACGCTACGCGCTGTTCACAGCCAGCTGCCTAACACTACAATGGCGAGTATTACAACAATGCAAAGCAGCCACAAGCTGCACACAGCACAGCCAGTGATTTTCATACAGAGGTGGCGTTACCAATAAAAAAACCTAAACAGCCTACTTACATAGCCCCCATGCTACCCACAAAAAATTTTACAAATTGGGTTGGGCAGTGGCCAATACAGATTTGAAAAAATTTTTTCATAATTACAATAACAAAGAAATCAAATGCACATACTTATTGATACAATGTTGGTCAAAAGCTAAAATTTTCTCACAGTCCATAAAGACAGTCCTGATCATTCATCACATTGCAGTGTTTTTTTCAAAGTCTGAGCAGTAAAAGAAAATGCACATAGACGTAGTGGATTTCCATGCAGTCTTGAAGAAGTATCGTTGTCCTTCCAACGGAAAGACAGTGCTGACTCTTGACATGCTGACACGTAATGGGCCACAACAGAGCAAACCCACAGCGTAGTCTATCGAAGTTTTGAAGAATATCGTTTGGTAGGTCATCACAGAGCAGACCCACTGTAGTCCTGGTAGAGATTATGGTATTGGTGGGCCACCAGAGGCGCAGACCCACTGCAGTCCTTGTAGAAATAATGGTATTGGTGGGCCACCAGAGGTGCAGACCCACTGTAGTCCTTGTAGAAGTGACTGTACTGGTGGGCCACCAGAGGTGCAGACCCACTGTAGTCCTTGTAGAAATGACGGTACTGGTGGGCCACCAGAGGTGCAGACCCACTGTAGTCCTTGTAGAGATGGCCAGCAACCATCTGTTGTGACTGTGCAGGTGCACAATCACCATCGAAGAGTCTTGCGGATAATGTAGCAAGTCCATAACCACCACTTGTGCACTCACAAAGTTTTTGGAATTGTCCTCAGAACCAGCAATGCTGTTATCCAGTCCCTTGCTGAATCATTAAATCACATGCAAACACTATCACTCCCTACTTCTCACATATTGTCCATATACTATGACCAACAGAAACGTGTGCAGTGAAATGTAAATTACAAGTTACTTAATTTGATGACCTGGTGTCAATTACAATTTTATAACATAAGAATACAATTACAAGGGTACAGAAAACATCATTAAAAACATAATAGTAGAGATAACATTAGTAGTAATAGGGGCTTTACAAAAGAATAGAAATAAACATATACATCAGTGTTACAAAAATAATGACATAAGTACTTACATAAAGATCAGAATAACTTTTGAAACATCACCTCCACATATGAGCAACAAAACAGAATTTACCAAGTAAATAACATAGTATTAGAAAAATTCTAGAACATAGCTCTAATCAGCTAAACACATAAAGACAGGAAAAACACAAATACACAAGGGTACACAAACACATAGAGGGATGACACAAAAGGAATGGATAGGGTTTCTTTTACTGCAGTATCTTGCGAACAAAATTTTTTTTGTTCTTGGAGATCTCCCTTCGTTCCTCATTATTTCCAAAAGTCCTATCTGTACCTCTTTTCTGTATTCCAACCATAATTCTTTCAAAATAAATATGGCTCATTGTACAATACTCATTTTGGCCCTATCTGTTTCTTGCGGCTTCTCAATGCATTTCTTCCAATTCATCATAGTTAGTTTCTTATATAGTCTACCCCCTCTTAAGCTAACTTAAATCTACTGAGCTCAGATATATATACCAAGGGACGAGGCAATGCAGCATCACATAAAACAATAAACATCAATGACAAAAATTTCAAACTGGCAAAGCAAGCTACAGTAAATCTAAATTACCAAGCAATTCAACATTACAACTAATATGAGGCAATGCGCAGCAAACAATAAAATAATCATTAGTAAAACTGGCTTAACAGCGTAATACAAAGTCAAATTCAGTAACATTATGCCTGGCAAACAGCAGAAGCAAAAGCAATAAATTATATCTAAACATGACATAGCTCAAGCAAAAAAATATTACCGTAAAGACAACAATGCAGATAAGGGAAATGTATAATCACATCTTAATGTCTAAGTAATTAAAGTGGTGCACCACAAAAACTAATTCTACAAAAAATTACTCAGTAGTTGAAAAGAAAATTATGTATGCAGTTCCTGGTATTAGTCCCTTCTTATTGTTCTTTCCATTCCAAGAGCTCATTTTTCGAAGAATGTGGATTACAAAATTATTATTTAATAGATCTGCAGACAGAAAATATTTATATTAGTACATCTATAAAATTTTATTTTAACCAGTGCTGCAGTGCAGCTAGAAACTAGATATTAAACAAAATGGGCAAAGCAAGGCGTGAAACGTCATTCACTAGCCATATGGCATTTTTCTCAATTAGCACGACAATAGCCGTGAAATGTTTCTCATCGTTTTCAAGTTCGTCCGTGTCGTTCTGTGCCGCTGGAAGGCTAATGGCCCTTTTTTTTTTTTTTTTTTTTTTTTTTTCCGGGCGGCCGTCGCCCAGGTGTCTGACACTGCTGTGTGCCCACGACGTATTACGTGCAGGTGGTCACTTAACTTTCGTATGGAAATATTTACGACAGCAGTTTGCTAAAATGGCAGTCTTATATAAAAATGTTTCACAGGTCAAGAATTAGCGTTGCAAATCTGTAGAAACAAAATCTTATTGATATAACAGTGTCCAAAAAAATTTTCGTCGGCATTGTGATACATTCACGCATTTACACACATTTCATAACTTTTAAAGTACGATTTTGGTTTCCAACAACGTTTTCCACAAATCAGAGTGCCCTAATCACTATTCATTACTCCTTACCTTATTATACATATACATATCGTCGACACATAATCAAATTCCTCATATAGCATCAGCTTCTTGACCATAAACATACCTCAGCAGCACAAAACACATCGTCGTCGTCAAAATAACATCATAACACCTCAGTCAAATCTCAAAAACGTCGTAGCTTTCTGCAATAATTTCAAAACCTAAAAAAATTCTCTGCTCATGTCATTAGTGTCATTTACCTCAAACGTACTTTAAAAATCATGCTCCCTTACCAAATACATCATTCAAAGCTCTCATAGTATCACAATGGTTCTGAAAAAATATGAAGAGTTCACAAGGTACATACAAAATACAATTTCGTAAGAGTGAAGTTATCCAACTGTGTAATTACGTAAACATCTGTCACTGATGTAGTAAAAAAATGTTTATCTCTCAGTTACATGATCAGATAGCTGTGTAATTTATGTGTTGGAGAAATATGGTACCGATGTGTAAAGTTGTATAAGCAAATACCATATTAGCTAGGGCTCCTTGTGCTCGCCAAACACATGGTACACAAAGTAAGCGTGTACCCCCCTGAGGATTAATGTAATTATACCCTCAGGTGTTACAGATTACAGCAATGGAATGAAATATATCTCGGAAAACTTTCTTTGTAATTCAAAAATCTTTAAAAATAAATGTTTTAAGTACAAAATTAATCACTCAAATACGTGTCCTGTAGCGCTAAACTGTGCGTCATGTTGTAAGATAATCTCTGTGGAAGTCTCGTAGTTATCGTCCTCCGAAAGCTAAGTTCTGCAGAAGTCAATGTACTTACCTGATGATACACAAAAGTGAAATGCTTTGCGTATAGATATCTTAGTTATTACGCTTATTGTTGTGATGAAGAAAGTACTGTGCTGTAACATATTGTTGTGCTACGGAAAAGGCTGCCTCATTGTTGCTATACCACAAAAGTTACTACTAAAACATGTTTTACTTTCCAGAAGAATTCAGAAAAACTGTGCAGATATAAAACAGATACACCGCAAAAGCAACATTGTAAATTGTCACTCATTAGTAACGTCGTGATAAAATCCTGTAGCTGTCACATAAACTAACCACTGTGTCATCTAGTATCTCTCAGAAAGCACTTTAAATCCAGAATGTATTTTCAAATAAACCAAAATGTTGCATTAAAATCTCAAGTTAAAAAAGCACATTATCTCTCAATAAACGGTGTTACATGTGAAATGTGGTGTAAACCTTTGCTCTTCCTAGTACGCAGAGTTTCAACTTTAACGCAATTATCAAGTGGTATACGTCGGTAAAGAATACTGGAATTTTTCTCAAGGTTAGCGTCTGTGTTATTTTTCTCGGAGCCAGCGGGCGCACGCGGCTGCCTGCTGTGCGGGTCAGTGCCTGCCGCTTTGTTGGCGCGCGTCGTTAATGGGATTCGGAGACCGAACCTCCACAAATTCGCCTTGCCGAGAGGGCCCAGCTCTGTTAGAATCCCGCCAGTTCTGATGCAATTCAGGTCTGTCGTTATGTCGGTAGTTTACATAGTTTCTTGTTTGTCGGTCATGTGGTGGAGAATCTCTCCCGGAATCGCAACTGCGCGCTGGACTGTTGCGTCTGAAAGTATTCTGTCTCCCTTGATAATAATAGTTCTGGTTACCATATTGTCTGTTTCTATGATTGTCCCTGTCATATTCATTACTACGGAAATGCGATCTTTCCCTGTAATTATTATTACTCTGCCAGTGGTTGTCATATGGGTGGTGTCTATTTTGGTCACGATTTGTGTTGTGAGAATAGCCTTGTCGTGTCCATTTATTATTTCTGTCGTCACGGAATTGTGACGTATGTGACCTGTAGTGATTGTTTTCCTGTTTTCGCATCCGGCAATTGTCAGTGTCAATTTCTAGTTCTTGTAAGAGTCCTTGAAATGCTTCAATGTCGTCTTTGCAACGTCCTGCCAAAATAATATGTCGCAAATGTTCAGGCAGTTTGATTAAGCAAATGCGGATGAGTTCTGAGGGGCTGTATGGGTTTGACAGGTACTGATTCTTGTGCAACATGTCTTCAAAATATTTCACAAGACTGGAGAATTCAGATTGTTCGAAATGTTTCATCATTATGATGCCATGTTTTACTCGGTCTTGTGTGGCTTGAGACCAATATGCTGAGAGGAAGGCATGGTAAAATTCTCCTTCACTATGACAATCGTGAATGACCGAACGCATTCTTACAGCTGGTTCATTCTCTAAATAGCCACACATAAATTCTAATCTGTGTTCTAACGACCAGTTAGGGGGAAAACAATGAGAGAATTGATGGAGCCACGCTTGTGGATGAATGTCGTTGGCAGAATTCTTAAACGTTTTGAATTTACGTGTAGTAATGAACAGCTTATAGTCAAAGTCATCATGTCGGCGAGTCGCATATCGGTCATTGTTACGTCGTGTCGGCGGTTCCATCTCAAAATTCGGTGTGCCTTGCCAATTTCTTTCATAGTTTCCGAAGTGTCCTGTGTTATTATTTTGTGGTTGTTCCGTATTTCTATGTCCCTCTTCCCGTATTGGGGCGCGAGTGTCCTCTGAAATACGTAATTCTTGTATTACCTGTGTCAGCTGATCTTGTACTTTGCGGATTTCTCTTTTGTGTTGATTCAGATTTTGTTTCAGATTCCTAATTTGTTCGCACTCTTCTGTGTCATTAAAGACTACCGGTTTTGTGTCGTTCAGATTATCATCTACCTTCGTAGATAAATTAGTGAACTGATCCGAAAGTTCGGCTACTTTCTCCGATAGTGTACTTATTTCCTCAGTGTATTTTTCTGAACCAAGTTTCAGAGTGTCCATTTGTGTTGAAATCGAATCTACTGTGTCCTTTAAGTTTTCTTGAGTTTTTGCAAGTTGCGTAACCGAATCAATAGATGCAACTGAGTCAAATTTAGCTTGCAAGGTCTCATGATTTTCGTGAACAGTAGTTTGCAGTTCTTTTATGGCTGCTTCGTGATTCTGTAGTGCATTTTCATGCCGCGAAAAAATAGGTTGGAAATGCTCACAAATTTGTGTTTTTACGTCATTACAGACTTTTTGACATTTCGATTCGATGTTATGTAACTCAGTAGTTAAATCTTCACGTGTTTGTTCAAGCGTGGTGTGAAGATTTTGTTCCATTGCATCTAACTGTAGCTGTGTTTGTCTCTGGTGTTGTTCCATTGCGTCTAACTTTTGAAGCTTTTGCTGTGTTTCTCTCTGTTTTTGTTCCACTGTGTCTAACTTTTGAAGATTTTGTTCCATTTGTTTCTGATTTTGCTCAATTGTGTCTAACTTTTGAAGATTTTGTTCCATTGTGTCTAATTTTTCAAGCTTTTGTTGTGTTTGTCCCATTTGTTGTATTAATTGTAATAACAATGCACTGGTGTCTGGAACATGTTCCTCAGTGCTTTTCGGCAGTGCATTTTCACCGGCAACATTCACATTTTGACAAGCAGAAAATGTGTCTTGACTCATTTGAGAAAACGGTGATGACCCAAAACCTGAATCTACAGTATTTGCGAGATCGTGTCGTGTCATTTCGGCTTCCTGAGGCGAGCTATTGCCGACCGATCGATCGATAATGCTTCCCTCTTCACTAATTGTTTCACTGTCCACGCCATTGTTTGAAACCCGCTCCATTTCCCTATGCGCAATTACCAAATTACTACTATTAACATTAGTTAATTCATTATTCTGCGGCGCTAACATACTGCTTTCGTCTTCGCTGTCATTTCTCAATTTACTTTGGAGCCTAGTGTTACGTTTTTCACACGCCATTATTGTCACAGTGTTTCACACGACAACACAGAAAAACACAATTTCAAGAGCAAAAATAAGAGAACACATTAACATAACACTGAAAATAATATCTAGTTAATTGCAGCTGCGAAATACTTGGTGCAAATCTACATGCATGCCACAACTATTTTACTATACAACACTGAAAAACTACAACTACAATGGAGATTCTCTCTACAATTACGCGCTAGCAATAAACAAAATCTACACTAATTATACAAACTACAAGAAAAAATCAGAAGATTCCAGTGAGGTATCCTAGGCTAAGGGTCGACATATGAAACGTCCCCTTTTTAGCAATTTTTCACAACTGTGCTTAACCTGACACACAATATTTTTTTTTAGCGCAACGCAATCTGACTTTCAACACACAATATTTTGTTAGCGCAACGCAATCTGACTTTCAAAATTCTCTACAAGAGAATGGCCCTGACTAACATTAAACTATCTCTTTCACAAATCACTTACCTCACTAAAATCTTCGCTGCTCAAGCTACTGCAATACAGCGAGCGCCACTACTGCCAGCTAAATAAAAGATTCGAACTATGGAAGGCACTAACTACTCATAGGGATAGTTAGCAAATAAAAGATATTAATAGAGAACCAACAATGTATTTACCTTGATATCATGACAAATTACAAAACTCCGCCATCTCTCTCCCCACATCCACCACTGCTGGCGGCTCACCTCCAACTGCCCAACGCTACGCGCTGTTCACAGCCAGCTGCCTAACACTACAATGGCGAGTATTACAACAATGCAAAGCAGCCACAAGCTGCACACAGCACAGCCAGTGATTTTCATACAGAGGTGGCGTTACCAATAAAAAAAACCTAAACAGCCTACTTACAACAGGGCCAACACCCGGCATCATGGTGTGGGGAGCGATCTACTACACTGGCCGTACACCACTGGTGATCGTCTAGGGGGGACTGAATAGTGCACGGTACATCCAAACCGTCATCGAACCCATCGTTCTACCATTCCTAGACCGGCAAGGGAACTTGCTGTTCCAACAGGACAATGCACGTCCGCATGTATCCCGTGCCACCCAACGTGCTCTAGAAGGTGTAAGTCAACTACCCTGGCCAGCAAGATCTCCGGATCTGTCCCCCATTGAGCATGTTTGGGACTGGATGAAGCGTCGTCTCACGCGGTCTGCACGTCCAGCACGAACGCTGGTCCAACTGAGGCGCCAGGTGGAAATGGCATGGCAAGCCGTTCCACAGGACTACATCCAGCATCTCTACGATCGTCTCCATGGGAGAATAGCAGCCTGCATTGCTGCGAAAGGTGGATATACACTGTACTAGTGCCGACATTGTGCATGCTCTGTTGCCTGTGTCTATGTGCCTGTGGTTCTGTCAGTGTGATCATGTGATGTATCTGACCCCAGGAATGTGTCAATAAAGTTTCCCCTTCCTGGGACAATGAATTCACGGTGTTCTTATTTCAATTTCCAGGAGTGTAGTATCTGCATTTCACCCCATTAAAATGTAACAGAATGATAAATGACCCAGTCAAAGTTGAAACAGTTTTTAAAAGTACTGTCGAGTCAGCGTAAGAAGATCCCTGACAGTTGCAGTGGCTTGGGCCCACCGGGTTCGTGCGGCTACCTCAACTAATCACTTAAGGAGATTCTGGAAATGTCTCTATCGCAAGGCCTCAGTATTATCGCAGCCCTACAGATGGCTATTGTCTCACCTGAGGCCTTTTGCGCTTTGCACCTGAACGGTGGTACGAGGAATCGTAGCATCAGGAATCGTCTTCCGCCATTTGGACTGTAGTTATAGTATTCTGAATCAGATGACTTGGTGAACAAGTTAAAAGATGCCCAAATTACGCCAGTGTCTAGTTAGACTTTTCTTGACGTCTGCAGATTGCACATTTATGTACCTACTCAAGAGAGCAACAGGCTTAGTTTATAAATCTGTAGCTAAACCGGTTGTAACTAATGGCATAAATTATGTAACACACATTTGCCTAGCGCATAATTATTCCTTTTCCAATTTTGATGTATATAACCAATTACATGGTCTACTTACGGTTTCCTCCTTAATATGGTCTTGACAAAAATGTTTCAGGACAATATTTTAGTACATCAGATGAATTAGTAACTGAGAATTAGGACTACCATCAGCTGTAGAATAGAATGACGACAGTGAAAATTTGGGCTGGACTGGGTCGCGAACCAGGATTTCCCGCTTAACGCGAGCTGTCACCTTACCGTTTTCGAATTTCGGTCCGCCACAAGTTTTCACTGTCGGGATTCCATTCTACAGCTGATGGTAGTCCTTATTCTCAATTACGAGTTCATTTGATGGGCTTCGTAACGGTTGTGGTCGTCGCAGTGTCTTCAATAGTAACCAGAATGACACAGGCACTATAATATCGTAATTTTTAAATATAATTTTTGGAAAAGAATCCAGTCTATTTCATGGTTGGTTACCGATTCAGCTATATTGGTTATGTATTTTACTTATGGACCGGTGGTACCAGACAACTTCGAAAATTTCCCAAACATTTTCTGATCACAACAGTATCAATTTCACAATGGAGTTTGTAGGTAGTTCCATAAATTATTTAGACCTAGCTATTGACACCAATAATTTACTCGTTCTTTTAAGATGACTCATAAATTATTTAGTACAAACGATGGATGTTGTATGACTTTAGTCATACTTTTAAGGTTTACCGGAAGTCCACCAACAATGACATTGTAATATAAGACATTTATCAACACATCCCCTAACGTACATCCACATGAGTGATGATGAGTAACGACAAGGTCCCAGCAGAATGAAACACAATTAACAGAGTAGCTTCAAGCAGTGGTTTTAGCCTTGTGGTATCAATGCTGCATAAAAAATAAAAACACATCTTGTGCTCATCTCACCACATCAACATATCAGTAAATAGTGTACCGTTCCTAAGGGACCAAACTGTATGGGTGATCGGTCCCTAGACTTACACACTGCTTAAACTAACTTAAATTAACTTATGCTAAGAACAGTACACACACCCATGTCCGAGGGAGCACTCGAACCTCCGGCGGGAGGGGACGCGCAGTCCGTGATATGACACCGCAAACTGAGAGGCAACTCGGCGCTGCACTGTTCCGTATTTGGGAGACGTTTCTCACAGTCTTATTAGAACACTTAAATCTAGATTCTTTAGGACATCATTTTATGTGAACCACATCATTGGACATATTTTGGCAACTGGTAAGTACAACTATTCTGTTTTTGAAAAGATTGGAACACACACAGTGAATTACAATTCTGACAAAATCCACGGAGACCAGTGTGATGGAGCAGTAATTTCCCATCTGAAGGAACACGAGATTTGCAAAAGAAGACTCTACCTTTGCGTACCTGCTTAATGGAGGCTGCAGTTGCAGGTGGATCATGAAGCCCTACACAGCAGCCTGAAAGGGAGGATGATGAACCACCTTGAAATAATTGAAATTAACAAACGTATCACAGACCACCCAAATATGGTAATGACTGATTAGAAACAGATACCTTACTAACCTCTTCTAACTTCTGGGCCTACAAAGAAACCCATCCAGGCTGCTTTGGAAATTCGGCCTCCTATTTATAAGCCTCATATTTTACTTTATTTAGGTTACCATGGTTGCACTTTGACCATAATTTTAGATTGTATAATTATAGTTGTACATGTTTTTATTTTAGCCTGGTTGTATCCGACTAGTAGTCGTTTCCTCCGCACGCCAGGCATGTTGTGCGATCAGCGGCACCGCCACGAGGGTGTGCGTAAATGGCTCTCATAAACAGCGGAGGTATTTCCTCGTACGGTCTGGGCTGTTTACGACGGAGTTACACGTCACCTCCACAACAACAAGGGGCGCCAATCTCGCCGGCTCGCTGCGTACCTGTCAAGACACTATTTCGCTACTCCAGGTCTCGTGCCCTGACAACTCTACGTGAACGTACACCTTCTCTCTTCTATTTAGACCACCGCCGAACCGTGCGAAGTCATCTACGTCCTGTGCCACACGTCGGCCAGTACTGGCAGTTCCGCCCAGCAGCAACGGCATTTCAGTCCTAGGGCTACAAGTTGCCACTACCAACAGTTTCGTCTCGGCGTTTTACGGCCGGCCGACTCCGGCCCATTTCGCCCTGGTCTGCACCAGCAGCATGTCAACCGCCAGCATCGGACCAGTAACGTTCCAGGTCTTCTCGCTGCCGCTTGCCACAACTACAGGGTTCTCCTTGTAGCCACATGACAGACAATGTCGTAGGACAGGAATTTCTGTTGTATGTAGTTTAATAAGTAACAGCTGCAAAATACTAACGTGACTTCTTTGCAGACGAATGGAAAAACTGGTAGAAACCGACCTCGGTCAAGATCAGTTAGGATTCCGTAGAAATATTGGAACACGTGAGGCAATACTGACCCTACGACTCATCTTAGGAGAAAGATTAAGGAAAGGCAAACCTACGTTCCTAGCATTTGTAGACTTAGAGAAAGCTTTTGACAATGTTGACTGGAATACTCTCTCTCAAATTCTAAACTTGGCAGGGGTAAAATACAGGGAGCGAAAGGCAATTTACAATTTGTACAGAAACCAGATGGTACTAATAAGAATCGAGGGGCACGAAAGGGAAGTAGTGGTTGGGAAGGGAGTGAGACAGGGTTGTAGCCTCTCCCCGATGTTATTCAATCTGTATATTGAGCAAGCAGTAGAGGAAACAAAAGAAAAATTCGGAGTAGGATTAAAATCCTTGTAGAAAAAATAAAAACTTTGAGGTTCAACGATGACATTGTAATTCTGTCAGAGACAGCAAAGGACTTGGAAGAGCAGTTGAACGGAATGGACAGTGTCTTGAAAGGAGGATATAAGATGAACATAAACAAAAGCAAAACGAGGATAATGGAATGTAGTCGAGTTAATTCGTGTGATGCTGAGGGAATTAAATTAGTAAATGAGACACTTAAAGTAGCAAAGGAATTTTGCCATTTGGGGAGCAAAATGACTGATGATGGTCGAAGTAGAGAGCATACAAAATGTAGACTGGCAATGGTAAGGTAAGCGTTTCTGAATATGAGAAATTTGTTAACATCGAGTATACATTTAAGTGTCGGGAAGTCGTTTCTGAAAGTAGTTGTATTGAGTGTAGCCATGTATGGAAGTGAAACATTGACGATAAACAGCTTGGACAAGAAGAGAATAGAAGCTTTTGAAATGTGGAGCTACAGAAGAATGCTGAAGATTAGATGTGTAGATCACATAACTAATGAGGAGGTATTGAACATAATTAGAGAGAAGAGGAGTTTGTGGCACAACTTCACAAGAAGAAGGGATCGGTTGGTAGGACATGTTCTGAGGCATGAAGGGATCACCAATTTTGTATTGGAGGGCAACGTGGAGTGCAAAAATCGTAGAGGGAGGCCAAGAGATGAATACACTATGCAGATTCAGAAGGATGTAGGTTGCAGTAGTTAAGTCATAGATGAAGAAGCTTGCACAGGATAGAGTTGCATGGAGAGCTGCATCAAACTAGTATCTGGACTGAAGACCACAACAACAACAATATAGTTGTACGGATGTTCATTCAGATACATTATATTTGATTTTTGGTTTCGTTGATGAACAGTTGCTATTTTAACATTTGTTCCATCACTCCTCAACACGAGGATACATCAAGTCCTATTTGTAACCTTATACTTCTTTAAGACAGTGTTATCTAGCTCTCTCAGGACTTTGAAATACATCGCTGAATTGAATTGCGCTGTCTTCAATTTAGTTTTTATCTCAAAACCACTGTTGTAGTTGTATCACGTATTTCATCGAAACTACATAACCTTTACTTCACATTTGTATAGCAATGTTTCTTTAACTTTTATCTTATATCGAAGAGCAATAATTTTCGTCTTTGACAACCATCTGCCCAAGTCAAGTCTCAAGTCTTTGAAATGAGAAAATTAAAAGACACAGATCCTTATCTTTTTACCGCGCGATGGCCTAACAAGCAATATTCGGTTACCTAAATAATAAGTATTGAGGAATATTACTCAAGAATCGTGTATTTTACGTTCGTAGTGTATAAAGTATTGTATCGAGAACAATTGCAACCACCAATTATAGCGTCTTTTAATCCTACTAGCCAATAATGATACATTCTGTATCTACATTTGCATGAACACTTTGAAATCCGCACTTAAGTCCCTGGAAGAAGGAAGAAGTATAAAATGTCGTTGATAAAATAATTTGCATACAGAAGGGAAAATCGGTGACTAAAATTTGGTGAAAAATTCTCGCTGCAATGGAAAACGTCTTTGTTTTAATGATTACTACCGCAGGTGGCGTTATCATATCTGTGACACTCTCACTCTTACTTCGTGGTAATACAAAACGAGCTGTCGTTCTTTGGATTGTTTCGACTTCGACATCCTCTGTCAATCCTATCTGGTAAGGATCCCATACCGCACAGCAATACTCTTGCAAAGGGTAGACAAGCGCAGCATAGACCTGTTGCGTCTTCTACCTGTTCTGAAAAAAAAAAAAAAAAAAAATACGTAAATAAAATTAAAAAAAAATTCTTTGGCTAAACTACCCAACGACATTATCTATGTGTTGGTTACAACTTAAGTTGTTTGTAATTGAAAATATTGAAAATACTGGGTATTTAGTTGAACTGACAGTCTTTAGAATTGTGCGATTTGTCGTGTAACAGAAATTTAGCGGATTTCTGTTACTACTCGTGTAGATGACCTACCTAGTTTCCTTGATTAGAGTCAATTACCACTTCTCCTACAATACAGATATTGTGTTAAAGTTGTTTTCTTGTTAACTTTTAACTTCTGATGATTGTACGGGACGGTAAATGACATCCTCATCTGCAAATAATCCATTTACCCAGTAAATTAATCTATAAAAATATTAGTGAGTGGAAATATGCAAACTAAGTCAGAAGGTTGATTCATTTGTTTCCAAGATTAACAATTATTCGATGAACAATAGTAGCAGAACTTAAATGTTTGGGCTTAGAAATATGCTTCCTACAGGTTAAATATTCATCAGTTTGCACACCCAAAAGTTTGGAGCATTCTACCTAAGATTAAAACGATGAAATTTCAGTCAGGTGCCAAAGCCTTGCCCATGCTGACAAGATACTTTCTCTAGATATTTCATGTGGTAACTAAATGATTTACTTAGGAATGCTGTTCAGCCTATCCCACTGAACTATATTACATTTTGTTCAACTTGCAAAAGTAATGTGACTCAAGATTACGAATACTCAGATTCAATAGAAAATATTGGTCAGAATAACAGTTACTTTCGAACAAATGAGTGTTGCTGTATGACATTACCCGTGTGCATTTTAAAGGACACCTGAACCTAATATTACAATGAGGACGCTGAAACATCTGAGATGCATTTGTTATATTTTTAATGGTTGGACTTTCTGGTACTGAATATTAAGTTGTCGACGAAAGTGTAAATTCTGGCTGAGAACATCAGTTCTGTGAAACAGAGTTATATAAGTGATACATCTCATCTTCATATTTTATGAATACATGTACTTTGCTTGATTTACAAATGCAGCAATAACTATTATTAGTTGACTATAGTTCCCATCGCCGTACTAAATGTTATTGCTGCTTCTACCTTTATGAGCCATTATTTAATGTTGGTGAAAGGTGTGCGTTAGCCTCTTTCATATGGACTAACTAAAGGTATCATGTGCGTACTGAGTATGCTATGCTAATTTTACATTGGGGAGACGGCACTAAATGCTTTCTGGAAGGACGAGACTTGTAAATGTTTTATTTTAGCTAATTTCCTGTATTTAGGACAGGAAAACATCTTAGCCGAGATCGCTTTAAAAAGAATGATATTGTTGATAACTGGTTTCGGTAAAAATGAGCTTCCATCTTCAGATCTGTAATAAATAACAAGACGTCCTACGAACTGTTACGCAAATAATGCAACATTACCGCACAGAAGAACGAAATGACACCATACATTCATGAAGGTTATTAAAAACATCTTGTGCCATGTACACACAAAGTCTTTGCATTGCATTTCCAGGTACATAAAATATTGAATGAACGATGCGTAGGCACTTCAAAATTAAAATTACTATTTACATTACTATTAGTCAAAACGTCGTTCCCGAAACATAACACGTCATGCCTACCAGGGTGCCATAAGACTGTCACTAGCCAGAGCATGAGATGGAAGGACCACAAGCACAACAGGTGTCGTAGCAGTACATAGATACTATAAGTAAAAGTCAAATATGTTTTTGCAGGCCGGCTGTTGTGACCGAGCCGTTCTAGGCGCTACAATCTGGGACCGCGCGACCGCTACGGTCGCAGGTTCGAATCATGCCTCGGGCATGGAAGTGTGTGATGTCCTTAGGTTAGTTAGGTTTAAGTAGTTCTAAGTCAGAAGTTAAGTCTCCATTTTTTTTGTTTTTACAGTTTTGTAATTATGTAACTCAAGTATCGTAAATATGGTATAAACGATTCCTTAGCAATATTCAAAAACGTATTATAAATATTTCAGAAAAACTTTTAATATTTCTATATTTGGAATCATGGTTGTATTTAAATTACATATTTGACGTTTACTTATAGAATCTATGCGCTTTAGTGACACCTGTTGCGCTCGTGGTCACTTCGTCTCAGGCATTGGCTATTGACAGTATTGTGGCGCACTGGTAGACATGACGTGTTATGATGTGGGACCTATGTTTTGGCGAATTGTGGTGTACATAGAATTTTGAATCAGACATGCCAACGCATCGCTCATTTCATGTTTTATGTACCTGGAAATTCATTGCAGAGTTTTGGTGTGTAAATGACACGAGATTTTTTCAATAACCTTTACGAAGGTATATTGTCATTTGGTTCTTCTATGTGTTAATGTTGCATTATATGTATAACAGAGTGTAGCACGTCTTATAACTTTATTACAGATCTAAAGATGGTTGCCTACTTTTACCGAAACGGATATCTAGAATAAATAGTGATCCCGGCTAAGAAGTTCTTCTTCTCCTGAATAATCACCACAGATAGTCAACATGAGTAAACTAATTTCCTTTATTCTTCACTCGGTGTGCGGCTGCAGTTGGCTGACTGTACGGCTGGTTATAATTTAACGCATCGTGGTGGCAAAGGACGGAAAGATACGATAAGGGTGAGAACAACGGTTCGGTTTTTCAAAAGGTAACAAAAACTTCTCCCACCCCGAAACTTTACGTTACTTTCAGCGTGGCGAAGACGCGCCTTGCGGGAAGAAGACGGTAGACTTTATTGAAAATCTCTCCACCCCACTTTAGCTACCTTGGATGCGAGAGAGATGCCTTTGAATGAGGGAAACGACAAAACGAGGGATTTACAAGGAGAAAATTACTGGCGTGTCTGCATTCTAACGGAAATTCCTTCCCGCTCCTCCGTAGATAGAGGCATCTCGACATGACACAGAAAGACAGGACGGGAAAGAGATATATAAACGCCTGTCTAGGACGGCCATCGATTTGTGTATTTCAAATCAGCCAGTCGTCCCTTAGCCCTCTACCTGAGGCCGAGCATCATTCTGGAGAAGACGAATAAGACGAAAGGTGATAGAGGAAGAGACCCAGAGCCGTAAGCTTTGTACTTATTGGACGTATCAAAATCTAACAATGTTTATCCTCTCCCTTTGGTTGCCGGACGGAGATCTGGTTACAGCGTCAGATGAGGATAGGAAAAATTACTTCACGTAAGAAAGCTGTAATTGGTCTGTTTCAGATTTAACGAAGTTTGCGGTCTTTTCGTTGATGCTGCCAAAACTACGGAGCGTTGACGGATGGCCAAGACGGAGGAGACAGTACAACGGCTGATGGCTGTAATGAGTATACCTTCAGGAGGGGATAAAAACTTCCGTGGTTCTGAGGAAGTCGAGTTTACGCGATGTTAGATGGTGTTCTGTCGGTTTCGTGTTTTGTTCACTTGTTTTGGTCACATCTTTGGCACGATTGATGTGTTCTTACGTCTCAAATGAGGAGGTTTCAACAAAAACGCAACTGGGCGTCCGTTCTCGCGATGTCATATTTTTGCTCACTCTTTCAACAGTGTTGGAAATAGTTGTCGGTAGCTATCAAAGAAGCATGACCCTCGGGTGTGTCTGCATTTTATGTAACAGAACCATTACCATTGCCCCATCTCATATTTAACGATCTTCTCACTTCTCCCCACTTGTGTGTGGTCCCACACTTTTACAGAATTAATATGCCAGGGGACCACAATTTGCTGTCTCTAATCATTCACTGTCCGTTATTTAATCTTGGTGTTGTTCATGATTTGCCTACAAATCAACCATGTCTTTCGAAATAAAGACCATTTGTGATACTAACGGAACGTATCATTCTGCTCCAACCAACATCTACATCTAAATACATATTGCATAAGCCACGGTATCGTGTGTGGCGGGCGAGGGGGAGGCGGAGGTACCTCGTACCACTACTAGTCACTTCAAATCCGCCATTTGCTCTCGAGAAGACGTTCCCGTTTCAAAAGAATTCAATGATTACTATCTGGGCCACGATTTAATCGCTCATTCTAATTTATAAAGTGTTAGGGAAGTAATCTTTGACGCAGGTGCGTACAGAAGAAATTTTCCATTTAGCCTGTCTCGTCAGAAGTTACTTTAAACACAGCAGATAATCGACATAAGTACTTTCAGCTTAGTTTTCCAACTAGGCTGGACGTAGAACAGTCAGTGCACTGTCCGTGGCAACCTTAACCAACACTTAAAATGTCTTATTTGTTGTTGTTGTTGTGGTCTTCAGTCTTGAGACTGGTTTGATGCAGCTCTCCATGCTGCTCTATCCTGTGCAAGCTTCTTCATCTCCCAGTACCTACTGCAACCTACATCCTTCTGAATCTGCTTAGTGTATTCATCTCTTGGTCTCGCTCTACGATTTTTACCCTCCACGGTGCCCTCCAATGCTAAATTTGTGATCCCTTGATGCGTCAAAACATGTCCTACCAACCGATCCCTTCTTCTAGTCAAGTTGTGCCACAAACTTCTCTTCTCCCCAATCCTATTCAATACCCCCTCATTAGTTACGTGATCTACCCACCTTATCTTCAGCATTCTTCTGTAGCACCACATTTCGAAAGCTTCTATTCTCTACTTGTCCAAACTAGTTATCGTCCATGTTTCACTTCCATACATGGCTACGCTTCATACAAATACTTTCAGAAATGACTTCCTGACACTTAAGTCTATACTCGATGTTAACAAATTTCTCTTCTTCAGAAACGCTTTCCTTGCCATTGCCAGTCTACATTTTATATCCTCTCTACTTCGATCATCATCAGTTATTTTACTCCCTAAATAGCAAAACACCTTTACTACTTTAAGTGTCTCATTTCCTAATCTAATTCCCTCAGCATCACCCGACTTAATTTGACTACATTCCATTATCCACGTTTTGCTTTTGTTGATGTTCATCTTATATCCTCCTTTCAAGATACTGTCCATTCCGTTCAACTGCTCTTCCAAGTTCTTTGCTGTCTCTGACAGAATTACAATGTCATCGGCGAACTTCAAAGATTTTACTTCTTCTCCATGAATTTTAATACCTACTCCGAATTTTTATTTTGTTTCCTTCACTGCTTGCTCAATATACAGATTGAATAAGATCGGGGAGAGGCTACAACCCTGTCTCACTCCTTTCCCAACCACTGCTTCCCTTTCATGCCCCTCGACTCTTATAACTGCCATCTGGTTTCTGTACAAATTGTAAATAGCCTTTCGCTCCCTGTATTTTACCCCTGCCACCCTCAGAATTTGAAAGAGAGTATTCCAGTTAACATTGTCAAAAGATTTCTCTAAGTCTACAAATGCTAGAAACATAGGTTTGCCTTTTCTTAATCTTTCTTCTAAGATAAGTCGTAAGATTAGTATTGCCTCACGTGTTCCAACATTTTTACGGAATCCAAACTGATCTTCCCCGAGGTCCGCTTCTACCAGTTTTTCCATTCGTCTGTAAAGAATTCGCGTTAGTATTTTGCAGCTGTGACTTATTAAACTGATAGTTCGGTAATTTTCACATCTGTCAACACCTGCTTTCTTTGGGATTGGAATTATTATATTCTTCTTGAAGTCTGAGGGTATTTCGCCTGTCACATACATCTTGCTCACCAGATGGTAGAGTTTTGTCGTGACTGGCTCTCCCAAGGCCATCAGTAGTTCTAATGGAATGTTGTCTACTCCCGGGGCCTTGTTTCGACTCAGGTCTTTCAGTGCTCTGTCAAACTCTTCATGTCTTAATTATGAGTCAGAAACTAGAAATTTCTAATTTTTGCTTGGGAATTGAATCTAAAGCTTTTTTATCTGTAAATTATGCCCACGCAGATACATCGGTATAAACGTTTGCTGGACAATCGTAACATGTGCGACAATAAATGAGTATCACAGAACGTTATATACATTAAAAAGTTGGTTTGTTTATACTTAGAAGAACTGGGAAATATCACTCACAGCTATTACAAAACGGTCCAGATACATTTGTTAAAATTGTCTAAATGTTTGGACGATAAAAGTATAAATGTTTCTGAGACTGTTATTTCATTAGCAAAACATTTAACATTTACTGATTGATTCGTTTCAAATTTACAGCACCGTTCGAGCAGAGTATCAAAAACGTTTGCAATTTTTGGCACTTTCTCAATGAACGGCACCGAGCGAGGTGGCGCAGTGGTTAGCACACTGGACTCGCATTCGGGAGGACGACGGTTCAATCCCGTCTCCGGCCATCCTGATTTAGGTTTTCCGTGATTTTCCTAAATCGTTTCAGGCAAATGCCGGGATGGTTCCTTTGAAAGGGCACGGCCGATTTCCTTCCCAATCCTTCCCTAACCCGAGCTTGCGCTCCGTCTCTAATGACCTCGTTGTCGACGGGACGTTAAACACTAACCACCACCACCACCTCAATGAACGGCAGTATGCAGTTGTTCGCAATCCCAGAAACAGACAATTATTTCCAGTTTCCTTTGTAGTGTCTTTTCTAATCCTTCCTTTACCTCCGGTGTTACTATAATGAGAAGCTAATCCGTGATGATCCACGCCTTTTATACTATTGGTGTCGTGTATTCTCTGGTCAATGGAATGTTTCGTTTTTTTTTTTTTTTTTTTTTTTCGAAAACTGTCCGATAGTCTCACCGAGAGTGGTCACTTGCTGCTCCCTCATCGGTTTCCTGCCATTACCGGTGGTATTAAAATTAAAATTAAGAATAAATATATTTCATTAATTAAATAAATAAAATTAAATAAAAACAAAAATAAATGAAAAGTAAAAAACAAAAATCATTGATGTGCATTGTACTTCTTCTCTATGTTCCCTACGCTTTGCTTTGTTACTAGGGTGAGGGAAGGGTACATGGTGGCTAGGCTTTAGGTTGTGACCCCTGTTCACTTTGCCCCCACCCTTCCCTTTTGGCACCAGGAAAAAAAGAAGCGAGAAACGCATAAATGCGGGTTCGACTGCTGGTCCGGCACAAATTTTCCAACTTTTCCCATTGAGTTAACACAATGACCACTAGCAGCTCATTTTATTATTCCTTTGATTACCTGCTACATAAAGGCTGCACGACCAAATATGATGTCTTTTGTTTTGGACACGTTAAAATGAACAGACACCACATATATATAACAAGGGCGAGGTGATGAATGATACTTTCAGTGCAGGTGCACAAACAAGCCCGAATTCCTGTGGGAATCGGTGAACTCTGGGATTAATAGTGGTAATGGACAGGAGCTTCTGTCAATAGTGTGCGATGACCGAAGGTGTAAGGTCGACCGTTCCTGGCGAAACGAAGAAAGGCAAATTCGAGTCTTGGTCTGGAACATAATTCCTACTTTCCCCAGTGATTTTACTCAAGGTCTACTAGCAGCTATAGCCATTATTCCTTTGATGAACTGTCAATGAATGATTCTCTGCAAATGGTGAGAAGACGTTTTCGATGTAAAATTGAAAATTATTCTCTCACATTTTCCCATATTTTGCTACATCTGTTACAAGACTCTAGCAAGTATATAGTCATTATGATTCACGTTTAGTCCTAATTTATCGTGATGTTCCTGAAGATAAAGTTGTGGAAACAGTTATCGACTAATTCCTATGTCTGGCATTTTGTGACAGATTTGTCGTAGCATTCACCGACTGCACAAGTGACTCTGTCGTTTTTTCTCTCTATATGAAAAATTGCGTTTGCATGAAACCTGAGCGAGTGGCTTTATATGTAGCTTTTACGGGATAACAAGAAACTTCTTCTTCACGCCAGCTACTTATTTTTCTGTAGTATTAACTACTATTAACTATTAATGACATCTCCTTTACATTATTACTTGAGTTAAACCTCGTAATTTTGCGACATCCTTTTCGTATAATTTCCTGAAACTGTTTAACCACGTGCCTGGAATTCAATAATACACAGTTCACTTGAAATTCAGAGTTCCCTCTCTCAAATATCTACCCTGGTGACGATGCACCGATTCTCAGTAGCAGTTCTCAAACTTTCGAATTGCTTTCCTCTCTCACCTTTGCGTGTTTTTTGGTGTATATTTCGTGCTTCGAGTAAATCTTCCTTCCATTTATGCAGTTCATGTTCAGATTTTACGAAACGATACCTGTTATGTCCATTCCTCAGGTTTAATAATTTTCTCCCTGCTTCAATTTAACAAAAAAATTTACAGCCTCTTCTTTGTCACTAAAAGCTAGTGCTGTACATGTTTTCTTTATTCTTGGAAGGTACTCTATTTTTGTCTGTCGTTTGATTAGCAGAAGAGTCGTTCTAACCACAATTCACGGAAATGTCTGAGCTGTTTTCTGTTCCTTCTAGTGTTACCTCAATATCTAAGGAAAGGTCTACATTACTGGAATGAACGTCCAATAAATTAACTAGTAAATACCACATATACAGGCCTTCAGAAGAAGTAGGTTATTTCCATTGCGTACCACATTATTCATACTTTATCTTTCCAAGGTTGATAACGTTAACTGTATTTCACATTGCTGGGAAATTCTGGAAACTGCCCAAAGACAGACGCTATTAGCAAGCATATGCAAAGGAATCGCAAAGAAAATTAATTCAGTTTTATCTCCATTGTTAACACTTAGTGACACCTCAAAACCAAATGATATTTGTCACATATATTAAATGAGTAGTAAATTCGAGCGAATAGTAACTGTGAGGAATTGTGTCAATGAAATTGTCAACAGAAACGGAAATTCGCTATGCAAATTACGATTACGTTATGCTGTGAAACTTCCTGGCAGATTAAAACTGTGTGCCCGACCGAGACTCGAACTCGGGATCTTTTGCCTTTCGCGGGCAAGTGGTCTACCATCTGAGCTAGTGAAGCACGACTCACGCCCGGTACTCACAGCTTTACTTCTGCTAGTATCTTGTCTCCTACCTTACAAACTTTACAGAAGCTCTCCTGCGAACCATGCAGAACTAGCACTCCTGAAAGAAAGGATATGGCGGAGACATGGCTTAGCCACAGCCTGGGGGATGTTTCCAGAATGAGATTTTCACTCTGCAGCGGAGTGTGCGCTGATATGAAACTTCCTGGTAGATTAAAACTGTGTGTCCGACCGAGACTCGAACTCGGGACCTTTTGCCTTCCGCGGGCAAGTGCTCTACCATCTGACCTACCGAAGCACGACTCACGCCCGGTACTCACAGCGGTCGGTCGGGCACACAGTTTTAATCTGCCAGGAAGTTTCATATCAGCGCACACTCCGCTGCAGAGTGAAAATCGCATTCTGGACGTTATGCTGTGTTATCTGTCAAATGATTTTCCATCAGTCAAGGATATGTGCCCACTGTGTTGTGCATGTCCTGTCTGTTACAGCTACGAGAGAGGTGTGCACATCTCCAACTCCCTGGCGAGTTTGGTATTTCGCAAGTTTCAACAATTTTTTTTAAATACCTGCTGAGTGCCTTAGCAGCTAAGGTTTTGTAACAGTTTTTCTTTCTGTGTATTCTTTGTGTACAAGAAAATTCAGTACAGGTTTAGACATGTGAAATGGGACAGTACTCTCGTCAGGTTAATGACTATGTAATGCCAGTAGCTTTGATACGAGGGTTGGAACTTTCACAGGGGCAACTATTTATTTACAGCTCGTACAAAATAGATGTGTGTTTCATAGTTTTACTGACCTTCAAAGTAGTCACCAGCATTGTGTATAACCCGTTTCCAGCGATGTGGAACTCGTAGGGTACTCCTAGCAGTGCCAGTAGTGTTGACAGTCCTAGCGGCGCGGTCTATTACCCCACGAATTTGTAGCAGTTCTGAAGCGAATGCCGTGAAGTGTTTCCTTCAGTTTAGAAATCGAGTTCAGCATACGCGAGACTTACGTTAGGGGCGTGCAGTAAGTGGTACAGCACTTAGCAGCCCCATCAGTGAAACAAATTAGTAACAGCTTGCACTGTACATACTTGAGCATTGTCCGGCAAAATGATGGACAGTTCCTGTAGAAAGTGTCATCACTTCCGCTTCTATGCTGTTGATTTTAGGAACACAGACTACGACCTGCTTAGGACCTGACCATCATTTTGCAGTACAATTCTCAAGCACGTACAGTGCAAGCTGTTACTGATTTGTTTGACTGATGGAGCTGCTAAGTGCTATACCACCTACTGCACTCCCCTGACTTAAGCACTCGTAAGTTCAGCTAGATTTCTGTACTGAAGGAAACACTTCACGGAATTCGATTCAGAACTGCTACAAATTCGTCGGGCAAAAGACCGGAACTCTCGAACTGTCAACACAACTAGCACTGCTATGAGTATCCTACGACCTCCACGTCGCTGGCGACCGGTTATACACAATGCTGGTGACTACTTTGAAGGTCATTAAACTTTGAAAAGCTCATCTATTCTGTATGAGCTGTAAATAAATTGTTGCCACTACTGAAGTTCACCCCCTCGTATGTAGACAAAGGGGTTATCCGACCGATACGCAAAAATAAAGGTGTTAGTTTTTACCGTGAGAAGCTATGCACCCTTTGTCAGAGGACAGGGGAGCATTTTGAGGCTTTTGCTGATAACATTAGATCAATTCACGTCGTACATTAGTTTTGGGATAAGAAAAATGGAGAGACGATGTAATCCTTGAAGAGGCAGTGGTGAAAGCTATCAAGGTGATAGATCCGTGAACTGACGGAGAAATAAAATTTGTTCCAACCTCATCTTTCCAAGAGGTTGTGGATCTGGCACTGTTTGGAGAAGAAGCTGAGCATTCTGTCTCGTCTTTGCTAGTGGGGATGATTGCTGTCTTGTATTCGCCATGGAATTAAATTATAGATATTGTAACTGCATGGGGCATACAGTCAGTAGGTGTCATGCCCATGCTGTTCCCGTTGTAGATAAATCAGTAACTTCAGTGCCAAAAGTGACTCTCTGTGTAATAAATGAAACAATGTTCGTGGATAACTCTGCGGCTATAAAGGGAACGGAAGATATGGAACAGGAAATCGGGAACGAGACAGTGCAGATACGGCTGAGCGCTCCTAATAAAATCGTTTAATTCTGTTAGCTTTCAGGATTTAACTGACTTGGAAAACTGCATTGTAAATAGCAACATAATGGGAAATTTGGCAAGATTTTCTATTGATGTGTGCGTTCAGGTGGACGTATTAGCATTAGCCTCTGTAGATAACCTGGCATTAAAACCACCACGTAGCTGAAATAACAGATCGTGTACAGAAATTATTAGTCTGTTCAGCACCTGTCATGTCGAGATTGAGATTCGTAAATGAAAATATAAATATGAAGTTAGATGTTCAGGAAGAACGGAACAAAATTTCGTTGTTGTTACTGAAAATGATTTCCTTCACCACTTTTGTGGAATGGTCCCAGTAGGTGACTCAGGTGCGAGTAAACTGGGGAAAAGGCCTGTTCCCCTAGTTGCCACTAATATCTGCATCGCAATGTTGCAGTCACATACCTCCTAAATCATTAATGGTGGAGTGAGAACAGGTCTCTGAATGGTAATAGAAATCCAAACAGCTTGCACGAAATATCTTTCTGGTCGGTACACTCACTAGAAACGGAATCCTACATCGCATCCAAATACATGAAAAAAGAGGCATTTCTTTAGCCGAAAATATTGAAGGACAAATATTTGTTCCCGTGTATGGAACAGAAGTAATAATTCAGTGTGGAACAATAATAAACAGAGTAATATAAACAGAAGCAGTACACGTTGAACTGTTTCAGATGGAGGAAATAGGATCTCAGGAAACTTAAAAGACCTTTTGTCTGTTCCAACATGTTGTGAAATAATCTTGTTGTCTACTCACGTCTGATGTCATTTGTTGTTTCCCATTGAAGGACACAACACTTACAATTAATAAACTTTGTGTCAATGCTAAGGTAGTAAGTTTTTTTTTATGTTCATTCTGCAGCCACACAGGTCGCCTCGGACTGTTCATTTCACATTTTTCTCTAATATACGTATTGTTTCAGTGTTAACCTGTTTGCATCTGTTTTTCTTTGGCGTAGCAGTCATTTCTTTCGGAACTAGACCATTAATTTCAGTAAAATGTAGCATGAGCTCAAGTGTTTAGCCTCTAGCGATTAATCTTTGAATTTCGCTATGTGCAAGGCAAGGTATGTACGCATATCAGTTACAAAACTTCATTACATGTTCAGAGTGTCTGACAATCACAAGAATGTCAGTAGTTGTTAAAGCTGTATCGTAAACATCCTGTTGCTGAGCGTAGCTTTCATATTTTCTTGGAGAAACTATGACTCATGCTATGTGTTATGTATACTACGAACTTTGTTTATTGACCTTAGCTTCATGGAACGCTTTCGTCAATTTTAATTCGTGCCTCACTTAGGTCAAGTCACAGTATTTATATTTTCATTCAATTTGCAAACTCGCTGAAGCCACTTTATAGATCAGCAGCACGAAATACTTAATTTCACTTTGAATCTTCACTTATTCCCAGAAGTTCTTCAAATTCATGTGTATTTATATTCAGTAACGTGGTATCACTGTGATTACAGCAATAAGGCTTTATCACTATTTTCTGAAAGAATTTGTTGATTCGCACTTACTACTTGTAACTATTAGGAAACTTATCTTCTGCTCTTCAGAGACCTGTGTTAAAACTCTTAGGATTTACTGGCAATCAGTTACTTATATTCCATAATTTAATTTCAATTAACTTAACAAAAGATTTAAATAGTGCTTAGTGATATTGTCAGTCACATTAGGTTTCTGCCTGTGGGAAACTTATTAGCTTAGTTGTTATTTACTGTTCCAAATCGAACTGCTACGTAATAATCATCATTTACATGGAATTGTTTCGTGATAATTGTGCTATCTTACGTAATCTCATTTTGAGTATTGGGTTCTACTGTAATGGGTTCCAGAAATTTATCACAACTAATCACAGATTTCTGTTTTTTGTTAACGATTAGAGGATATAGCTTAAGTCAAATGTTATAATATTTTCATGGCTTTTGTTGCTGTAATGTTTCTGTTAAGGAAACTACAATACTCAACAGAGATATGTGTTGCGCTGTTAGTGTTGTTTTACTGTGAATTCCTGTTTTTGTGCAAAAGTATTGTGGATTTAATATTGGGCAGGTAATATTTAAAATTCATCCATTTTTTTACACCGTTATAAATTCTGGGTGTATTCATTCTGAATGTGTTGATACTAACATGTTGATTCTGTTTTGTGTGGACTTTAATAATTAGAATTTTGATTAACATTAACTAAATAAATTAAAACCAAGTATTGAATGTAATGTTTAGCACAGCAGTCCCAAGATCATATTAATTTGTAACATTTTCCTGAGGCCTCCTCGAATATTAGTCCTACCAGTGTTTTAGATGTCTAATTGTAACTGTTGCTAGAATTACTCAACTGCTCTGAACGTTAGCGACCAATATCATCACCTCTCGCGTCCAGCTACAATCACGGCCCCATCCCGCCACTATTCAGGATAGTCAAAAAATACATTTTTGTACAAATTGTTGTAAACCAATCAGGCAAATTTAATTGATTCCACATTTGTTACCCCTATTTATCAGCCTCCCAAAGGGTCACGTTACCAACCGCCCTCTGTTCCTGGGTCTTACAAAATGAGAAATAGTTGTGCACGTCAGCTAGTTAGTTTAAATGGTTTACAAATCTTAGTTTGAATTACAATTTTTCACTTTAATATTCTCATGCGATGTTCAGGTCCAATTTGGTGTATCCTACTCGCAGAGTAGAATGGTCACTTCATCAAAAGCTGGTTCTTCCTGAGGAACTCAATTACTGACAACATGCTCACTGTTCAACTCTTCTTGGAAGCTAAGAGAAAGCTCAGGAGAAAGATCACGTGATGACTGCCTACAAGTACTAGGTCAATCTAGCTTTGGCTTTAAGCCAGAAATAACGTGATCCTTTTCTTTTGAATTCTTCTGACGACCACCATGACTTGTTGAAAGCACTACAGTCAGACCCGATAGTACCTGGAAGAATGAATGGATTGAACTCTGAATTTATAACCAACTCTTTCACTGTAGAAACTCCGTTCAGGTGCCCACATCCATCAGCAGCCTAAAGAGCTCCCCCCCCCCCTCTGTGCTAGAACGGTACTAAACATCTACGAAAACTATACGAGGTACCTTCTTACATGGAAAATGTCTACTGACATTCCCAGTCTCAAACGTGATTGACATGTCTTGTTTCTTTTCGCAAACTATGTAGTAGATTAGATAATGTTGGGAATTTTATGGAGACAGCGATTTATCTATTAAATGTGACTATTGTTGACAACTGAAAGGGCCGGTGGAAGGAAATACCACTTGGAAAAGAATTTGTTGAGGTATTACATGATATTTCTTTGCTTAAATTCAATGACAAGGATATTAACACGGTAAGACAAATGGTTCAAATGGCTCTGAGTACTAAGGGACTTAACATCTGAGGTCATCAGTCCCCTAGAACTTAGAACTACTTAAACCTAACTAGCCTAACGACATCACACAAATCCATACCCGAGGCGGGATTCGAACTTGCGACCGTAGCGGTCGCGTGGTTCCAGACTGAAGCGCCTAGAACCGCTCGGCCACTTCGGCCGGCACGGTTGGACAGACCATCTGTTAAAGCAGAAAGCACATTACATCATTACATATAAAACAAAATGTTACTATCACATATTGTATACGAAACATAGAAACTAATGTCATGATTCTTATGTAAAGACACTATGGGTTAGCTGTCTTCTTTCACCGACGCTTTCAGTAATACAATTCTTCTAGTATGTGCGTGAAACACCATGAAGGTGGATACACCAAGTTTTGTTTATAAGACGCGTGGGAAAGGTTATGAAAAGATCGTTTTCAGCAACAGCAGGACTCACTGAACTAGTTAATAGCCAACTTGAGAAAAGTTTTCGTTGATCTAACAACCTAGGTCCTTTCCTTTTGCTATCGACCCAAAACACACAATGATTTGCACATAACTAAACTTTTGATGGGTTTTTGGTCATTTTTAATGGTGAAAGGCAAGTATATTTGCTTTAATTTCACAAATACAAGTCTTTTATTATCCAGTTAAAGCTCATGAAGCAGAACGTAAATCGTTCAATTGTGCCGACGACAATCTAATCCTGCAAGCTGCAGCAAATGATTCTCAGAACAATTTGATCCAAACTGAAGACGTGGTTTAAGGAAGTTGTAAGACAGCTATTTCGTTGGCCTGCTGCCAAATTGAGTATGGTGAGGGAACTACAGTAGGAAATGAAATAATAAGAGTGGTAGACAAGGTTTGCTATTTGAAAGGAAAATTCCGCATGGTGACAGGAGTGAAGACATTGTAAAACGTAGGCTGGTAACAGAGAAAATAGATATACACAGGATAGGGCAAATAAAAGTGGTCCAAACGTGGTTAATATTAGACGCGAGTTTGTGGCAGTATTAAGGGAGGAGGAAAACTCCTACAGTTACTTCTAACAAGATGGAGCAACTGCCCATACAGCCGGCCGAACCTTGGAGCACATTTACACAATCTTCACGTCTGAGGGTTGGTAGCAGAGGTCAGTCTGGTCGCAGCCCTCCCCAAGTCACCTGAACTGTCAGTGTGCGATTACTTTGTTTAGGGAACCCTTGAGTCTAAAATGTATCGCAACAATCCTCATAGTTTTCCAGAACTGCAGCAGCACAACATTTAGGATGAGACTGCATCACTTTCAGCAGTCTATCTTCGATCCCCCTTCAGAAACTTGCTGACCAGAGCCCGAAAGTGCCTAAAGAGATGAACTTATAGCGGATATTTTGTTTGCTCTCTATCCACTTAGTGTCTTCACCCATCCTAAACAAAAAAATCCACTAATTTTAATGAAATCTTTGTTCTTTTTGGATGTGTTGTTCAAATATTATTTTAATTAGTCCCGTAACTTACTCTCGTATTTGACGCATAAACCTTTCTTTTGTGAACGGATCTAACTTACCCAGATCATTTACTAAAACTAACCTAAAACGACAATTAATATTTATACTCTAACAGGACCTAACGTAATCCTCAGATATGTAATAATTCACGTTGTCCTCAATTTTTATTTTAAAATCTAAAATAATTTGGGAGACACACAGATTTGACGCACTTGTTGTGAATGGGTTAGACTAAGTCAGAAGTTGTCAATTGAAGTCTAACATATTTCTTAATAAATGCAGTAGTAGTATTATGGTTTAGCATGGTTCAGAGGTATTGTTTATTGTTGTAAGAACAGGTGGAATTATAACAACTACATCATTATGCTGATTTTGTTTGTCAAAATGGCTAGACTTTTTCTAAGTGATGATCATTTAGAGAGGCTTTTGAATGACTCGGATGATGATATGGTAGATGTCCTGCCAATGATCCTGATTTTCTAGATTTTGTTGATGGCTCAAGTGATGATGATAATGTATCAGCTGGAAGTGAGCAGAGTAATGAAATTGAAGAAGAAGAAGGAAGAGTATCGTTGTATAAAGAAGTAGTGTAAAGTAGTCCAGCCCTAAGTGATTATTTTGTTGGGGAAGGCGTCGCTGGCACAAGCTTTCTGAGGGTTATCCCTTTACCTCCTCATTGCGATGATTGCATAAAAAGATGAAAACCCCTAGAGCCCATCACTCCTTGGATACTGTACGCAGTATATCTTTACTTTTCAGTTATTGTCGGGTTTATGATTTGTTGTATTTCTTTGTAATTTACTTTACTGCATTATATTTCATGCTGATTTAGCTTACTTTTCTCTATTTTAGCGTTTTATTTTAGGCTGTAAATACCAACCGTCTTGCTCTAAGACCTACGCGGTTTGCTCTTCAAGGGATTCACGAAAGGGAAGTATCCTCATTTCCACTGTTCATAACTGAAGAGACGTTGATAGTGATTTTGAATGAAGCCAACAAAGAAATGACACGGCTACCACAAGTCAAAGATGCGACTTCCACTCCTATTACAAAACAGGAAGTGAAAGCTTATTTGGAACTTCTTGCATAAGCTGCTATGTACAGATCTGATGGCTAATCTGTTTAAGAGCTATGGGATAAAATGAATGGTCATCCAGTTTTTCGTGCAACGATGTAACGATGTCACTTTTGTACAGTCAGTAGAGTTCTCAGATTTGACAACAAATAAGATCGACCATCTAGGTGAGATCAAGTAATGTTGCTTTTAGGCATACTTGAAGTATTGAGAAAACTGGAAAAATATTACCAACGATAATTTCTTTACGTTCTATACCTGGCCAAAGAGCTTTTCAAGAAAAATGTAGCGTTAGTAGGAACTCTCAGAAAGAACAAAGCTAAGATTCCGAAGGAACTGCTGCAGCCAAAGGATAGCAAACCAGTATTTTCAACCATCTGTGGGTTCTTGTTCTGCACGTACACATCAATCCTAAATACAGTCAAAATGAATTGTACAGAAGACCGTCATTTCTAAGAAAATTTGGATATGAGCTTACAAAACCAGCGTGAGAGGAAAAAATGACAAAAGCATTTCTAACAAGATCGAAGTTAGCTTGGAGATTATTACAGGAACGAGCTCAGGAGCAAAAGAACAGAAGATGGGCCGGTACGAAGCCCGCGAACAGAAGAAAGACCGAAAGACAAACAAAAGCGTAATAGATGTCAGCTATTCCTCCGCCAAGAGCATGCAAACTTCTACTGCAAGAATTGGGTATGTTAATGCGATAAGCGTAGTTATTGCGTTAAATATAGTTCCTCAAAGTCAATTTTTGTAGTACAGTTTAAATTTTGTAGTAATTATTGCCTGTAAAAAATGTTGAAATTTAAGCTGTAATGTGTGGTTTTCTGAAAAACGTATTTTGAAATACCATGTAAGAATAATAAATTTTTCAACTAAAATTTAGTAATAAATTTTTTATTTTGTAATAATAATGTTCAGTAAATGTCGATAAGTTCCAATGTCTGTTTTTCTACGTAAAAAAGGCATTTACAAAACATATTTTGAAGTGTCATCTAAGAATAAAGCATTTGTTTTAGTAGTGGGTCTAACTGACCCATTCTCAATATGTGTGTTTCTGTTTGAAACACAATAGGGAGGTTAAGACCTTCTATTCGTCATTGAAGTTTATCTGTACTAGAGGAAAATAGTAGAACACCACAGAAAACGACCGTAGTTAAGATATATTATATTATCCTTCTTATTTCCTCTAGTTAGTTATTTATAAATGGGTTCTAGGTCCACTGAGAATAAATTAGGTCGTACGATGGTTCTTTTGTTTTAGTTCCCTATCTGTTCTCAATGCCTTACTGTCCTCATGAAGTATTGGACTAACGTAGGTTGTTGTTAGGTGACCCTTTACAAAATCTGAGTCGAAAGTTTTCTGAAAATATTTGAATGCCAGATGAAGGGAAATTTAAACTCATTGCCCGTTTATAAAGTTTCTTTCACGACTTTAGATGTTTTGCCTCGGATACTGGTGTTCTATTTCATGTCATTAAAATGAAGTATATGCACTGATTTGCTGATAATTTAGAGAATATTGTAGGTAGATAAGAGGCTGATACACATTTTTTTGTCGGGTCTACTCAGTTGTTGTGGAGGAAAATAAATACAGCGTGTGTCTCCTGTTGTGGGTGACTCCAGGGATATTTCGTAAACAATCTTGGAAGTTACTTTCGTACAGATCTTCATTCAGTTATAAGTAGTTTTCTTCAAACACCATCGTGTCTAGACGTTTCATATTTTACCAGATCTCTAAGGGATTTATACAAGGTGACACACCTTTAGGACTCCTATTATTTCAATAGTCGTATTTGAGTTAATTCGTGCTGCCAGCTAACAGGTTTCTATATGCTTGGCATCACTCAAGGATTGGGTCGCTTACATTCACAATTTTATTTATGTTGATCGGTTTAGGCAAATTTAAGTTGGCATTATCGAATGTTATGCAAACACACCTCACTAAACCTGCAGCGTTTGTACTATATATCGCGTCAAACAGAACAACGTCATTTCAGGAACACGAAAGAAATGATGAGTCGGCATGTCAGTAATAAAGCAAGATTTGCATAAAGTATCATGTATGTTGCACCCACTCCACAAGCTCATATTCGCACAACATATGAAATAAGACACCCAATTGCTGTGTAAAATGATGTATCCTACTTACAGTCGAGAAGTATCGAGGCATATTTGCATCACATCCGTTGTAGCAGCCTAGATTTGCCGAAACAGTTCGTTGTAAATAAAAATGTAAATTAGCGATCTTGGCTGTTGAAGCTTTTGCTTCTTTATTTAATATATTTCTACAGAGAGCAAGTGTTTCGTCTAAATTCTACTTACTGTTATTAAATTATTCTGTTGTTTCATGCACATATCAAATCTAAATATGTGAGGAGGACCATATATCCTTCTGCAGAAAGTATCAGAGCAGCTTTATGCTTCATCTGGTTGTACAAAGACATCTGGGAGGCGTTGTGGCAGTGTACGACTTACAGTTTTTGCCTGATGCAGTCTGTGAATGATGGCGAGACTGATCAATTAATTCCCACACAAGACATATCTTCCATTCGATTGGTGAATTTTAGGTTTCAAGCATATCTGCAGAAAATATAGCACGTCGCGAAATAAAAAACGTGAAAGAAAGCAATAAAAGCAGCGCATTGCAGTATGAGGAGCGAATATGTCACAAAAATTAAAGAAGAGAAAGAGATTTTTGACAAATAAAAATTCTATGAGTTTTTATTTTTCACTAAAATAATAAGGTTAAATCGCTTTTCATCGAAGAATTAATGGTTTCAAAATGTTTAATCTCACTCGCCAATACAGGGTGAGATCACCTAACATTACCGCTGGATATATTTCGTAAACCACATCAAATACCGACGAATCGATTCCACAGACCGAACGTGAGGAGAGGGGCTAGTGTAATTGGTTAATACAAACATAAAAAAATGCACGGAAGTATGTTTTTTAACACAAACCTACGTTTTCTTAAATGGAACCCTGTTAGTTTTGTTAGCACATCTGAACATATAAACAAATATGTAATCAGTGCTGTTTGTTGCATTGTAAAATGTTAATTACATCCGGAGATATTGTAACCTAAAGTTGACGCTTGAGTACCACTCCTCCGCTGTTCGATCGTGTGTATCGGAGAGCACCGAATTACGTAGGGATCCATAGGGAACAGTGATGGACCTTAGGTACAGAAGAGACTGGAACTACACATGACGTCCACATGCTAACACCTTTTTATTGGTGTTTTTCACTGACGCACATTTACATTACCATGAGGGGTGAGGTCAACGTACACACGTGGGTTCCGTTTTCAATTACGGAGTGGAATAGAGTGTGTCCCGACATGTCAGGCCAATAGATGTTCAATGTGGTGGCCATCATTTGCTGCACACAATTGCAATCTCTGGCGTAATGAATGTCGTACACTGTACCAGAATTCGCAGCCTCTCTTTCTTATTCTACCCACTAATTGCGTCCCAAATGAAACATAAACCTCAGTTCTAAAAGTAGATATATTGCAAGGAAAAATTTGATGCTTCAGTATAGGTAAGCCCTTTGTAAGAGCAACTGACGCACAGTTCACTTATAGTTTTTGCTATCGACGATCAAAGGTAGTTCAAGATCAGAAATAATACTACATCGAAAAAAAGTATTATACTCTCAAACACTTGGTGGTGTTAGTGCAGCACAGAAATATGATGTGGTAGTAAACCATAAAAGCGATGTACTAGTTACCAAGTAATGTTAAGTTCCTTTTAATCACAAAAGTAATTTCAAAGAGAATCAGCTTGACATCTCGTTACATGCAGAGTAATACAGGAATATAAATATGTAGAAGGAGTTAGGGGTGTAAGTGCTGTTATTGTAATCATTGGTATCTTAATATGATTGTATTTACTTCAGTGTGTTACTTGTCTTTTCTCTGTGTCTAATAGCCTTCCCACAAAAATGTCACACAATTTACTACTTGATGTTTTATGCACAGTCGTGATGCTCCACTAAGTGGACTACACCCATCTGTTTAGGCTATCCATTTTGCATCCACGTGCCCAAATTTCTACATCTGACCTGCTGCCCAGGGTAAAATAAATATTAACAGCTTTATCATGACACACATACTTGGAGATACTAAGCAACCTAAAATTATAGTACTCTTAACAGCTATCATTATTAGTCCGCATATAAAGTAAATACCAGTGTAATTGCAGTACACTGTCCTTAGTCACCAAATAAAAATATCATTACTTATACCATATATATATATATATATATATATATATATATATATATATATATATATATATATATATATGGTGGTCCATTGATTGTGACCGGACCAAGTATCTCACGAAATAAGCATCAAACGAAAAAACTACAAAGAAGGAAAATTGTGTAGCTTGAAGGGGGAAGCCAGATGGCCCTATGGTTGGCCTGCTAGATGGTGCTGCCATAGGTCAAACTGATATAAACTGCGTTTTTTTTTTAAATATGAACCCCCATTTTTATTAAATATTCGTGTAGTACGTAAAGAAATATGAATGTGTCAGTTGGACCACTTTTATCGCTTTGTTATAGATGGCGCTGCAATAGTCACAAACGTATGTCTCACAATTTTAGATGAACAGTTGGTAACACGTAGGTTTTTTTTAAATTAAAATACAGAAAGTAGATACGCTTGAACATTTTATTTCGATTGTTCCAATGTAATACATGTACCTTTGTGCACTTATCATTTCTGAGAACGCATGCTGTTACAGCGTGAACACCAGTAAATTCCACATTAATGCAATAAATGCTCAAAATGATGTCCGTCGACATCAATGCATTTGCAATACGTGTAACAACATTCCTCTCAAAGCGAGTAGTTCGCTTTTCGTGATGTTCGCACATGCATTGACAATGCGCTGACGCATGTTGTCAGGCGTTTTCGGTGGATCACGATAGCAAACATTCTTCAACTTTCCCCACAGAAGGAAATTCGGGGACGTCAGATCCGGTGAACGTGCGGGTCATGGTATGGTGCCTCGTCGACCAATCCACGTGTCACAAAATATGCTCTTCAATACCGCTTCAACCCCAAGCTATCTGCCGGACATTCATGATGTTGGAAGTACATCGCCATTCTGTCACGCAGTGAAACATCTTGTAGTAACATCGGTAGAACTTCACGTAGGAAATCAGCATACATTGCACCATTTAGGTTACCATCGATAAAATGGGGGCCAATTATCCTTCCTCCCATGATGCCGCACCATAGAATAACCCGCCAAGGTCGCTGATGTTCCAGTTGTCGACGCCATCGTGGACTTTCCGTTGCCCAATAGTGCATATTATGCCGGTTTACGTTACCGCTGTCGGTTCAAATGGTTCAAATGGCTCTGAGCACTATGGGACTTAACTTCTGTGGTCATCAGTCCCCTAGAACTTAGAACTACTTAAACCGAACGAAGGACAACACACACATCCATGCCCGAGGCAGGATTCGAACCTGCGGCCGTAGTGGTCGCACGGTTCCAGACTATATCACCTACAACTGCTCGGCCACTCCGGCCGGCCCGCTGTTGGTGAATGACGGTTCGTCGCTAAATAGAACGTGTGCCAAAATTCTGTCGTCGTCCCGTAATTTCTTGTGCCCAGTGGCAGAACTGTACACGACGTTCAAAGTCGTCACCCTGCAATTCCTGATGCATAGAAATATGATATGGGTGCAATCGATGTTGATGTAGCATTCTCAACACCGACGCTTTTGAGATTCTCGATTCTCACGCAATTTTTATGCTACTGGTGTGCGAATTAGCCGCGACAGCAGCTAAAACATTTACTTGGGCATCATCATTTGTTGCAGGTAGTGGTTGACGTTTCACATGTGGCTGAACACTTCCTGTTTCTTTAGATAACGTAACTATCCGGCGAACGGTCCGGACACTTGGATATTATCGTCCAGGATACCGAGGAGCATACATAGCACACGGCCGTTGGGCATTTTCATCAAAATAGCCATAAATCAACACGATATCGACCTTTCCCGCAATTGGTAAACGGTCCATTTTAACATTGGTATTGTATCACGAAGCAAATACCGTCAGGACTGGCGGAATGTTACGTGATACCACGTACTTATACGTTTGTGACTATTACAGCACCATCTGTCACAAAGCGAAAAAAGTGGGCCAACAAAAACATTCATGTTTACGTACTACACGAATATGTAATAAAAAATGGGGTTCCTATTTAAAAAAAAACGCAGTTGGTATCCGTTTGACCTATGGCAGCGCCGTCTAGCGGGCCAGCCTTAGCGCCATCTGGTTTCCCCCTTCAAGCTAGACAAGTTTCTTCCTTTGTAGTTTTTTCGTTTGACGCTTATTTCGTGAGATACTTCGCCCTGTTACGATAAATGTATCACCCTGTACGTGTGTGTGTGTGTGTGTGTGTGTGTGTGTGTGTGTGTGTGAGTCTGCATGTAAGTGAGAAAGAGAGAGAGAGAGAGAGAGATAGACAGAGTGAGAGTCGCTTGGCCTAAGTGGGAGACAAATTCTCCATTAATGTTACATATCGATCCTTCAGTGCATATGCTTTATACTTCCGAGCATGTGAAAGAAGCGGCTCTTCCGATGGAAATAGGAACGTCATCCTCTGTGTAATCACGAAGCCCGCATCGCCTGCCAATTTGCTGGAGTCGACCTGGATCTTGTAAAGCGTTGTATTGCCTACTGCCCCGTGTGTCGATGAGGTACATGCTCACAACGCGTAGTAGGAAGACAGACAGCGAATCACTGTCAGCGAGAGATCACTCTTGAAGTCGTCTTGGATGGCAGAGTAAATCAGTGACGAGAGACCTTAGACAGATGACAAGCTCATTCCTTGAGTATGCACTCCCTCTCAGTTGTTCAGTCGCCCCTCTTCTGTACCTTCCACGACAGCAGATTCCTCTGTTTTTCTGACATATCAAAAACTTTTACTGTTTACGGTATTATTTCTTCCTAGCTTATTGTTTATTTTCTTGTCGCGTCGTAGTTCGCTATAACTCACCAGGATGCATGAAAATCCACACTAGGCAGTTTTCATTGATTCATAGCCGTAAAATACCGTCTCATACTTTGAAAATGGTCTGCTGTCAACGCTGTTCGCATTCAAGTATGGTTTAGTTTCACTAAGTGCACCCAGCAACGACCTGATGTTTGTCCACACTCAAATTAGTCGTAAGAGGACAAGAGAACGGCATATAGCATGTGGTTTAGCAAGGTCCTTGCTTCAGAAAGTCATGGCGACTGGCAGGAATTGAATGAATGAGCTATGGTAGACGATGGATCTACTGCAGTATTGTCCAAAAGTGTATGTGGATTGATTTATCCTGCTGATAGAGGGCGACACAGAATAAGCAGAAAGTAAAATGTACCCAAATTTCATCTGGCATTATTTTCTCTTGCGGTAGCCAATATTTGCACATTCCCGGTGCTTTTCAAAGCTGTCTTCTTTGTCACAAGAGATTTATTCCACACATATTTTTAATGATGGTGGACTAATTAATTTCAACTGGTTTCCCAATTTTTGCAGATTTCACGTTTTTTACCTGTCTACAGTTTGTTTCGTGTCCTCTTTCATGTACTTACTGTCGTCGTTGTCTAAAGAAGCAGAATTTTCCCTAGGAAATATCTCCGCATACCTCACTGTGTTTGACGAGCATGCGCTGTCGTGTACTGTGCCTATCTCGTTGTGTGACTGGTGTATGAGTCTGTTTTCATGTGTACATAGGTGTGTGTATATGTGTGTGTGTGCGCGCGCGCGCGCGCGTGTGTGTGTGTGTGTGTGTGTGTGTGTGTGTGTGTGTGTACGGGAGAGAGAATTAGTGAGTATGTATTATTTTATTACTAAGTAGTTTTCCCAAAACTCGTATATTTTATAAAACTTACAATTATGAATAATATGCTAGATAAACAGCTCATACAAGCACTACTGAAAGTTTCACAGTGTCCCTGGCCGCTACAGAGGTCGTGCTTACGTCAGTAGTACGTCGTAGCCCCAACGATGCGTAACTCAATTGAAGGCACCCTGGGTCGCATCTGGATAGCTGATCTAATAGGGCAAGGTCGCGGGTAGAAACCCATTCCTGCTGACAGTTGTAATCTGTGTTACGTTTCAAGTCATTCACTCATTCATCGTATTCTGAAAAAACTCATCAAGCAGGAAATGAACTAGAGATTAAAACTGAAGAAATTTCAGAAACATACGAAATTGAAAAAATGGGAGCCTGATAAATTGGATGAACCAGTGCTTGTTGCGAGTTTCAAAAGGAGCATTCGCATTGATTGTAATAGGCGAATGAAATACAACACTAGAAGAGTGGGTAGCGTTGAGAAATTAAATCGAGAAGATAGGATAGGATCAAATAGGTCAGACTGGCACGAACCAGTAGAAATCCTTGAAAAACCAACGAAGTATAGAATATAATTGACAAACTGAGAAAATAAATTCCTTCAAATGAAGAAGGAAAAAAGATTAAATTCAGAAACCGTGCGAAATAACAAAGTAAGAACTGCTGGAGGAAAAATGTAAATATGTCGAAGCACGCATGACTATGGTGAAGATAGATGCCTTCCATATGAAACCTAAAAAGAATCTTTAGGAAAAAGAAAAGTAGCTGCGTAAATATGGCAAGGTGGGCATGCCGTTTTGTTTTTTGTAAGTTATCGATGTGTATGTCACAGAGAGAGAAAGTTATGTTATTGTTAAACAATCTTTGGTCATGTTGGTGGCAGAGTCTTTGCCTCTGTGCAGTCTGATACATTCTTAGTTGAAGAGTGGTAGGTGATGGACGTAATAATTAGTGCTGTGTTGAGTTGGTTTCTGGAAGCTGAAAGCAGATTTAATGTAAAGGACAGTGAAGATGAGTATGATGTATATATTGAAAGGCTAAAGGAAAACAAATTTTTAATAACTTTTTTATATTTTTATTTTTTTAAGCGAAGAAGTCTGACGGAAGTCTGCAGCACTGGTTTGTCAGAATGATTACAATCACCTAGTTATCTTCGTCCACTTGCTCAGAGCTGAGAGAAAGACCATCCCAATTCCCTGACTCATGCATTAATGTACCAACTGATTAAGATGTTAGGGTTTATAAAAATTCTATGTTAAGTTCAATTGCTAGTGAGTCTACTTCAAAAATTCGAATTTTTTTGCCGTCTTAAATCAATATTTAGAGTTTTGACAACAAAATGGTAGCTAAACGAATCGATTCGGACATCGAGAACATCTTTAAAAACAAATTGAAATATATGTCGGTATGCCGCAAGGACCGTGTTTCCCCACGATCGGATGTCAAAAGGCGTCATCATTATTTTACCACTTCGAAAAGATACACTGCATAATCTTTTTTTGAGTTTGAAGCCCTGTTAGCACACACGCTTTCCGATGCTCCTTTGTTTTCCTTTGGATATCTATGGTTTCCGAGAGTTGTTTGTGTTCAAACTTCTGTAGGTTGTTGAGTTGTTGGTGCTGTGTCATTCTCGGAATTAGTTATGCCTCCAAAAGAAAAGTTCTGGAACGGGAAAACGAAAGTTTTATGGTCGGTTTACTCCGTTGGAAAGTAAAGACCGTGTAATTACATCCATAAACCAACTGGATGTTATGTCGACTCCGCCAAGTGCCTCAAGACAGAAGCTTAAATATTTGAATACACAGAGTGACATTTCTATAAAATAAGATCAAAACACTGTAACGGAATGTGTTTCCATAATTGCTGAATTCAGTGCTTTATGTTCGCTTCTAAAGAATGCTGCTGTGTATGCACTTTGTGGAAAAGGTGGTATTAAATTCGTCGAAGGTTCTGAAGGCAGGAAAGGAGTGGCTAGTAAGTTACAAGTGCTTTGTGATTTCTAAGGGTTAACTAAAACTGGATATTCTTCTGGATTGTGCAAAGGAAGAGTTTGTAACACAAATATCAGGCTTCCATATGGAATGAGGTGTGTTGAGAAGGGTAGAAAGGCAGCTCAAACACTTTGTGCTATCATGAATTTTCCCCCACTTACAAGATTTGAGAAATACACACAGTTACTTCTTGAAAGTCTTGGTCAAGTGAGTGCTGTGTCAATGAAGAAAGCAGTAGAAGAAACTGTGTTGTGGAATGAAGATTACACTGATACAGCTGCATCCCTTGATGAGACATGCAGAAGATTGGTCACCTATCGTTGAATGGTGTTGTCACTGCAACATCCCTAGAAAATGGAAAGTTAATTGACATAGAATGTATGACACAGTACTGCCATGGATGCAAAGTAAATAACCAGGATCATGCTTGTGTTCAGAATTTTCTGGGTACAGTGGTGGAAAGGGATCAGTTGGAGTTATTAGAATATTACAGATGTCAGAAGAGAATTATGGTGTACGGTATGTGAAGTTCCTTGGAGATGGAGACTCCCAGGGGTTTGTAAATGTGTTGGAAACTATGCCTTATGGAAGAACTGTAAAAATTGAAAAATTAGAGTGTGTTGGTCATGTCCAAAAGATGTTTGGGACACGTTCACGTAAGCTAATAAACGATATGAAGGGGAAAATGCTCAGTGATGTCAAACCCATTGGTGGTCGGAGAGGTCGTACTAAGAAAGACATGGACAAACTGCAGATCTATTATGCTTTAGCCATAAGAAGGAATCGAGACAATACCGAGGCCATGAAGAAAGCAGTATGGACTACTTTTTCCATAAAATTTCTGCGGATGACCATCCACATAATGCTCTCTGCGACAGTGTTGTAGACATATGGTGTAGATATAAAAAAGCAATAGCAAATGGTGAGACTTATGCACACCGTCACTCCCTGACATTTGAGGTATTGGAAGCAATTAAGACCATGTGCAGGGACCTCAGTGACACTAAACTATTGTCACGGTGCTTACGTGGAAAGATACAAAACGTTAATGAATGTTTCAACCTTGTGATATGGGAACGCCTGCCTAGAACTGTGCTTGTTGGTTTCAATATCATGAGATTAGATGTATTATATGCATATATTTGTTTTAAAAATGGGGTAGTTAGCAAATGTGATGTTTTAAAGTTGTTGTGACTAATTCCTGGTTTCAATATGAGACAAGCACTGATGGCAGTTGATTCCTTGAGAGGGGCTGAAGGCCAAAAATGAGTTCTTGAGGCAGCTAGAGAGGCCAGAATAGATAGGAGGAGCAAGAAAAGGAAGACAGGCGATGAGGAACACACAAACCAAGAATATTATTCAACTGGAGAGTTTTAAGAACAACAGAGGTGAGTAACAGATGAAATGTACCTTTAAACTGCATTTCCCAAGAATAAAATTTTCTGACATACTTATTTTATCCAAAATAACTATTTGAGCTAGAGGCCTGAAATTTTTTGTGATATTTCAGGCTACCATTTGGAGAAAACTAGACTACAGACAACAGCTTACTATCACCAGGAGGAAAAATATACCCTTATTAATTACAAAAATTACTTTAATTTTGATTGTCTAATTTATGTATATATAGCAAAAAACTATTGATTTAAATCATTTATTGTAGTCTACTTTTTAGATAACAGTGTCAGAAATGTCTGCACAAAGTTTTATGGTTATCAGAAAAGTAGTTAATAAGTCAAACATAGACTGGCAGGAAAAATTTTAAATTACTTACAGACATAAGTAATTAATATTAAAGCTGTTATGATTATTCTTATACCAAAATCTTGATCCTTAAAACAATTTCATTGTCCTAAAATTTCTTTGTATTCAGAGTTTACATTATGTAGTTAGAGCCTCATAAATTTTGTAATAATTCTTACTGTTCTTCCAGCCATTGATGGGCAAGTTATTTAATAAAACACCAGTTTTAGGTCACTGTACACTTTGTTAAGCATAGTACTGTTGAGATCAAACTTATGAGTGAAGATTATGCGAAGTTTTATACTGTCATTTTGAATACTTTTTAAAACCGTCATTTTAGAATTTTGTTTCATAGGAATAGTTATTCTACCCGTCCCACTGTTTTAAAAGGTTTATCATTACGAATTATCACATTGCACCACATGGTATACAACAATTTGAATAATGTCTGAAATTTCATTTACAAACAGAAATCTAGCTTAGCCGCAGCCTGCTTGCTTTTTGCTTTTGCGCTTTCGATAAATCTGCGAGACTGTTGTCAAGACACGAGGTAAGTGGTAATTTTCATAACGGCCAGATAATCGTTTTATTTCAGTCACGAATTTAATATGATGACGAGTTGTATTCAGACCAGTTCAATTCAAATTAAGTTCTGTGTAATTAAAGGTTAACATTCGAGTTTAAGTTCGATAACAGTTAGAGAGTACATTGTTTTGGTAATACGTATACTTCTTACCGAGGGGAGGTAAATTTTGGGCCCAATTCCATACAGAAATATATGGTGGGGAACTTATAATGTTAACATACAGAAGAACTACACCATGGAAAGAACATGACCACAAAGTTATTAGAGGTAAGTGGAAATGAATGAATATGAAATAGAGGACACGACACTGGGCAACGACGTTGAGAGAACATTCACAGCTTTAAGTCGGAGCAAGACACTGGGAGTAGGAGTCAATCCTTCAGAACTTTTGAAAGGCTGGGAAAATCGCTCATGACAAAACTGGTCCTCCAGGTATAGTACATAAATGAGACAGACGAAATAGACTCCGGATTCAAGAATAATGTGATGATCAAAATTCAAAAGAGGGCAGTCCATGTCAGATGTCAGTAGAACCAAACTATCAAGTTACAAATTTATGACTGCGAGATAGTACAGCGAGTAGTTTACAGAAGAATTACAAGGCTGGTAGAAGCAAATCTGAGAGAATATATGTCTGGAGTCAGAGGGAATACAGGAAAACGTGAATCAAAAATTACGCTACGACGTACTGTAGAAGATACAAAGAAGAGAAAACCCACTTTTATACAATTTTTAGGTTTAGAGAAAGCTTTTGGTGTAGTTGACTGGAATAAGTTTACTGAAATTTTGTGGCTGGTAGCGTCAGTACACAGGAACTGAAAGGAAATCTATAAATGTTACTACATCTTTCCTGCGACACAATATTCGAAGGGCAAGACATGAAGAAGACGCAGGAATCGAAAGCGAGTGTAACAGGGATGTAGATACCTGTCCAGATCATTCATTCTTTGCATTGAACAAAAAGTGAAATGAGACAAAGGGAAATTTTTAAAAGCAATAAATGTTGAGGAAAATAAGTACAACGTTAAGGTTTGCCATTGGCACAGTAATTTTGGTAGTGCTGATTAAGGGCTTAAAGATCTCTTCAAGGAATTCAATAGTGACCTGATCGAGGGTTACAAGAGCAGCATGAATAAAAGTAACAAATAAAGGAGTGAACTCGAATTAAATCAAGAGATGCTGAAGAAAGTAATTTACTAAAAACAGGCTGAAATTAGTAGACGAGCTGTGCCATCTGGAGAGCTAAATAACAGCATTGGCAAAAGCAGAGGTGATAAATGATACGCAAAAGTAACAAAATGTTTTTGGGAAAAACCAAGCATTTAACACAGACTATAAATGTGTTACCAACTCTTTCCTGGAAATATTGGCCTAGAGTGCTACACTTCGACAGTATAGACAAAACATTAGAATCTTTTTAAATACTGTGTAGCAGAAGAAAGCAAAAGAGTGGACGGGTACATCAGATAAATAACGATGAGGCACTGAATCGAACCAGGTGACAATAAATTTGCAGCAAACTTGACTAAAACAAGGCAAACATAGGTGAGACGTATCCCGAGGCATCATAGTACACTGTCCAATCACATTAATGTGACCACCTGTCAAAAGCCTGAATAAACACCTTTCGCAGCGAAGACCTCGGGAAGACGTGTAGGAAGAGAGTTAATGAGGTTCTGGAAAGCACCGACATAAATGTGGAGGCATCCAGTTCTGTTGGCAGCTGCGGTAGGTTTCTCGCTTGAGGATCTGTAGCGCGAATAGCCCAGTCGAAGTGTTCCCACAGGTACTCAAGTGGGTTGAAATCGGAGGAGTTTGATGGCCAGGGCAGAGCAGCAAACTCATCCCGGTGCTATTTTAACGATCTACGTACACTGCGAACTGTGTAACACGTTGCATTCTCCTGCCACCGTGCCGAAGTAAAACAAGCAGCATGTAGGGGTGGACATGGTACGAAAGGATAGTGAGCCGTGCGTGGCTCGTGTTCGTGCCACATCTCAATTGACATCCTGTTTTTACTGCACTACCACCTTGTTATCTTACTGGTGTCACTGAGTTGCCGCCTTGCCTGCCCGTGAGCGGCAGCAGCGGTGCTTATCGATGAAAGCTCTGTCCTACTATCTGTGCTGACTGTTATTACTTTCCGGTTGTCATGCGTTCGGAGTTAATTGGGATCTGACAGTGAGTTGGAACGCGCCAGCAGTTAGTTCGGACCTGGCAGTGTTGGAGTTGGCATGCGGCACAAGTTGAGTAGAGGCATGTCAGCAGTGAAGTCCGGACTGCCATGACTAACCCGACTGTTGCTGACACACATGACTGGAGTGGGGACGACTTTGGTTGGTCGTCCGACAGTCTCCTTGCCAGACGACGTCTATTTGGCCGGCGATTGCTTATAGGTTGGCAGTGTGTGCCGATGCGTGATTCATCCCTGCTTTTACAGTCATTGCCGCTAGCATTGTCTAGTTCTTCGTGCAAGTGTTCGTGAAACTGTGTGTAGTTGGCGTGATTTTGATCACAAGGTAGATTAAATGTTGTCGGCGTACTGGCTCTGAGGTGTCGGTCGGTTGGCGTGAAACAGTAAGGAATTCTCGGTGGGGCGTAGTTTAGCCGGGGCCCGCTACTGGTCGGAGAGTGTGGCACTGTTCCCATTGCTACGAGGTCCGTGGCTCACCGACGATGGACACGAAAGTTGAGTTTTAACTTAACCTACCAGGAAGTCAAGACTGTTCACATTGTGTCATTTGCAGCTCGTTGTCGATTGTTGGGATATTCCCGCAAGCAACAACGTGGTTTTCAAGTTGGAAAACTTTAGCCATCCTCAGGTGGAGTTTCACTGTATTTGGTTATTTGAATTGAAGTGCACCAGCGGAATCTTCTGCCTTGCGGCCGTTAACGTGCCAGTTACCTGCACTGGGCGTTGACGTAAATTTCAGGCACTGTAGTTTCCTCATCGTGTTGTTGCTGTCCAGCACGGTGTGTGGTTTGACAACTCTGTGTATGATTGGATGTGGGCGCCAATATCTTCTACGTTGTTCTGTTGAAATCCCTGTGGTGCCCTGGACGGGTGAAGTTATCTTGTCGGTGGGTCTGCTGAATGTCGGTCGGTTGGGTTGTCGTCGGATCGTAAATGGTTAGCCCGACTGCCTGTCTCACCTAAGCGAGCGTTAGGGTTTGAATTACAGGCCGACCCTCGAACGTCTGGGCGCCCTTGTGTGGACTGCTTAATTTTTTTTAATTTGTTCCTATTGTTAATACTTGTATGGCTTCTAGCCGGTTTGGTGTTTTAAATTAGAGTTGTTTTACTCTTAAGGCCGTCAGCCTAGTTTAAAGTACTGTTTCACGTAAGCCCTTTGGCATTAAAAAAAAAAAATGAATTTTTAAGTCTTCGGCCTCCAACCTAGTGAATTTTTAAATCTTTGGCCTTCAGCTGGTTTGAGTTGCAGTTGTTTGTTCTTAAGGCCTTCAGCCTGAATTAAAGAACTGCTTCACGAATCGACTTTGGTATAAAAGAAAAATTAATGTTTTCGAGTTTAAGTGTTTGACCGCCAGCCGATTTGAATTTAACTTGTTTATTTCAGCCTAACTAAAGAACTGTTTTAAGATAAGGCTTGCCTTTTAAATTTCTGATAATGCTTGCGTTTTAAATTAGTGGCCTTCAGCCGTTTTTAAATGAAGTCCTAAATTTTAAAGCTGTGTGTTTAAGAATTGTTTATGGGCTCTTGTAATGTTTGATCAAATAATAAAGTTGTATGTTCGAGTGTAACTGACAGCTTCTTATTTTAGCCCCTTTCCACAATTTATTCTATCTGTCCTGTCCTGCCGGTTAAGCAGGGAATTTCAGATAGATACGTACTTGTATTGATCCACTGCGTCTTCCAGAATGACGATATCAATAACGGAATGACTCTGCCCAGTACACTCCCCACGGCTGTAGCAGCGTGTTTGCTTCCAAATTTTTCGCATCATATACGCTAAGGGCCACCAGTCCGATGGAGCATGAAATGTGATTTATCTGAAATGGCCTACTGTCACCAGTCAGTCGACCTCCAGTCGCGGTAATGCCGTGCGAATTCCAGCCTCCGTCGCCGATGAACAGTAGTCTCCACCGTCGCATGAACCACGTGCCTGCTGTGAGGCGCATACTCAGCAATGTTCGCAGAACTGCCGTTGAGAAGGGACTGTTGGTAGCCCCTCAGTTCATCTGGGCAATTAGTTGCTCAACAGTGGCCCATGCATTCTCCCGTACACATCGCCACAGCTGTCGTTCATACCTGTCATCTGTGGACCGTGGTGCACCACATTTGCCTTAGTGCCGGTTCTGGATAGCGCCACATTGCCATGCGTTGTATAATTTAACGACAGTGATAAGCGACCGTTTTAAAATGCTTCCACGCTTCTCCCGGAAGCCTTTGGGATGCCAGACAAGTACCATAACCCATATTACAACAACGACTGCTCTTTCTGCCATGTTCGCAAGACAGCCTTTTGTATGTTCTCCGCTGACAGTGCTGCCACCTGCCATCTATGGGTGGTAATAGGAAGTTGACGTCCAATGTAGATGGTAGTCACATTAATTCGATTGAGTGTAGTAGTTATTTGAAGACAAAGAGATTCGAACAGAAAAATTTTTAGGAAATTTGTGGTAAGGTGTTATGGGACCAAACCCTAAGCTTACATACTACTTAACCTAACTTCAACTAACTTACGCTAAGGACGACATACAAATCCATGCGCGAACCTCCGACGGGGTAGCTGCGCGGACCGTGACCAGACGCCTGAGACCTCGCGCCTACCCCACGCGCCTCGAACACAATAGCGTACTGAACTGCATCAGGATAATCTTCGGACTGATGACCTGAAAAACATGCTGAGGTGATATTTTGTTGCCTGGCGTCGGTCTTGTAGAAGGCACATTGAAAGTATTCACTTAGCACTTACTTTTGACGTGTTTCCAAACATGTTTTTCATGAAATATGTTTTGCTTTGGAATACTGAAATTACACACAGGGACAGGCAGAGTTAGTCTTTTCATCACGAGCGACCAGGCACTGTTGGGAACAGGTTGCACAATGGCAGCTGTCTGCGCGGAAAATAACCATCGCACCGCCTTGTTCATTGATCTGCATTGGTCTCCATGTTTGACACACGACCAGCTCATATACCGCCCACCACTCGCTGTCCTTGAGAGCAACAGTCATTACAATAAAAGGTCATCTACACGCAGGCAAACCGAATGTACACTGAACAGTCAAATCGTTATCACCACTACCCATTGCGAACTTGAATGTCTCTTGATGGCATTGGATCCACTTGACACGGCACGGCGAATGTATAAACAGTGCAGGGACTTATCGGGAAATGTTCTAGCGACGAAACGGCTGCAGATGTGGAAATCAAATGATATAAGGAATCAAAATGCAGATTGCTATGCATCGGTGCCTGTGAACGAGTATCTCGGAAATGCTGAAGCTATTTGGCTGTCTGTATGCTGCTATCCTGTCAATCGAATGTAGTTACAGAACGGTGAAGCCAGTAGTGGGCGACAAGATGTAGGACATTCACATCTCATCATGGACTGTGGAGATCAGAGGCTTACCTGATCGGTACAGTACGATAGGTTACGCTGTGTGGCGTATCTGACTAATGAGTATAATGTGGCTGCAGGCACAAACGTTTCAAAGCACAGGACCTAACGCTATCATCAGCTACGGTTCAGTGAACACGGAATCGTCGAAACTGGACCGTAGGTAAATGAAACTTGTCGCCCGGTAGGTTGAATCACGTTTCTTGTAACACTTGGTCGATGGCTGAATCGTATACGCACTTATCCAGCCGGACATCAGGTTCATTATACCTCGAAAACCTACAAAGGACTTCTCTAATCAATTCCATGCAGAACAGCTGCTGTATTAGTTAACCACGTGCTCACAGTGATTAATCTCGACAGCGTAAGATGTCTGCCAGAGCTTCTGCACCAAATATTGTGCTTTATACCACACGTTGACGAAGAAAACCAGACAGGTGTACCGATGTTCAGTACACTTATCATCATTCAAAGAAAACGTTCTCAGCTGCCACCTACTGTTTCAGAAATTCATTATAACGCTGTGCTTACTTCATTTGTGATTTATGGTTCAAGCTCATGGGCCTCTATGGAACCTGTCCTGGTCATATGAAGTGACCAAAGAAATATTATTATTTGTTGTGTTGGGGCACTTAATATTGTTATAATAGACGTAGTACTAGCTGTACTAGTGTTACGCACGTTACATTTGGCAATTCGGCAACTACCAGAAAACTGTTGCTTGAAGAAAGAGGGAACCTGATACAGGTAGATACAGACCGCCAGTTAGTCACACAAAGTTCATGTCACAAATACAGTATCACATAAATAGCAGAAACAACTGGAAACCTCTTAAGCAGGTTGTAGAACGTACATGCTTGTTCCTAGCGTCTGAAAGAAATTTAAACTACAATACCTTGGTCCCTACCCATCACATTTACGTCGTTAATGTACGGGTAAATCGCTAAAAGTCCCATGTTATTTAATTAATGGTACTGATCTCGCTCATCTATTGCGAGCAACCTGTAACATTCACTATCACTGTAAAAACAAGTTAGAGGTTTAAACCAACGTTTAACACCATCCTCAGCAGAAATACTTTGCGGGTAATAAAACAAGATCTCGCCTGCGACGGATTATCTATACACTACAGCGGTTACTAAGCCTCGTTTCTGAACGACGTTTCTGCATGGTGGAGAAAAGACCTGGAAGTTGTTGTCACTTTAGTGTTGGTGAACAACGTCAGGCCACATAATACTTGAGTCCCCTGTATGCGATGGCAGTTCAGTTGAAGAAGAATGGCAAACTTTAAAAAGTGTAGTCACAGAAGTCGGACAGAGAAATATCGACACTGCGAAGAATCCTAGATAACAGAAGGAATACTGCAATTGATCGACGAAAGAAGCAAGTAATAATTTTTGGGGAATAAAGCAATGTAAGTCACTTAGGAATTAAATACACAGGACATGCAATGAAGCCAAGTGATGTGGCAATAGGTAAAATCCGAAGACATGAAAAAAGGAAAGTTCGTCGATAGAAATGATTTAGCATGTAGATCAGTGAAAAGAACCTTCGTCTATTGAAATGATTTAGCATATAGATCAGTGAAAAGAACCTTTAGTGAAATTAAAAGTAAAGGCGTCATCATTAAGAGTGCAGAAGGATTTCCTGTCTTAAGGGGGGTAGGACGTCAAACAGGCCGTCTAGGAGCAGGAGAGACATCACAGGACATTTTAATTCCAACTGTCTATAATTTTACGAATAAATTCCTAAAACTTTGTCAGCATGACCAGGAAGGATTCAGGATTCACACTCATAGCAGTGGAAGTTCAAGAAAGTTAAAAATTAATTTTTTTTAATGGGAACTTACATTTTTTTCACCTACTGTTGTCTGCGTTTGTTGCTACAGGTACACGTTTCTTCATAAGTAAAAGAGATTCTTCGATGAATTTTGCACAGCATACAAACCAGACTTACAGGTGTATGAAACTCTAGAAATTATTTAATTTATGAAAAACGAATATGGTGTTACATTTTAAACTTCGTGTTTAGAAAAAATTCAAATTTTGTAGTTCATTATCTCAATTATTACCACAGTTTTCAAAAGATTTGGAAAATTCTAGAGTTTCGTACACCTGTAAGTATGGTTTGTATGCTGTGCAAAATTCATCGAAGAATCTCCCTTACTTATGAAGGAAAGTGTACCTATAGCAACAAATGCTGCCAATGGTAAGTGAAAAAATGTCAACTTTTAAATGTAAAAAAAATATTGTCTTATATTTTGGACCTTCCACTGCTATGAGTGTAAATCCTGAATCCTTTCCGGCCATTGTGACAAAGGTTTATGAATTTATTCGTAAAAGTATAGACAGTGGAAATTAAAATGTCCTCTGGTACCTCTCCTGCTCCAAGTCGTCCCGTTTAACGTCCTACCCTCCTTAAGTGCAGAAGACATCGGATAGGTGGAAAGAGTTCTGAAACGGGGTCTACGGTGGAGAGAGACTGTCTGATGAGATAACAGAAGAAGAAATGAGATTAGAATATGTAACTAACAGAAGATTCAGCAACAGAGTCAGAATTTAAGAATTTTGAAGGTGTTTATCAAATAGGGCAGAAAGCATATCCAAGGTGGTAAGAAACAGTCTGAAAAGCTGTTAAGAAAATTGAAGGTTAAATTGTGCTGAGAAATAATTGTTAAAAAAATCCATACGTTCCGCCGTTGCCGAGTTAGTTAGCATTGAAGTCAGCCAATGAAGTCACTGTGATCTCAGATTCAATTGGCCCACTGGATGCAATGAGTGTCATCTGTTCTCATACCTTACGTGATATGCACAAGACTACTCAGTTTTTGTCTAGGATTCGAGCCTTTTTGTCGCCCATGTTCAATTTAAGTATTGCCCTCTTGTTCGGTTTTAGAAAATCAAATGATGTACACATTTGGCGACACCGTCTCTTGTGGATCACTTGAATTTGTGCGGGCAATGGCGTGATTGGCTAACTTCAGTGATTATTAATGCAGAAACGGCCTAATGTATTGACTTGTTTCCTTAACAGTGTTTCTCAGCACGTCGTTTCCCGCACCATATATACACCCAGAACAACATTCCTAGGGAATCTGTAAAATAGTTTGGTGAAGTAGCTCCCGATGACTATTCAAGTTGAACTGCAGAACTTATGAATCTGGAGACATACCATCAGACATTCAGAAGATTATCATCCACTGAATTCCGAAGATATCAAGGGGAGATAAGTGAGAGAGGTTTCGCAAAATATGTTTAACAGCACATGCACCCAAGTTGGTGAATAGAATAATTTGTTTAATAAAATGAAGTATTTACTATAACGTATGTTTAAATCAGGGTAACAGATAATAAAATTATTTCTCATTGCTCCATACAGGTATCTAACTCCATGTAGACCGTTCTCCAAATATATAAATGGATATTTTGATGGCGAGGAAAATATTTGTAAGATTTATAACGAAAAACGTGGGGGGCGTGCAGTATATAACAGTTGGAGGTGAATCATTCACGCATCAGGTACATATTTTATGTGCCTTAGTTTTCCGTTATAAATCGCTATCCAGTTCCTCCTCCACCTCTTTATATCCCTCTCCTCCACCCTCTCTGCCCATCTCCTCCTAGCTCCTCTGTCCCTCCAACTCCTTGCCCCTCTTTCTCCCCACCTCATTCTACCACTTCTGTCTGTCCTTCCGCATCTCCCCTCTCTCTACCTCGTTCTCTCTCTGTCTCTATCCATTCCCTCCTCTCCCCTCTCTGTCTGTCCATTTTCTCCTTTCTCTATCTCTTTGTTCATCTCCTCCTCCCACATCACCTGTCCATCTTATACTCCCACTTGTCTCTGTCCATCTCATCCTCCCCCTTCTCTCTATCCATTTCTTTCTCTGCTCTCTGCCGGCCAGAGTGGCTAAGCGGTTCTAGGCGCTTCAGTCCGGAACCGCGCGACCACTACGGTCGCAGGTTCGAATCCTGCCTCCGGCATGGATGTGTGTGATGTCCTTAGGTTAGTTTGGTTTAAGTAGTTCTAAGTTCTAGGGGACTGATGACCGCAGATGTTAAGACCCATAGCGCTCAGAGCCATTTTTCTCTGCTCTCTGCCCTCACATCTGCGCCAGTCCACGTATATACGGCCTCAAACTAATTCCAGTACTACCTGTATAAAACACCAGTCATGCAGGGCAACCTGGGTATCAGACCTTACCAAACTTTCTCATCCCCACCACCACCGGTTCTGAACATACTGACAAGAAAGCCAGTTAATGTGGCCTTGTCAGCCATGTTTAAAATTTCAAATTTCTAAGTTATCTGCAGGTTAGTTTAAAATCAATTTCGAAATTGGTACTGATCAGACTTGCAGACAAGGGAGTGACCTAATAAAAACATGTTAAAAATGTAAAACATGTATCTTGTTGGCGACCATCACTTTGACGCTAAGAGAGGTAGAGGCACTGGCAGTTCTCATGGTGGATTTGATAATAGAAGCAAGGCATGAAAAATGAAGATATGTTCATAGGATTCTTGCTTTGCACGTTCTATAATTGTACAAGGTGTTCAAGATTCTTAGGAAAATATGCATAAGTTACAGGAAAAAACGAATCACATACAACATGTGCTGGAACCAGGAGACGAAAATAAGACTGGAATGTGGAGAACGAAGCCTAAGAATTAGGAATGGAATATGATTGCGACGTAAACTTTCGTCCCTAATGTTCAATCAACACATCGAAGAAACATTAACACAAATAAACGAGTTCAGGAGTGGAGTTACCAATCAGAATGAAAGGATATTAGTGATAAGATTCCTTGAAGGCATTGTTATGCTCAGTGAAAGTGAACAAGGGCTGCAATATCTTTTGAATGATACGGACATTCTTAAGAACATGCTGTTGACTGAGATTAAACAGAAGAAAGACGAAAGTAATAATCAGTAGGAGAAATGCGATTTGCGATGACCTTACTATAAAAACTGGGGGGCAATGGTGCACACAAAATAAAGGGATTTTGTTATCTTGGATACACGAAGCCAGGAGGACATAAAAAATAAACCCACACAAGCAAAGTGGGCTTTTCTGGCTAAAATATCTTTGCTAGTATCAAACACTGGCTTTCATCTGATGCCAAAATTTTAGAGAATGTGTTTCCGGAGGACAGCATTGTATGGAAGTGATAGATAGACTATGGGAAAGCTGAAAAACAGGAGGGTCGGAGCGTTTGACGTGTGGTGCTAGAGAAGTATCTGTACACTATCAGAACTGATCAAATAAAATGTAAGGAGATTCTCGACAGAATGAGCAAGTAGAGGAACGTGTGACAAACATTCTGACGAAAAGGAGACAGGATCATAACACGTGTGCGATGGCACCAAGTAATAACTTCCACTGTACTTGGGATCTGTAGAGAATAAAACTATGTTGGAAGAAAGATACTGAATATTTTCAACAAGTAATTTGACAAAGGAGAGAAATTCATGATTGAACGCAACCATCACTCAGAAAAATGTGACCTAAAAAAAAAATTACGTAGATCAAGTAGCCTCTTTGGGAAGACGTGTACTGATAAGTTGAAATGTAAGTGTAACAGCCACATACAAAGGTATACTCACTGTACCTCATAACGTAGCAGAAACTGTAACTATCAAAAGTCAGGCGGCTGATTTTGCAAAGCAAAGAAGTGAACTGGTAGGCAACAATAGAGAAGTACGATGTCATCCAACGATGGTACTACATAAGCCATAGGAGAGGGAGTGAATTCCAGAAACTTTGACCAGCAGCCTGGACAATCGCATTCTGTAGAAGGAACACTTAGAACGTACAACAAAATCACTAAAGAAACGGTTTACACCACGCTTGCCTATATTTTCCTAGATTATTGTGTAGCAAACAATTGCTTACCAGATAGAACGGGCAGTAGACATTGCAAAAGTTCAAAAATACGAGGCTGGTTGTCAGTTATCAAGAAATGAGGGGGACAGTGTTCTGGACATACGAAGCTAAATGTAACTGCACCCATTAAAACAAAGCCTCGTTGCTTGGGAATATTTCTGTGTATCTTTCATATAAGATTTAGAAGTGTTCCGCTGACAAAATATTCTCACAATTTGGACTATCTGCACGAAAGTTATTTATGCCAGACTTGTTTTCATTACTGTTTCAAAAAGCATCTTCTAGGACCTGGTGTCGAACTTATTAACTTGTCTGTTAATCATTATTTTACGTTGTTTTTGCTTATATTACTTAGTAATTTGAGGTATGAACATTTCACACTGCTTCAGTAACTTAATCCGTTAGTCTTTCAGGTACAATTGTGCTCGCCCAGCTAGATTATAAATAGTTTCGGGCCTAAAACTTTAACTGAAATATTTTGTATATTACTTAATCAGAGATGATTGTTGTATGATAACAGAAGTAATGACGCTTTTTGGGATGAAAAGTGAAACGCATCAAGCGTAAGTATACATTACGCTTTTCCTAAGGTAACTAACACTAAAAATAGTATACTTAATTAGAATGTTGACCAAGTACTTGCTGTTTCATTGTCATACTGACACAAAGGATTTATCCAACAACAGAGTACAATTTCCATTACCAAAAAAATGTATGGCTGTGTAATGAAATTAAGAATCACTGCAGTTGAGCGGCTGTGTAGTTCACTCATCAGACAAAGGTTGTTGTTTGTGCCTCTGTGAATGAGCATCAGTTTTATCTAATCATGAAGAATATGTCAGACAGACAAATGGGCATGAAAACGAAATTAATTATTATAATTTTGTACGATATGTGGAGCAGTGTGTTTGTCATGTAATAAAAGTCTTAAAACTGAGGAGCAGAAAACAAAGGTTCATGATGAATGGATTGAAAGTTAATAAAAAGCAACTCATATTTTTTTTGGTGTTTCTATGTTGAGGAATTGAAGATGTCAACTTATTTGACAACTTCTGTAACCAATTTCAGTAATGTGTAGGTTTATAAATAGGATGTTTACCTTAACTTCGTTATAACTTGTCTATCACATCATTCTTTGTGTAATTTAAGATTATCTCATTCATTACTCATTTATATGCTTGACAGTGATGTAACTGAAATGGTTTTTGTATTTGTGCGAAACTTGTAACATATATAATATTGTCTATGTAAGAATGTCTCCAAATACAAGGAGGGTATGTATCTATGTATAGGTTGTTCTCTATGTTTAGTGTAAGAAGTATTCGTATATTTCGAATCATGGAAAGTATTGTGGTGAGGAAATTCGGTTCTTGCTGCATGTTGAATGCAAAACTGATTGTTATTTTAGTTTTCTGCATAATATGAAACTTAAGTCAACATTGTGCATAACAGATTTACAGCAATAAGTTGCACAGAACAGAAATTGACAATGGTACTTCCTTACGTTTTGTAGTTGTAAGCTATGAATCAAATACACTTGTTAAATTTAAAAGTGTCAGTAAAACAAAATGATGAAGTGAAAAAGAAACTTTATAAAAATCTCTTGTATTTGTGAAACAGAGTGATTCGGCAAATGAAATAACAATGTTGAGTGCATTAATTTACAAAATATATAATGTTACAATACGAATATATAAATCAACATTTCTAGATAATAAATACTCTGTTACTCTTACCTACATCTCAGATATACAAATAGGTACATAGTTATTCCTAGGACTTCCAAAGTATCCTTTCACCTATGCAATTCCTCTTCGAGAAGACTTATTAAAATTGGTGAAAAATGTTTATAATTGTTATTAAAATTGGTCTGCGAAACATTCTGTACAACCAAACATTTCCACAAGTCTTATTCCTTTAACAATATCCTTTATTATGACTCTCCCATCCTTATTTGAACCCTGCATCACTGCCATCTGCACTACTTTCATTCATAGTGAGTGACTTGTAAGCGCTAGGCACAGAAAGAGAAATTATTATAAATTAAAACTCTTACACACTCTAAGTGTAACTCAAATATTTGCCTTGCTTGTCGTTTCCAACACTGAATAAGTATTTTTGAAATTGATACGACACTGATAAAGAGCTGTTGTTGTTAGTTTCTTTGTTATTATTATTATTATTATTGCTTTAATCCTGCACTGCATGTAACTCCCACCTTAAAATTTCATATCTTTAACAGTCTTCCATCTTCCAGGTGAATCTCTCACTCCATAATAGAAAGGTTTGCAATAGTAGAACGCAACAGATGTGCAAATAAACTGGACAACGATTCTACAGCTAGTGAAACAAAATTTGCTGAAAATATGTACATTGTATATTTATTCATTTAGACAGTACAGTTATTGTATCCTCTCTCCCGGAGACTTTGGCTTTTTTCCGTTTCGGTGAGCTTGCACCTCCTCAGGGTCCGGCAGCCCAGCGATGCTCTCGCGTATGCGCGGCAGGCTTTGGGTCTCGCGCATGCGCAGTCAACTCGCGCTCGTCGCGCACGCGCAGGAAGGCCGCCGTTCAGCTGAGCCGGCGCGCCAGCAGCGCTGTCGCCGTGTACAGCGCCAACGGCAGAGACAGCGACAGCGGGAGCTGCAGTGACGTCACCGCACTGCTCTTGTTACCGTGCTGCATCGCCGCTGGGTGTTCCCCTACAAGCAGAGCCAAGAGACGTCCATAAAATACAGACAAAAATGAAAAATCAAAAATAAAAAATAAATTTGTACTGTTCCAATTTCTACTGGTGTAAACTATATTTGATGAGGCGTCAAAAACTATATAGACAATGAAACGAATTATTAACATAGAAACTTCAACACATGATACACCCGATGTTCAAAAAATGATGCCACTTCAAATAAGAAAATGTCCTTCTAATTAGAATTATTTTTGATTCATTGAAGAAAACACAGATAACACCTTGCTGCAGAGAATGTTAACTGTCACTCACATCATGTCAGTTAAGCTGAGACTTTCAAATAAAAGCATGGTAGGAATACGTATACAAGTTCACAATCAAGCGGCTGTTCAAGAAGTCACTGACAGAAAATATGACACATGCAGCGAAATCTGGCTCACCAAACGCGATAACACCAGAAGTATACATGCAAGCTGGGTATTCCTTCAGTTCTACGGATTTGTGCTATGCCATCTAACAACTTCCGTCTTTCCACATGTGGTGCTCATATGCCATGTTGCAAGTGCCTGAATAACCCCTTTACAGATGGTGTAACGATCGAGACACGGCCTCTACGTGAGCATAAGGTCGTAGCGATGAGTGACACATTTCTGATTCACGTGGATATAGTATTCAAAGTTAGGTAAATGTGAGGACATGACACAAGGCGAGGAGGGACAATCATCTTTTGAAGTGGCCATGGCCATACGATATTTCAAGTTGCTAGATTTGTTGTTGTTAAGGGGAAGGATGTACATGGTGTCTACAAGCAGTCGTGCAACATACGTGGCCACGAAACACGACGTCAGAACTATGGTTGGAAATATATGCTGACTGAGTGACATACCGGAGGGTATCAAAATCGCTTCCAAACCAGACACGAATTGCTGTAGGCATTAAATGAATGTCCATCCCCACCTTTTAGCAAGAGAACATTGCGAAGGGAACTGCTTTTGGAGTTGGTCACCTCGCATGAGGCCATTGCTGAGACGGGCACATAAAGCTACACGTCTTCAATGGGCTGGAAATCATCGAACGTGGTCAGTAGCTGACTGGCGCAACGTAGTGAGGTCCGACTTCTCGCGTTTTTGCCAGTCTTCAAATGACACACGACATCGAGTGCACTGAAGGCAAAATTAAGCGTTTCATCATGTGTGCAAGGTCAGGCTCAAGCCGTACATGGATCTGTGATGATTTGGGGGTGTTTTTTCTTTTTACCTGGAAACTGAGTGAGGTGGCGCAGTGGTGAGAACACTGCACTCGCATTCGAGAAGACGACGGCTCAAGCGAAAGTCCGGCCATGCTGATTTAGGTTTTCCCTGATTTCCCTGAATGGCTTCAGGCAAATGACGCGATGGTTCCTTTGAAAGGCCAAGGCCGATTTCATTGCCTACCCAGTGACCTTGTTGTCGACGGGACGTTAAATACTAATTTCGTCTTTACCTTGAATTGGACCCTCTCACTGAGGTGACCACTAACATGAACCAGCAAGTTTATGTCATCATTCTGAATTATCAAGTGGTGCCTCTCAGTTAACATTTGCATGACAAATAAGCAATGGATGGCCCTATTTTTCAATAAGATGACCACAGACTTCATCGGGCTGGAAGAATACGAGACTGGTTTTATAAACGCTCCCCATTCCTATCATGTCTCGATTGGCCAGCTAATAACCTGACGTGAACGCTACCAAAAATCTGTGGGAGATGTAACCGGAGGGTAAAACACTGACCTCAACATACCCACAATTTGGTGGAATTGCGCGGTCAAATCTTCAGCGAGTGGCTTAACCTCGAAGCTACGTAACTGTATAACTTTGGGTACTCAGTTTTTAACCAAATCTAGGCGATTATCAAGTCCAGGGGCGCAATTACACGATATTAGAAGATAGGGGTGAAGAAGTTTTTGTCCGATGATCTTATGCATCTGCTGTACAGGATTGGCGCTATTCGTAGATTGCCATCTCAAGACGCTAAAGATGTATACTCTCATTTTAGTAATTCGTGTCATTCGCATCGCCTGTCAGAGACCAGCTCGAAGATCAGTCTCGGTCTGACAAGAGATAGTTCCAACTTCACAGAGATGCGCGTGCACGGAAGTTAAAAGTTTGGGATGCAGAAAATCTGCATCAGCTATACGAACACCCTCTGAACGTAGACAAAATGGGTGTTAAGGGTATAAATTCTCTTAGTCAAAATGTCATTACATTTTTTCATGGCACGATGAACTGTGAACGCTGCATACGCATAACGCAACGATTTGTTAACACTCTACCTGCAGACGAGCTACACTACACGTGATTTTTGCAGGACCAAGTTACGTTCATGCACCGAACAACACCATATCTTTCTGGGTTTAGTGTTTTCTTCGACAAGTGATTTCGATGGGATATGCTTTGTTGCTCTCCATATTCCCGATTTATCCCTGTTCTACTTTTTCTTGTCTCGTTATCTTAAAATATTATGTTTCCTCATTTATTCGCGAATTACAAAACGAAATTGATTGATGCGTTACGATAACTGTTCAACAAGTATGCAAGTTACGTTTGAAGAACATGTGAAGTTGTGTTGAATTACCTGCAATGTTAATGGAGGTTACTTTCGACAACTTTGACAACTAAGTCTCTCTGCATTACGTTAGGTACTTTTTGAACACACTGTGCTATAAACTATATCTGATAAGACATCGCAGTAATACATCAGATGACTGAAGTGGGATATCTTCGTCAATATGCAATACACAGAAGCATTACAAAATATAGGGACGAGAGTGTTCTAATGTAGTTCGCTGATAATTATATGGTTATGGTACAGGGTTGGTACTATGCTTTAATGCAAACAGACAAAGATAGTGGCTTTGTATTCCAAGAATCAGCTAGATTGCGGCGTTGCTACGCTCGTAACATGGGCGTGGCCATTACCTCGCCACACCAAATAATACCGACAATGTTCTAACCACGTTTCCAAATAAAGCCCACAGTACAGCAAAACTAACATAAGGTCATACATGGGGGACTACTCTTCTCGGATTTGCACCCAGATCATCAAGTCCACACAACAGTTCGACAATACAACTGGCCACTATCTGCAGGTTAGGCCACTGAACTGATGTCACGTCGACGCCGGCGACAATTTATAGCCCAGCTTATAGCACTCGGTGACTATGAAGCCCCCGATCATATATGGCGATTATATGACTCCACCATGCTCTACGCCTACAAACGTTTCAGAAAAAAATAGCTCATATATCCGCATCCCCCAAGTTTTGGTACGGTACCCTTAAAATTCATACGTCGTTACCTCACCTTCCGTACCCATATTCACTTTCCCACACGCGTCCTATACCCACACCATTTCTCAAAGTCCTCGAATATACAAATGTTACACATCTCATAAACCTGAGGACCAATGTGTCTACATATTTCTCCAATTTCTTCTTCTTTGATCGCGGTGGCTGGTCCCGGCGGAGATTCGAGTCCTCCCTCGGGCATGTGTGTGTGTGTTTGTCCTTAGGATAATTTAGGTTAAGTAGTGTGTAAGCTTAGGGACTGATGACATCAGCAGTTAAGTCCCATAAGATTTCACGCACATTTGAATACTTGCTCGCGGTTCCAATATCCTTCTCTCACAATTGGCCACCATAAATCCTCACTAGTCTGCTCCACATTCCATTTATCGCTCAAACTACGATCCATCCATCAATAGTGCCCTCTTCCCCCTCTCTCCTTTGCTGGACTAGTGACGTTTACTGGGATCTAAACAAGCAGCGTCTTCATCTACACCATAATGCCAGCCACACCGTCGCCACTGCATAATTATAACAATACACATTAAAATAGTCTATTATTTTTATTTCAGTACCATTTTATCTGTTTTAAACTATCGTCGTGCGCGGTGTCCTCCTCTAGAAGATCGGGCGCGATGGTTCGAAATGATCACACTGCTTATTCACCTGCTTTGGTACAAAATATATCAAAGTAAAAATATTAACATGGCAATTATCTTTACAGAAGACAATGATGTCATACGAGCGTAATAACAATAGAAATATTAATCAATCCATGGTCTGATTATCATTATTTATGTGAAATACCGCAGTTAAAGGAAACTGTTTCATTGCACATCAAACAGATGGGCTTTTGACACACTTTGCAAGAATATTACACCTTCTACTCTTAATGTCGTTTCCATCTTCTTTATTTCTGCTTTCGTCTTGTATTTGTTCTTCACGCGGTAGCCTATAACGTTTGAACCGCTACCGAAGATCCATATGAACTCCTGTCCAAAATACTTCGAATGCAACAAAGCAAAACTATCGAATGGGATACTTCTTTCAGGATTGTTTTGCTTCTGATACAATTTTAATAGTTGCCAAAATGAAATACTTGTGGACTGATTTCACTCAAACTGTTTATTGCGAAAAATATAACCAAGGCCAACGGGCTACATTTCTTGAGCACTGTAACGGATGAATTTTCGTCGTTTATTTCTGATGTCCAGAACTCAGAATTCATAATTTAGCTACAACTCCATCCAACTTCTTCTTCTTCTTCTTCTTCGGCATTTCAAGCATTAGGCATTTGCCTGTTACGATGCCCATCTCTTCTTTGGCCTTACTAAATTTCTTTGGTCCACCAGATTGTAATTCCGAACTTGCTAAGATAGTCTGCCACAATTCATTCTGTCGAGATGTTCACTACATCTTCTTCCGACGCGCGACTGCTACGGTCGCAGGTTCGAATCCTGCCTCGGGCATGGATGTGTGTGATGTCCTTAGGTTAGTTAGGTTTAACTAGTTCTAAGTTCTAGGGGACTGATGACCTAAGATGTTAAGTCCCATAGTGCTCAGAGCCATTTGAACCATTTTGAACCATTTGAACCATCTTCTTCCGCTGTCTTTAGTTTTGTTTGTTACGTTAAATATGTTTACTCTTTCTAAAGTAGCTGTTTCTTGACTGTCTATTCTGGTAGCACCTTTCACAGTCCTAAGAAATATAATTTCAGTTGACTGAATCTTACTTTCTTGTCGTTTGTTAATATCCACAACTCACTTCTATTCAGCAATGTGGCTACGGCCATTACTACATAAGACTTCTTTGATGTCGTTTTTTTGTTTTGCTCCTCAAGTACCTGTTTGTTGTTGAATACACCCTAATTTTGCTGCTTCTTGGTCTATGTCAATATCATACTAATATGTGATATCACATCCTAGAAATTTAGAATCACTGATCTGTCCTCCTGCTGTAGTGGTACTATTATTTTTCTTTTTGTGGGATTTAGACCTACAAAAGTCATTGTTTTACTTCTGTTCGTGGATACGGGTGTAATGTAATCTTCTGCTTTGTAACTTAGAAAGCAAATTAAATTCGCTTTTACACGCCATTTTATTTCATCTACACATAAAAGACACTTCAGTATATTCTCTGTATAAATACATGCATGAAACTTAGATTCCCATTCATGCCGTAAACCGTCGGTATACGTCTCAAAGAGCGTGGGAAAAATATTACAACTTCGTCTGAATACCCTGTTAGTGCCGACAGGATCTCTCCAGTTCTCCTTTCACATCTAACATGGTTGTTGCACATTCTTGCAGGCTTCCTAAGGTGTCAATAAAATGCAATGCGTTGTAAGTGGGCTGCTTCTGTGTTGGCAGCGCTGTGTAGCGCTTTGTAATGGTTCTCTGACAGCGCTTTCTTTGTAAGAGACTCCGTGGCTGGTTGGACTCGTTGTTGGAAGTTAATAGCCAGTGGTGTTGGGCAGTTGGAAGTTAGTCGCCAGCTGTGATGGAAGTACTTTTCGGTAGTTAGAGGTGAACAGCCAACAATGATGGATGTTAAATGTGAGAAGTTAGCATTGATAGAGGGTAGAGGTCCGAAGTGTTAGCGTAGGGTAACGGTCTGGAAGTATCCGACTTGGAGATTGGAAATTATTCATGATTAGATATCTTTGTACTGGATGTCAATGACGATTTATATTCGTGTTTGAACTGGATGTCACATTATTAAGCTGGCAGTATTGACACTCACTGTACTGAAGTAGTTCGTGTAATGAAGATTTTTGTGAGGTAAGTGCTTCATGAATTGTATAGGTTATTGTTAAGATTTCTTTTTAGTCAGGGCCATTCTTTTGAATTAATTATTTGAAGTCAGGTTGTAATTTTTTTTTTGAGCAGTCAGATTGCGTTGCGCTAGAATATTGTGGGTCAGTGCTGATATGATAAAAAGTAAAGAGAAAGTAGGTTCAGTAAGTTTAGATTTACTCAGCTGTTTCTTGAATCAAATAACGAAGACGTTTCATCTTCTCAGTCATTCAGCAATTTAAGTACAGATTTACACATTTAAATAAAGAAGTTTCAGCATATCCACTTTTCTTCATTTCGTTCCACAGTTATTCTACGCTAACCTTATAAAAGAGTTTTTGTGTATCAACAAATGCTAAGTGGGTCTCTCGATTAAAAGTCTGTATGTATTTCAATAATCTGTTTCATTACAAACACTGCCGGTTGTGTCAGTCTTCTTCTATGGAAACCCATTTGTTCTTCACTTAAGAAGCACTTTGACATTACCGGATTTTTAATCTACTGCTCACGACAAGAGCGTAAACCTTATGGCATACGTCCAGTAAGCTAATTCCTCTATAATTCTGTCAGTTAACTTCTGCTTCCGTTTTTAAGCAGCGATATTAGTTCTGTTCATGCAGTCCCTGCCTGTATGTTTCCCGTTTCTTCAAGGTCATCATACCGTCCGTCTCCCCTCCTACGCTGAATTAATCCAATACTCGTCATTCCAAATATTCCATTTCCCTGTAGTGTATCCGCCATTCTGCAAATACAAAAGGAATTTGAAATATTCTGCCAATCTAAGCCACTTATTATGTTGTTTCTCTGTGTGCCGTTTTAAGCCTTTTCACTCTCTTACTGGTTAATATTAGCATTACAGTGAATTTATCTTCATAAATGAAACTATTCCCATGATTCTTGGTGTGCATTTTCTACCTCCTCTTAGCAGTGTTTCTCTTCTATTTGTAAAGGTAACTATGTACTTTTCTCAGGTTCTTAAGGTAATCGAGGTAAACTTCATGTAGAACCCTTATGCTCGCCTCAAGTGCAGTGTCCAAATTTTGAGGTTTATTTTTCGTCATATTCATCTTACCAATTACTTCGTGAGCAGCATCTTTGTATTTTTCTTGTATTTTTCCATTTCTGATCAATATGTTCTACTGCTTTTGTCTGCTACAGACACTTCTTTACTCGTCTTTGACACAGATATCTGACACAGTCGTCGTTAAGCCAATATATTTATGAGCTTCTAAGTTTATTCTTTCTTTGCATAGCTTCCTATTTTTCTTCCATTTTGTGCATATATCCATTTAGGACTTTACTATAAAAATCATCTGACCCCAGATAGGTTACTCCAAAAACTCTGGTGTCTCTTACTGTCCCTTCTACTTTCTCGTTGGTTATTAGGGTAACACATGATGGACCTTAATACTCCTGTCGACCGCGTAAATTAGTAAATGATTGTTCCTAAAGAATGTGTTTGTAGTTTTTAATGTTTTAGAATGAGCAAAATTTCTTAGCACCCTTCTGTTTTAGTTTGCAGTTCTTCTCCTTCATTGTTCTCAGTACGCCTGAAATAGGGATGTTGCCCACTCTGGCATTTCGGTTCCTAAGAAATATTATTTGGTGTTCAGTGTTACAATTTAAAAAATGGTTCAAATGGCTCTAAGCACCATGGGACTTAACATTTGAGGTCATCAGTCCCCTACACTTATAACTAATTAAACCTAATTACCCAAAGGTTTTCACACACATCCATTCCCGAGGCAGGATTCGAACCTGCGACCGTAGCAGCAGCACGGTTCCGGACAGAAGGGCCTAGAACCACTCGGCCATAGCGGCCGGCGTTACAATTTAATATCACTTAGAGGGTATTAAAAATCTCTAGACTCGTTGATCACTGCCATATTCCTTCTTTCCTCTGATTCTGTCGCTAACAAAGCTGTATTATTTATTTTCTCTCCGCAATATTAAGTGCCGATTTTTCACAGGCTCTCTGGTGGAGCTGATTCGCTCTCAGTTACAGTCAGAGCTTTAAAACCTCGTGAAGCAACACTGCGATACCTAGAAATTTCTTCTTCCTTTCATTCACAGCAGTATTGTCTGTTCCAAAGGTTCTCGGCAAAATTTTGTAGCACTCCTCTTTGTTTCCTAATCCTATGATTTAAGAGGTATGCACTTTCAGCGTTCTTAAGATTCTTTTTATTACCTGTGCCCCCTATGCATCCAGACCAATTGTGAGTCTTGTCCGGGTAGCTGAAGCGAGAAAATATCTTCTGACTGAGTCACAGGCACCGTTATGATTGAGTCGGTTTGGTTGGGGGAGGGGCGGGGAGGTGAGGGAGGTTAGCTGGCCCCTTTCGGTCTCCAGAGCTGCCTGTTTCTGTCACGGTTGACTCCCTTAGCCGGACTACCCCAATAAAAGGTGCCAGAGACTTGCTGTTCTCCCCCTTACATTTGCCACAACATATTTGGTGCGTGTTACCTGGGGGTTACGCGGCATTCGCCTTTGTGGATGGAGGCGAGAGTTCGATTTTCTGGCAGAGCTGCCAAGAGGTAGTATTGGTGTTTCCGTCAGTTTCAACACTCTGACATGTCTTGCATAACTCAGAGCCCTTCTTGCCGTACCAGTCCTCAGCCCCTTCCGTGTAACTTTCGGTTTATACTGTGGAGCCTTAAACGTACTCTCTGTGATGACAGAAATTCGTTCCGTTTTGTCTCGTTATCCTTAAATACTTCGAAGTCACGTTCGGTGTCGTATTCCTCTCTTTCTCAGTAATCCTCTCGAACTTCGGCTTCGTTATGACAATCTACATTCACTTCATCTACAGATCCTCTTCAGAAAACATGTTTTTGATTTCTCCAACGTGCTTTGAGTCGAGAAGATTAACGTGTAGCTGAAGGCTGTCATGCTCAAGTACATCCCACCTAACATAATAAACTCCCTGTAAAATTATATAATCAATCGTGGTACATCAGTGTCACACTTGATATTCAGACAGACTTAATACACAATTAGACGATACAAAATAATGCATTTAACGTTTATGTCCAAATAAATGACTGTTGGAACGAATCACAAACAAGAGCAATATGTCAAACTGAGCAATCAGCACGTATCATGATAGCAGAGAAGTCGCTCCGAGAACGAAAACGGTTCGTAAAATAGAGGCTAGTTTCGAGGAGGCATCATTGGCGTTTACTGTTGACAAATAATTGGAAAAAGATTTCAAAGTGTATCAGTTTGATGAGTCATTGCATCCGGTAGATTAACTGCAATAACATACTTTATATTTTTATTACTATTAAATTGATGGGCAGCACCATGGCTGCCGCCAGTTCACTTACGGGGGAAAATAAATGAACAATAAAGCAGAAAAGGCTTCATTTTAATGCACATTGGAGGATGAATTTTGAGAACTATGTTTGTCGTACTAACACCACTCGATGCCAGTATTGCGCGTCTGCTTAATTTCTTTCCGGCCCATCCAGTCGTCTTCAACTTCCCTGAACGTAAGTACTAATCAACTTCTTCTACGACATTATTATTAATTTGTCCTAATTGTCTTCGATGTTTTGGTTATGAAATATTTTTGTCTTATTCAAATGGTTTTACCTCATTTAAGCTTTCACTACTAAGTTCTTCTTTTCGTTATGCAAGATTATACACAGAAAAGATTAATAGTATCATTTGCAAAATGATATGGTATCGGTTTATGCCAATAACAAAGGTTTTTCTTCATTTTCCTAGTAAACTTTCTCTTGTTCAGCTGAGGTTAATTTTGCTGGTATGTCACCTCTTAAGCCGGCTATCTTTACATTCTAAATTGGCCTCTGTGCCTATATAGTCTAATGGAAAAACCAGCAGTCATTTTAATTCTTCAGCGTACTTACGTAATTTAAATAAATGTCTCATCCTCACAGAATGCCCCTTAGTATTAAAGAAATAGCTAAGGTCTTATGTTGATACGCAGATGAATTTCCTTCCTGCGTAGTTCATATTTATTGAGATTCTCTCTTGTTTATAACAACGTTACAAGGACTCCGGGTAGCCGGGCGGCCTTGGGCGTCTTGTCACGGTCCGCGCGGCCTCCCCCGTCGGAGGTTCGAGTCGTCCTTCGGGAGTGGATGTGTGTGTTGTCCTTAGCGTAAGTTAGTTTAAGTTATATTAAGTAAAGCGTAAGCTTAGGGATCGATGACCTCAGCAGTTTGGTCCCATGAGACCTTACCACAAATATAAAAAAAAGTGAATGCGGGTTGATAACTACGACATAACTGAGGCGCTTCGGGCTAGGTGATACGAAGCCGTATGAAGCTAATTATACAGGCGAAGATAGCAAAAATTTCATAAATCAGAGGGGACTGAAGACCATAGATGTTAAGTCCCATAGTGCTCAGAGCCATCATAAATCAGGTGATGAACGTAAGAGGTATGTTCATTATAGGTACTATGTGCATTAAGGTATTATTGTAATGTAAAACAACTTTCTAACTACTGCACGTGGAAAAATATTAAATATAAGAAATGCATGACATTCAGTGTCAAGATTAAATGCCACCATTTGGCTTCACTAATCACAATTCACGTTACTCATAGCGTAATCTAAGATACTGCCATCAATTATTCAGGTTCATCAACCTGCTCTGTGTCTTCATACTGAGTCAGAGATAGAAAATACCCACGATTCACTACAGATATATAAGACAGCAAGAATATGACGACAGACAGTTTCTTATGCTGTATAAAAATAGGACGACGATAATTTGGTGTTCAGTTCACAATCCATGATGTCTGTGTAGGACGGCTATGCTTCTTGACATTAATTTCGCGGAGTTGTCTGTGATCAACATGCTTTAGCAAAATTGAATCAAGACTTGAGGCCAAAAATTTGAGCAATGTAGCTTCCGAAAAGTTAATAGGACGTCCATCCGTTGCTTGCATTGTTGTGTTAGAAGTTAAATCTCCCTCCTTACACAAGAAAAAATGCAAAACTTACAAATATCATGAATTTACGGAACACTGAGAAACACAGAAATTTAGCAGCTGTATAGTGGAAAGCCTCAGTAACCCCTACAGGAGGCACCTAGTGATGCCCATCGCAAGTGTAATAACAGCTGATCAACTTCCTCAGTTTTTCTTGCAAGATGCCATCTTGCTGTGGCTCTTCATGCCAAAGCACATACATTGAGTACTCTAGCTTGACGCAATATGTAACAACAGAGCGTGTGCTACTGTATCATTTTTTGGTATCTTCAAATAACTATTCCACCTGGGGTTTGCCATCTTCCATCACATACAAAAAATGTACAAATTTCAATTGCTTTATGTGGGGCTTACCATTACCTGTCCCAGAAACCTCAGTTTAATGGAGTAACTTCAGACATAGGCCAGTGCCACCATTACATGTTTACTAATAGATATCAGTACACTACACACTATGGCAGACGATCGACAGAAACAAAAGTAACATCGGGGCTGCCCAACGAAATCTGCCAGGGTACGTAGTGTTGTGAATATACACAAACAATTTACCAAACAGCAGAAGCGGCAGCTGTATCATGTCTTTCATTGACGATCTACTCTCTACATCTACATTTATACTGCGCAAGCCACCCAACGGTGTGTGGCGGAGGGCACTTTACGTGCCACTGTCATTACCTCCCTTTTCTGTTCCAGTCGCGTATGGTTCGCGGGAAGAACGACTGTCTGAAATCCTCCGTGCGCGCTGGAATCTCTCTAATTTTACATTCGTGATCTCCTCGGGAGGTATAACTACGGATCCCACACTGATGAGCATTACTCAAGTATAGGTCGAACGAGTGTTTTGTAAGCCACCTCCTTTGTTGATGGACTACATTTTCTAAGGACTCTCCCAATGAATCTCAACCTGGTACCCGCCTTACCAACAATTAATTTTATATGATCATTCCACTTCAAATCGTTCCGCACCCAAACTCCCAGATATTTTACAGAAGTAACTGCTACCAGTGTTTGTTCCGCTATCATATAATCATACAATAAAGGATCCTTCTTCCTATGTATTCGCAATACATTACATTTGTCTTTGTTAAGGGTCAATTGCCACTCCCTGCACCAAGTGACTACCCGCTGCAGATCTTCCTGCATTTCGCTACAGTTCTCGAATGCTGCAACTTCTCTGTATACTACAGCATCATCCGCGAAAAGCCGCAGGGAACTTCCGACCCTATCTACTAGGTCATTTATATATATTGTGAAAAGCAATGGTCCCATAACAGTCCCCTGTGGCACGCCAGAGGTTACTTTAACGTCTGTAGACGTCTCTCCATTGATAACAACATGCTGTGTTCTGTTTGCTAAAAACTCTTCAATGCAGCCACACAGCTGGTCTGATATTCCGTAGGCTCTTAATTTGTTTACCAGGCGACAGTGCGGAAGTCAAGGAAAATGGCATCTACCTGGGAGCCTGTATCTAATTTTTTTTGTGTCTCATGAACAAATAAGGCGAGTTGGGTCTCACACAAGCGCTGTTTCCGGAATCCATGTTGATTCCGCCGGAGTAGACTCTGGGTTTCCAGAAATGACATGATACGCGAGCAAAAAACATGTTCTAAAATTCTACAACAGATCGACGTCAGAGATATAGGTCTATAGTTTTGCGCATCTGCTCGACGACCCTTCTTGAAGACTGGGACTACCTGTGCTCTTTCCAATTATTTGGAACCTTCCGTTCCTCTAGAGACTTGCGGTACACGGCTGTTAGTAGGGTGGGGGGCAAGTTCTTTCGAGTACTGTGTGTAGAATCGAAATGGTATCCCGTCAGGTCCAGTGGACTTCCCTCTGTTGAGTGATTCCTGTTGCTTTTCTATTCCTTGGACACTTATTTCGATGTCAGCCATTTTTTCGTTTGTGCGAGGATTTAGAGAAGGAACTGCAGTGCGGTCTTCCTCTGTGAAACAGCTTTGGAAAAAGGTGTTTAGTATTTCAGCTTTACGCGTGTCATCCTCTGTTTCAATGCCATCATCATCCCGGAGTGTCTTGATATGCTGTTTCGAGCCACTTACTGATTTAACGTAAGACCAGAACATCCTAGGATTTTCTGTCAAGTCGGTACATAGAATTTTACTTTCGAATTCACTTAACGCTTCACGCATAGCCCTCCTTACGCTAACTTTGACATCGTTTAGCTTCTGTTTGTCTGAGAGGTTTTGGCTGCGTTAAAACTTAGAGTGAAGCTCTCTTTGCATTCGCAGTAGCTTCCTAACTTTGTTGTTGAACCACGGTGGGTTTTTCCTGTCCCTCACAGTTTTACTCGGCACGTACCTGTCTAAAATGCATTTTACGATTGCCTTGAACTTTTTCCATAAACACTCAACATTGTCAGTGTCGGAACAGAAATTTTCGTTTTCATCTGTTAGGTAGTCTGAAATCTGCCTTCTATTAATCTTGCTAAACGATGCTGTCCTCTACAGGAAAGTTCGTCGCTGGATGATCGTAAGCAAATGTGGGAAACCTGGACAACATTTCCGCTTGGTGTAACGAATGTTAGGTCTCTTTAAATATGGATAAATGTAACATAACGCCAGTAGCATAGAGAAAAAGTAAACCTTAGCATCCGAATAGAAGATTAATCGCCAACAATTGCAGCATGTTGCTTCGTAAAATGATTTGAGAGCAATAAGTGACAGAAATGAGAGGAACATTTAAGTTCAGCAGTTAGAAAAGCATTTAGGTTTACTGGAAGGGTTCTCGGAGAGTACAGTGCCTGCAAGAGAAATCCTACAGTGCTGCTCCAGCGATTGGAAAGCGTATGAAATAGGTACGATAAGAGACAACGAATGAATTGAGAGGCGTGCTGCTAGAGCTGCAGAAGACCACTACAGCCCGTGCAAAAATGGGACACAAGTGCTCGGGGAATATGACTGGTATCCCGGAAGGAAGACGACGTAGTCATACAATATTCTCCCAGTTACTTCCATTTGTGCTCATACCTCTTCCTTGTATTCAACCAGTTGCTCTATGTTGCTCATATAGTTGCGAACTGTTGTCTAATCTCTTTGAAGCAGGTTCTCAAATGCACTTTTACATAAATCGTTGGCTATTCTTCATTTTAAGCAAATAAAAGTGACGATGTTTCTGATCCTTCACTTACCAACTGTTTCATACCAGTTTACAATTCTTGAAAGTTTTTTTTTCGTTATGTAAGATGCTCATAGAGAGTTATCACCACCGAAACCACATTGAACCCAATGTGAGGATTTTCAGTGAAAGCAATAACCTTTACCAAAGTCTAACATTAGGAAAGATCTTCCGAAACAAAATTTCTAAAGACATACTGATCGTAAATTAAGTTTCTCAGGATAAACACGAGCAGCACTCAATATATTTTACTAACCACTTGTGCTCTTTAATTATACAAGAGCGTCATCAGTATCTCTGGAATTGCATTTTAAGGAGCCAGCGCTAGAGACTAAGCAACGTTAAGGTGACGCTCCACGCCTAAGCTTTGCTTTTCTTCTACTTTTTCAGATTAAATCGTACTTAAAAATCATGTTTATCACATAAATATGTAGCAATAAGAAAGCTTTAAAGTCTAGAACTTCATTATTTTCTGAATTTTGAAATTTTATATGATTTACAATATTGCTTCTTTCAGAACTACCTTTTGGTAGAAAGCCCTCGCTTTTCACATTCCAGATATTTTAGATACTGTTAAACAGTACTAAGCATTCGTTTTACGAGAAGTGTTATTAATTTACTTACGGCATTTTTTTTAAACTTCAGACTCATATTTTCCTTAATTATCGGTACATAGATGTAATAATTAAAAAATGTGGCAAACTACATTTTCGGCGTTGTAAAGGCACAGAAATATTCATATACCTCAAGACTACTTCCAGCAAAAATTTTATTGCGGTTTGTTAATATTTAGGATTAAAAAGTTGGCACTGAACTTAAAAAAAAGGTACAGATCAATTGATTTTAAATTTATTCAAAATTGAATGCTAAGACACATACCCCCTAAAATCACCAGCACCTTACGTTTTCCTTTACTGATCATGTAAAGCTTTTTGTTGTTGATATTTCAAGACCAAGGTAGCCTTTTTCTTGAACTTTTCCATCCTCAGGCAGCATCTTGTCAATTGCTTGATCGCCCGTGGATGTCTAGGTAAGCAGATCTTCCTCTGGACGGTTCATAATAGACATCTTCTTTCTTCTGTCTTCAAACATATTGAACAGAGTAACGGGTTCTGCTAGACCCTAAAGTATGTATTTTTTCTTTCCTTTTTTTTCTTTGGGACAGTTGGACCAAGTGATAATGTGCAAATTTTTGTCTTGCCAGTAGTTCATCAGACGCTAGTCTGTGATAGACAGCGCGACTGCTACGGTCGCAGGTTCGAATCCTGCCTCGGGCATGGATGTGTGTGATGTCCTTAGGTTAGTTAGGTTTAACTAGTTCTAAGTTCTAGGGGACTAATGACCTCAGAAAGGTGGAGTGTTCCATTAATCTTTGTCGACGCAGTTAACTAATTAAATGTAATCTGTAAAATGCAGAGATTCTGAAGATCCTCTAGTGAAACTGAAGAACGAAACCCGCCAATAAAGCATACTGAGTACGACTTGTGACTCACGAAAAAATTTGAACAGTCGCTGTTTCCCCTGCAGGCAATGCCTGCTCTAGCCAAAGTAATCGTCATCTAATATAGTCTAAATCTTCTTTTCCATTCTCCTTTATGTTATTCTTGTCAGCAACTTGGATGTATGTGATATTATGTTGACAGTTTCCACACTTATCTGCCTTTGATATTTTCGCGAATGTATGGATTATATCTCATCCACAAATCTCATTGTATATTTGTATAATACTGCACTAGCCATTAAAATTGCTCCACCACGAAGATGACGTGGTACAGACGCGAAATTTAACCGACAGGAAGAAGATACTGTGATATGCAAATGATTAGCTTTTCAGAGGATTCACACAAGGTTGGAACCGGTGCAGACGTCTACAACGTGCTGCCATGAGGAATGTTTCCAACTGATTTCTCATACTCAAACAGCCGTTGACCGGCCTAGCCTGGTGAAACGTTGTTGTGATGCCTCGTGTAAGGAGAAGAAATACGTGCCATCACGTTTCCGACTTTGATAAAGGTCGGATTGTAGCCTATCGCGATTGCGGTTTATCGTATCGCGACATTGCTGTTCGCGTCGGTCGAGATCCAATGACTGTTAGCAGAATTTGGAATCGGTGGGTTCAGGAGGGTAATACGGAGCGTCGTTCTGGATGCCAACGGCCTCGTACCAGAAGCAGTTGAGATGACAGGCATCTTATCCGCATGCCTGTAACGGATCGTGCAGCCACGTCTCGATCCCTGATCATCTGATGGGGACGTTTGCAAGACAACAACCATCTGCACGAGATGTTCGATGACGTTTGCAGCACCATGGACTATCAGCTCTGAGACCATGACTACGGTTACCCTTGACGCTGCATCACAGACAGAGGCGCCTGCGATGGTGTACTCAACGACGAACCTGGGTGTACTAATGGCAAAAAGTCATTTTTTCTGATTAATCCAGGTTCTGTTTACAGCATCATGATGGTCGCATCCGTGTTTGGCGACATCGCGGTGAACGCACATTGGAAGCATGTATTCGTCATCGCCATACTGGCGCATCACCCGGCGTGATGACATGGGGTGCCATTGGTTACACGTCCCGGTCACCTCTTGTTCACATTGACAGGACTTCGAAGAGTGGACGTTACATTTCAGATGTGTTACGACCCGTGGCTCTACCCTTCATTCGATCCCTGCGAAACCCTACATTTCAGCAGGATAATGCACGACCGCACGTTGCAGGTCCTGTCCGGGCCTTTCTGGATACAGAAAATGTTCGACTGCTGTCCTGGCCAGCACATTCTTCAGATCTCTCACCAACTGAAAACGTCTGGTGGCCGAGCAACTGGCTCGTCACAATATGCCAGTCACTACTCTTGATGAACTGTGGTATCGTGTTGAAGCTGCATGGGCAGCTGTACCTGTACACGCCATCCAAGCTCTGTTTGACTCGATGTCCAGGCGTATCACGGCCTTTATGACGGCCACAGGTGTTTGTTCTGGGTACTGATTTCTCAGGATCTATGCACCCAAATTGCGTGAAAATGTAATCACATGTCAGTTCTAGTATAATATATTTGTCCAAAGAATACCCTTTTATTGTCTGCATTTCTTCTTGGTGTAGCCATTTTAATGGCCAGTAGTGTAGTAGATTTTGCGCTATATGAGGTTTAAAGTACAGAAAGCATTTAATTAAAAACAAGGAACAAACGGCAGCAATAACTTGTAATCTCAGTAAGGTAATGACTTAGTAATAAGACGGTGCACTCTCTGTGCAGGAGGAAGGCGCCACGTTTCAGGCCCTCGGCTGAGACGTGGCGACCCTCCAGCAGAGTCTAGGCAGCTGCCGGCGGACAGGTGGAGGCAACGCGTCCGCAGCGCCCGTCGATCGGTGACTTCTGCTCGCAGGCTGCACTGTGGCTATGTCCTGTCCTCCCCCTCCTCCCTCCCGCCACTCCGCCCCCGCCGCATCGCCCCGTGCGGCGCTTTTACAGCGCGCGCCCACCTTTTCTCTTTTTCTCCCTCCGTTATCCGTCGGACATTGTGAAAGAGGTTTCGGTGATTTCGCGGGCCATTGAACGCGCCTCGCTTCGTGACAGGGAAGAGCGGTGCGGTCGCGACCGTCTGGAAGCCGGCTCCGGGCGCGGGCCTTCTGGAAACCACGCATCACGTAAAATGAAAATCATTTCCCTCGGAATTTCCCGAAGCGGTGTAGAGGCGTCTGAGGAGAAACCACCACCCCGCGCACCGTCTATTGAAGCCTCCAACCACTGTGACAACACAGCCGCCCTCATTTCCTCGCTTCCATATTTCTCTGCACTTGTCGAGCTCTTTATTGCTCGACACATATCGGAATACATTTCGGTATGAAACGAAAAGCGCTGTAGACGGGGACACCTCCGGATGTATAGCGACACCATAGGGTTCGCACAAAGTGACGCCTGAAACAATTTAGTATGCTGTAGATGACATAAGATATTCACAGACCATATGTTGCAGTCAGTGGATGCAGACGGATCGTTAGAATCAATCTTTCCGGCTAAACCGGTAGATTCCGTCTTCCTTGATTTCCGGAAGAATTTCGATACTGTACCAGCCCGAATAGGAAAGGATAGTATTTTGATCTTCAACCGTGTGATATGTTTAGTGCTTCTAAATATGTTTACAGAACTTGAAGTTAGGGGAGACTTTAATCTGCTGCTAGAGGATGGGTTCTACTGGGTTTTAGCACTTGTAAGGGTCTGGCGATTTCAGATCCTTTCCAGACACGAGGAGCAATTGGACAAGCCTTTTATAGGAGTAGAGAACTGTGTAACGATTTAACCTCAATGACGCTATAGTAATTTCAACCTCTTATGGGTAACTTTTTAAGTGGGTAGTATTTCGGGGTGTCACTTTGCATGCTTGGATTCGTACAGAATATCTAGTGTGTCAGTAAGATGGACGGGATGGCTACACATAATGAAATGGGGCGTTTCGAGTAGAGCACGACAAGAGGTTTGATCACTTAACTGAAGTATATGGATGGAGACAGGTGGGTGGGGAGATCAGCTGCTTAGAGCATATAGAGGAGAGGGGACAGCATCAATCCTTTGTGCACTCTTACTGGTAGACACAGTATGCTGGTTAACAATGGCAAAATAGGGACTGTGTCCCAGTAAGAATACTATGAAGTGGATATCAGTGACTGCAAGTCTACATGCTTGCAGCTCTATTTGATTAAAAGCGTTTTCGTAGAGGAACATTATTTATTCGGTTGTGAAAAAAAGGAGGTTATGAAGTCTAGAAACTTAATGTTTTGGAAATACGTTTGACGAAAGGCACTCAGGGTGTAAGGAAGAGGTAGGTACTGCACATGGTATTTATAGAAGAATTGAGTTCAATGAATTAAAATGCCTTGCAGATGGCGGAAATAGGGTATGTTGGGTTTAAGGAATAGTAGCTTTCTGAAGATATTCCACGGTTCGGGATAAAAACATGCCAGTAGTAAAATATTGAAAAGCGTGGCTAGAGATTTTGGAAAGAATAAAGGATTTCATTAAGGTGGTGATACGTAATGCCCTGACAATCAGGTTTACTGTGGTACTGTTGCTTGAAAGTTTCGTAAATAAAACAAAAGTTAAAGACGCATTTATTTTTTTATTGATATGTTACCAGTTTTGAGGCAAAAGTGAATGTTACGCAGCAGAGGAAAATGGGGAGACTCATTTGCGCTGTTGATCCCGTGGATAGCTCTGCAGTATTTTGTTCAGGTAATGCGGTGTGGTGTTGAGTTATGAACATGCCTATTCTTCAGTACCACCCTTTCTTTGCTTGGGAAGTTTTGGATGAGTTGCTGCAAATGCCGGTTGCGTCTGAGACTGTCCTTGTTGCTGCTGTGTAGGAATGATTGGTTCAGTTGAAGGAATTCTCTTAGGAAGAGAGGAGCATGTGAGGGACAATGAGGTGTTAGAGAAAAATAGGGTAAAGATATTTGTTAGTGTATATGACTTGAGATAAGATACAGTGATGAAAGGATTTGGTGATACCGTTGTCATTAGAGATTTTAAGAATAATTGGAATATTGGCAGACACTGCAAAGGGTGTGAGAGTGAAGGTTTATGAAATTTGTGGTGGGAAGGGACTGGGTGATAAAGAGCAGGTTATGTCTGCTGCATGGTTCATGGTGTATTGTGATGAGGACCTCACTTGCAGATGGATTGAGGACATGCGCAGTGATGCACACAGACGAGTTAGGTGGGGAAAATATCGCGTGTAGTCGTTACGTGCATTTGGGATGGGAATATGGTCACACTGTAGCGTGGTGGTATAAAAATAAACGTAGAAACACACTGACACACGCCTAGTTCTACAAGCATACTCATTCTTCCACCGCCAACCCAACATGCTACACCATTCTGAACCTCTACAGCTATCAAGTCAACCAGACAGCAAGTGGACAAGGTCATGTACAGTGTTCAGCAAGAAAGGCTATATGTAGTGAAAAGCAAAATTATGACGTACTGTCATTGGAAACATGTACTGTTTGCATCTAGTGCCAACAGAAAAGTCAATGAATATATGAAGCGAACAGAAAAGGAAAGGGAGTGATAAATTAAAACCCTGTTGTTGTTGTTGTCTTCAGTCCAAAGACTGGTTTGATTCATCTCTCCATGTTACTCTATCTTCATCTCCTAATAACAACTGGAATCTATATCCTTCTGAGCCTGCTTACTGTACTAATTTCCTGGTGTCCCTCCTCCCTCCCCCGCAGTACTCTATTTGTGACCCCTTGATGTGTCGGAATGCGTTCTATTTACCGTTACGTTCCTTTAGTCAAGCTGAGCTACACATTTCTTCTGTCCCCATATCTATTCAGAACCTCCGCATTAGTTACGTGATCTACCCATCTAACCCTCATCAGTCCTCTGTAGTAATTTTTTAGAACTTTCTCGTGGAGAATATGTGTTATTTACTACTTTAAAGTGAGCATAAACAGTCTCGACTGCAATACAAAGATAAAGGTTCCTTGTGGTCGGGACTGTTCACGCTCATTTTAAAATTCTCTATAGTACAACATTTCAAAGGCTTTTATTCTCTTTTTGTCTGAACTGCTTATGTTCCATGTTTCACTTCCATTCATGGCTACACTCCAGAAAAATGCTTTCAGTAAATACTTCACTACTCATATCCTATATTTAGTGTTAACAAATTTCTCTTCTTGAGAAACGCTTTTCTTGCCAATGTCAGTCTACATTTAATGTTCTCTCTACTTCGATCATGGCAGCGGCCTTGCCGCAGTGGATACACCGGTTTCCATCAGATCACCGAAGTTAAGCGCTGTCTGGCTTGGCCGGCACTAGGATGGGTAACCAGCTGGGCCACTGTACGCTGTTGCCATTTTTCGGGGTGCACTCAGCCTCGTGGTGCCAACTGAGGAGCTACTCGAACGAATAGTAGCGGCTTCGGTCAAAGAAAACCATCACAACGACCGGGAGAGCGTTGTGCTGACCACACGCCCCTCCTATCCGCATCCTCAGCTGACGATGATACGGCTGTCGGATAGTCCCGATGGGCCACTTGTAGCCTGAAGACGGAGTGCTACTTTGATCATCATCTGTTACTTCACTGCCCAAACAGCACAACTCATCTACTACCTTTAGTGTCTCATTTCCTAATCTAATTGAATCAGCGTTACGTGATTTAATTCGACTACATTCTATAACCCACGCTTCTTTTTTGTTGTTCTTAGTTTTATAATCTCCTTTCAAGACATTTTCCATTCCTTTAAACCGCTCTCTGAGGTCCTTTGTTATCTGTGAGAGAAATACACTGTTTCTGATCCTGAAGCTCAAAGCCTACTCCAATTTTTTTTTATTTCTTTTTGTAGAGAGTGAATAACATCGGGGATAATCTACAACCCCGTGTCACTCCCTTTCGAGCCCCTCGACTCTTATTATTAACGTCTGGTCTCTATAGAAGATGAAAATAGCGTTTCCCTCCCTGTATTTTACCCCTACAAAATCCTGTAGATGTAAACATTCTTAGTTTGATAATTTGAATGTGCGGCAAGGAAATAACAGATTGTGTATAATTTCATAATTAACTTTAGCAAAGGGCGCAGATGATGATGTATGAAGACGTAATAGATGTTTTCTGGAATAGAAAATGAGTATCCAGCACAAATGATTGATTTTTTCATATCTACGTGACACACGTCTTTTTGGAATTTCGGCAGGGAAGCGACTGTGGCTGTTAGTTGCTGTAGTAAAAATCTTGGTTGGTCAACGTCTCTGTAGAAGTCATAAGGTGCAGGGTGGTTGGGATGGATATAAGTAACTAAACTGGTTATTGTTCTATTTTCGAAGTTTCGGGGACCTTGTGCCAGTATCAATTGGGAAAGGGGAGCCAGTTTCAGTAGATTAGGGCACTCCAAGAGAGTTACACTGGTGTAACACATCGCTGATGTTCTGTTTGAGTCAGTACGCACGTCAGGCAGAGATACTGCCGACAGCGTATGGAGAATATAGCGAGACATTTTAGTGATCAGTCACTGCGCAACGCTTCTACACATCTACATCTGCATATCTACATTTATACTCCGCAAGCCACTCTACTGTGTGTGGCGGAGGGCACTTTACGTGCCAGTGTCTTTACCTGCCTTTCCTGTTCCAGTCGCGTATGGTTCTCGGGAAGAACGACTGCCGGAAAGCCTCCGTGGGCGCTCGAATCTCTCTAATTTTACATTCGTGATCCCCTCGGGAGGTGTAAGTAGGGGAAAGCAATGTATTCGATACCTCATCCAGAAACGCACACTCTCGAAACCTGGACAGCAAGCTAGACCGCGATGCAGACCGCCTCTCTTGCACAGTCTGCCACTTGAGTTTGCTAAATATCTGCGTAACGTTATCGCGCTTACCAAATAACCCTGTGGCAAAACGCGCCGCTCTTCTTTGGATCTTCTCTATCTCCTCTGTCAACCCCACCTGGTACGAATCCCACACTGATGAGCAATACTCAAATATAGGTCGAACGAGTGCTTTGTAAGCGACTTCCTTTGTTGATGGACTACGTGCAGAGCGCGTCTCTTGCACAGTCTGCCACTTGAGTTTGCTAAACATCCCCGTAACGCTATCACGCTTTCCAAATAAACCCTGACGATACGCGCTGCTCTTCTTTGGATCTTCTCTATCTCCTCTGTCAACCCCACCTGGTACGGATCCCACACTGATGAGCAATACTCAAATACAGGTCGAACGAGTGTTTTGTAAGCCACCTCCTTTGTTGATGGACTACATTTTCTAAGGACTCTGCCAATGAATCTCAACCTGGCACCCGCCTTACCAACAATTAATTTTATATGATCATTCCACTTCAAATCGTTCCGTACGCTTACACCCAGATATTTTAGAGAAGTAACTGCTACCAGTGTTTGTCCGCTTCCTTCGGCCTCATAACATTCGGCTCAGTAACTCTAGTGCCCCCCCCCCCACCCCACCCCCCATGAACCATGGACCTTGCCCTTGGTGGGGAGGCTTGCGTGCCTCAGCGATACAGATAGCCGTACCGTAGGTACAACCACAACGGAGGGGTATCTGTTGAGAGGCCAGACAAACGTGTGGTTCCTGAAGAGGGGCAGCAGCCTTTTCAGTAGTTGCAAGGGCAACAGTCTGGATGGTTGACTGATCTGGCCTTGTAACAATAAGCAAAACGGCCTTGCTGTTGTGGTACTGCGAAGGGCTGAAAGCAAGGGGAAACTACGGCCGCAATTTTTCCCGAGGGCATGCAGATTTACTGGGATGGGTAGATCACATAACTAATGAGGAGGTACTGAGTAGGATTGGGGAGAAGAGGAGTTCGTGGCACAACTTGACCAGAAGAAGGGATCGGTTGGTAGGGCATGTTCTGAGGCATCAAGGGATCACCAATTTAGTATTGGAGGGCAGCGTAGAGGGTAAATATCGTAGAGGGAGACCAAGAGATGAATACACTAAGCAGATTGAGAAGGATATAGGTTGCAGTAGGTACTGGGAGATGAAGAAGCTTGCACAGGATAGAGTAGCATGGAGAGCTGCATCAAACAAGTCTCAGGACTGAAGACCACAACAACAACAACAACTCTAGTCGTGTGCGAGGCGGCAAGAGGATGGAAATGAAGCACGTTGCCGCTCCCACTCACCGTTGATGACGTGCACGTTGACGCTGGCGGCGCTGGCCAGCGTGGGCACGCACGTGTAGTTGCCCGAGTCTGAGGGCCTGGCGTCGGCGATGTAGAGGCGCGACGTGAGCGCGTCCGTCCAGTCGGTGTCGATGCGCAGGCGCGCGCCGGGCGCGGGCGCCGGCGCCGGCTGCAGGATGGCGGCGCCGCGGTACCAGAACACGGTGCCCAGGTCGTGCGGGCCCTGGCTGATGGAGCACACCACGCTCAGCGCGCTGCCCTTCTTCACGTACAGGTCGCTCGGGCCCGCGATGCGCGCCTTCGCCTCTGCAACAGGTGGCCGGCAGTGTCCGCGTCAGGGATGGATGATAGTCAACTAGCCGCCCAAGTGAAAAACATTATGTAGTAGCACTAACTTCTTACAGGGAATGTTCATAAAGTAATGCAATTTGTAGTGGTTCTTTATTTGCGAAACCATTACCACCCGCCAACCCTATTTTTCGATACCGTGGATTAATGAACATTTTTCTACGTAATGTCTCATATTTTTCACTCTATTCAAAATTGGTTTCATTTTTATATGTATGTATGTCCTTATTTTGAGATGCTGAAATCGATATAATACCTAGTGTGAATGTCTTTGTACTTATTGTTATCTTTGATGCTGACTTGTGTCTTTTGGCGCGGAAGCGTACAGAGTAGTCAAGTTTTTACGTTTGTAAGCAGGCTGTTGAGGTTTTTATATTTCTAATGCCACGTAGCGCTCTGTATGAAAATCACTGGCTGTGCTGTGTCCAGTCTGTGGCTGGTTTGCATTGTTGTTGGCTATTGTAGTGTTGGGCAGCTGGATGTGAACAGCGCGTAGCGTTGCGCAGTTGGAGGTGAGCCGCCACCAGTGGTGGATATGGGGAGAGAAATCGCGGAGTTTCGAGAGCGGATGATCTGGACGTGTGTCCATCAGAAACAGTAAATTTGTAAGACTGGATGTCATGAACTACTACATATATTATGACTTTTGAAGACTATTAAGGTAAATACCTTGTTTGTTCTTTATCGAAATATTTCATTTGCTAACTATGCCTATCAGTAGTTAGTGCCTTCAGTAGTTCGAATCTTTTATTTAGCTGGCAGTATTGGCGCTCGCTGTATTGCAGTAGTTTGAGTAACGAAGATTTTTGTGAGGTAACTGATTTGTGAAAGGTATAGGTTATTGTTAGTCAGGGCCATTCTTTTGTAGGGTTGATCAGAATGGGGAAAGAGCGAAATGTCTGAGTACGTTCAGTTCTGCTCAGCTGTTTGAAAATCAAATAATGTAAGAGGTTTATCAGCACAGTAATTCACTAATTTTTCTAAGGGGACGTTTCATATGTTGAATATGAACAGTGTTGTGTTGGATAAAAAAAAAGGGGCGAAGTTGTGGCCAATGAAAAATGTTGTGTGTTTTATTAATGGTAGTAACGGCTGCAAAATTGTATGATGAAGTAATGTTTTGAACATGCGATGGTATAAAAAGTTTAATAATTGTGAATTTCTGTGAAAAGTGAGTGTCAAGAATTATTTTCAAGTGACCATTGCTTAAAAAATTATGAAGCACCTTGCGATGAAAAACATAAATCAACAAATTAATCCTGAAAGATTGTATTTGTAAGTTTTCAAGTCGGCGTAATTAGCATCCGAGTGCCTTTCACACCAACAGTGATAGTCATGCTACCTAGACAACATTTTTAATTACGAGTGAAAGCCAGAGCGAGATCGTCGTTTGATTGCAAATTCAAGATAAGTGAAATTATTGTTAATTTTCTTCAGCAACTGTAATCAATTTATGTAGCAATATCTACCACATTAAAGACCTTTTAGTTGCGCAATAAACATATCATACTTTGAGTGCGCGACGTGACAATTTTTGAACTACTTATGAACTAATTAATTGTTAGTGCGGGTATTTTTATAATTTTTATAAAGTGAAGCGATTGTACTTCACACCGCGTCCTGGCTGCAAGGGCTCTATTTTTGGTGGGTTGAGCGGGAACGGGGGGGGTGGGGGGGTTGTGGGGGGGAGTAGTGGTGTCGTGGGTGCATGAGTTCACAACGCGGCCGAGGCGTTCTTGTTGTGAGCAGCGGTTGCGTCAATATCGTTTTGTGAAAATTGTCTCAAAGGCCGTGACACAACACTCAATGCTATAAACGATCGAACAGCGCTACGTGATGACGTTCTGCGACAAATTTGGGAAATTTGTAGCAAAACCAATCAGTTAATCCAGAAAGTCTCTGGAGATACGACTTTATCGTCTTTGCAAGTATCACGTTGCTTGAAGACGTTGGAGGAGGACTGGGAAGAGGTGACCGTTAATTCGCACTGTGGACGGGCATCAGTCAGCCACATCCACGAAGACGTGACTCGTGTGCATTACTTCTGAAATGCGTCGAAAAAAATGGCTCTGAGCACTATGGGACTTAACTGATGAGGTCATCAGTCCCTTTGAACTTAGAACTACTTAAACCTAACTAACCTAAGGACAACACACACATCCATGCCCGAGGCAGGATTCGAACCTGGGACCGTAGCAGCAGCGCGGTCCCACACTGAAGTAACTAGAACCGCTCGGCCACAACGGCCGGCAAATGCGTCGAGGTGGCTTCAGTGTTTGTCATCTTGACAAACGAACTCATCATGCTCATCAAGGTGGTATCCAAAGCGTTGATGGCAGAACAAAAGGCCAATCAAGTGGCCATCGCAAATTAACTTCTGGAACGTGATCAAATTGAAAACGATAGTTTAGACAATGTTATTACGGGGGAAAAGTCATGGGTATTTGACTACAACTGGGAGCAAAACTACCAGAGTACTGAATGCCATACTTCCAGTTCTCCCCCTAATCAAAAGAAATCTACACTCCTGGAAATGGAAAAAAGAACACATTGACACCGGTGTGTCAGACCCACCATACTTGCTCCGGACACTGCGAGAGGGCTGTACAAGCAATGATCACACGCACGGCACAGCGGACACACCAGGAACCGCGGTGTTGGCCGACGAATGGCGCTAGCTGCGCAGCATTTGTGCACCGCCGCCGTCAGTGTCAGCCAGTTTGCCGTGGCATACGGAGCTCCATCGCAGTCTTTAACACTGGTAGCATGCCGCGACAGCGTGGACGTGAACCGTATGTGCAGTTGACGGACTTTGAGCGAGGGCGTATAGTGGGCATGCGGGAGGCCGGGTGGACGTACCGCCGAATTGCTCAACACGTGGGGCGTGAGGTCTCCACAGTACATCGATGTTGTCGCCAGTGGTCGGCGGAAGGTGCACGTGCCCGTCGACCTGGGACCGGACCGCAGCGACGCACGGATGCACGCCAAGACCGTAGGATCCTACGCAGTGCCGAAGGGGACCGCACCGCCACTTCCCAGCAAATTAGGGACACTGTTGCTCCTGGGGTATCGGCGAGGACCATTCGCAACCGTCTCCATGAAGCTGGGCTACGGTCCCGCACACCGTTAGGCCGTCTTCCGCTCACGCCCCAACATCGTGCAGCCCGCCTCCAGTGGTGTCGCGACAGGCGTGAATGGAGGGACGAATGGAGACGTGTCGTCTTCAGCGATGAGAGTCGCTTCTGCCTTGGTGCCAATGATGGTCGTATGCGTGTTTGGCGCCGTGCAGGTGAGCGCCACAATCAGGACTGCATACGACAGAGGCACACAGTGCCAACACCCGGCATCATGGTGTGGAGAGCGATCTCCTACACTGGCCGTACACCACTGGTGATCGTCGAGGGGACACTGAATAGTGCACGGTACATCCAAACCGTCATCGAACCCATCGTTCTACCATTCCTAGACCGGCAAGGGAACTTGCTGTTCCAACAGGACAATGCACGTCCGCATGTATCCCGTGCCACCCAACGTGCTCTAGAACGTGTAAGTCAACTACCCTGGCCAGCAAGATCTCCGGATCTGTCCCCCATTGAGCATGTTTGGGACTGGATGAAGCGTCGTCTCACGCGGTCTGCACGTCCAGCACGAACGCTGGTCCAACTGAGGCGCCAGGTGGAAATGGCATGGCAAGCCGTTCCACAGGACTACATCCAGCATCTCTACGATCGTCTCCATGGGAGAATAGCAGCCTGCATTGCTGCGAAAGGTGGATATACACTGTACTAGTGCCGACATTGTGCATGCTCTGTTGCCCGTGTCTATGTGCCTGTGGTTCTGTCAGTGTGATCATGTGATGTATCTGACCCCAGGAATGTGTCAATAAAGTTTCCCCTTCCTGGGACAATGAATTCACGGTGTTCTTATTTCAATTTCCAGGAGTGTAGAATAAGCAAGTCAAATGTGAAAACTATGCTGGTTGCCTTCTTCGATACTAAGGGCATGGACCACAAGTAGTTTTTCCCTCCAGAACAGACAGTCAGTACGGCCCATTACATGGAAATTATCGAAATATTGAAGAAAAAATTTTCTTCGATTGCGAAAGGAGATGATAAGAGCCAGTATGTGTCCAAATAGCTAGAAACAATAATGGTAACGTAATATTTAAGCATAATAAGTGCTTTGCTGGCACAGTAGTTGTGTTACATGCAAGTATGTGCTTGGAACCTGTGGTAGTGTCTAATTTACTTCAAAAAGTGATGCTTACATGGGACAGCGTATGATAAGCTAGAATAAATGTAGCCTGAAAAGTTTTGATATATCAAACTGTAATGTTACGGTTTATGTTCGCTGTATCTATCAACTGCATGACGCGGCTAACAAATAAGTTTACTTATAAAACTCAGCAGTGAAAAGCATATTATTTTCAGATTATATTTCGATTTCAATTTGGAGAAAAAAGATTTTGACGCACCATCTATGAAGAAATGATATTCTATTTCATTTTAAAATGAATTTGTACTGTAACAAAGGAGAAGTAATAGGAGGATGTGGACTACAGTAGTACTGCTCGAGTGTTTGGGATCCCTATCAGGTCGTATTGAGGGAGGACATAGAAGCAATTCAGAGGCGGGCTGCTAGATTTGTTACTGGTAGGTTTGATCATCACGCGGGTGTTACGGAAATGCTTCAGGAACTCGGGCGGAAAGGAGGAGTTCTTTTCGTGAATCGCTACTAAGGAAATTTAGAGAACCAGCATTTGGGGCTGACTGCAGTACAGTTTTACTGCCGCCAACTTATATTTCGCAGAAAGACCACAAAAATAAGATAAGAGAGATTAGGGCTCGTACAGAGGCATATAGGCAGTCATATTTTCCTCGTTCTGTTTGGGAGTGGAACAGGTAGTGAAAATGCTAGTAGTGGTACGTGGTAACCTCCGCCACGCACCGTATGGTGGATTGCGGAACACATATGCAAGGAAAGTGGCAGCTTGTCAAGACAAATATTATGCTGCCTGGGTGATGTTTGCAGAGATCTTAATTTAATCATCTCTAACGGTTGGGTTAAGAATAAAAAAAAAAATAAAACTGCGTACGTGGAAGGGACATAGAGACACGGAAACGATTCGTATTGATTATTTAATGGTAGGACACAGATTTTGGAGCCATATTTTAAACTGTGAAACATTTCCAGGAACAGAAGTGGACTCTGACCACAATTTATTGGTTGTGCACTGCAAGCTGAAACAGAAGAAACTGCAAAAAACATAATTCATTACGATGGTGCCTCAATAAATCGGAAGGTGCAGGGGGTGTTGAGAGATTCAGAGGGAGCATTAGACAACAACTGATTGAAACAGGGAAACGAATGCTGTACAGTAGAAGCCTGGAGGGTTGAAATAATGAAGGCAGGAAAGGATTAAATAGGTAGAATGACAAGGACTAATAGAAACGCTTGGATGTCACAACAGATATTGAATTTAACTGCTGAAAGGAGATAATATAAGAATAGAGCAAATGAAGGAGGCAAAAGGAAATACAGACGTCTTAAAATGAAATTAAGGAAAAGTGCAGAATGGGTAAGGAGGAATAGCTAGAGAACAAATGCGACGCTAAGGACGCATAAATAATTAGGGGACAGATAGATACATCCTATAAGGGAATTAAAGCTGTATAAACACCAAGCCTTCAGATAGAAAACCGGGACTAAGTAAAATACGCGAAAGTTCACTGGTAGAAGGACTGTACACAGGGTGAGTCACTATTGCCACCAAGAACTCCAAAAATATGACAGGGGCTGAAACGTTTGTGGCACAAAAGTTGCATGGGACAACAGGGGCCATACTGTGACGTTCGTTTTTTGTTGCTAGGTGGGATCGCTTCACAGATATGAAGGTAAACTTTGCTCTTTTTTCATGGGACGCTATAGTTTGATACTTATTTTCTCATAGCAGCCATCGAGACGAATCCAATTATGTGCAACAGTAAGGTCTCCGAAGGTAAACGAAGGGCACAAAGGTGGCATGAACGTCCATTTACAGAAGGTGTTCGAAGTGACGACCACTGGTACCAACGCAGTGCTGCAATCTTCTTATCTTGGACTGAAGCCGATCCGTCTTCGTACTTGAAGAAGAATGTAATAATTCCATTTCCGAAGAAAGGTGGTGAAAGGTGTAAATGTTCCCAGACTATCAGTTTAATAAGTAAAGGTTGCAAAATACTGATACGATTTACTTACAGAAGGAGAAGAAACTGGCAGATGCCTACCTTGGGGAAGATCAGTCTGAGTTCCGGGGAAATGTAGGTAAACTCGAGGCAATATTGACCCCATGACTTCTTTTAGAAGATAGGTTAGGTGCAGACTAACCTTAGTTTACAGCAGTTGTAGACTTAATGAAATCTTTTGACGTTAACGACTGGAATACGTCCTTTGAAATTCTGAAAGTAGTAGACGAGAACGCCGGAAGCGAGTGGTTATTTACAATGTTTGCAAAAAGCAGACGGCAATTATAAGAGTCGAGGGGTATGAAAGTGAACCATTGGTTTAGAAGGGAGTGAGACAGCGTTGTTACCTATCGTCAATGTTATTCAATCTGCACGTTCAGCAAGCAGTAAAGGAAACCAGAGCAAAATCTGGAGAAAGAATTGAAGTTCAAGTGGAAGAAATAAGAAACTTGAGGTTTTCCGATGACAGCTAAAGACAGGGTTGAACAGTTGAATGGAATGGACGGTGTCTTGACAGGATAATATAAGGTGAACATCAACAAAAGAGAAACAGGAGTGATGGAATGTAGTCGAATCAAATCAGGCGATGCTGACGGAATTAGATTACGAAATGAGACAATGAAGATAGTAAATAAGTTCTGCTATTTGGGCAGTGAAATAACACATGGCGGCTAAAGTACAGAGGGGATTAAATATAGAGTGGCAATGCCAGGGAACGCGTTTCTGAAGAAGAGAATTTTTTTAATATCAGATAGAGGGTTAAATACTATGAGATATTTTCTGAAATTATTTTACTGGAATTCTGCCTTGTATGGAAGTGAAACGTGTATGATCAACTGTACAGACCAGAAGAAAATAGATGCCTTTGAAATGTGGTGCTGCAGAAGAATTCTGAAGATTAGATGCGTAATTCATATAAGTAATAAGGATATGATGAATGGAATTGGGGAGGAAAGAAATCTGTGGCATAGCTTGCCTAAAACATGGGATTGGTTGATGGCTCTACATTCTGAGACACAACGGGTATTTAGTGCTGGAGGCAGGTTTGCGGGGTGAAAACAATAGAGAGAGACCAAGAGTTGGAAACAATAAGCACCTTCAAATGGACGTAATTTGCATTAGCTATTCGGAGGTGAAAAGGCTTGCACAGGTATAGCTGCATCAAATCAGTCTTCGGACTGAAGACCACGACAACCACAATCAAAATAAGGATTTTAATTATCATCTGACGATGTAACATAAAATTAACCTCACGAAGAAATAGTCATTTTCTTTTCTGACTTTTTTAAACAGCACGGATAATTGAATTAAGAGTTCCAAAAGGGAAGGTACGAAGAGTACTTACTGGAAAAACATTTGTAGGCACATGAAACAGAGCAAAGAACCTAGTCAATTGTAACGATAGGATCCCCTCTTGTAGATATTAAGGTACATAAAAGAAGGTAGGCACTTTGTCTCTGTGTGTTCGTTTTTGTATACTGGGCAGGGCAAGGGCTGCAACGACGCCCTGTGGAGGCAGTTGCACATCAAAGGCGCCGCAGATTCACTGAAATTATGTCACAGAAATTGCTGAGAAATCACAAGTGACGCCATACGCATAGTGTCGTGTGTGTCTGCATAGAATACTTGAGGTAGGTCCCTATGTATCTTTATTATCTGAAACGTCCTATGTATCTATCAGGAAGAGATCGCGCAGATAAAATGAAGGATACAACAGCACACAGAATGCGTACAGGCTGCCATCGTCCTCGTGCTCCACCTGTCAATGGCACTGGAAGAAATCTCAATATTCAATTTAAAATAAAAAGTACACACTACGAAATACTTTGCCTTGATACTCTGAGATCTTCAGTAAGTATATATAAACAGATACTTCACAATTGGTAGATGTTATCAGCGAACGGCGTTAATTTGCTTTACGTAGTAATGTTGTAAACAGGAATCGCCTCACTGTGCTACAAGTCGTTGAGTATTGGTAATATGATCCACATTTACCTGTTCTTCTGAATATTTACATCCCACAGAAGAGTTTTAATGTCGAAACCTGACTACTCAATTAGCTGAAGGCTACCATGATGTTAAATCTAAACACGTTGTTGCCCCGGCCCCCCAAAGTGGAACAAATGTGGACAGTAACGGGAAATAGTGCCGTATTAGATAGACAGAGTTAGCGTAATACGGAGCAGGTCTAATGGAACTTTATGGAAAAGAACTTCCATGCCAAAATATGCCACATATAATCGAAAGCATCGTTTACACCTTTCAGTCCCGAAATTACCGAAAACTGTGAGAAGTACGGGAACTAATATCTTGGAAAAACAAAGAGAGAACAAATTACTACAGATACTCGTCGCAAAATAGAAACAAACTCCGTAGTGAAATGTATCGCTCGCCGGTGCCGCATGTGATTCAATGAAAACTACTACTCTCTACGTTTCACAGTTCTGAGAAGTGAATTTCCTTTGAAATGAACGAAGTGTAATTTAATCTGCTGTCGAAAACCTCGTTACGACGTACGTGCCTGTAAGCGAAATACGTTTTTTGATACTGCTGCTGGTTATTACGTATTTTTTGAGGGTTTGAAAAATTGCTGCAGTTTTTACAGTTCATAATGGGATGGTATACACTGCGTCGTTAGTTTTTGCCCTTAAATCTTGGTGTAACATACATGCGAGAAGCCTACTGGATAAATTCTCTGTACAAATTGCTTACCTGAATAATAGGCAGGTAACTCACAAGGATGTTGAGGAACTAACAGGTAACGTTCAGTTAGGCTTTGCAAGAGATGGAGTTGTTACGCTGCGCTTGGTAATGGGAGAATGACTTAAAAAATTCAAGACTTTTCATAGAATATGTTGACGTGCAAATATTTTTCTCAATATAAAAATTCAGAATATTTTGGAAGTATTCATAAACACAGGTATATTGTATGGAGAAGATGGGTAACACGCAATTTGTGAACGAACCAAACGGGAACACCACGACTGGAAGACAAAGCTACAATTGCTTAGTGTAAAAGGGCACTCATGCTGTTTTTCTCACTTTTAAAAATTTGTATCGAAGAGGCAATGAAGCAAATGAAAATAGTTCAGATATATGATGAAATTTCAGCGTGATAGGATATCAATGATACGATACAGTGATCAAACCGCGTTTTGATAATGGGGTTATAACGTGAAAATCCATGAGAATAAAGCAAATGGTAATAAATTGCACTACAATTTAATCGGTTGATTATGAGAGAATTTGATTAGAAAATCACTAAATTCTATAAATTTGGGCTGTAAAATAATTTCCAATGACCCAAGTAGATACGCTATAAAATGCAGACTGCCAACAGCAACAAAAAGCATTTCCATTTTATAATATGAGAATTTGTTATCATCTAAGATAAATTTAAGAGTCAGAGTGTAACCATTGACTAAAGTGAAACGTTTGCGGTACGTAGTCCAGACAAGACGGGTTATTAGCATTGTGAGTTCGGTGCTCCAGATGAATACTCAAGAAAGTTTGGGTACATCGAGTAACTAACAAAGACGAACTGAATCTAATTAGAGTGTGTTATGGAGTAACATGAACAAAATATGGGATTTATTCATGTGACACGGCATGAGACATGAAGGAATATCAATTCGATTATGTAGGGAAAGAAGACTATATCAATAAAACAAAATGTGTTTCATAAGTACACTGTCTTACACTATTTCGCTCATGCAGACTGTATGGTCTGCACAGATTATTTTTTTTCTTCTTAAATCGAATTTGTATGTTGTTATGCCCACTGCTTATGTGTAAATCTACGAACCGTAAAGAAGTTAGTGATCCTGTGCAAGGCGGCCAGTCTTTGCATAATTAAAGTGCCCCAAAGGGTTTAGTTTAACTTCATACGGCGAGTCGAAAAAGAAAGATACAAATGGGATAAGTGATTTTGTAGTCGTTACCGCCAGTCATACACCTGTTACTTAATTATTTAATATCAAACAGGCATCAAGGGATCACCAGTTTAGCACTGGAGGGCAGCGTGGAGGGTGAAAATCGTAGAGGGAGACCAAGAGATGAATACACTAAAGAGTTTCAGAGGGATGTAGGCTGCAGTAGGTACTGGGAGATGAAGAAGCTTGCACAGGATACAGTAGCATGGAGAGCTGCATCAAACGCGTCTTGGACTGAAGACCACAACAAAAACAACCTACTTTGTCATCAACATTGATTAATTTGCGTTATGACTACAACAAAAATTAGGCCTAATTTAAAATTAATGTATTAAATATCCGTTTCTTTTTCTATGCATTTCAGACAATGACGGTATGTAGTAGTGACTGCTAAAGGCTTTCTTAGTTCGCAAATTGGAACATCCTCTAAGGTTTCAAGATGATAAAAGCAATACAAGAATATTCTTTTCCGGGTCTGTGGTTCGGACTGGAAAGCAATTCTGCTTTTATAATGAAATACTTTCATAAAAATTTTTGTCCTCTACTTCACCCCCACAGGGGTTGAAGTCTCAAAAGCACTGAAACACGTACTTAGTGTTTATTTCCAACCGAGAATTCAAAGGTCAATACTTGCAGATGTAGCTTTAAAAATACTTTAGTAGTTCCTTAATAATGATTAATTTTAAATAAAGGTTTCAACTACTATGTCATTCCCTTAGGATGTTTCTGTAAAATGAAATAGCAGTTCTTTAATAATGATAAATTTTAAATCAAGCTTTCTCACCTAATATTTCACCCTATAGGATGCGGCTTTAAATGCTTTAGTAGTTCCTTAACAGTTATTTACTTTTATAAAAGACTCTGCCCATTATTACACCCCTCCCCCTTAGGGGTTGAGTTTCCAAAGATACTGAAGCACCAAGTGTTTTCGTTCCGACCGGAAAACCAAATACCAATTTTCCTAGTTCTAGCTTCAAAATCGCCTTTGTAGTAGATTATTTCCAAATAACATTTTTTCCCTTATCTAGTTCCATTAGTGAGTAATTTCGAAAAATCTCTTCTGAAACAATGTACGCGGTATAAGATCAACACTCTCTCCAAATTTCAGGTTTCTGTCGTTAACGGTTTGCGCTGGGCAATGATGTGTCAATCAGTCAGTCAGCCAGGCCATTTCCTTCTATATATAGAGTTCTCATGAAAATAAGGGCCAAACGGTGCGAAAAAAAAATAAGTTGAGATATTAACGCTGGAATATATGTACTGTCGATGAGAAAATACCATGCAAATGACAGATAAGCATGTTGAGAGTTAGCAGGACATATATAAAAAGTGGAAGAATTAAGAGACTGTGATGAAAAAATTAATTATGTCCGTAATGAGGTCGAAGGAACATACAGTCAGTTGCCTGGATTGTTAGATTGAGCAAAAAAGTTGTTTGCTAGATTCAGGCTATTAGAAAAGATCAAGAGAATGACAATTCAAGGTGGGTACTTGGCATCACAAAACAGGTATAAATAATTTATATTTTTGGGTATGAAAATCGTACTCCCCATGAACCGTGGGCCTTGCCGTTGTTGGGGAGGCTTGCGTGCCTCAGCGATACAGATAGCCGTAACGTAGGTGCAACCACAACGGAGGGGTATCTGTTGAGATGCCAGACAAACGTGTGGTTCCTGAAGAGGGGCAGCAACCTTTTTAGTAGTTGCAGGGGCAACAATCTGGATGATTGACTGATTTGGCCTTGTAACACTAAATAAAACGGCCTTGCTGTGCTGGTACCGCGAACGGCGGAAAGCAAGGGGAAACTACAGCCGTGATTTTTCCCGAGTGCATGCAGCTTTACTGTATGGTCAAATGATGATGGCGTCCTATTGGGTAAAATATTCCGGAGGTAAAATAGTCCCCCATTCGGATCTCCGTGTGAGAACTACTCAAGAGGACGTCATTATCAAGAGAAAGAAAACTGGCATTCTACGGATCGGAGCGTGGAATGTCAGATCCCTTAATCGGGCAGGTGGGTAAGATAATTTAAACAGAGAAATTGATAGGTTAAAGATAGATATAGTAGGAATCAGTGAAGTTCGGTGGCAGGAGGAACAAGACTTTTGATCAGATGAATACAGGTTTATAAATACAAAATCAAATAGGGGTAATGCAGGAGTAGGTTTTATTAATGAATAAAAAAATAGGAGTGCGGGTAAGCTACTACAAACAGCACAATAAACTCATTATAGTGAGCAAGATAGAAACGAAGCTCACGCCTACTACAGTAGTACAAGTTTATATGCCAACTAGCTCTGCAGATGACGAAGAAATTGAAGAAATGTATGATGAGATAAAAGAAAGTATTCAGATAGTGAAGGGAGATGAAAATTTAATAGTCATTGTGTTGTGTCTAGACAAGACATCCTAGATACAATGAGAGGAAGCCGAAAGGCACGCGCTTAAACTCACGCAGGCTGGCGTGAGGTCTGAAACAGGATACGTAATGAATGCTATAAAGAAAAGTACGTAGCTTCTGGAATACTTAACTTTAATCCACATTTGTAGAACATCGCTCTTGATGATACATTAATAGAATCTCAATATCAATTGAATACGGCGCCTTACTAGGTCGTAGCAAATGTAGCTGGAAGGCTATGCTAAGTATCGTCTCGGCAAATGAGAGCGTATTTGTCAGTGAACCTTTCCTTGAAAAGTCGGCTGTACAACTCGGGGCGAGTGCTAGTACGTCTCTCTAGACCTGCCGTGTGGTGGCGCTCGGTCTGCTATCACTGACAGTGGCGACACACGGGTCCGACGTATACTAATGGACCGCGGCCGATTTAAAGGCTACCACCTAGCAAGTGTGGTGTCTGGCGGTGACACCACACATTGGTGACTGGAATTTTATAGTAGGAAAAGGGAGAGAAGGAAACGTAGTAGGTGAATATGGATGGGAGGTAAGAAATGAAAGACGAAGCCTCCTGGTAGAATTTTGCACAGAGCATCACTTAATCATAGCTAACTCTTGGTTTGCGAATCATGAAACAAGGTTGTATATATGGAAGAAGCCTGGAGATACTAGAAGGTATCAGTTAATTGTATAATGGTAAGACAGAGATTTAGGAACCAGGTTTTAAATTGTAAGACATTCCTAGCGGCAGATGTGGACTCTGACCACAATCAATTGGTTAGAACTGTAGATTAAAACTGAAGAAACTGCAAAAAGGTGGAAATTTAAGTAGATGGGACCCGGATAATCTGACTAAACCAGAGGTTGTATGGAGTTTCAGGGAGAGAATAATGGGAACAATTGACAGGAATAGGGTAAAGACAGCAGAAGAAGAATGGGTAGCTCTGCGGGATGAAGTAGTGAAGGCAGCAGAGGATCAAGTATGCAAAAAGACGAGGGCTAGTAGAAATCTTTTGGCAACAGAAGACATATTGAGTTTAATTGATGAAAGGAGAAAGTATAAAAATGCAGTAAATGAAGCGGAATACGAACGTCTCAAAAATGAGATCGACATGAAGTGTAAAATGGCCAAGCAGGGATAGCTAAAGGATAAATGTAAGGATATAGAGGCTTATCTCACTAGGGGTAAGATAGATACTGCCTACAGGAAAATTAGAGAGACCTTTGGAGAAAAGAGAACCACTTGTATGAATATCAAGAGCTAAGATGGAAACCCAGTACTAAGCAATGAAGGGAAAGTAGAAAGGTGGAAGGAATATATAGAGGCTCTATACAGGAGCGATATACTTGAGGACAATATTATGGAAATGGAAAAGGATGTAGATGAAGATGAAATGGGAGATATGATACTGCATGAAGAGTTTGACAGGGCACTGAAAGACCTAAGTCGAAACAAGGCACTGCGAGTAGACAACATTCCATCAGAACTACTGACAGCCTTGGGAGAGCCAGTCCTGACAAAATTCTACCATCAGGCCAAATACCCTCAGACTTCAAGAAGAATATAAGAAATCCAATCCCAAAGGAAGCAGGTGTTGACAGATGTGAAAATTATCGAACTATCAGTTTAATGAGCCACGGCTGTGAAATACTAACACGAATTCTTTACAGACGAATGGAAAAACTGGTAGAAGCTGACCTCGGGGTGGATCAGTTTGGATTCCGCAGAAATATTGGAAGACGTGAGGCAATACTGACCCTACAACTTATCTTAGAAAATAGATTAAGGAAAGGCAAACCTACGTTTCTAGCATTTGTATACTTAGAGAAAGCTTTTGACAATGTTGACTGGAATACTCTCTTTCAAATTCTGAAGGCGTCAGGGGTAAAGTACAGGGAGCGAATGGCTATTTACAATTTGTACAGAAACCAGATGGCAGTTGTAAGAGTCGAGGGATATGATAGGGAAGCAGTGGTTGGGAAGGGAGTGAGACAGGGTTGTAGCCTCTACCCAATGTTATTCAATCTGTATATTGAGCAAGCAGTGACGCAAAGAAAATAAAAATTCGGAGTAGGTATTAAAATCCATTGAGAAGGAATAAAAACTTTGAGGTTCGTCGTTGACATTATAATTCTGTCAGAGACAGCAACGGACTTGGAAGAGCAGTTGAACGGAATGGACAGTGTCTTGAAAGGAGGATATAAGATGAACATCAACAAAAGCAAAACGAAGATAATGGAATGCAGTAGAATTAAATCGGGCGATGCTGAGGGTATTAGATTAGGAAATGAGACACTTAAAGTAGTAAAGGAGTTTTGCTATTTGGGGAGCAAAATAACTGATTGTGGTCGAAGTAGAGAGGATAAAAAAAGTAGACTGGCAATGGCAAGGAAAGCGTTTCTGAAGAAGAGAAATTTGTTAACATCGAGTATAGATTTGAGTGTCAGGAAGTCGTTTCTCAAAGTATTTGTATGGAATGTAGCCATGTATGGAAGTGAAATTTGGACGATAAATAGTTTAGACAAGAAGAGAATAGAAGCTTTCGAAATGTGGTGCTACAGAAGAAAGCTGAAGATTAGAAGGGTAGATCACGTAACTAATGAGGAGGTATTGAATAGAATTGGGGAGACGAGGAGTTTGTGGCACAACTTGACTAGAAGAAGGGATTGGGTGGTTGGACATGTTCTGTGGCATCAAGGAATCACCAATTTGGTATTGGAGGGCAGCGTAGAGGGTAAAATACGTAGAGGGAGACCAAGAGATGAATACACTAATCAGATTCAGAAGAATGTAGGTTGCAGTAGGTACTGGGAGACGAAGAACCTTGCACAGGATAGAGTAGCATGGAGAGCTGCATCAAACCAGTCTCAGGACTGAAGACCACACAACAACAGTGCAAGAGTAAAGGAAGATTTATTCGACGCTGAATGTCAGATGCTATGTGCTACGACTGATTATGTTCGTCATCGTAGATGTTTGAAACATCGTTTCTTTACACTATATGGCCGTTTCGTTGCGTATAACAGCGTAGTGACTGTTTGAGAGTTATTAATGTTCCACTCTCCCGTTGTCATATCTCCATTTTCGCACTGACAGTTATGAATGTGTCGTTTACACTTTCGTTCACTGTAAGAAGTCCTGAGACCTGCGATAAACACTGCAGTTCTTTATGGTAATGAAAAGATGTGAAATTACAAATAGTTATAAAAGTACCAGTAAACGTCGTATTCCATAATAATAACTAAGGACCAATAAAACACAATAACAGTCTGCAGTAGCGCTTGTGGAAATAGGGCCCGGAGGGTGAATATAATAGGACCGCCGATAGAATAACAGCATCGACGGTGCTTTACCACAAACAAACAGAAAAATAAGTCAGAAAGAGAACAGTATGCTGTAGCCAATACGTAAAATTCATCCAGAACGGAATAAAATCATACACTGACAGGGAGCTCTCAAGAAACGAGACGGGTTCTGGAAGGGCAGGCACCAGAGATCAAACTCGAACGTAATGTGGATCATGAAAAAATCTACAGAATATCAATAAGATCTATTTATGGTTAAGTCATTCAAAAATGTGCGGATTACTAGGCTTTATGGGAATACCAGAACACATTATACAGCAAATTAGACACCCATACAAAAACGAAGAAGCAACAGTAAAAATTCTGCTAAAGTATACAGTAACTTTCGGGACAGGAAAACAGTCAGACAGGGATGTCTATTGCTGCCATTTCTTTCATATTTGTATGGTGTATATCTAATGAGAGCTGAAGGACCAACGGTTACAGAAATTGGAATTAAAACTATGGGAGAACTTCGTATGACCAGCAACCTAGGAAATGCGGACTACACTAGTTTTATAGCAGGTAGAGACCAAGCCATTCGACGTATGCTGAAAAAATATGTAATCAATGAAAAAGTTGAGCTACTGTTAAATTTCAAGGTGAAAATAAATGACTGATAACAGAAGCTGAGACCTATGTGAAGACAGACGGAAAAATCATTGAGGAACTCGATAAATATATATTTTTAATCAGACTGTGCGGTGAGAAAATGAGAACAAAAGTAAAACTTGTAAAAAATCTCGGCAATTAAATTAAGGAATTTGGTGAATGGCGGAAACTACCACAACAGACAAAATATGGCTGATACTTTTTCCTATAGCTTTTTACAAGATATGAGGCACAGCCAAGGAAAAAAACAGATGCGAAAAAAATCGACTCCTTTTAAATGCATATTTGATGGAAGAACGTGACAATCTCGTGGATTCAAAATTAAAAGAAAAAAAGAGAATCCTGGAAAATGTGAAACCAAAAGTGTCTTTGAAGGACCAATCCCCTACATCAAATTAAGATATTTTAGCATAACATCATAAACGAGGGTCCTCAGACGAACAGATCAATGTCATAGAGGGAAACCATCGAGAACGTGGATATAGGATATCCAAGAATAACCCGAAACGCCCCACAAGAACTGAAGACCAAAACAACGACCAGGTGTGCAAGGAGGGACGACATTGATCTTGTCACCATGAATCATGCAACTTGATAGATCATAAGAGCAAAACAGCAAAACAGTTACGGTTTACAGTGGGGATTCGAACAGACGAACTCGTGACAGGAAAGAGGTAACACCAGTCCGCAGGATCTCGGATATGCTGCTCATTTTGTGAGTCGAAGAAGCAATAAAGTCAGCGAAACAAATTTTCAGAAAGGCAGTACAAGTGTAGATGACACACACAGTCAGTGCCATATTCCGCTTACTATACAGCTAGACGTAAACAAGACTGAGAAAGCCGTTGACGCAAGTGGAAAGCATATATTGACAGAAAATTAGGAGAAACAAGGCGAATGTGTAGGTGATTGAAAGTGATAAAAAACAATAATGTGTCGTTTGACAGCAGATGTGGGAATGAAACACTAGTAGAAGACGTTACACAATTATTCTACAAAAAGATAAATATAAATGGCGGGAATAAACAAGATGAACACTGCCAGAGGAAGATATCTTCCACATAAGAGCTCTACTCGAATCAAATCTTGATATGGAAATGTAAAAGAAGTTTCTAGAAATGTACGTCTTGCGGAAAGCATTGTAGTGAAGTAAAAGGTATGCCGTGGGAAATATGGAGGATGTTGGGTATAGTAGTTACGTAGAGATAGAAAAAAAAAAAGAAGAAAAGAAACCAAAACGTCAGACATCTGACAATATAAATCTAGCCAAGCCCGACGACGGAGGTGTACATGAGAACTCACGCTACATCAGGATACAAAGAAGGTCGCCCCAATTAATCGAAATTTGTTTTATATTTCTATGCAATACCGATACTCTTGTGAACACTTACTCTCTGGCTTCCTTCGTTTTGTTAATAATAACTATATTGTATGGACTGTATAAACTTACTTTCAAATTTCCTTTTCAAGGGAAATATCTGGAGAATAGGGACAACCGTAACTAAATTCCTTAGATACCGAAGAATGCTGTCTCGGTATCTGATCACTGATACGATCACCACGAGAGAACCTAACACTCTGTCCGAAATCAATCAAAAATGCAAATGGCTCTTTCTTCTTCAAAGATACGCCCTGACACACAAAGCGACCTCCCTTGCGTCGATCGTCACCAAGGCAGAAAGGTAAATCTTCGCGGAAAGAAAAAAAAAATAAATAAAAACGGTATTCTGTGTCCCACTAGGTACAACTTGGTCACTATCCTTCTCAGCAGTTGGCTGGAGATCTACAATTTGACGTCGGAAGCTTACTTAACAGCGGTGACGCCGGGGGCATAAAATCCTGGCATTTTCACCACTCATTATCCTTGTTAGGACATAAGCGGTTGCCGCTAGATGGTTCACACAGAAGACGCGAACGGCTATGAAATTCCTCTCCAGGCACTTGGGCACTAGAGCCTTGTTACAGTTTTAGTGTTGATTACTATGCGCAGAGACGAGTAATGACACCCACTATAAAGTGCTGCCCTTCTAAGGGAAAGTGAGCATCTGTTTCAGGAGAAAGCGTTGTGATACCCTGATGGATGCTGTGAGCCGCCTTCGGCATCACTGTGTGTGTCCAGAGGACATCACGATCACCGCACTCTCAATACTCTTATCGCATCGAATGAATTCTCATCAGCGCACTAATCCCTCAGACTTATATCGAAGGATTTCCCCAAAAGAATCTGCAGTGCAGAGGCTGAATCAGCTTCCAGAGAAAGGGTAGTCAACCTTTTTTACCTACTGCCCTCTTTTGTATCTCTGCTGGTAGTAAAATTTTTGTAACCGGTCACCGGTTCCACAGCAATGGCGACTGTGAAATTATGGAGGTAACTTTACAAAATTTATAAAGCAAACCCACAACAAATTAAGGCATTTAATGCCAGAATGAGACCTGTTCCTACCACAGCACAAAAAAGGCAAATGTGTCCTGGACAGAGATAAGGATGCAGAATAAGGGAAATAGCATTTGGGCTTACATAGTAGCTTGAAAAAATTTATATAATTTGACAAAATCGTCATTTTTACTTGATAATACTAACACCAACGTCATGTAATACAATTAGTATCAATATCGTGTAACTGTATCAACCAAAATGACATGATACACGATACCATGTAATTAAACATGGCACTTGCCATCATCTCACCATAAAGGTCATTTGGAATGTCATGAAATATTACAGAACGTATGATAAAAGTTAGTGATCCATGCATCTCAACTCTGGGATAACTCCTATTATAGATGCACCCCCACCATCGAATAATTCCTATAGTAGATGCATCCAATTCTCTACAAGCACAAAAATTTGTGTCTATTTTTTTACACCCATCAGCACGAACATAAGACAGCGTTGATTTTGGGAAGAAACGGTCCAACCGGAGAAAAGTCAACACCCCCTCACCATCCATCTAGGAATAAAAAAAATGTTTTAGAGTCCCCACAATATGGAATGCACAATGGACATGAATGAATGCAGGTGATCAGACAAAATGCTTACGCACGTGTCACCTGTCAGAAACGTTTCTAGTCCTATCTGGGGTCCCATATCAATCCTACAGCACACGCCCAACTCCATAGCAGAGTCTCCACCAGCTTGAATATTCCCCTAGTGATATGCAGCGTCCGTGGATTCATGAGACTGTCTCCATACCCGTGCACGTCCATCTGATCGATACAATTTGAAACGAGATTCGTCCAACCAAGCAACATCTTTCCAGCCATGTAAGTGTCATCAAGGGTACACGGGTGGGCCTCCGTCTCCGAACAGCCACATTGAAGATGTTTCGTTGAATGGTTTGCACGCTGACGATTGTTGATGGACCAGTATTGAAATTTTGCAACAGTTTGCGGAAGAGTTGCACTTCTGTCTCGTTGAAAGATTCTCCCCAGTCATAGGTGGTCCCGTTCTTAAAAGATCTTTTTCCGGTTACAGCGATGTCGGAGATTTCATGTTTTACCGGATTGCTCATATTCACATTACACTCGTGAAATGGTCGTACGGGAAAATCCCCACTTCATCGCTACATCGGCGATGCTGTGCCCTATCACTCGTGCGCCTACTATAGCACCACATTCAAACCAACTTAAATCTTGATAACGTGCCATTGTAGCAGCAGTGACTGATCTGACAACTGCTCCATACACTTCATGTCTTACATAGGCGTTGCCGACCGCAGTTTCTTTGGAGCTTCAGTGTATAATGTTTAATATTGTAAGGGGTCCGACCAGATGTAATGTCGATGTATTGTTCACGCGCTGCCTGTGATATGCAAGGTATAAGAAAATCTCAGACCAGAGAGCAGTGTTCACTGCAGTAGGAACTGTGTAGCTGTAGCAGTAAGTTGTTGCTAGCGAGCAGTCTGGTCTGGTGTATCGTGTTGGCTGGGCCGGTCGTGGTGCAGCGATGCCAGAGCCTGAGCATTATTGTATAAGGTAAAAAGCAGCCTCGCGCATATGTAGTATTGTTATCTCAAGTCCCATGTAAATGTTTTAAAAATCTCCTAATAATAATCTTTCTCATAAAAAGTAACTTTTAACAACCATTCATTTCAATTTAAAGAATTTACTAATTTCTCCAATCCATGATCATCCCGATTATTGCAAAAGAAAAATCAGTTGTTTCCTTTCATAAATGACAAATCTATCAGCCAGAATTGCACAGGGCTGTGCCAGAAAAACTTGTTGTAAGAGCACATATATATGCGTTATCCGGCGACTTCATCGAGGTAAGAATTTTTCTTTCTTATTCAGAATAATCTTTCAGGGCCATGACGCAGCACTGCTGACGTCCAAAATGTACCAGGTTAAATTCACAGTCAATTATTGAAAAGTTATAAGTGAGCGACAGTTTAATTGAGAGGTTAGTTACATTGTATTATTACCAGGTTACTGAATTTATTTTTTGTTGGGGCGTTACACTGAATGTGAACGACATAACTATAATTTTTACTGTTGAGAAGTTTAGGAATTTTTCTGTTTTGAGGTTACACTAAATTAGAATATTATTCATGTTATCTATTTTATTTTGTGGGGAGGTTACACTAGTCGACAACCTGCCAGGATCGTATTTTTGTGAATTTCTGAGAGGTAGTCAGCTATATATCTGCTCTTATTTACTTAAATGTAGTTTGCATCTGGCGCAACGTATTTACTAATTTGTCACTCTTTCTTTCACAGATCATCGGCAATTTATTGACTTTGTTGTAATTGTGTTTGCTCCATTTTTGCTTCATCTTTGTTTCATTTTGTGCTTAATTTTGATTTGTGAAAAATGCTGCGAAGAACTGTTAACAGTACATCGCGATGTGCAATGAGTGAAATAGCCGACTCGAATAATTTGACAGATAATACTAGCGACACTCAGTGTAATGGTGGTAATCCTCTAATTACAGATAATCAGTGCCTGCCGATCACTAGTATTGATTTTGATTCTAATGATGAGCAAACAAATCCAATTATGTTCATAGTAAATGTAACAATTGATAACGCGGCACGTTCCGTTACAATGAACGCTGTCCAGCTTGACACACCCGATTTGCAAAATTTACGTAGCGAACTGATAATTGTTTCTAACAAAGGTGACCAATATACACAAAACACGTCAGATTTATTTGATTCCGATGTAGTGACCAACATCCAGTTCGCAAACTTTTTCAAGAATCAGAGAATGACCAAATGGTTACACAAAACGTGACAATTGCAGATACGCCATCAAACAGCACAGAGTATAGAGTATGTAATATTGGCTGGGATCAAGTTATGGCAGTATTGCTACAAATTAGTGAATCGCTTAAACAACTTAATGAAAATCTCAAACAACAAATTAATGAAAGTTTCAAACAGCGGAATGAAATACTAGATAACCATTTCAAACAACTTAATGAAAAATACGACAACCATTTCAAACAACTTACTGAATCGTGCAAACAACTTAATGAAAGTTTAAAACAGTCGAATGAAAAACACGACATCCTTAACGAACAGAACAAACAACTTAGTGAACAGATTACAGCCGTTACCGTGCAACGTCATGATACTAAAGAACAATTACGTGAGGAAATTAAGGCTTGTGCTAGGAACAATAGTGATGAAATTAGATCTGTTGCACAAGAATTAAGTAGTACACGTGTAGCCATAACGAAATTACTTAGAGATGAAAGTAGTGCAGTCACTGAACAATGTTCTGAAAAAGCAACACAGTTACGCGACGAGTTTAAATTAATTTCAGCAGAACTTTCACACACGCTGGATGCGGAAGTCGATAAGAAATTTGAACAACAGAACAGCCAAATTGCCGAACGTTCTAAAGTGACAGAAATGAAAAATGTTTCAGTCACTAACACGTCACAGCATACGCCACATTCCGAACATTTGTCACACTCACACAGCCAGTGTAACTTATGTAATTTAGAGAGTACATGACTTAGAAGATTCTGAATAGGCACAGGCAAATAGGGTCTCATGCAATCCTGAACTTGTTCACACAGTCAGAGACGATAATTTTGATTACAAGCAGTTTCTATCCGTTGGGAAATTTAAGAATGACAGAACACAGATTCACGCTTTGGACTGGATACGACAATTTGCTTTCATATTTTTACCAGCTTGGCCTGTAATGCAGAAACTAGCATTGGACTGGATACAACAATTTGTTTTATAATTTTCACCGGCATTGCCTGTAACGCAGAAACTAAAATGTATTTGCAGCTCGTAAGGGACCTCAGGGGATTCATTACGCTTCGATGAATATGTGCCGTAGCATGCACAGGGCCCCGAGCCGTAGTAGTGCTATTTCATCTTTAGTTTTCTGCACTGCTGCCTTCTCTTCTACTATCCTTTATATCTATCAAAACAACTCTTCAACCATCGATCTATCTAGGATAAAGGATGTGTAAAGAAAACCCGATATGACAAGTTTTACCGAAAGTGACAATTTTCATTAGACACTCGCGAAATAAAAAGAAATACCAGCATAATTTTAATAACAGACAAAATTTTAATTATCAGTATCGTCAAAATTATCAGCAACAGGAACCATATTTTGGTAACAATAGAGGTTTTTGCCAACAACAGCAACAAAACCAGCCGGTTAGCATACCTAACCAACATTGTAATGTGCAAGGTCAACCAAGCTTTAATGTTTCGCCGCCTACACGTATAGCGTCGGCTCCAGCAAATAGTAATCCACAGCAACAAGGCAATCACTACGTATAGAAGACACATAATTTCAATTCCTATCGCAACGCGCCGTATAGCAATGACTATCATGACAGACGTAAAAGTAATGAGCACAATTTTCAGCGTACGTTTAATAACAGTCGGTCTTACCAGCAGCAGAATCACCCGCAACAACAGATTATCATGAATGAACCAGATTGTAGATATCATCCCGAACGTAATACGTCAGGACGAAGTAACAGAACGGTACAAATAGTCGAAATGCCACAGCATCTTCCCGCAAATAACAGCACGTCAGAAAGAATTTGACTAGATACAGTACAGGTTGCTTCTTCCAGCAACGCAAGCAATACTTTTGACACAGAGAATCATGTTCACGAAAATGTTATTACTTTTGACGACATCCGAGACACTCTTTTGCATGAAAAACCTGTTATTCAAAAAACCATTTCCCACCCTATCACCGAACGAGGTGGCGCAGTGGTTAGACACTGGACTCGCATTCGGGAGGATGACGGTTCAATCCCGCGTCCGGCCATCCTGATTTAGATTTTCCGTGATTTCCCTAAATCGCTCTAGGCAAATGCCGGGATGGTTCCTTCCAAAGGGCACGGCCGACTTCCTTCCCCATCCTTCCCTAATCCGATGAGAACGATGACCTCGCTGTCTGGTCTCCTTCTCCACACAACCCAACCTCACCCTATCATTGAAGATTGGATCATCCAAATTTTCAGCAGTAATCGATTCTGGATCACCTATGTCAGTCATAAATGAAGATACCTTCAACGAATGTAACAAAGAGAATATTTATCCTACGTTACCATTAGGCAAAACTAAAGTAAAAGGAGCAGTATCTAGTAAAGGAGTAGATGTAAAATTACAAACACACTTATCATTTTGTATTGCAGGTCATACGTTTCACTCAAATTTTTGAATCGTTCCCTTATTGACAACAGACGTTATTTTAGGTACGAGTTTTTTTTGGTACAACATGACGCAATTACTTACTTTCAAAATTCCTATGTATTGTTAAAGGATGAAAATGTACAACTGGCATTAGAATTTCAGCACTCTTTATCTGCAGAAGAACAAACAATTAATCGAACAGAGGTCTTTTCTACATCGCGTAACACGGACTGTCATTCCACATTGTTCACAGATACGTATGTTCACAACTACAATACACCAGACGAAGCCGACTATGACGTTATGCATATGATTTCTGATAAAGTTAAACAGAGCAGTGCAAATACAGATGACGAACGTACAGAGCTACGCAAAATTCTTTTACAGCAAGCTCCAGTTTTTGACAACGTCCCTGGTACTATGCCCGGTTTTATGTATGCATTTCAAGTTAAACAGCACGACACGTTTGAAGCCAAACATTATCCCATTCCATATATTCACGGAGAACAAATTAAGAAAGAATTGCAAGCTATGCTTGACCAAGGTATTATTGAACCGGCAGTTAGTCCGTACATAAACCCGCTCCATATTGTTAAGAAAATGGATGGTTCACTTCGGCTCGTACTTGATTCGCGTCACATCAATGACATTATTATTAATGAAACAGATCGCCCACAGACACTAGAAGAACTTCTACAGAAATTTCATGATACTGCTATTTATTCCACATTAGATTTGAAATCGGGATTTTAGCAAATTCAGCTCCATCCGAACTGCAGAAAGTACACAGCATTTCGCTGCTTTGGTGACTGTATCCATTTTGCAAATTACCGTTCGGTTTAACTATTTCTTCAGCAGCATTTATTCGCGGTTTGAATACTATACTTCCGACAGAACTTAAAGACAGAATCACAACGTATGTAGACGACATTCTTATTGCAGAAGCTAACTGGTCTGAACACAATCTGATTCTTGAACAACTGTTACAAACTTTTCGTGCACAAGGACTCACAGTTAATCTTAGCAAATCGCACTTTGGTAAAACCTCCATAAGATTCTTTGGACATGTAATTTCAGCAGAAGGCATTGCGCCTGACCCGGAAAAACTTCAGGCTTTACGTGACATTACTGTTCCTACGACGAAGAAACAATTACGCAGCTTTCTGGGATTAATTAACTTTTCTTCGTAAATTTATTCATCACTCTGCTTTAGACACCCCTAGATTATGCCAATTGACGGGTAAAAACCTTATTTGATCCTGGGATAGCCAAGCAGAGTCTGAATTTGTCAATCTAAAAACGCCTTGTTGAATGCACCACTTTTATCACACCCAGATCTTACCAGAAATTTTTCCATTGCCACCGACAGTTCTAACACAGCTTTAGGCGTACACATTTTTCAGGAAATTGAAGAAGACGGTACTACAGTAATTAAAAACATCGCCTTTTCGAGTCGCATTCTGTCACCTGCTGAACGCAATTATTCTGTTACAGAACTTGAAACATTATGTGTTGTATGGGCATTTTCCGAGATTTAGGCATTTTCTTTATGGAAGATACACTACGGTTTACACAGATCATAGAGCTATACAGTTTTTACTTTCCACAAAATTTACACACGACAGGGTAAGCAGATGGAAACTTATTTTACATTAATTTAATTTTACAATTGTTCACATTCCCGGTACACAAAATATTGTAGCAGACGCACTATCCCGTTCTCTCAGCAACAATCAGCAAGACATCGAAACCAACTTCTGCCAAGCAAATTTTAGCGTCATTTATATTCAACAAGTCGCATTTGAAAATTTCATTTCATCGTCATTACGAGACATAGCACAAGAGCAGAGCAAAGACAACGTGTGGAAAGAAATTAAACACCTTTGGCAAGATAGGAATAATATCATCAGAAACCATTAAACTGTACGCAATAACATTCTGTTTCGCCGCTCTCACCCTGACAGCAACAACTGGTTACTATGCATTCCCGACGAGCTTGTTAACAAATTAATTTGGTATACTCATTTAAGTTATGCACATTATGGAGCCAGAAAATGTTTTCTTATACTGAGTCAGAACTGTTATTTTGCCGACATGGAGAAACGTATTCGACGAGTTTTAGCGTCATGTAAAATCTGCCAGAAAGCTAAGTCAGACACGACTTCACATATTCCTCTGTTACATACCATTATACCCGTTAAATTGAGACACATGGCTGCTGTAGACATTTTTGGATCGATTCCCAGAACTGATAGAGGTTTTTGCTACATCTTTGACGCTGTTGAACTCACTTCGAAATTTGTTACCTTCACTCCATTACGCAAAGCTACTGCTAAATCGACTTCGAATGCATTTGTAAAACATTTTCTATTTCATGTAGGGCATGTATTGAAAGTAATTTCCGACAATGGACCACAATTTCGATCTGCTATATGGACACGTATGTTACGAGCAAGAAACATTTCACCGATCTATATATCCAGGTACCACGCTTCTACGAATCCTTGTGAACGACTGATGAAAGAAATTGGTAAGCTATGTAGAATATACTGCCATAAAAAACATATTGATTGGGACACACACATACTCTCATTCCAGGATGTAATTAACTCCATACCAAATGAATCTTCTATGCTATCTCCGCCTGTTATATTGAAAAATGTTGAACCACCTAACAAAATTAAAGAATTAGTATCCTTTCCTACATCTCGTCGACTACGACACCATGAAATAATTGACATTGCGCTCAACAACATCAAACGTGCCGCAGAGCGCCGGAGAAGACAGCAAAAACAGGTTTGTACACGCCGTGACTTTCACATAGGACAGAAGATATTAGTACGCACACACTATTTATCCAACAGAGGAAAGAGTAGATGCAGTAAATTTGAGCTTCTATACGCAGGTCCATATAGAATTCGCAGCATTCCTCACCCCAATGTAGTACACGTCGAAACTTTTAGAACCAGAAAAAGCAAGGGCAATCACCATGTCTCCAATATTAAACCCTTTATTGAATGAACATACTTTATGATTTATCACACTGTAATACCATTTCCTGATTTTTATATGACCACTTATGCAATTATATTTATATGAACACTTACTGATGATTATCATACTTTTTCCTGGCAAGTGCCCGGCAAGGTAAGGTTAGCAGGTCGCTTTTCTTGTCGTTATATATCAGACCGTGCACATTTTCCATTTTTCGTGTATGTATGATTGTTTTCCGGTTTTGTTTGTATGCACTGCGAAATCTTTAAGATCTAACAAACACCAGTTGACTTTGAAATTTTTCCTTATGATATCTCAATATATTGACTATTTTACATTTTTTTTGCTACTACATTATGATACTCTGGGTACATTTTTTTGCACTTGAAAACTGTCTATGTTTTTGACATAATACGTTTTCTGGCATGCTATGCTGTATGCTTAATTATATCACTAGAAACAAGTTTTTATTTAATGAGTATATGATTTAAATGCAAGATATTAATCCTTATTCATCATTTTCAGAAAGCAATAACGTGTAAAAGAAGTAAATTAAACAAACCACAGTGGATTACTATGAAATGGAAATTTCACCTTCGGAATGAACGAAAGAAAATGCAATACCTTGTCATGAAGAGTAAATGTATCAGAATTAACAAGCATTAACCAGAATATACTATACACATCGTATGATGGCAGTCTTGACTAATTATTTTTCTTTCAGAATACGAGGTGATTGATGCAGGCTGTCAGACAGAACTACACATCTTAGTTTTAGTGATGAAATATGCTAGAAATAAGAAACTCTATACTATGAATAGTTGTATGAAGTAAATGGTAATGTGAATGTGAATAATGACATGTCTATTTTTTTGCAGATGATAATAAATGATGATGAATAGTTATATGAAGAATATGGTAATATGAATAATGAAGTTCTTCTTTGCAGATGATGATAAGAGATGAAGTTATTATAATATGAATAATGAAGGTTTTCCTTGCAGATGACAATCATGAAGAAGTTTATATATTTACTATTAGTTAAGAGATGCTGTGTAGTTATTTAAGTATTTGTTGCAGTTCGTTTTGACAGTATGTCTTATGCCGCATGGTATAATGACTGAATGTTTTGGAAAAGACAGCTAGAGTACATACATATTGAGTACACGTTTCATTACCTGTTAATTCGAAGTTCACTACTTTTCAGCATAATATGCGTTTCTTCTTTCAGCTCAATAATCCATTTTGTATTTTTTCCAGGAGAATCTATTCATGAAATTAATGTGCTATAAGCAGTTAGTCATTAAACCTGTTCTAGTACTTGCATTTTTTTTACCCATGTTTGTGTATCATTCATGAATGTGATCACATATACTCTACTTGCTTCATAACCTTGCTACTGCTGACTCATGACGAATGACGTTATTAATCCTTATTCCCAGCAATAAGTCAAAAGCAAATATTTTCATGCCCCAGCAATTAATTATCGATCTCAAAGCAATGCATTGCTAGCATAAAAAAATCTATTACCAGTCTCAGCTTTTACTGGTATACAACCAAATAATGCTAACAGTTTAAGATATATTTCTAGTCCTAAATGTATTGATTCCATTATGTCTATGTATTATTGTAATACAGACTCTGGATAATAGTTCCAATGTCTTATATTTTAAATTTGTCTTATGTCACTTACATGATATCATATATGAATACCAGTAGCTTGACGCTACATTCAATAACTCGTGTTTTGAATGATGACTTCTGAATAATACTGAATAATGTTTTGTAAAACTATATGAATACTTTGTAACTGCCCAATGAGTGCCAATATATACTGTAATCAGATGACTTACGAATAATGTTCTGTAATACTCCATACATAGTACAGAAATGTTTAGTAACTAGGCAATGATTGCCAACAATTACTCAAATCGGTTGACAGACTAGTGTAATTCTCTATTATGACTAGCATAAGACTTAATGTCCTTCCCCTTCTGACCTAATTACCAGAAATTACTGCAATATCCGTTTGTCCTGTCCATCCTCATGATCATGGAGCACTATATTTGGTTTTTGCACTACTTCTACGTTGGTGAAAGAGTATGGATTCTACAACAATGTGGTGTTGACACATCATGCCGTCCACCACCTTGAACGATGGAGATGTTATTATGGTCCTACTGTTAGGTGTACCTAATGTACTACCAAAATGATAACATTGATTATTAATACAACATTTCAGTGTCTTGACTACACTGATAAATACATCAGGGAAGAGAACTTCAGATTGTCTCACTTGGTGTTGTGCTCCTGTAGAAAGATATGGACTTCCGGTGCAACTACGTGCAACCTACTGTGCTACAACCATGATGAAATCCTTCCCATTCCTTTCCTAGTTCTTGTAAAATGCTAAAGATTTTTACAGTGCGCATGCACTTTATTTCATTTGTTAATATGATCAGTCGTCCTAAATATGCTAAAGACTTCTACAGTGCGTGTGCACTTTATTTCATTTTTAGGGTAATCAGTTCTTGTAAAATGCTAAAGATTTTTAGAGTGCGTGTGCACTTTATTTCATTTGTTAATAAGATCAGTTGTCCTACAAATACTAAAGATTTATACAGTGCGTGTGCACTTTATGTCATTTGTTAATATATTTTGTATTCAGTGTGTGTGCACTTTATTTCACTTCATGATATGTTATGTAAAAATGCTAAAGACTTATACAGTGCGTGTGCACTTTGTCATTTCTTAATATCTTTTCTACTCATTGCGTATACATTTTGTCATTACTTAATATGTTCTGCACTTATCAATAATGTATATACTCTGTGACTGTAGACCTAGTTAATTAAGTAGATTATAGAAAAATTTGTTGCTCATGGCAAGTCCAATTCAGTCACCATCGCTGCCAAATTTTTGACCCCCCCCCCCCCCCTCCAGTGGAGGTTTATGTAAGAGGTCCGAGCAGATGTAATTTCCATGTATTGCTCACGCGCTGCCTGTGATATGCAAGGTATAAGTGAATCTCAGACCAGAGAGCAGTGTTGACTGCAGTAGGAACTGTGTAGCTGTAGCAGTAAGTTGTTGCTAGTCCGGAGTCTGCCCTGGTCTGCTCTGGTGTATCGTGTTGGCTGGGCCGGTAGTGGTGCAGCGATGCCGGAGCCTGAGCATTATTGTATGAGGTAAAAAGCAGCCTCGCGCATATGTAGTATTGTTATCTCAAGTCCCAGGTAAATGTTTTAAAAATCTCCTAATAATAATCTTTCTCATAAAAGGTAACTTTTAACAACCATTCATTTCAATTTAAAGAATTTACTAATTTCACCAATCCATGATCATCCCGATTATTGCAAAAGAAAAATCAGTTGCTTCCTTTCAAAAATGACAAATCTATCGGCCAGCATTGCACAGGGCTGTGCCAGAAAAATTTATTGTAAGGGCAGATATATATGCGTTATCCGGCGACTTCATTGAGGTAAGAAATTTTCTTTTTTATTCAGAATAATCTTTCAGGGCCATGACGCAGCACTGCTGACGTCCAAAATGTACCAGGTTAAATTCACAGTCAATTATTGAAAAGTTATAAGTGAGCGACAGTTTAATTGAGAGGTTAGTTACATTGTATTATTACCTGGTTACTATTTATTTTTTGTTGGGACGTTACACTGAATGTGAAGGAGATAATTATAATTTTTACTGTTGAGAAGTTTAGGAATTTTTCTGTTTTGAGGTTACACTAAATTAGAATATTATTCATATCATTTATTTTATTTTGTGGGGAGGTTACAATATGGCTGGCGAATCTTCTGGATTTTGGGCTCAGAATCAGGGACTTAAGGGTATAAATTACACGATGCAAGCGTGCCATCACATTGTAGCTAAGAGAGCTCATTGCGCTGGGGAAGTAGTCTTAACTCGTAAAAGGTGAGAATAAGTGAAGATGTTTTTTCTTAAACGTCTTTGAAGCTGTCAGACAAGTCGGAAAGGTACTTCCCTTCTTTTACATCCCTAACTCTACCGAGGAAATATTCGCCTTTTTTGGTGCTATGACAGGAACATTTTTCTTTCCGGTTCTAAACTTTTAGTCTACTATAATTTTTACATTAGGCCATCATATCTTGGCACCAGATTTTTGCTGACTCGGGCGATATAGGTTTTTTTCATTGTCTTTCGAACCACGTTGCTTATATCGTGGCGAAGGATAAAGCTATCACGAACTAACAGGACTACCATTAATTACTATTTGTCTACCTTCTTACGAAATTTGAGCCGATTCACAAAAGTTTGAATTATAGAAGCAGTGTGCGTGAAAAGCTAACAAAGAAACCCTTTTCTCGCACCAAAAACCCGAATGAAGCTACATCTTTGACTGTGAGTTTTCAAATTTATCATACAAATGCCTTTTTATTGATTTGATTTAATGTAAACCATTTCCGTGCATTCAATTCAGGTAAGAGCGAATTTTACATGCTACCTTTAGCTCGAATTTAAACCATCTCTCACGACAAGATATACAGATTATTGAATAAAGAAATTTACTTTTTACGTTACCCATTTGCCTATATTCGTGCAAAGTTTGAACCGATTCGTACAAGTGAAAAGTATATAAGAGGTGCCTTTCATAAACTTCTCAGGAAAAGGCGTTTCCTGCACGTTTTTTGCACGAAAAATGTGAGTGGTGCACATGCAAATGGTGGCATTAGCTGAGCGTTGATTTTAGCGCAATTAAAATCTTTTGCAAAAGAAATTAATCGATTTTCGCAATTTTCTTGGACGCCAGCTCCGGGTTTTCGTCCAAATCTTGCTTAATACTCTGTAATATAGCCACTCGTACACTTAGATAGATGATCGAATCGCTATGCTAATGGACTCTAGTCAGATCTAAACCGTGCTGTATACTTACCAAATACTGTACGTCAAAATTTTGAGGAAGCTTAATTACCACCCACCACGAAGCTTGAACGACTGGTATAGGGCGGTAGAGACCAGTCTTGTTACCACTGTTCTAGATCAATGGTATGATCACCACTCTATTACCGGGTATGTAGTAATTGGTTAATAATGTTCATTTCCCTTTAAGTAACCAGCGTTTTACCTATAGTTGTCTGCATTGAATACTTGGTTGCAACTGTATTGTTGTAAAGCTGTTCCCCTGAGGATGTGATAAATCCTGGATGTCATACATGAATATTTAATTCGTAAAATTTTCCTTTCTGTGTCGTAACACTCCGCTTACATTCTCACTGGCTTAATTAATCAGTTTGCAACCGCTGCAAATAGGGTCGGATTCGATTGCCTTCTCAATACTGAGATCGAAAATCAAAATTAATTTCCCCAGGAAAATGGCGCAAGGTGGAGATACTCCCCTCCTCTTATTTCAACAGAGTGACTCCCTACCAAAGAAGATGCAAAAAGTGGTTACAGAGGGCATCAAAGCAATTGAATGACTGAGAACATAAAGAAGAAAGACTTTTTTAAATTTAAAATTGGTAATGTTGCAATCCATCTCCTCATAACTATATGCTTTTCAAGTTTAACGTCCCTTACTCGAAGGATAATTTCATTAGCGTGCTATTCGGAAGTCCCTGAGATTCTCTTAAATGGCAGCGCTGTGGCCGGTACAGCACGGGATATCGCCTTTAGCCCGTGTGCTTAATTCCCCGGGAGGTAGTTTCTCTGAGTTTAATTGCCCCATTAATGGGAGAGCCAGCTGGCCGTTCCGTTTCTCACACAGTTCCAAGTTTCAGGAGGTGTCTCGAAGATATCCAGACACTTTCCAGAGGTTCCTCGGAAACTAGCTCTTCGTACCGCCGTTAATGTTGGTACAGTTTGAGCAGCTTAGATAAGACATTTTGCTATTCCGGAACCGTTCTCTGAATAATCCCAACCGTACCCCGAAAAGTACAAAGTCCTTGACGTTGCTTACACTTCAGTTATTCATGTCACAGTATATTCGATGAAATAATAGAATAATGACTATTTTTGCTACGGATGTCTGTGCATTTAGCCCGAGTTTGCGTGCGTCTTGCACAACGATAATAAGGTACATTAAGAAGTCAGATATTGCGAAAGCGATGATTTGTTGCGATATTAACCTTTAACAACAGTGTGAAGCTTTACCATCTGTCAATAATTCTGCAACAACGGTTGTACTCTTATAAAGTCATGCCTCATCGTCATCAACAGCAGCAACTAGAATCATACAACATTCACTGCTGGATAAAGGCCCCATATAGGTATCTCCATTCATTTCCTTCATCAACACGAATTCATACAGTTTCTACATGTTTGTTAAAGCTGTCTACACAGTTCCTGTACGAAGGTCGTTTCGATATTTCGTATAACATTACGTTAGTCATATTACGCCGACCTCATGAAGAGGGTTTTCTGATACGCTGAAAAAGTCCATGATGTATACTTCATTTGACTGGAATAAAATAAAATTCCTGGACATAACGAAATTTTAATGTAGTACTATAAAATAAAATAAAAATTTTATTTAGTACTTTCTCTGAATGTGCCCCTCAATGGAGTCGACGAATTTTCCCAGCAGAATATTCTTTATCATATTTCAAATTCCCCAATTTTGGAACAAAACATTTATTTTACTGTGAAAAATCTTTCAGTGTTTGCACAGCCTCCTACCTGGCCCATTTATGTAGTAATGATGTCGCCTTGAAGTCACTGTAGAAGTATTTCACGGAAAAGCGTTATAATTGTTTTCACTGTTCATGGATAGACAGAAAAATATTGGTAACGGCAAAGGTGATTATACAGTGAGATGGCAAAACTCATGGGACAACCAGTACCGTAACGGATGTCCTTTTGCCGGTGTAGCGCTGCTGCTCGGCTTGGACTCAACAAGCCTTTAGAAATCCCCTGCCGAAATATTGAGCTACGCTGACCCTATAGCCATCTATAATTACGAAGTATTGCCGGTGTACGATTTTGCGCAAGAACTGACTCCTAGATTATGTTCCATGTATGGTCGATGCGTGGCCAAATCATCCGCTGAAAATGTCCAGAATGTTCTTCAAACCAAATTCAAAAAATTGTAGCCTGGTGACATGGAGCATTGTCATCCATAAAAATTACATCGTTATTTGGGAATCATGAGGTTCCTGAATGGCTGAAAATGGTCTCCTAGTTCAACTGGGCCAGTGGACCCAACTCATTCCGTGTAACACACAGCCAACACCATTTTGGAGCCACCACCAGCTGGCGCAATGCTTTGTTGACAACTTGCGTCCATGCTTCGTGGGGTCTATGCCACACAAGAACACTACTATCAGCTCTTACTAACTGGGGGGGGGGGGGGAGGGTCTCATCTGACATCGGAACTCATCCGACCACGGCGTACGTTCCACATTAATTTCTGTGGTTGGTTAGTAAAGTGTTGCTTGTCAGTTAGCACTGACAATTCAATATAAGCGCAGTTGCTCTCTGTCGTTAAGTGAATGCATTTTTCGTGGTAAGAGGTAATGCCTGAAATTTGGTGGTCCGGCTCACTCTTGACACTGTAGATATCGGAATATTGAGTTCCCTAGCGGTCTACCCCCACCTAATATTCCTCGTTCAAAGTCTGTTAATTCACGTCCTGTGGCGATAATGACGTCGGAAAGTTCTTCATATGAATCACATGAATACACGTGAGAGCTCCACCAATCTCCTGGCCTTTCATACCTTGTATACGCGATACTACTGCCATCTGAATACGCATACATCGCTGTCTCATGACTTTTGCCACCTCAGTTTATAATACATACATTGTGAAGCAGTCTGGGAAACATAAAGCTTTTTGGAAGAGATCTCGTCACTGTAGTCTAGTCTAAACACCAGATGGGTAATTACATCACTCTCCTATACTCTATAAATACTATCCCACTAATAGTTTTCCCAACAAAATTATCCCCTAACGCTTTAGAGAATGAAAATTTATCCAACAAACTACTTTCTTCCTTTTTAAGTCAAATGTAATCCAATCGTACATACTGTAAACATTGGCGGTTCATTAATTACAGGTAGTATGTTTTCCAACTAAGGTTATAGTGCTTGTGCAGTCTCGTTGACTGGAATCAAAATTTACTGTGAAGGATTCCACAATACGATCGACCTGTATTTATGAAGAGCAAATCGAACGACGGTTTCCTTGCATGCAGCGTAGTACGATCTGCTGCAAAAAGAAACAGCACCGCCGTCGAGGAGAGTCTTTATTGCCTTCATCGTAACTTTTTGCAGCTTTTAATGTCCTTACGAAATGGAAACTTTCCTATCTTATTCGGCTTAGGTAGGACACAGTTTATGGTCACTACGACTGGCGGCAATAAAGAGAACGGTGGAAGAAAAAGGTCAAAGACGGCGGTGATCACATAGTGAACGTCTATCCAATCACGAAGTCCAGAGCGCAGCGAAATCATCGTATGCGTGCAAAAACAGTCCAGGGAGCAATTTCAGTCGCAGACATCAAACAGGCAGGTCAATTACTTGGCAGTTATTGAAGGCTTCGTAGAATAACGAGAACCACCTTAGAATCGAAGGGCCACGGTATTTAAAGCAAGGCCTGCGAGAAAGACAGGCCGCGGCGCTTACGTCACAGCACGTAACACTTCAAGTTTTACGAATGTCAGCATGAGTCTCCGGTGGGGGGGGAGTAACTATTTTTGACGAGTTAAATAATTCACAACTGCGCGTTTAATTGCAAGCGAGCTCTCGATAGCACCTCTACATTGACTTACTGAGCTTCCGTGGACCCTGCACGCAGCCGAGGTTCGCGAATTATGCCTTCCAAGTGATTAGTGTGACGTCACAAATTAGTTGTGGGGTCCGTATTTGTCGCGAGTCTTGATTTACAGGCGCTCTTGCAATTGTGGACGGCCCCACGTGAGATGCCTGTGGCTGCGCTTCCTAGTGGGAGCAATCTGTAGCTGGTGTATGAAGCCTGAGTAACTTTAACCTGTCCTCCAAATTGATATTCGTACTGTGTGGGGAAACAGAATCACTGTCGGGTGCAAAAGAAACCTAAGGCGTTGTAGGAACTGAGGTGAGCATGAGGAACTTTATCTCCTTACAGTAAAGAATCGTCCCCCCTGCAATACACGAAAATGACTGAAAATCTTAATTAGAATGAGAAATGCAGTTTTTTAAGAAATTTTTCAAACAAAAGAATCGAAATAAATAACAAGACACGGAAACATTTGGGAGACAGTATATAAATAAATAAGCACTCCGTCTTCAGGCACTAAAGGTAGTAGATGAGTTGTGCTGTTTGCGCAGTGAAGTAACAGATGATGATCAAAGTAGCACTCCGTCTTCAGGCTACAAGTGGCCCATCGGACCCATCCGACCGCCGTGTCATCCTCAGCTGAGGAAGCGGATAGGAGGGGCGTGTGGTCAGCACACCGCTCTCCCGGTCGTTATGATGGTTTTCTTTGACCGGAGCCGCTACTATTCAGTCGAGTAGCTCCTCAATTGGCATCACGAGGCTGAGTGCACCCCGAAAAATGGCAACAGCGCATGGCGGCGGGATGTTCACCCATCCAAGCGCCGGCCACGCCCGACAGTAATTAACTTCGATGATCTCACGGGAACCGGTGTATCCACTGCGGCAAGGCCGTTGCCATATGAATAAATAACACATAGAAAATTTATCAACTTTTACGAGGAATTCAAGTAGAGAATAGGTCTGTGCCACAAGCAAACATTTCAACTTGAATTCAAATACGTGGCGTTTGTCACGCATTTTCTTTTATTTTTGATGTGCTGGAAGGCTACTGAATACGGAACCTTTAGAGTTAGACATACCTTCTTGTGCACATTTTTAGAAAGAGTTATGCAAGTGTATTCAATAAATAGATGTTGCAGCTGATTTTAGATTGAGTCAGTACTGTCAACAAGAAATACCAAGATGAATTATATGTGAAGGGGAGACAGAGCTAGAACTGCGAGAGACCTGACTGAACAACGGTATACAGGAAGTTTCACGAAATGACACCGCAAGTCCATCTGACCGCCCTTTCCTGAGCTAACAGTTCTCTTATTGAATGCACAGACTTGACCCAAAACAAAATACTGGACGATATAATAGGGTATCTAGGAGAGTACCTGAATGGTTAGCTTCTCATTAATTCGCCTGTTTGTCTATCCCGTTCAAATGGTTCAGATGGCTCTGAGCACTATGGGACTTATCTTCTGAGGTCACCAATTCCCAAGTACTTAGAACTACTTAAACCTAACTAACCTAAGTACATCACACACATCCTTGCCTGAGGCATGATTCGTACCTGCGGCCGTAGCGGTCGCGTGGTTCCAGACTGTAGCGCCTAGAACCGCTCGGCCATTCCGGCCGGCGTCTATCCCGTCAATCTCCATTTTCATTTAATTTGGCTCATAATTACGAATTCCTCTTCTTGTTATTCCTTATCCGTTTTGTATTTAACTGCCTCTTCTAATAACTTATAACGTGCATCTCTTAACTGGTCGTTCGGAAATCCTGTTTTCATTAGTATTCTCTTTGGAGGGGAATTCTGCCTTATGCAAAAAACCATATTTGTAGCTTTGTTTTCACCTAGTCATGTTTATTTATTTCCTCTCTCATATGAAGCTACCGGCTGTTTATGCTCTTAGCTTTAGGTATACCACACATTCTACATCTTGTAATTTTTTATGTTGTGGCGTTTTTTTTTTCCTTTGTTTGTATCGAAGTATCACGGTTATTATTGCGCTGTTGTCGTTACAGTTGCCTTTTCTAAGATCTTAGAAAAAGCAGGTGTAACAACAACAGCGAAAGAAATCAGCGTGTTACCTCGACATAAACAAAGGGAAAACACCACAACATAAAAAAAATTTGGCCCTATATAGGGGCCGCCGCTTGCGCTGGGAAATCAGTTCCGGCGACATTGTGCACCAGCGCTCTCACCTGAAGATGGCGCCCAGTTGGACCGCGGAAATATTGTGTCATGAAGACGTTATGATCCGGCATCATACCCGAGAAGAATATTATCAAATTGTGTAGTTGATGTAAAGGTACCAGTATAAACAATCAATAGCTTCACGTGAGGCAGAAAATAAATCAATCAATCCACTGAAGACAGTGGAAAAAGTGCTGAAACATGTCTGGTTGAAAAACAAAACTACAAAATGTTACCTTACGCAAGCTAGAATTCCCCTCCAATTTTTACTAGCAAGCACGGAAGTAAGAAGAAATGCAACATTCACAAGGTGAGAATTCTCAAGAAAGAAAACCTTGTTCAACTGACATAAGCCGTAACTGGCAATTCGCATTGGCATTAAATATTCCTTTTAGACCCTTCAGAAGCTCTGTTATGCTAAAACACAACTTAGTTCATTAAAAGTATTCCATGTAATTTTAATTCTTATGGTGATTTATTACACTGTCCAACAGGTTATTATGTTTATCTTCCATTCATACGAAACATACATTTGTTCTAGTACTTCATTGTTCTTTCAACTACTTTTCTTTTGGATATTTGTGAACAAAAAACTAAGCTTCGTGCGAACAGGCCTCGGAATGCCTAACGGTTCTGTCCGCCCACCTTGTCACTTTGAGCCCAAAGGTGTCTTTCGAGCGATATGGAAGGGCGTGGTATCAGCACGCCGCTCTCAGAATTCGCCATTTTATTCTTATTTTTCATTGATTTTCTGGCATACATATAAATTTATTCTATTAGATTCATCCATTCTTCGTACTACATCAGCACTAGAAGCAAACAATACAATGTGATCAGCAAAAAAGTTGGCAAATAATGAAAATCTCTGTAACTTGAAAATGGTGAACTATTTTTTACAAGTACTATACTTAGCGCTAAGAGACGCATCATTTGAATAGGCCAAGTTTATATTGTCATATGTTTCAGCGTGTATCCTTTATTACTTTTGTAAGTGTGAATCCGCTTGATACATGTTGAATTTTTTATTGTTTGCATTACGAATACTGCGTTTGGTTTCTACTGGATGGTCAGAAACAGTCTGTACTTGCACGCGCTAAAACGCGGTAATGCACACTAATCTGCATGTCCGTGAGTTACCACTTGTTGAAAAGGTCATTCGCAGTTAAAATGTGAAGTGATAAATTTTTCCTAGTTGAGGAAAAGCTACGATATTTCGCTTCGAGGAAACCGCAAGAAGAACACTTTTGCGCACACCGCCTTGAATTTGCGTGCACGACGACTTAATTGGTTTATTTCGATGCTAAATACCTCGGAAACGGCACAAGGTATCAACTTTTTCTCTGAACAATTACTTCTCAGCGCAACCGTCCCTGCAAAATACTTGCAAGCTTTTCAGGCTTTTTTCTGAACACCTTCTATAGAACCAGGAGAAAGCGATCTTTCATTTATGCCATATGTCTAATTTGTGGTGGTGGCGGTAACTTCCTATGGAACCAAACATCTAATTAGTGACACTACTGTTAAGCAAGTGATGGTTCATTTGCTATATGTAGAGATGTTGTGGATGTTATCCGTGGGGGAAGGCTAGTTCCTTACTGGTGCAAGTGGTGACGCGTTCGGTAATTCTGATTCGTGGACTGGCTGTCGGTAGCAAGGAAGGATTCACGGGGAAGCTGAGTTGGGGACACTTTTTTGCAGCCGGCAGAAGATTCGGAAGTCATGGTTGGTTCTGGGAGTCTTGAGATAATACATCTTGAACTTGACAGTGAGGTAAAAGTGTTGGTTACAGAGTCGCAAGTGACAGCGCGAATACTTTAATGATCGGTTATACGTATAAAATTTGCGAGTCACGTGGGACTTAGTCTACGAGAGCTGACTCGAACTCTAACATTTTGTGAGCATTAGATGACATACAGAATTGAACTGCAACCTATTTAGGTTGTTCCTTTGGACTTCAAACAGGACGAGTAAGAGAATCCTGTCGCGAATTCACATGTGTTAATATGTTGATTGCCATCAGTGACCTTTTAGTATTTGTGAGTTGGCGCAAAAGTTTTATTTGTTTTACCGAGTGGAACTCTGTTTTCCACGTATCACTAATGTTTAAACTGCAGTTATGGCTCTGCTACCACCCTAATTACGCAAAGACGCAAGCTTAACTGCCTTTGAAGGTTGTTATTATTTTAATTGATTTTCAGTTATTTATTGTAGGCGCCACAGGACCTGTCATTTTCTAAGTTCTGACTGGCTGAACAAATCTATTCATTCAGTCAATCCTTTTGGTGTCATTTACATCAATTATCTATTAGTATAACAGCAGATTTTTCATTTAATATTATTATAATTACTACTATTACTATTCTTACTGTTGTGGCGTAGTGAGACAACCACGCCACTTGGAAGTAGCCGAAAGGCACGCGTTACTGACGCAGGCTAGAGATAGGTCTGAAACAGGATACGTAATGAATGCTATAAAGAAAAGAACGTAGCTGCTAGAATACTTAACTTTATTCCATCATTTGTATACAGCATTCTTGATGATACAAGTGAGACTCTATCTTGAAATGGTTAATGGCGCCTTGCTAGGTCGTAGACATGGACTTAGCTGAAGGCTATTCTAACTGTCTCTCGGCAAATGAGAGAAAGGCTTCGTCAGTGTAGTCGCTAGCAAAGTCGTAGTACAACTGGGGCGAGTGCTAGTACGTCTCTCGAGACCTGCCGTGTGGTGGCCCTCGGTCTGCGATCCTGACAGTGGCGACACGCGGGTCCGACATGTACCAATGGACCGCGGCCGATTTAAAGCTACCACATAGCAAGTGTGGTGTCTGGCGGTGACACCACACTTACTATTCAATTTTCTGGTCTTGGAACTTGTTTGACTTAGTATTTCAGGTTACAAGCCGATGCTTCGATAATAACATTGCAGGATCGCGCTTACAACTAATTTTGCAGTGACTTTAGCGCTGCGTATGAAAGCAGATCTGTACGGCTCCCCTATGACTATACCGTGCATTTCCCAGGTACCATACATAAAGGATTATCGTATACAGTTTTCTCGTCAAGGATTTGAATTAGAATTCAATTTTTTTATATGAATGAAGCCTAATATGTCTCATTCTCTCGTGGTGATCACTTCACAGTAAGTATGTGACAGGAAGTACGATGTGCGCCTAGGCTTCATGTGACGCACGCCCGCTGAATTTCATCGATACGCATCTCTGTGATGCCCAACGTCTCTATTGTAACACCTACGACTCGTGATTGGTGAGCATATCCGTAATGCTTTTACGGGGTATAAACGATCCCGTGACGAAACGAGCGGCTGTCCATTGGATCTTCTCTATCTCTTCTGTTGACCCAACCAGTTAAGTGTCACGGAATGATGAGGGATACCGAAGTTGGAAAAAAAGTATTTAGTGAGGTAGTTCTTTCGTAGGTGACTTTCCTTTTCTTAGGATTTCTATAATAAATCTTTGCATGGCATCTGATTTTCATACAATTTGTTTTGTGTGGTCACTTAAGATGGTTACTACCAGGCACTTTAAGGTAGTGTGCAGCAAATTCTCGTCGTCCATTCAGAATAATATACTGACTGCTGTGAGGATAGAGAGACTTGCAGTGGCAACACCGAAACAGTGCACAATGTTAAATAACGCATGGAGGAATATGACGTAGTTGCGAAAAGTGACATCCATTACTAAGACTTAAATTTTTGGGTTAAGTTCTACTGAATAATTTATAACAACTGCGGAACGTGATAGCAGAGATCATTAAAAATTATAACATTTTTTGCAAATTTTGAAGTGCAAGGTACATGACCAGATAACAATAGTTTGAAAAGAATGGGATAAAGTAACCCCTCCCCTCCTTGTTACTGTGAGGGTTAATATAGGCGGCCGCCTACGGCTCAGCACGGCGTGCGATTCAGCGGTCTTGATGTTGAAGTGGACCAGCTGAATGGGGAGTCTCGATAGGCTCTTTGGGCAGGAGTGACTGGACAGGTGGCTGCTGGAGCTATAGGGGCGTACTAGCTGCCCATCTGCAATCATTTCAGTTGACAATGGCGAAGAGGTACCTAGTCGATATCTCGAGACATTTCGAGATATTTTCACAACTTCACGCGGCTGGAAGCCTGAGAACATTTTATTCAGCACTACGTGATATCTAATGGGTTGGACGAGTTCAGGAAACTTGATATGATGCTTGTGTATGAAATGAGGAGAAACTGAGGGAGAGGTCGGAATTGTTTTCACTCACTGAGCAGCCGCCTCGTCACTAACTGCGCGGTGCGGCCCAGTAGCTACGAATTACCTGTGTGGACAGCGGCTCCGTGTGTGGGGTTGTCGGCCGCCCTGTGCCTGTGTGTTTGTGCGGATGCGGCGCGCTTTGTGTGCCTGCGGTGGCGGCGGTAGCGGGGGCGGCGATTGCAGGCGGCTGGGCGCGGGGGGCGGGATCGATCTGTTTGCGGTCGGCGGGCGCTCGCGGAAAGCGCGCCCCACCAGGAACTACTACCTGCCACCTGCCCGCCAGAGCGAAAGAGTGGATGACCGAGTCCCTGCGCTCTGTCCGTCACGTGCTGTCCACAGGGGGTGGCGTTTTCCAGACAAATAGACCTCTGGTAAAAAGTACAATTGGGGTAAGATGATTCACAAACAGTACTGTCTTAAGCAGTTTATTCTGATGAGTCCATAAAAATATTTCCCACGTCACATCTACATCTACATATTTATCTTGAAAGCCGACGAGTAATATTAGAGGGGAAGGGAGGGTGTCATCTTCCATAACCACTTGACCCTCTTTTTCTACCTGTATATATAAAATATTACTCTGCAGTTCACGACTGAATCACCTGCGGATCGAGGGTTCGACTCTGATGGATCACAGTTTGTCTCTATCTCTGTCTCCTCATCCCCCTCCGAAATATGGCTTCCCGCCATTCTTACTTTTGACCTGTAACACATGTTCATGATTTTAATAATACTAACAATAAAATATTGAAATGTTTTAATTTAATAAAAGTAAATTATTTAAATACCATAAAACAGGTAAAATATTTCAATGTAATTATTAATACGAATATTGTCCAGAAAATGAGTTCCGGTTGGTCACGAATTGGACACCACAGTGAAAACCCGATGACGCTTTGCACAGATGTGTTGGGTAGTGTCTCTGGTATGACTGTCGATCGCATCAAGATTCTCTTTTCAGTTGTGAGAGCACTGTGAGCGAGTAAAGGTGCCCAAAACAACCATGTCTCCCGCCAAGTAGGAGGGCCCGCTGAGAGGCTACCGCCTTAATGAATACAGCGAACCTAACACAACTGCCGCGTACTTCCTTCTTCATGGCAATTCTCAGGTTCACTCTGCAGGGGCAGTGAAGGCGCTCTTGCAGCTTTTTCGTTGGGAAATGTTCGATCACTCACAACAAAGCCCTAATGAAAATGAGGAGCACTCTACATTGATAGGTGTTCTGTGCCAAAATGAACACCATGCAACCAGAGTGATGGAAGAGCTAAATATCAAGAAATTTCGATTAGCATCATTTTTGTGTGTAGTTAACGTGTAAAAAGGAGAAGTTGCAACATACTCGTACACAAAAGTTGGACGGAAAGGAAAAAATTCCGAAAGATTTAGTCTTTATGTTGATCATAACGCAGAAACATGTGCTTTTGGGTTGTAGCAACTACAAAAACAATAATATCAAAATAATATGTATGTTTTTGGATAGGGTCCACATTTAGAAAACACTTTTTTTTTGTTTTTTAGCCCAAACGTGTTTCACTGCAGTTGCAGCATCTTCAGTGGACTTTTAATTTCCATCTGTTTTTTTTTTATTTTCCATCCGTTAAAGAAAAAGAGTGTTCATTGCTGTTTGTATACATGTAGCTATTGGTTTTTAATCGTAATTACAGATACACTCCTGGAAATTGAAATAAGAACACCGTGAATTCATTGTCCCAGGAAGGGGAAACTTTATTGACACATTCCTGGGGTCAGATACATCACATGATCACACTGACAGAACCACAGGCACATAGACACAGGCAACAGAGCATGCACAATGTCGGCACTAGTACAGTGTATATCCACCTTTCGCAGCAATGCAGCCTGCTATTCTCCCATGGAGACGATCGTAGAGATGCTGGATGTAGTCCTGTGGAACGGCTTGCCATGCCATTTCCACCTGGCGCCTCAGTTGGACCAGCGTTCGTGCTGGACGTGCAGACCGCGTGAGACGATGCTTCATCCAGTCCCAAACATGCTCAATGGGGGACAGATCCGGAGATCTTGCTGGCCAGGGTAGTTGACTTACACCTTCTAGAGCACGTTGGGTGGCACGGGATACATGCGGACGTGCATTGTCCTGTTGGAACAGCAAGTTTCCTTGCCGGTCTAGGAATGGTAGAACGATGGGTTCGATGACGGTTTGGATGTACCGTGCACTATTCAGTGTCCCCTCGACGATCACCAGTGGTGTACGGCCAGTGTAGGAGATCGCTCCCCACACCATGATGCCGGGTGTTGGCCCTGTGTGCCTCGGTCGTATGCAGTCCTGATTGTGGCGCTCACCTGCACGGCGCCAAACACGCATACGACCATCATTGGCACCAAGGCAGAAGCGACTCTCATCGCTGAAGACGACACGTCTCCATTCGTCCCTCCATTCACGCCTGTCGCGACACCACTGGAGGCGGGCTGCACGATGTTGGGGCGTGAGCGGAAGACGGCCTAACGGTGTGCGGGACCGTAGCCCAGCTTCATGGAGACGGTTGCGAATGGTCCTCGCCGATACCCCAGGAGCAACAGTGTCCCTAATTTGCTGGGAAGTGGCGGTGCGGTCCCCTACGGCACTGCGTAGGATCCTACGGTCTTGGCGTGCATCCGTGCGTCGCTGCGGTCCGGTCCCAGGTCGACGGGCACGTGCACCTTCCGCCGACCACTGGCGGCAACATCGATGTACTGTGGAGACCTCACGCCCCACGTGTTGAGCAATTCGGCGGTACGTCCACCCGGCCTCCCGCATGCCCACTATACGCCCTCGCTCAAAGTCCGTCAACTGCACATACGGTTCACGTCCACGCTGTCGCGGCATGCTACCAGTGTTAAAGACTGCGATGGAGCTCCGTATGCCACGGCAAACTGGCTGACACTGACGGCGGCGGTGCACAAATGCTGCGCAGCTAGCGCCATTCGACGGCCAACACCGCGGTTCCTGGTGTGTCCGCTGTGCCGTGCGTGTGATCATTGCTTGTACAGCCCTCTCGCAGTGTCCGGAGCATGTATGGTGGGTCTGACACACCGGTGTAAATGTGTTCTTTTTTCCATTTCCAGGAGTGTATTTTTGCTAAAGGCGGACCCTATCGAAAAACATACATATTGTTAAAGCAAACATGGAAGAAAAGAGCTTCAACCCCAAGATGATTAATATCAAAATACCTTTTTGCGCAAAAATACTGATAAGTCTTGAGAATAATTTGGAGCTGAAAGAGTGTCGATGTATCTTGGGCTTGTGATAAGTAAAATGAATAAGGTTGTTACTATAACCAAATCATAAGTTCTGATCCCTTAGCACCAGATAACGGTAATTATTTAATGCAGAATGCTTCTCTGTAATTTTAACTGTCGCAGGTTCACTCTCATCTATTTATAAGAAATCGAAATGTCTTATCGAGCCACCCGTAAGACAAGAAGAAACAGCTAGCAGTTTCTGGAGATTAAATTTTGATTTCTTAAGATTTACAGACAGCAAAAATAAACCTGAATCATTATTTGGGTGTTTTAATCAAATTTCAATCGTCAGGTTTTCAATTTGTGGGCAGCACGAGAGTACGAGACTGACTGATGTTTTTATAGACATAGCTAAATATGAAAGAATTGTTAATGAATGACTGATTATGACGTACAATCAATGGAAATAAACAACGTAGCCCTGAGACAGCTTCAAGCAAATGCTCTGAGGCTTATTAATGCGAACAGGTTTTAAGAGTAAAATAAAAGAGGTAGTGTGGTATGACGTATATATAGAAAGAGATTCTAACGTTAAATTAAATTTATTCAATACTAATTTTATTTCAGTATTTCAGATATGCTTTCATATGAAATTATCCAAAAAATCCATTTAAAAACCAAGTAAGCCATGCTTAACTCATAGTAATAAATACTAACGTAAGGGGAAGAGGGAGGTTTCTGTAGAACCCAGAATAAGTCATGATCTGGCATTTCTTGCGTTTTACAAAAGTTATGTAATATTTTGAGGGATCGTACAGTATTATAATATCAAGAAGTATGTATGTCCTGACAGAAATTAGTAATGCAGATAATAAGATTAGAAATACGAGTACATAGGATACTTTAGAACGACGGACAGAACTGCTAGGCAATGTACAAGATACCATTACCCAATACACTAAATGACAATGTTTTGACTGATAATTAGCGAGTTTGGAGAACATGTAACTATCCCTATGTAGGTGTTGCAGCAAAAATCGGGTTAAATGGTACAATTGAAGAAGGAACAGAATGTGTTAAAATGCCACTTCACAAAACATTAAGGACGCAGAAGTTGCACCAATGTTCTTCCCTGGTATTAATAGAATATATTACAAACAGCTAAAATATCGAAACCTCATATGATGTTAATGGAATTTCAAACACAATTCCGAAAAGTTATTCTAAAATAAAGAGTAATGCCATTAGTGACATCTGTAAGGCAGCGACAGAACAGAGAATTTTTCCAGGCAGATTAAAATATTCAATTGCTAAACCTCTTCATAGAAAGGTGACAAGCAGGACGCAAATAATTACCATCCAGTTTTCTTACTTATTGCCTTCTCCAAAATGTTTGAAAAACTATCGAACTCCAGAACAGTCGCACATTTACGTAGAAACAAGTTAATCCACATGTCACAATCCGATTCCAGATAGGTTGCGCGACTGAAATGCACTTTTTACATTCACTCGTAAAATATTACAAGCCTGGCTGTGTAGATCAAGTTCCACTCTCAGAAAAACTCAACTTTAAGGAACTGTTAGCTTTGCACACAAATGTTTTGCAACATATGTAACGCAAAGATAACAAAAGGTTGTGCTGAATAATGCAAACTACGTTTCATGGGTAGAAAATTTTAGTGACTAGGGACAGATAAAAACAAAGCGCATTACACATGGTTCAGTTTTGAGCCTACTCCTATTCCTTACATATGTGAATCATTGTACGCTACCGAGCGAGGTGGTGCAGTGTTTAGCATACTGGACTCGCATTCGGGAGGACGACGGTTTTCCATGACTTCCCTAAATTGCTTCAGGCGAATGCTGGAATAGTTCTTTGATGTGACACGGCCGACTTCGTTCCCCAACCTTCCATAACACGATGGGACCGATGACGTCGCTGTTCGGTCCTATCCCCCATATCAACCAACCATTTTACGCTTAACATTGAACATGCATAATTCGTTTTTTTTCTTTTTGCAGACGACGCTAGTGTTACAGTAAATACCATGTGATAAAAAACCACAAATGTGGCTGTTGATGATTTTTTCAAAGAATTATAAAGTAGTTCTCTGAGAATTGACTGTACCCAAATTTGAGAGAACACACTGTATACAATTTTGTACAACGAACAGAGATATCGATAACTGATGTAGCAAATGAATAGGTGTCAGTAATTATGATGGAATGTCCCAAATTTTTGGGTGTGCTTATTGATGAAAACATGAAATAGAAGAAGCTTATTACTGAGCTTCTGAAACATCGAAGTTCAGCTACTTCTACTCTTCACCGAACGAGATGGCACAGTGATTGGCACACTGGACTCTTATTCGGAATGACGACGGTTCAAACCTGCGTCCGGCCATCCAGGTTTAGGTTTTCCGTGATTTCCCTAAGTCGTTCGCTTGAAAGGGCATGACCAATTCTCTTCCCCATCCTTGACAGCATCCGAGCGTGTGCTCCGCCCCTAATGATCCCGATGTCTACGGGTCGTTAAGCCTAATATTCCTTCCTCCTTTTCTACTTTTGCTCTTCTGTAATGGCTAGTCTCGGGAACAAAGGACTCAACCTCTGAAATGTTTTGCATTTGTTCACTCAGTGATGTCTTATGGAATAATATTCTGGTGTAACTCACTATTTAGAGAGTAGTTAATGCTCTAAAGCGGGCACTAAAAATAATGTGTGACGTTCGCCTGCAGTCATCTCGTAGGTGGTGGCTGTTCAAGAAGTTACGCATTTTAACTCCACCATCGCAATACATACACACTACAGAAAACAAAGCATACCTGGAAAGACGACATCGATTTTGGTCCGACGACAGCATATGCAATCTGGGGAATAAGAGATACATTGATAAAGGTTTCAGCGTCATCCGCCGACAGATAGTATAGTGGCATAGCTACCAAAGCTCCATCTTTATGCACCCATTAATAGAGCATGCTCGCAGCTAGAAGGCTCAGTGTGGTAAAAATGTATGAGGTAAGCAGTCAAGCATGCCACAGAGACGCACTCGTGCTTCCTAGAGCCAGATACTGGTGTCAGTTGTCACGTGAACATTTTCACACCCATTGACGAGATTCTGGACATCCACGCAGCACGGCCGCCTGCTTGGATCGTCGTTTTGTAAGATCAGTCGTAACAGATCGTACAGCTACCGCAGCAGAGATAAAAGGACTTTTGGTCACAGACCTGTCAACAAGAACTGTTGCGAACCGGTTATTAGCAGTGCGACTAGCAGCCCACTCACCAACGGCTAGTGTTCCACTGAAGCTACAGCAGTCACATGCACAGCTCGACTGGTGCAGTCAGAGGATCACTAGGAAGGTGGAATAGCGTGCCGTGGTCTCCAGCCAGGAAAGCAGATTCTGCCTGCATGCAAGTGATGGTCGTTTGAGCGTACGACGTAGACCTTGTGAGTGCTGCCCCGCCGAGTGCATTCGTCCAAGGCACGCTGGCCCCATCCCGGGCCTTATAGTCTGGGTTTTGATAAGGCACAACTCTCGTTTACCTTTGGTGTTTCCGGAGGTGACACTAAGCAGCGCTCGGTACGTGCAGATTGCTTTTAGACCTGTTCCTTTGTCATTCTTGGTTCTAATGGCTCTGAGCACTTTGGGACTTAACTTCTGAGGTCATCAGTCCCCTAGAACCTATAACTACTTAAACCTAAGTACATCACACACATCCATGCCCGAGGCAGGATTAGAACCTGCGACCGTAGCGGTCGCGCGGTTCCAGACTTTAGCGCCTACAACCGCTCGGCCACCCCGGCCGGCTGTCATTCTTGCAAGAGGAAGAAGATGCATTATTCCTTTAGGATAATGCTCGTCCACACACTGCCCGTGAAACTCAGTGTTCTCTGTAAGACTTGCAGTAACTTCCCTGGACCGTATCATCCACGGACTGGTCTCCAATGGAGCAAATGTGGGATATCATGGAACGAGAAGTGACTCGGGAGTCACGCCAGCCAAGAACCCTTACAGAACTACGTGAACAGGTGTCGCTGGTGTGTCATTCGCAGGAGAACAGACAAATCTGTCTAAGGTAACAGAAAATAAGACAATGCTAATAAACGTTAAGTCAACTGATTATGATTGTCTTACATGCTCAGTTGTTGCAGAACTAATCCTGTGCCCAAGCATGCACGACATGAGTCTAAATATTGGTCACATGAAAACAAATTTCATGCAGCGCTCTAACATGTTCACATTTTCCAAAAACAGAATGAAGACCTCTCTGTAAATGTCTATGACATCTAGTGTGCAACTTATGAACGGATAGTTAGTTAGCTGGTTGGTTACATGTTCCATTGATGAGTCTCACGGTAACCATTATGATATGAAACCAGTCAAGTGCATAAGAAATACAGAAATGGAAGAAGGTGTTTTTAAAAGCTTGAAATTTTTGTTATCTACCCCATGCCCTTAAATCGCACAAAATACATATATTATACCTAAAGATTTATTTATTCCTCTTCAACAATTCGTCTATGGTATAGAGGGAGTTGTCGAGGAGATATGATTTTAGTTTATTTTTGAAACTGTTAGTGCTGTCTTTCAGACATTTTATTTCATCTGGTAATATATCGAAAAGTTTTACAGCAGCTTATTTTACCCCTTTCTGTGGTATAGATAGGTTAAGTAGAGGATTTTGTAAGTCTTTTTTGTTGTATTATAATCATGAATGTCACTGTTGTTTTTAAACTGGTGCATGTTGTTGAGAACAAATTTGATTACTGAGTAAATGTACGGTGAGGCTGTTGTAAGAGTTCGTAACCTTTTAAGAGATGCCTACAAGATGTGCGAATATAAGCCCCACAAATTATTCTAACCCCTTTCTTTAGAGCAGTGAGTACTTTTTGCCTAAGTGTTGAGTTACCCCAAAACATTATTCCGTATGACATCAGAGAGTGAAAGTATGCAAAGTATGTTAGCTTGTTAATTTCTGTATCCTCAAAATTAGCAACTATTCTGACTGTAAGAGTTGCTGAACCTAGCCGCTTTAGGAGATCCAAAATATGAGTTTTCCGAATAAGATTCTCATGTGTATATACAACCAAAAATTTAGCATGCTCTACCCTGACTACTGACTTCTACTGATGTGTTACACTTATTGAAGGATCTGTACTCTTTGCAGTAGAAAATTGTATGTACTGTGTTTTTTCAAAGTTCAGAGCAAGCCCATCTGCAGAAAATCAATCTATAACTTTTCCAAAGACATTATTTGCATCATTTCTATTGAAGTTTCCTTTACTGGATTAATAATGTTGCTTGTATCTTCAGCAAACAGTGTCAGTTTATCTTCTTGTTTCAGATAAGAAGGAAGGTCATTCACATATATAAAGAACAGAAGAGGACTCATGATCGAACACTGTGAAACACCAAATGTAATTTCCTCTCAGTTAGATGAAGTGGAAAACTTCCTTAAATGACTTAATCCATATAAGGAAACCTTTTGCTTCCTCTTCTATAGATATGACTTTAATCACTACTCATAGAAGAACTGAGAAATGACAAAAAATTCGGAGTTGTACCACTGCATATCACTAAACACCATCACAGGAAACAGATAAATCTATCGGTATTGTAGACGTATTTCGTTTCCAGTACATAAAAGCTTGTCGAGCGTAGCTCATTTGTTGAGATTAACTCATTATATCATTACTGTCCATCATAAGGCCATCTTGATATGTGAACGCTGCTTGTGCTATTTTCATTACCATTAACAGATAGATTCACATTTAGTTGACTGTGAACGACTTAAACCAGTCAACATTACACTTTCTAGCGGCAAGAATGTGTTTCTAAAATTTAGAAAGTCAAGCAACGGACTAAAACCGACTTTTGTGTTTCGCACTTTTATAGAAAGGGTGTTGAATCCAATTTCTCAATGTAGTCGTAGCAGTGAATTTGGTTCATACCCCAATCAAGTACACTTGCATAGACAGTCTACATACACCGCAGCTATGACGACGAATATTCCGAGTATAAATTGTGCAGCGTCAGTGTTCACATGGAATGCTTCACAGAATAGCTCTATGTAATTACTGACGCTGTGAATACATTTTTGTTGCAAAATAAGAAGGTGGATAATTTACCCTGAGGAATCGCTGCAGAGATTTTCCATATTTGTCGGAATGTGCTTGACGAAGGCGATGTAAAACACAGAAACCACTGATGCTTCAGCTGCAATGTGATCTACCGATTTCACTACATTGTGCCCGGGATGTTCCACAATTTGAACATTTATGATGGACTTTTCTTGATAATGAACTTTTGTCGATAAAACACAACAGACTGAAACGAAGGAATTAAATTAAGTCCAAGTTGTGTTTCTCTTCGACTGCCAAATATGGAAAATCATTTATGAACAGTATATCAGTAGTGCACCAAGAGAAGAGTTGCTAGATTATTTCCGGTCTATCAATTCACTATACTTTTTGATGTGCTGTCTTGAAAAGTGTGCATCTTGCTTGAAATCCGCTGTACTCAAGATACTGAACACATAGTTTACCAACCATTGAGAGTTTAGTCTAGTTAATCAGAAGAGCATTTTTCCTTGTGAATATGTAAGGAATGACTGGTTCTATTGGGTGATCACCTATCCTCAATAAAAAATAGTTTAAAAGCTCATTAAGAGGTGTAATGATAACGGACGCCGACTACCAAACAGTTTCCAATGTGTGACACGAATTCAAGTGTAAAATGCTTGGAGAACATGATTTATATTTCAAAATTGACATGCTACTCCTTGAAAACATCGAGTGTCGTTATAGTATTACATGCCGTTAACTCACCTCGCTTCACACCGGACGCTCCATCTAAACGTAGAATTGTAGCTTATTACTGATATCGAAGGATCTGTTGCGAACAACAGATTCACAGCCAATTATGATGAAATATCTCGATGTGTATTATTTATAAAGATGTGCAGTGTTTTAATGTGTCCTCCTGTCCTATTTTGAATAGGTTCCTCTAAAAAGCGTCGAGATTTTTAGTGGTGGACAACATACCGACTATTCAAACATATACTACATGTTGGAAGAGAATGTAGAATAGTCCGATAGTATTCACTATTTACATTTGAATTTGAGCTTGGCACCACTGTCTCATAGTAAGAAATCGAAGAAATTAATTCCGACGTAATATGTTGTTCACTACAGTAATCTGAAACGATGTTTAGAACATAAACTGATTTTAAAAATGTTTCATCAGGTTTTATAACTTAGGCTTGCTCTCCATATGAAGCCCTTTATTGAGACTGATACATTAAAAGATTTGAGCGAAACAAAGAGTTCCAGAAGAACTTTTTCATAATGATGGGTTAATGTGTGTTTAGAAAAACAATGAAGATGTGAGAGTTACGCAGGACCAGCGATATCCTGGAAAGGCCGATTTGGAGAAGGTGCATTAATTGTCAAACCAAATTATTAAAGGACCGTTATTTTTATAAAAATTTTGTCATCATTGAACCCAGCAGGTTTAATGTAGTCTTTGATAAACCCATTGCAGCAGGAATGGCCGTACTGAATATTTAGAAAATGCTTCTTATCGTATTTCACTAAGGGCACCTGTTACCTAAGTTTCAGGCAAATCATGCAAAACTGCGCTACACTGACACTGGTAGTTAAATCTGTCTCATTAAAACTCCAAATATCATGAAGTGATATCAGAAGTAATGTTCACACACGGTTCCTTACTTTGGGATTCCCAGCAAATGACAGATGCAGTCTTCCGCTGGAAGAAAGAGATAGAGGTGGAAAATCTGAAAATTTGTGGTAAGTTCTATGGGACCAAACTGCTGAGATCATCAGTCCCTAGGCTTACACACTACTTAATCTAACTTAAACTAACTTACGCTAAGGACAACACACACACCCATGCCCAAGAGAGGACTCGAACCTCCGATGGGGGCAACAAAAATAGGTGGGGTTAATGAAAGTTGAACTTAATGGTAAACTTGTTACAGATCTTGTTGGCACATGACGGAAAATCTATACTCTTGAGATGTAGTCTGTGCGCATAATGTGCAGAGCAGCAGTTGCAGGATTGTCTTTTGTTAATAGGTCAACCATAGACGAATATGGGCAATGTTTATTGGATTTGAAAGTAGAAACCACTATGTAGTTGTCATTCACAGACGGCAACAAGCTATTTCAACAACTTAAACTTGCTTTAAAGCGTAAATAGTGTAAATAACTAAAACGTAAATATTGCAACTAATGTGAAATCTTATACTCAGGTTTTCATAACCTTGATGGAATTTTAGTGATCTATTGTCATATCTCAGATAATGAGAAACACTGAATGAAATTACATAGTACAGAAAAAATTATAATGAATGTTATGGATAGCATATTTCCTATTTGAGGTCTTTTGTGTTCTTTGCAGTTTCCTATGTTTGTGCTTTACAGAACATAATGTTACATAATCTCTCTGTCTCTTTCTCCACCTCTCTATCTATCTATCTCTCTAAGCAGACCTGGCTCGCTTATCTCGTTAGGCCAGCTGAGGTGTGCAGAGATAACAACCTGTCTCCCTCTCTTGTAGCTGGTAGGTCTGCTGTGATGCTTGTAACATATGTACACATGTCTTTGTATGTGTATGTGTGTGTTTGTGGCTGCGGGTGTGTTTGTGTGTAGTTCGAGTATTTATACATCTTACGAAAATTACACAAAAACTTGAGTCCACAGGTCAAACGGTGTCAGCTACTTTCGTTAATGTTGTATGGCCACACCCAAATGGTGAGGCAGTTAGAAAGATATGAAATAAGTGTGGTGTATAAATTGCAGAAACAATTTACGCACACACAGGTATTCGAGATGAAATTTAATGATGAGGTAAAGATGGAAATGGAGGTAGGACACAGGAAATTTCTATGAGTACAGATTATAGAGTGTAATTTGTTACAGTATATCTGTGCAGTTTGTTACAATTTTTTGGCAATTTGTAACAATTTTGGGGGAATATATTACAGCAGCGGTAAAAGTTGTTAAAGTTTTGAGGTAATTTGTTACAGTTGAGGGGCAGTTTATTGCAATTTTTGGCCAAATTGTTATATTTTTAATTTGTTTTTGTTACAGTTTTAGGGGCAAATTTTTCATTCCTAGGAACTTTCTTACACTTTTGGGGAGACCTGTTATATGTTAATGGCAATTTGTTACAGCTTTGAGGTATTTGTTACTTATGCTTTTTGAGGAAATTTATTACTTGTTTGGGGCTTTGCGTCACAGGTGTACTTCTACAAAGAGGGTAACTCACTCCATGTGGAGCCATTTATTGAAGTATCATTGTAACAATTGTCAAGTCGTTACAGTTTTGTGGCAAGTACTTATAGATTTTGAGAGCAGCTGAGTTCAGTTTCTCCGTAACATTAATTGCAATTTTGGTAACCTGTTAAAGTTTCTTAAATGGTGACCTGATAAAGTTTCTTAAATGGTGACCTGTTCTATTTTCTTCAAACCTAACCTGTTACATTTTGTAAATGGTTACCCATTCTGTGTTTAGTCAATGATTATTTCGATTTTCTTAAACACTGATCCATTCCGTTTTTGTAACTGTTGACCCATTCTGTTTCTTTAAATGAAGACCCGTTTCTTTTTCTTGAATAATGGTCCATTTACTTTTTTAAAACCGTGATCTGGGCCTTACCGTTACTACAGTGCCGTTTTCCAATTCTTAAGCAGTGAACCATTTCTTTTTTTAAGGGTGACACTTTTTCTTTAAACATTAACCTGTGCCACTTTCTTAAACAGTGACCCATTACATTTCCTTAAATGGTGGTCTCTTGCATCTCTTTATATTGTAGATAATGCGTTTTTTTTTTGTAAATGATGGGCCATTCCTTTTTCTAGCCACCCAGGAGACAGGTGATCACCCTGTAAAAGACCGTCACTGACCAGAGACATGATTAACCACTCACCATCATTTGTCACTGTCCATCAGTGATGACTGACTGTTATAGTTCACTGACCATTATAGCTCATTTGTCAATGACCATCGTTGACCCTTCAATAGTATCTATTCAATTCTTCACAATTGTCTTTATTCAATTACGCGCGCGCGCGCGCATCTGTGTGTGTGTGTGTGTGTGTGTGTGTGTGTGTGTGTGTGTGTGAGTGTGTGTGCGTGTGTGTATGTACGCCATTTTACGTAACTTTAATGTAAATAATATAGTTTGACATCTTTGACACCATTTCTATGCAGCATTTTAAGACTGCATTGATTGATGGCTCCAAGAAAAGTAGTGACATGAATCAATACTGACCTTTCGTTTTATCTTAGAAGGTAGATCAAAGAAAGGCAAACCTACATTAATAGAATATGTAGATTGAGGGGTAGCTGGTGACAATCTTAACTGAAATACACTCCTTCAAAGTCCGAAGGTAGGTGGGACAAAATACAATGAAGGGAAGGTCATTTATAACTTGTGCAGAGAGCAGACTGCAGTTGTAAGCGTCGAAGAACTCGAAAGGAAAACAGTAATTATGAAGAGTGTGAGAGAAGATTCTGACCTGTGGTTGATATTATTGACTCTGTGTATTGGACAAACAGTGAAGGAAACCAAGGACATATTTGGAATAGAAAATAAAGGTCAGGGACTACAAATAAAAACTTGGGGGTTTGCAACAGTCTTTGTAATTCTGTCTGGAATGGCCAAAGACTTGGAAGTGTGGTTTAACTGAATACATAGTGTTTTTAAGTGAGACTGTAAGGTGAAAGTCAACAGAAGTAAAACGAGGTTCATGGAATATAGTCGAAATAAATCAGGCAAAACTGAAGGGGTTACATTAGGAAATGAGACATTAAAAGTAGTAGATGAGTGTTGTTATTTGGGCATCAAAATAATTGACAATGCCTGAAGTAAGGAGCATGTAAAATGCCAGGCGACTATACAGCAAGAAAAGCGTTTCTGAAAACGAGAAATATGTTTGCATCTAGGAAGTCTCTTCTGAAGATATGGAGTTTATCATAATATGGAATTGAAACGTGGAGGATAAGCAGTTCCAACAAAACATAGTTAAAATATTTTAACTGTAGTGCTACAGAGGAGTGCTGAAAATTATGTGAGTAGTTCGAAAAACTGTTGAGAAGTTACTAAGTAGAATTGGGGGGAGGGGAGAAATTTGGAGAGCTCGATTTATAGGTATCATCCTGGCGCTTCAAGAAATAATTACCCTGGGGCTTCAAGAAATTATTTAATTTTTAATGTTGCGAAATGCGGATGGAGGGGCTAAAATGTGTAGAGAGAGACATTGACATGAATACAGTTAGCAAGTTCAAACAGTTACAGTAGAATTTAGAGATGAAGAGACTCAGGAAAAACTAGTGGGGAGAAAAATTACATTCCTACTCTACAATGACCAGACGGCCCTGCTTAAGCCGCGAAGAAGAAGGCAGAGCATACGTCCACAACTCTTGCAGCGTCCTTCATGCCGAATCCGGCTCCTTCAGATACAGTATTCACATTTTAAACAGACCAGGAGGCTACGCCTAGCCGAAGCGAGACGAAATCAGTCGTTCTAGTACAAACGAAATTAATGGTCTATCAAGCATAGTAATGCTAGGAAAGCCCCTAGCTGCGATGGCATTCAAAACCGGTCCTCCAGGAGTTCACGGATATAGCCGTAGAATACCTTTCACTCATGACGAAAGCCTTTTTGAAACACCAACACTTGCCTGGATTTTGGAAGGCAGCCAAGGTCCTGATGTTTAGGAAGCCAGGGAAAAATCACTCCCTTCCACAAAACTACCGAACCATCACTCAGCTGCGCTCGCTCAGCGAGATTGTTGAGAAGGTAATATCAAAACGCATGCCTAGGCGCTGTGTCGTCAATGAAACCCTATTATCGGAGCAATTAGGCTTTAGGAATCACCAATCCTCCGCTTAGTCGAATATATAACACACGGCTACAGCGCGAACAGAGCTACAGGGGCCGTGTTCCTGGACATCGAAACAGTTTTCGACCGTCTCTGGCACAACGGCCTTATACGCAAACTAAGCGATGCTGGTTTCCCCAATGGACTTGTACGTCTCATACACTCGTATCTCCCGAATAGATGTTTCAACACTGACGTACAGAGCAAAATGTCGACACAACACGGTATCAAAGCTGGAGTACGCCAGGGAAGCACGCTGGGGCTCATCTTGTTTAGCCTCTACATTAATGACTTTCCAGCAATAAAAAGCCCGTTGTTAGCCATGTATGCGGATGACACAGCCTCCTTGCTCAAGACTGGAAACCGTCGAACAAATTCACGAACACAGACAACACTCAGAACTGCCGAGCTTGGTTGGAACGACGAAGTAAACGTCAACAAGTGTGAGGCAGCTCTGTTCACCAGCAGACTGAAGCAACTGCGCAAACATCAATACAGTAGACGGGTAACACTACATGCACGCCCAATACGTTTCCGAGAGAAAGTAAGATACCTCGGTGTCTGGCTGGACTGTAAGTTTACATAGGGGAAAATAGAGAGTACGTGAGGCTCGAACAACTCTACCTAGTGCTCAACAGGGAAAGCACACTGAATTGGAGGGTGTCGAGGTCCATCCATATACATAACACTAATTAGATATCTAATGACGTACACAGCTCCCGTCTGGGGATATGCAGCTCCTACATGACTACGCGGCCTGCATATCATGCAGAACAAAGTGCTACGAATCATTAGGAACGCTCCATGCTACACTCGCACGGTGGATCTTCACAATGAATACCGCCTTGAAACCCACAAGGAAGTATTCAAAAAAACTCGCCACATGACTATACAGGAACTCGAGGCACTCGAACAGTCCTTTCATCCTTACTCTGGAAAGCTATGACCACAACCACAGATGAAAGCATAAGCGGCCAAAGACACTACTAGCTAGGGCATAAGCACTTTTGCCCAAATAACATACATACACAAGCGACAATATCGGCAAACCCCTGCAAATCAGCAACATTGATTGGAAATGCCAGCAGCTATTGAAGCCAACAGGCTACAGCAGGCAAGCCGATAAACTCGCACACTGAGGCATAAACAAACCGCCAACACTACCCTAAACTGTGAATCCGATATTAGACCAACGGACACTAAACGATGATGAACCCAACTGTTACAGCATGCTGATACTGACCGAGAAGCCAACACCGGTATCCAGCTGCAAGCGACGAGTAACACAGCTCCACAATGTCAAAGGTATCAGGCTGCATGATATTCACTACTAATAAAACCTACTTGCATGACCCGTCGCAGGGAGCTACAAAATCGCTAATGCCCTTACAAACCGACCCAATTATCGCAGACGTATTTTATTTGCATTTACCCTTCCCGTGGCACTTTTTTACCTCTGCTCTTCAAACCGCCCCCTTCGTAACTATCCGGCGAATTATCGGGACACTTGGATGATGTCGTCCAGGATACCGAGCAGCATACATATACGCCCGTTGGGCATTTTGATCACAATAACCATACATCAACACGATATCGACCTTTCCCGCAATTGGTAAACGGTCCATTTTTACACGGGTAATGCATCACGAAGCAAATACCGTCCGCACTGGCGGAATGTTACGTGATACCACGTACATATACGTTTGTAACTATTACAGCGCCATCTATCACAAAGCGAAAAAAGTAGTCCAACTAAAACATTCATGTTTCTTTACGTACTACACGAATATGTAATAAAAAATGGGGGTTCCTATGTTTAAAAAACGCGGTTGATATCCGTTTGACCTTTTTGGACCACCATATATATATATATATATATATATATATATATATATATATATATATATATATATATATATATATATATATATATATATATATATTGGCTCCAATACGCGCAGGATATGCATCTGTAAGAAAATTCTTCGTCGCTTTCAAATTCAGAGGCACAGAACAAACTTTTTTTTTTTTAAGTTAGTATCCTGACGATCTAGTGCACTGTCGTCACACAAGTTGATCAATACACACCTGATGATGGAAATTGAAGTTTTGTCACATAATTCGTACGTCTAGACTTAACAGGACCTGATTTCTTCTTCGAAATACTTTTCTTTCACCTTACATTGTTGCGTCCATCATTTTCAGGACTTCCTTGTGCAGCAAAGCCACAACTTGTGGAGTGTTTACTGTTCTATTTCCAAATATGTTATGACATCAAAAACCTAATAATTATAATAGAACCTCATATATAATACTTTGGACTGTATGTGCACCCAGCCATTTCCCGCCATATTACACAAAGACCACAAGATTAACTAAACGCGTTACAAAGGTACACATCAAATTCAGTCTGTTAAATATTTGACTTCCGCATAAAGAGATATGCAAAGATTACTTACTTTATACATGCATTTAATAATAAATTATATAGTTAAATCAACATTTGAAGTTGAAAAATTTTAACCTATCTTGATAACCATGTGTTATTTCGCTGCACTAATATTGCAGCAACTGATGGCTCATTCATCCTACCATTTTACCAACTATCACGAGAGTGCAGCACCCTTCAGGGACTTACTGTGTTGCAAATTAACAACATACATTGTCTTGCTCATCGTATAAACTTCCTCTATCTCTCGCATCACAAATTCTGGATTTGAAATCTACAAGAATGTATCTCCTCCTCTGTGGCTATAGTACGATTATTTTTAAGTTTACGAACTTGGCTGACGACTGTATTTGTGATCCGCTATTATCTTTGCTATCCTCAGCTGTCACGTAGTTGATCTGCTTATGTGACATGATTGGCGAGAGAAGGGCCTCGGTACAAATATTCCATTGAAGCAGGACAAAGTTTTTCGCTTAAATAGGGAAAAGCCGATAGTTTTTATGCAAAATGACATTCATTTTGAGGGTGGAATGTAATTTTTCATACGGCAACGCTAGATGATTTTTGAGCAACCTGTGTGTAGGGTTTTTTCATGTCCATCCCATATAAAATCCCTGTTAAAGTAGTTCTTTGTGGAAATTATTATATTTTCTTTATGTTGAATTGGTTTGAACATTACGAATTGGTTTGCATAATCTTTGAAAATGTGAAATTGAATTGTAGTCTTTCTACTCTTGTTACTGATGGCCAAGTAGAAGTTACATTGTTTACTAATACAGCTAACCACCTTGCTCTGATCGTGTCTGCCGCTATCCTGAATATCACTGTGAAGCAGCAGTTCTTATTATATGTAAATACATATGTAACCTCTGAACAATGAAAGATCAATAAGTTCTTGCAGATGGATCCACAAATCACATTCAGTAGCCATAATCTTAAACTATTTCGGTGGTTTTGTACGTCACATAGAGTCACTGCATACAGCATCAATGTGCGAATTATCATAAAGGACTTTAGTTTAATTATACGGGCAACTGAGTCTGACACACGTAGGCATGAAGCAAACTTCAGTTACTAATTACTAAGTGTTCTTAGATATACTCGTAAGCTAGACTTACATAGTCAGATGGTATTATATTTTCTCGATTATTCAACTAAGTCTGCATCCTGGAAGGAGGTGTACATATGTGCTCTGCACAAGTTATTGTTGTATGTTACAATTTTATTACATTGTATTTTCAGTCCCCTGAGTATTATATTGAAGCTTCCACCGTTCGCATCTCCTCGACACTGAGGAAAACGTTGTATGCTTCACTTGGTCGCTCCATGTCGGAATATGTACAAAAGTGAGTGAAATTAGTTTCAACATGACCTGTTACTACACAACTCTGTTTTGAAAGACTACACCTATTTACGTACACCGGAGACCTTCACACTATGATTCTTCTTGCTATTATATAACTGCTAGAAGCAGATTATTATTGCGTAGTAAGTCCCGGTACCCGAAACACCTTAAGAGAGATGATTATCGTGGTGATTGACCATCTTCCACATTAATTGTAAGAACTGTAAGGTCATGTGAAAACAGATCGGTGGTTGCCAGGGAGACAGGCAATCTAAAACGCTGCCCTGCCTCTGTTTCTGTGTTTATGAATAATATCTCTGTTTCAGGGTACCTATATCAGCGGAAAAATCTAGGCTGTTACTGGTGACATTTCTTTTTTCATCAATGAAACTGAGTAGCCTTCTTAGCGGTGCATTGTGAATTAATACTGTTTTCAATTGTCATTGAATATGTTTCATGAAAAATGGTCCCAATGGCTCTAAGCACTATGGGACTTAACTTCTGAAGTCATCAGTCCCCTAGACTTAGAACTACTTAAGCCTAACTAACCTAAGGACATCACACACACCCATGCCCGAGGCAGGATTCGAACCTGCAACGGTAGCTACAGCGTGGTTCCGGACTGAAGCGCCTACAGCCAAACGGCCACAGCGGCCTGCAAACATGTTTCATGACATCTTTCAGGCGTCCGATTCCATGCTAATCAAATCAGGCACTATATTACAGACACGTTTAGTTACTCAATTGTCTCCAGAAAACTACACACATGGCTTCATCATATAATAATGAAACACAGTGTGCTTATCCGGCCCATTCCTGACATATGAACCACTGGCGAGTTTCTGGTGCCAGAGAATGGTGAACGGTGGAGGTTGGCTGTCGCATCGATCTGCACAGCGCGGTGCGATCAGTGTGGGGGCGGCAGTGGAAGCGGCACATAAAATACAGGTGGGCCGGCCCCTACTGGTAGGCAGCCTGCAACGTACGGCCCCTGCCAGGAGAGGAAGTAGACCCGCAATGCAGAGACCGTCGTGTGGTGACCGAGCGACTAAAACTTGCCCTGCTGAGTTGCCTTCCTAGTACGTTCTGTACTAAAGCAATTATCAATTCACAAACGTTAATCATTTACGTTTATTTAGAGATAAATGCCTCTAGTCCTGTTACACATAATATTTCCCTCGCAACAGTTCCTTTGCATCCCACTGAAGGAGCAAAAAGAAAAGTTGTAGCCCACCTCTACTTCGTCAGTGTGCAGCGCCTTTTTTGTTTTCTTCTTTTTTAATTTCTCTAATGGCATGCTACGATAATGTAGCGTAGGGCTTCCAGCGACAGTAATTATCCATACATGTACTTATAAACAAAGAAAAAATTAACTATGCCACTTTATATTTCTCGAGATGAAATTGGTGATTCACCCTCGTACATCACATTGTGTCCAAGTCAGCAGCCTAGGTTCATCAAAAGGGGTAGCTTCATAATTCTGCTGGGATCATACGACAACCTTGAAGTTAGGTATAACAAATTCGTATACTGGTTTTACATTTATACAGAGACTGCATATACAGTAACCATTTAACCTGCATATAAAGATGTCTTGGATCTCTACCTAATTTTAAATTGAAACTTCTCATTCTGGAATTTTAAATTGTTGCGTTGTTGTAGTCTTGTGTTCTCAAACTGGTCTGAGATTGTTTGACACACTGATCTTTACCGTGTTAGTATTTTCGTATTTACATAATCATTGCACTGTGTATCCACTTAAGCAGCATTTTGTACTCAAGCAATGTTATATTTCTATGTTTTGCCCCTCCACATCTCCTCCATTACCGAAATAACTGCTTACGATCTCAGGCTGCAACGTACCAACGTACCCCTTCCTTCACTCAATTTTAACAAAAACTTCTTTTGTCTCAAGTTCGATTCAGTACTTCTTTACTAGTAACTCGATTTACACTTCTAATCTTTAGCTTTCATCTGTAGCATCACATTTATCTTCTTTTCCATACTGTTTATCATTAATATTTCTTTTCCATTCTTGGGCTTCACATCGACAAATTCGTAACGGAAATACTTCCTGAATGTGACGTTTATAGTCAGCGATGTCATACATATTTTCCTTCAAAAAAGATATTCTTGTTATAGCCGGTGTAAATCATGTCTCTTCTTCACGTCTCCTGTTATCTGTTGTTTTGTTTCTCAAACAGCAAAAGTCGTTTGTCATCTCATCTCATTTCCTTTTCATCTTCTGATGTAATTTAGCCACAATCTTAAACATACGTTGTACACTTATTGATGTTCCATATAACGGTTTTCAAGACTTAATACAGTACATAAAACTGATGTTCAAAGTCCTTTGCCATCTGAGACGAATTTACAATTTTAATGACCATAAAGGTTTTCTTGTTCATTTCTCAACTTCTGTCCCTTTTCACAATTACTCCTAATTTTTCCTTTTTGCTCTTTGTATGTGTAGATAGGATAACATGTGGAATGGATTTGAAATCTATCATAGTCCCCTTCTTAATTAATGCCTTATTTCCATGTCCTTGGGCTCTCAAATCGATAGTGTGGTTCCCGTACAACTTCTTGATAACTTTTCTTGCTATGTATAACACCTGCCTTTTTAATTTCGCTTAATAATATGGCTATTTTTAAAGCACTTTGTATTTTATCCTAACTCTTCCAGTACAAATGCACTGCGCAACATAAATAAAGGGTCACTTTTTCGAAACCCCTGTAATCTTTGCTCATTGCGACGGTAAAGCTTGAAATCTGGCTCAGACGTATGTCCATTCTTCCTCTGTAATGGTGCGCACTGCGACGTTGACTCGCCTACGCATCAGACAGCAAGCTGTTGAAACTTGCGAGAAAAAAAAGCCGCAGCTCAGAAGCTCATGTGGCGTGTTAGGTGGGTTAATTATGTCACATTACACCAGATTTCACCACAATTTTGTCCAACGCCATCAGGGACATGCCAAACGATCGGAAGGTTGGCACACCCCCTCACACCAACATTCCGCCTTTCTTGTAACGCCTTTGGTCAGAACCGCGACAACTAGCGTTCAAATCACACGGCTATCTTATCAGTAGCCGACGAAAACATTCCAGACATACCACCACTCACAAAGGAAACCCCCATCGCAACCCTCAGAGGTAGTAGTAAGATGGCCCATTAGATAGCCCGTTAAAAAATAAACACCGATCACGCATGAAAACAGGAACAAGGGGTATTTGACTGTAAAAATAGAAGAACAATAGAATCAGTTACTGAACCAAGCTGACGATGGGGAATATGGGGCCAAATGGAACTGCAACGGCGTCGTGGTTATGTAGTCACGGTATTGGACGACGAAGGGCGAGATCCGTCTTAAAATCTCCCTCGTGTGCCAATTTTTTTCACAAAATTAAAAACTGTCTGTCCGCTTATTGAGCTTTCCGTTCGCTGTATTACTTCTGTGTCTGCATCGTGATGAAACGTCCGTTAGCAACAGCGAGGTGTAAGGAAGAGGGGTCGAGAGAAGCGTCCGATCCCACGCGTCGGCTTTGAATCGTGACGTAAGGCTGTTGTCGTGTGTGACATCATGACGGCGCGGAGTTTGGTTTGAGTGTGGCTGTCTCCAGTTCTGTTTTATCTTATTTTATTTACTTTTCTGATCTGTTTGCTCTATCTCGTGAGATTTTTTTAAAATTTAAAAACACTTATTACTTATTTTAATTATCTGTTTCCTCCAATTTCTGTTTTAGTTTATTATATTTATCTTTCTGATCTGTTCGTTCTATCCCGTGAGATTTTTTTTTTAAAGACAAAAAACACTAATCAGCTGCTGAAGCATCTTCTACGGGTTGCAGGGGTTACGACCCCTAGGGAGGTGGGTGGGTATTCATGCATGGCTGTCTTCACTTACACGTTGTAGCTACGCAAGGCGTCTAAATTTGTTTATATTTAGTTTGCCCCCCACCCAAAACACCCCATTTCCCGCGCTTGTCCCGTTAGTGTCATTAGGCTTCTTGTGGAAAGTGTGTGTGTTTGTTTTTGTTTCCGCCATATTTGTGACGTCATGGGTCGAAGCAGACGGGTGGGATCGGACGCTTCCGTATTTCCAGGAAGAGACCTCCAGACGTACGTACCATCTATTTGTTCTCCACAACTACCGCTCGTCCCGACTCTTACATTTCGTTCTGGAAATGTTGACTCTTGAATTTCTTTATTGTAACATATTTTATCACCAGTTTGTTATTTTCATTTCTGTGAGTGATCTATGCGGCAGCTCGGCTGCTCTCACGGTAATATATTCGTACCACATGTCTCATATTCAGTAACCAACGTTTAGTATGACAGTTTTAGAAACTGCAGAAGGAGAACAGAGACGTCAATGACCGGATGCAAGGTCCATAATTTTGTGAAAAAAAAAATGGAGCGCGAGACATATTTGAACATAGGTCTCCCACTTTACAGTCCAACACCGTGATCACTCAATTACGACGCCGTGGCTATTCCACTTCGCTCGATGTTGCACATCTTTAGCATAGACCATTCACTGTTTCTATTTTGCTTCTTTTTTCGCAGTTCAGTACATGTTCTACCTGTTTTCATACTTGATCAGTGTTCACCTTTTTGCAGGCTAGTCACTGGAGCATTTTATCAACAAATAGTTCCAAGCACTATGGGACTTAACATCTGAGGTCATCAGACCCGGCCGGCCGCGGTGGCCGTGCGGTTCTAGGCGCTTCAGTCCGGAACCGCATGACTTCTACGGTCGCAGGTTCGAATCCTGCCTCGGGCATGGATGTGTGTGATGTGCTTAGGTGAGTTAGGTTTAAGTAGTTCTAAGTTCTAGGGGACTGGTGACCTGAGATGTTAAGTCCCATAGTGCTTAGAGCCATCTGAACCATTTTTTTCATCAGTCCCCTAGACTTACAACTGCTTAAACCTAACTAACCTAAGGACATGTCCGCCCCCGGTAGCTGAGTGGTCAGCGCGACAGACTGTCAATCCTAAAGCCCCGGGTTCGATTCCCGGCTGGGTCGGAGATTTTCTCCGCTCAGGGACTGGGTGTTGTGTTGTCCTAATGATCATCATTTCATCCCCCTCGACGCGCAAGTCGACGGAGTGGCGTCAAATCGAAAGACTTGCACCAGGCGAGCGGTCTACCCGACGGGAGGCCCTCGTTACACGACATTATTATTATTATTATTATTATTACCTAAGGACATCACACACATCCATGCCCGAGGAAGGATTCGAACCTGCGACCGTAGCAGCAGCGCGGTTCCGGACTGAAGCGCTTAGAACTGCTCGGCCACAGCAGCCGGCGACCATTTTATCACTAAATCTGATAGTGTGGTGTGGAGGAGTGAGGGGGGGGGGGGAGGGGAGGTTGCGACGTCTAGTTTCCCTGGTAAGAATCGACATTAAAAGTCTGCGGTGATGACATAAATTCGTGTTCGGAATTGACAGTTCACAGTAATGTGAAGGAGCTACGAGTCTCTATGCTTTCTCCGCGATTCTAATTTGTGTCGTCCTGTCCCGTGATCACAAGGGACCGCGACATTTAAATATGCTTCAATAAAACGGCAAGTGGTTGCTCTAAGATTCCCAGATTCGGCAAAACTCTCGGTGGCCCCTATCCAACTTTATCGAGAATTTTAAAAAATAAACCTGTGCAAGCAGAACCCGCGAAGACTTCCCACGAGCTTGCTGACTGGCAAAAACCTTCACATCATGATATTCGGGATGGCATGCTGTCAGTAGAAAGAGCAGCACTGCAGCCGCGAAAAAGGAGCAGTGTAGCCTGCCTGTGGGTGCCTTGTACTTCCGTCTTGGGATCTGCTTATATATGTGCATTTTCAAATTATCATACAGGTGGGCGGATACCATTGAGAGTTTAGACGATCTGTGCGGTCTTAGAGGAACTATTTGCCAGTTTATTCATGCTTGTTTCAGTGTTCCATCCCCACATGATTACTTCACAGGAGGTCACAAGGAAGGAGCACTGATACAGCGTAAACACCCTTTGATGATTCGGATCACGTACAAATTTGGTCACGTAGTTTTGAACAGTTTCTAGTGGTTCCAATCTGTACGCAAGGGCAAGAACTGCGTTTGCGCTGTGTTCCGAACAGGTGCGATCACGTCGGAGGGGGATACAGGCCCACAGTGAATGTTTGAAATGCCGGAGGGTGTCGACAGAGCCAAAGGTTGTGAAAAACGCCTACATGTTGGTCTTTCCACTGCGAATTGTCGTTTACGACCAAGAAAAGTGTAGAAATCAACGCCCCGGAGAAAGGGGTCGTTTCATTGACGCACTTTACGCCACCCATCGTTGCCTTTTGTGCCGATGCTGAGCGACGGGGTGTCTGAAATATTTTCCTCGGCCACTCATACGACAAACGCTTGATTTACGGTTCTGACCTCTATCACTGAGGTTTCAAAAGATAGGTGAAGTGTTGGTAAGAGTTGGTGTGACTACCTTCTGATCGTGTGACACGTCTACGGTGGCACTGGGCAGAATTTATTTTTTATTTTTATTTATTTTTTTATTGTTCCGTGGGACCACATTTAGGAGAAGTCTCCATGGTCATGGAACGAGTCAATACATGAAATTATAACACGATTGTAGAAACAGATCAAATGAAATATAAGAAACATATTCAGGCGACAAGTCGTTAGTTTAAATAAAGAAAATCAAGAATGTAACACTAGAATTTGCTTAATTTTTTAGCTCTTCCAGGAGCTCCTCGACAGAATAGAAGGAGTGAGCCATGAGGAAACTCTTCAGTTTAGACTTAAAAGTGTTTGGGGTACTGCTAAGGTTTTTGAGTTCTCGTGGTAGCTTATTGAAAATGGATGCAGCAGAATACTGCACTCCTTTCTGCACAAGAGTCAAGGAAGTGCATTCCACATGCAGATTTGATTTCTGCCTAGTATTAACTGAGTGAAAGCTGCTAACACTTGGGAATAAGCTAATATTGCTAACAACAAACGACATTAAAGAAAATACATACTGTGAGGGCAATGTCAAAATTCCCAGACTATCGAATAGGGGTCGACAAGAGGTTTTCGAACTTACACATAGCTCGAACAGCCCGTTTTTTAACAAAAATACCCTTTTTGAATCAGAAGAATTACCCCAAAAAATAATACCATATGAGATAAGCGTATGAAAATATGCGAAGTATACTACTTTTCGTGTTGAAATGTCACTTATTTCAGATACTGTTCTAATGGTAAATAAAGCGGCATTTAGTTTCTGAACAAGATCCTGAACATGGGCTTTCCACAACAGCTTACTATCTATCCATACGCCTAGGAACTTGAACTGTTCCGTCTCGCTTATAACATGCCCATTCTGTCTGATTAAAATGTCAGTTCTTGTTGAATTGTGAGTTAGAAACTGTAAAAACTGAGTCTTACTGTGATTTAGCATCAAATTATTTTCCACAAGCCACGAACTTATATCATGAACTACATTATTTGATAATGTTTCAATATTACACACAAGATCCTTCACTACCAAGGTGGTGTCATCAGCAAACAGAAATATTTTTGAATCACCTGTAATACTAGAAGGCATATCATTTATATAAATAAGAAACAGCAGTGGCCCCAGCACCGACCCTTGGGGAACGCCCCATTTAACAGTGCCCCATTGGGACTGAACATCATTACCACTCTCAATATTGCGGAGGATTACCTTCTGCTTTCTGTTCTTAAAGTAAGAGGCAAACCAATTGTAAGCTACTCCCCTTACTCCATAATGTTCCAACTTCTGCAGTAATATTTTGTGGTCAATACAGTCAAAAGCCTTCGTTAAATCAAAGAAAACACCTAACGTTCGCAACCTTTTATTTAATCCGTCCAAAACCTCACAGAGAAAAGAGACTATAGCATTTTCAGTTGTTAAGCCATTTCTAAAACCAAACTGTACATTTGACAGCAAATTATGTGAATTTAAATGCTGCAGTAACCTTGTATATACAACCCTCTCGATAACTTTAGCAAACACCGATGGCATAGAAATAGGTCTATAATTGTCAACATTATCCCTGTCTCCCTTTTTATAAAGTGGCTTCACTACCGAGTACTTTAATCGGTCAGGAAACCGACCACTCCTAAAGGAAAAGTTACAGATATGGCTAAGTACTGAGCTAACATATGTGGAACAATACTTCAGTATTCTGCTAGATACTCCGTCATATCCATGAGAGTTCTCGGTCTTTAGTGATTTAATTATTAACTCAATCTCCCTCTTATCAGTATCATGGAGGAGCATTTCAGGTAACAGTCTCGGAACACTTTTTTCTAAGAGCGCTATATGATTCCCTGTTGGTACTAGGTTTCTATTTAGTTCACCTGCTATATTCAGAAAGTGATTATTAAATACTGTACATATATGCGACTTATCAGTAACACGGACATTCCCACTACGCACTGATTCTATATTCTCGATCTTTCTCTGCAGACCAGCCACTTCCTTTACGACTGACCATATGGTTTTAATTTTATCCTGAGACTTAGCTATTCTATCTGCATACCACATACTTTTTGCCTTCCTAATAACTTTTTTAAAAATCTTACAATACTGTTTGTAATGGGCTGCTGCATTTAGATTGTGACTGTTTCTAACGTTATGATATAATTGCCACTTTGTTCTACAAGATATTCTTATCCCTTTAGTCAGCCACCCAGGCTGCCTGTTTGTGCTAGTAAACTGTTTTGAACGTTCTAACGGAAGGCAACTTTCAAAGAGCACGAGAAAAGTCTTGAGGAAAGCATTATATTTATCGTCTACTGTATCAGCACTATAAACATCTTGCCACTCTTGTTCCTTGATAAGGTTTACAAAAGTCTGTACAGCAACTCGATCAGCTTTCCTAAAAAGTTGGTAACTATATTTAACATGTGTTGCAGCACAAAAATCTTTTAGACTTAAAATTTGTGCATCATGATCTGAAAGGCCATTCACCTTTTTGCTAACAGAATGCCCTTCTAATAATGACGAATGAACAAAAATATTGTCTATGGTTGTTCTACTGTTCCCTTGCACTCTCGTTGGAAAGAATACGGTTTGCATAAGATTATATGAATTAAGGAGGTCTACCAGCATTCTTTTCCTTGCACAATCACTTATACAATTAATATTGAAGTCACCACATATAACTAACTTTTTGTATTTCCTATAAAGTGAACCAAGAACCTCCTCTAGCTTTAGCAAAAATGTTGTGAAAACGGAGTCTGGGGATCTATAAATAACAACAGTAAGAAGTTTAGCTCCACTAAATTTAACCACAACTGCACAACATTCAAACACCTTTTCAGTGCAGTACTTTGAAACATCAATTGACTCAAATGGGATAACGTTTTTCACATACATGGCTACCCCCCCACACCGCAAAGAGCTCCTAGAAAAGCTGCCAGCCAACCTGTATCCTGGTAAAGGAAGCCTCTGAATTATCTCCTTATTTAAGAAGTGTTCAGATATACCAATAATTTCAGAGTCAACATCTACACTCCTGGAAATTGAAATAAGAACACCGTGAATTCATTGTCCCAGGAAGGGGAAACTTTATTGACACATTCCTGGGGTCAGATACATCACATGATCACACTGACAGAACCACTGGCACATAGACACAGGCAACAGAGCATGCACAATGTCGGCACTAGTACAGTGTATATCCACCTTTCGCAGCAATGCAGGCTGCTATTCTCCCATGGAGACGATCGTAGAGATGCTGGATGTAGTCCTGTGGAACGGCTTGCCATGCCATTTCCACCTGGCGCCTCAGTTGGACCAGCGTTCGTGCTGGACGTGCAGACCGCGTGAGACGACGCTTCATCCAGTCCCAAACATGCTCAATGGGGGACAGATCCGGAGATCTTGCTGGCCAGGGTAGTTGACTTACACCTTCTAGAGCACGTTGGGTGGCACGGGATACATGCGGACGTGCATTGTCCTGTTGGAACAGCAAGTTCCCTTGCCGGTCTAGGAATGGTAGAACGATGGGTTCGATGACGGTTTGGATGTACCGTGCACTATTCAGTGTCCCCTCGACGATCACCAGTGGTGTACGGCCAGTGTAGGAGATCGCTCCCCACACCATGATGCCGGGTGTTGGCCCTGTGTGCCTCGGTCGTATGCAGTCCTGATTGTGGCGCTCACCTGCACGGCGCCAAACACGCACACGACCATCATTGGCACTAAGGCAGAAGCGACTCTCATCGCTGAAGACGACACGTCTCCATTCGTCCCTCCATTCACGCCTGTCGCGACACCACTGGAGGCGGGCTGCACGATGTTGGGGCGTGAGCGGAAGACGGCCTAACGGTGTGCGGGACCGTAGCCCAGCTTCATGGAGACGGTTGCGAATGGTCCTCGCCGATACCCCAGGAGCAACAGTGCCCCTAATTTGCTGGGAAGTGGCGGTGCGGTCCCCTACGGCACTGCGTAGGATCCTACGGTCTTGGCGTGCATCCGTGCGTCGCTGCGGTCCGGTTCCAGGTCGACGGGCACGTGCACCTTCCGCCGACCACTGGCGACAACATCGATGTACTGTGGAGACCTCACGCCCCACGTGTTGAGCAATTCGGCGGTACGTCCACCCGGCCTCCCGCATGCCCACTATACGCCCTCGCTCAAAGTCCGTCAACTGCACATACGGTTCACGTCCACGCTGTCGCGGCATGCTACCAGTGTTAAAGACTGCGATGGAGCTCCGTATGCCACGGCAAACTGGCGGACACTGACGGCGGCGGTGCACAAATGTTGCGCAGCTAGCTCCATTCGACGGCCAACACCGCGGTTCCTGGTGTGTCCGCTGTGCCGTGCGTGTGATCATTGCTTGTACAGCCCTCTCGCAGTGTCCGGAGCAAGTATGGTGGGTCTGACACACCGGTGTCAATGTGTTCTTTTTTCCATTTCCAGGAGTGTATAAGCAGTTCACTAACTTTATCTCTAATACCTTGTATATTTTGATGAAATATACTAATTCCCTCATTAATCGGATACCCAAGCTTTGTAGAAAGTGGTTTCTTTGTTAGAGAGACTTCCCTTAAGCAGGAATACCTATCAGCTGACTTCAAGCTAAAAAAAGGTGCAGCTCTAACACCCACAACTACCGGAATTTTCCCATGAGTGATCCCACCACCCCCACCTATGCTGTCACCTATACGTTTTGCCAACCTCCCCTTCCTATACCTGTTGAGGTGCAGGCCATGTCTAGTGAAACCCGTCCTGCTGATAGACTCCACCGACACCACTGAAATGTGACTCATGCCTTCTCTCATGTTATTACGCCTGACGGCTGTATTAAGATGAGGCCGATCGTGACGCTGAAACAGTTCCACGAAATGCACATTCGTGTTGCCAGTCTGAGTGGCTATCTTTTCCAGGTCGCCATCTATGTCATACTCCCCATCCCTATCAATACTATTACCAGCCCCACCCACAATCACTACCTGATCCTCTTTAGTAAAATCCCTACATAGCCCCCCTATGTTAAAAGTCACCTGAGCCAATCCTGCATTAGGCTTCACAATGCTGGTGACCTGGTACTCACTCCCCAAAACTTCCTGCAACTGCTGGCCTACACCTCTACCATGAGAACTACCTAACAGCAGAACCTTCTTCTTTCTCTTAGACTTTGCAACTGTCCTAGCCACCGTAACTGATGAGGTCTGCCGCATACTTCCTACATCTACAGCTACTAGAGATTCCTCTCCACTAGACTCTGACAGTTGGTCATATTTATTACAAACACCAATAGTAAAACTATCTGAAAATCTCCTTCTCCTAGCAGATCTCTTACCAACAGCCAGCTCCCATTCCCCCTTCTCCCTCCTCATCCTATCTAGCTCCTCCTGTGCGTTTTTCAACTGCACCTGAAGGGCACAGATCTTACGCTACTGCTCCTCTATCAACTTACTCTTGCTACATAACCTGCAGTTCCAGGAAAGGATCTCACCAGAATGCCCACTGGCTTCTCCACTGCATTCGCCCCAGTGAAAATACTTCGAACAAGTCTCACACCGCAATCCACTGCTCACGAACCTACGGCAAAGCCCACACTTCTCACTCATGGTAAAATTTTACAATTATTGAAACAAGAAAACAACTTTATCTAAGTTCCGCTACTACAATAAGAAGATGTTAAAAACTGACTACAATAATCACAAACTTGCTCTACAAGGGAAGTAATTACTATTATTGACAGTTTTAATCAACAACAAATGAGAATATAACAAAATACTAACACAGAAAGAAAATCAAACGTCTAATGACAGTAACGAAACTGAAAGTAGTTCGCAAAAATTTCTTCTGAAGTTATTTCACCGGAAAACACCAAGAACACCGGTTGAAGACTACTAAAGTTCCTAAATAAACTACTATACACAAACAATTAATTAGTACTTAGCTTTCGATGCGCCGCTACAGCTGCAACTGGTCAGCGCGGAATGTAAACACGGGTAAGAGGTTAAGTTGCTCGATACGAAACACTCACAAATATCAGGCCACAACACAAGAAATGCAGAGGTGAATGAAGAAACCACTAATAAGTCACTTATATAGTAAATATTGCGGTGATATTTGGTGCGAATGTGACATCATTAAGTAATTCCAAAAGCTTTGCTTCTCTTAGACTAGCTCATACTGTATATGATCATTGGCCTGACAGAAATTTATTTAACTGGTTTTCAGAGGAAGGTAATTTATTCTCCTTTCCTTTATGATATGAATCAGCAGCGAAATGGATTATGATTCTAATGGGTAATCTGGAAATAAGCTGGTTCTCTTCGTAAATTTTATTTTCTGATAGTTATATGATAATATGACTCTTTGTTTTTGTGTAGTATATGAGAAGTGCATCGTTTACCATTTGTACAATTTTGGCATTAAGTATTTTGCAACACGCTCTATAGCTTTAACTGCCTTCCTTTTAGAAAGACCTTGATCAAGCTGATAATGGCTAATCTTTCTTGCAACTATGACACATGACTGGAGAATTTTATTTTCTGCAGCGCAGGATCGTGAAGTACGGAGGGTTTCCCTTTGCATCCTTAGAAACGGCAACTCTTAGATACTTGCTGTTGTTACTGTTTCACGAGACTGAGTAAATAATTTTTCCTCATTTAAGGAGCTAAAATATTTCAGTTCGGCGTTTTGATGGTCAACTATCACTAAGACTTTCCTGTGTATGGGACTACCATCTATTAACAGTCCTATATAGCTTCCGACGCTACACATCAGATCATCCGTCTACAAATTTCTATACATAAAGGAGAGTATTCGTTCGTTTGTTTATTTGTAACTCATAGAAATCTACAGTTTAGTCCCACTCTTAATGAAATTTGGCACTTTTTAGCTTCAAGACAAGAGGAAGATCACTGTCTGCATAAGATTTCGTAATCCGAATTTAAACAAAATGTTGTTACCAAAAACCTCTACAACTTCTTGGCCGACTTACTTCAAATTTCTATACGATCTCCTAATGAACTTTTGGCTGACATAGGCTATACATTCCTTAAAATGCACAATATGTATAAACATATGAATAAAATATATAAAGGAGAAATGTTGTCACATCGCGAAAGGTACTTGACTGATTATCTTCCAATATGCTCTTCGATTTAAAGTGATTGTAGTTTCCCACGCAGTTTGCATTTTCTATGAGTATCAACAAGGCACAGGGCCATTCACTTTGACATTAAACATCCCGGGTAATGTCACGCAGTGCAGCTAGTTTACATACGTGAACAGTGATATGCACTGGGAATTTTGTGAAGTTATATCTATAGTGTACGATTTCGCCCCATCAAGAAGAATTAGTCCTAGCTTCTAGAAATTAATGTATCTAATCGCATAGCTGGTCTGGTATTTATCCTTTTTGCAAAACATTTGTATTTGTGGTATGACCAGAAGCGTCGTAACTGCTCATGATGCAACACTGTCTTGCAGATACGGCACTCTACCAATAAGCATGAACGAAATGAAGTTTCGCTGTCATGCTACAGGAGAACATTTTTTGGACACCCACACAACACTCACTTATCATAATCACTCCTTAAACATGTCAGCACGTCAGTGGTTCTGTACTATGAGTATCGCTGTGGATATACTGTGATTTACAGATTTCCGAATTATACTAAACATCAGACATGTTTCGGCTAAAGTAGTCTCGTTCTATGCGGGATGTCGTCATGCGTCCTGAGATAAACATCAGGCAATGCACACCTGGAAGTACATGAAAGCATCCAGTAAGCGGTGTGGCCACGTAAGATAAGAATTGCAGTTGGGGCTATCTGATGATGATCGCTTAAAGTCGAAACAGTATACAACAATGTTTTTGTCGCGAGTGAGTTCTACTGCTGTATATCTGTAATGGACTGAGTCTGGGATATGGCTTTTGCCCACCTGAAGCGAATATGAGGGTCATACAAAATCGATTTTACACACCATGCGAGATTCTACGCAAAATACGAGTACATCTACGTCTGTATTCCACAATCCACGCTGTCAGAAAGAGCTGCTGGTATCTTTGTTAATTCCCATCCCTGCACAGTAGAAGAAAGAGCGACTGTCGGTAGGCTTGCCTATCAACTCTATTTATTTTACTTCTTCTGTTGGAGTCTTTACGCGAAACATACAGTTATGAGCTGAGATCTTATGACTACCTACTTAGTAGGAAATTCATCCTACTTAGAAACGCAGTACGGCAGCTGTTTTGCGTTTCACTGGCTCGATAAGTTTTTGGTTGGTTTTTGCAATTCCGTAGCTCCAGATGTATGCTCACAGGTCATGCAATTCTCGTAATTAACGAGGCGGTTGTTTGCGCGAGCGGAACTGACACCCAGTAGCGTCCCATATTTGATCCTCAAGGTTCAGATCAGGCCAATGTTTTGGCCAAGATGTCTACATCAGTTCACTATCATGCTCTTCAAACCGCTATACCACGAATCTGGTCATGTGACAAAGATATACACCCAACTGCGATATAACGTGGCCGTAGGGGACGCCATCTTGCGTGAACGAGTGCAGGTGGCCTCCATTCATGTAAACATGGTGCATAGCTGTCATGGTGTCTTCGATTATTATCAGACTCTCATGGATGTCCAGGTGAATGGCACAAATATCATAATACTGCCCCCAGTGCCTTGCAATCTTGGCAGGGAGCATATTTCTAGCAGCTGTTCACCTACATGACGGCGTATCAAGAAACGAAAATCGATCTGGTGTAACAATAGATGTGATATATATAGGACCAGACGACAAGTTCCCGTTGACCGACGGTCCAGTCTCCATGAATACGTCCCCACCGCAGTTGTAAATGACGATGCCGTTCGGTCAATATGGGAAGATGTGTGGGTCATCTGCTGCACAGCCCAACGTTCTACGAAGGGCGCAGAACTGTGTGCTCCGAAACACTTGTTCTGTCACGTAGACTTACACCACTTTGTCATACACAAGTGATTTCACCGTTCCTCAGTCACTTTTTTCAGATATTCGTGACAGTAGCACCTAAACAGACGACCAGTTTCATGACCTTGGAAATCGCCGTTCTCAGGCGCCGGTGCATAATAGTCTGTCCTTTGTGGAAGTCGTTCATGAAAGTGTATTTCCCAATTTGCAGCCTGTATCCTTGCTAGAATGTTCCCATAATTCGTCTCTGCTCCGCTTCTCTACTTGTGACGGACCTGTCGTCATGCTATTTACTAAATAAGATATTCGAGACGAAATCAAGACCTAGAGAAAGTGGGCGATGCATGATTCTAATTACAATTGTAGCTCCTAAAGTCACGGGGTCATGCCGTACATGTCTTCTTGCATGCCCAGGTGTTAAAATCGCTACATAAAATTGTTATATACTGTGACCCTTCGGTCTAATTATACAGTCACTGGCATGTAATGCGAATTTTCAAATATAACACAAATTGTACTAAAATAGAATAATAATAAAAGTATTATATTCTACTTAATAACTGATGTAGACAGCACCAAAGGGTTTGAGGTGAATCCACTAATATTTTATTCAATCCATAAAAATAATGAAGTCGTTAATTCGTTGAGTCTATAACAATTCACCTTACTTAACATGAAAACAAAATAATATCCCAAAAACTACACATCGGGTTAGAAAAACGAAGAAAGAGGTGCGCAACATTTTGAAATGTGCCACCCGTCGATACCAATTCTGACCCCGCTACCCTATCTTCTCAGGCAAGGGCAACTTCAATATCTTAAATAGAAACATTCCATTTTTATTGTATATTCAATTTCTACGGAAAAAATACTTAACCTCTTTATGTAACACAACCGTCGTTGCGTGACAGATGGCGCTGTAATCGACAAATAACGCAACTGAGTTTCAAAACAGCGTTATCTCCAGAAAAGTGAACTGGAGCAGAAAAAGAAAACCAGACCTGTTCAGTAACTATGAATATAGGTTGTCTCAGATGTTTCGTTTCACTTCTCACAAAAGGCTGCTTGTTTGTTAGAATTATTTCACAATAAGTGCTGAAAAATGTGGCCGCCCACTTCGATACCTTGTTTATCCGCACATGGAACGGTTCTACAAAGCTGATAAATGCTTTAGAAGTACTCTGCTGATATGCGTTGGTGATACGCTGAGACATTTTATCACGCGTTTTCGTGCATTATTAACTTCACTCTTCATGTAAACCCACAAATAAAAGTCAGGCAAGTAGGATCTAAAGCTTCTCGTACTGCTACACAATAATTGCAGGATAACCACTGTGCTGAAACCACAATGTTTGTCCAAAGAAAGTTCTGAAAACAATATTGAAAGATCGTCCTCCAAGAATACTCGATGTTTATCATCATTTAAGGTGCCAGCGAAAAGGAATGGCACAATGAGTTTGTCAACAGTCAGTCCACATTAAAGATTCGCGCCGCCCGCTGTGGCCGAACGGTTCAAGGCGCTTCAGTCCGGAACCGCGCTGCTGCTACGGTCGCAGGCTCGAATCCTACATCGGGCATGCATGTGTGGGCTGTCCTTAGGTTAGTTACGTTTAACCAGTTCTAAGTCTATGGGACTGATGACCTCAGATGTTAAGTCTCCTAGTGCATAGAAACATTTGAACCGTCTCAAAGATTCGCAATCCACGGAAGCTGTTGTTAAGCTTGGTGTAAGCAATGTGGTTTTTTAATTTTCCAATAAATCGTGTTGTGTCGATGAATCGTACTGTGGTTCGTTAAGGTCGACTCATGAGGGAGCAACACTAGAGAAAAGGAAGTGTGGTCTCTCTGCATTGCTGAAGAAACTGCTGGATAAATGTTACTCGGTTCTGGAAATCATTGCAATGTAGTTCCTGATGGGGTGAAATATGAAACGAATGAAATGATGCACGTTTCACGACTTAGCTACAGAATGTTAACGTGGGAGCGATCATACACTGCAGCTAACGCCGTGCACCTGTGGTAGAGGGACGCCGGCACGGTAGCTCAGCGTGTTCGGTCACTGGGTCAGCTGAGCTCTTTCATAAGAAACTGAGTTAATGGTTCTACGATGAACTTGAACAAGCGTCATGGGACGTCCACTCCGAATGAATACAAGGAACAATAACGAACAAAATGAGATAAAAATGAAAACGGGGATAGCGTGTTTGATCACTAATCTAAACGTCATCGGTCCCGGATTCGACACCCCCAGTGCTTAAATTTTGATTAATAATCAGTATTGGCCGCCGAAGACTTCCGGCATAGGAAGTCTCCCTCATTTTGCCAATGGCCTTGTCGAAGAGGGTGGACGAGTGGACAGAGCTTCAGGGTACTCTCTTATCCTTGGGTTTGGAAACTGCCCGTAAGGGCGGGTGAATCGGCAGAGATTAACGGTATGAGGATGCAGAATGCAATGGAAACAACTGAATTAAAGACACTTAACGTGTATCCACAGGGCATGTGGCCTGTAACTGGAAAAGTGTCATGATGATCTCTCTATTGACAAAAGATTCCGGAATAATCCCCCATTCCAATCTCTGGGAGGGGACTGCCAAGGGGTAGGTGACTGTGAGAAAAAGACTGAATAATCAACGAAAGGATAACGTTGTACTAGTCGCGGCGTGGAATGTCAGAAGCTTGACCGTGGTAGTGGAGCTAGAAAATCTGAAAGCGAAATGCAAAGGCAAAAATCTAGATATAGAAGGGTTCAGTGTCTTGAAATGGAAAAAAAAGACAAGGGTTTTGGTTGGCTAAGTACAGGATAACACAAAATGGTACAGCGGGAGTAGGGTTCGTTGTAACTAGGAACGTAGGGCAGAGAGTGAATTACTGTGAACAGTTCAACGATGGAGTTCTTCTGATCAGAATCGACAGCAAACCAACACCGACAACAATAGTACGGATATACATGCCGACGTCGCAGGCAGAAGTCGAAGAGATAGAGAAAGTGTATGTGGATACTGAAAAGGTAATGCAGCCCGTAAATGGAGATTAAAATTTAATAATAATGGGGGACTGGAATGCAGTTCTAGGGGAAGGAGTAAAAGAAAAGGTTACAGGCTAACACTAGCTTGGGACAAGGAATGAAAGAGGAGAAAGATTAACCCAGTTCTGTAACAAATTTCAGCTAGTAATGTCGAATACTCTGTTCAAAAATTACAAGAGGATGCGGTATACTTGGAAAAGACGGGGTGATAAGGGAAGATTTGAGTCAGATTACATCATGGTCCTGCAGAGATTTCGAACTCGGATACTGGATTGTAAGGCTTACCTGGGAGCGGATGTAGCCCCAAATCAAAATTCGGCAGTGATGAACACTAGATTGAAGTTTAAGAGATTAGTCAGGAAGACGTGGGATACAGAAGTACTAAGGAATGATGAGACACACTTGAAGTTCTCTAGGGCTGTAGATACATAAATGAGGAATAGCTCAGCAGGCAGCACAGTTGAAGAGGAATCGACTTCTCTAAAAAGGGTATCAGAGATGTTGGAAGGAAAAACAGGTATAAATAAGGTAACTGCGAAGAAACCATAAGTAACAAAAGAAATACTCCAGCTGATCGATGAAAGAAGAAAGTACAAAAATGTTCAAGGAAATTCAGGAATGCAAGTCATTGAGGGATGAAATAAATAGGAAGTGCAGAGAAGCTAAGATGAAATGGCTGCGTGAAGAATTTGAGGAAAACGAAAAGAAATGATTGTCGGAAGCACTTTCTCGGCATACAGGAAAGTCAAAATAACCTTCGGCGGAATACAAAGCAAGAGTGATAACAGTAAGAAAGCAAACGAAAATCAACTATTAAATGCAGAGGAGAGAGCGGATAGGTGGACAGAATACATTGAAGGGTTCTTTTAGGGGAAAGATTTGTCTGATGTGATAGAAGAAGAAACAGGAGTGGATTTCAAAGAAACAGGTGATTCAGTATTAGAATCAGAATTTATGAGAGCTTTGGAGGAATTAAAATCAAATAAAGCAGAAGAGACAGAGAACATTCCATCAGTGGCAACAACACAACTATACACGTTGGTCGGTAGAATGTTTCAGTCTGGCGACGTGCCATCTGACTTTCGGAAGTTTATCGTATACACAATTCCGAAGACTGCAAAAGTTGACAAGTGCGATAATTATCGCACAATCAGTTTAAAAGCTCATGTATCCGAGTTGCTGTCAACAATAATACACAGAAGAATGAACAAGAAAATTAAGAATGTTTTAGATGACGATTAGTTTGGCTTCGGGAAAGGTAAAGGCACCAGAGAGGCTATCCTGACGTTTCGGTTGATAATGGAAGCAAGACTAAAGGAAAATCAAGACACGTTCGTAGGCTTTGACGACCTGGAAAAACCGTTCGACAATGTAAAATGATGCAAGATGGTCGAAATCCTGAGCAAAATAAGGATAAGCTAGACGCAGAGACGGGTAACAAATAATAGGTACAAGAGCCAAGACGGAATAATAAAGGTGGACGACCAAGATCGAAGGGCTCGGATTAAAAAGGATGTTAGACAGGGATGCAGTCTTTCGCCCCTGCTGTTCAATCTGTACATCTAAGAAGCAGTGACGGAAATGAAAGAAATGTTCAGGAGTGGAAGTAAAATTCAAGGTGAAAGGAAATCAATGTTACGATTCGCTGATGACATAGCTATCCTGAGCGAAAGTGAAGAAGAATTACATGATCAGCTGAATGGAATGAACAGTCTAATGAGTATAGTATATGAACTGAGACTAAATCGAAGAAAGACGAAAGCAGTGAAAAGTAGCAGAAATGAGAACAATGAGAAACTTAACAAAAGTATTGATGGTCACAAAGTACATGAAGTTAAGGAATTCTACTACTTAGGCAGCAACGATGCAGGAAGGAGCATATCAAAAGCAGACTAGCAATCCCAAAAAGGGCCAAGAGAAGTCTACAAGTATCTAATACAGGACTCAATTTGAGGAAGAAATTCCTGAGAATGAACGTTTGGAGCACAGTATTGTATGGCAGTGAATCATAGACTGTGGAAAAACCTGAAAGGAAGAGAATAAAAGCACCTGCGATGTGGTGCTACAGACGAATGTTGAAAGTCAGGTAGATTGATAAGGTAAGAAACCAGGAGACTCTGCGCAGAATTGCAGAAGAGAAGAGTACGTGGAAAACACTGGCAAGGAGGAGGTACAGGATAATAGGACATACGTTAAGACATCAGTGAATGACTTCCATGGTACTAGAGGGCAAAAACATTAGAGGGGGACCGAGATTGGAATATATACAGCAAATAATTGAAGACGTTGGTTGCCAATGCTACTCTGAAATGAAGAGGTTGGCACTGGAGAGGTATTCGTGGCGCGTCACATCAAACTAGTTAGAAGACTGATGACTCGAAAAATACCCTGCAGCAACAGTTTCTTTTTCTTTTTCATGGTTGTGCAGTTCCCTCGAAGGTGAGGTGTCGAATAACCCAACAAAGAGATGCGCATGATCGCACTCTGTTTGGCAAACGTATGGTATAAAAGGCTGTAGGATTACGGACATTTCTTCGACTTTGTTATTAAATGTAAACCATTCCAGTTTTCGTTTCTTGTCGCAATAGCATGCATTGTAACTAATATGAAAGTTAGTATTTTCATGTATAGAACTGTACATGGGGGTTGTTAAAATGAATGTTGTACACAATAAAGATTCAGATAATTAACGTGTAAGAGGCTGATTTGTTGATTAACTAAAATATTGACACTGATGAATGGTAAGTGAGTGTTGCATACGAATATATACAACAGATGGACAATCGGGTAAGTTGAGTAAAAGGTTCTTGTTTTGACTGAGTAAAGTAGATACATAGAGAACTGGTGTGACGACAGCCCATAGACTGCCAGGGATGAGTGCGTGGGAGGTTGTTGGTGTGGATGGATGTTTTGAGGAAGGATTTGGAAAGTATGACGAGGAATGCAGTTCCAAGCCAAGAAGCAGGAATTGAGTGGAAAGGATTGGAGGTGGAGGGAGCCCTGAGAAGGAGAGTTTGGTGGTGATCTCTTAGATGTGGTAGGACGGGTATATATCAGGGCGGATTTCAAGGTCGAACAATGAAAGGCGATTAAAGTGTCGTTGAGAGCTAACATGAAGGGTGTAAAGGTGTAGTGTTTGGGGGAAAAGTTGTGGCAGAGTACAAGGATCAATCAGCAAGTGTGAAACTAGGGCACCGGTCAGGTTATTTTATTTTATTGTTATTTCATGTCCTTCGCCAGATATGATGGGGGGGGGGGGGCGGGGAGGTGGACTCTCGGCGGTAAAATTAACCCGCTCTTCAATCAGCTGGACAAGAAAACCCAATTTCATGAAAATACACTAACGTAATTGTGAGATATGTATATGGATTTAAAAGATGTGGAAAGGTTAAAAATTAATGGAAGTGTTCATACTCGTATGTAAATGACACAAAGTTTTCTTCATGTTTAAATAAAAAACATTAATAATGAAGTTGCAAAATACAAAACAAGGGTACTTTCAAGGCAGTTAAAATTCTGTAACAAGAAACACCAACCTTAGAAAGAAGCAGTTCATTGTCAGTAAAACTGGAAGGACCTCCCCTACGATTGGGAGCCTATGTTTAAGGGGATAGAGCTTGGCGAGGAGGTGAGAATGGTGGACTGATGCGAGGTATCGATGGGGTGGGAGTAGCTATTTAGAAATGAGAAAATGAGAATGGGGGGAGGGGGGATGAATAAAAAGAGGTGTCAGTGAGGCCAAAATTTGAAGGGGAAAAGAGAACTAGGGAAAGATGGGGGAGGGGAAAAAGGGGCGGGAAAATATAGAAAGGGAAGAGAGAGAGGGAGATTTGATGAGGTGGAGTGAGTAGGGTGGCTTTCATATTTATAGGATGGGTAGATTTCAGGACAGAGTTTATCATTTACGAGAGGGAGATAGTGGAAATATCTCTGTGTGATATGTGGAGGTTTTGGAGGTACAGGGATGGTGGGGTGTGACAGAAGAGGCGTGGTAGCATACGATTATAAGAGTCAAGTTTTGCGAATGGTGTAGGTTGTTTGCAGGGATTTAGTGTGAGTGAGCAGTGGACGGAAGGTTATTAGTTCGTAAAGGATTCTTGTGGGTGAAAGTAAACGAATACAGAAAGCAAGGCGGAGTGCATGGCATCCCACGATCTGGTCTGAAGGGCCGGCCGCGGTGGCCGAGCGGTTCTAGGCGCTTCAGTCCGGAACCGCGCTGCTGCTACGTTCGCAGGTTCGAATCCTGCCTCGGGCATGGATGTGTGTGATGTCCTTAGGTTAGTTAGGTTTAAGTAGTTCTAAGTTCTAGGGGACTGATGACCTGAAATGTTAAGCACCATAGTACTCAGAGCCATTTGAACCGTTTGATCTGAAGGGAGCTATAGAATTTAGATGGGGAGGCGGTCCATGCAACATTCGCAAAACAAAGGATCGTTCAGATCAAGGTTTTGTAGGTACTGAGGACAGTGGAAGGGTGTAATCTCCAATTTCGACCAATTAGTAGTTTTAGACCTTTTAGTCAATTATGGTCTTTCTTTTGGATGGCTAGTAGGTGAGTTTTCCGTGTTACTAAAAATGGTTCAAATGGTTCTGAGCACTATGGGACTCAACTGCTGTGGTCATAAGTCCCCTAGAACTTAGAACTACTTAAACCTAACTAACCTAAGGACAGCACACAACACCCAGCCATCACCAGGCAGAGAAAATCCCTGACCCCGCCGGGAATCGAACCCGGGAACCCGGGCGCGGGAAGCGAGAACGCTACCGCACGACCACGAGATGCGGGCTCCGTGTTACTACCAAATATGCAGCAACCAGTCGCAAAATCATGTTTCATTTATTCACTTTGGAAAATCGATTTCAACTGATTAACAGCCATCATCGGTGCTTTCAACCAATATGTACCCTTAGTAGTAATACTGTCTTAAGCAGACGTCAAACATAATGTTTCATCTTTGCTTAAGACAGTATTACTACTAAGGGTACATATTGGTTGAAAGCACCGATGATGGCTGTTAATCAGTTGAATCGATTTTCAAAAGTGAATAAATAAAACATGATTTTGCGACTGATTGCTGCATATTTGGTAATTTTATGGTTTACGGTCGTTGCACGACTTGGGAACCACATGGAGCCCCTGATTCATGTTTTCCGTGTTAGTTGTGAGTCGATGTTAGTCCAAGATATTTTAGTGTATTAGTTAGCTGGATAGAGCGGTTATAAATAGTAAGATAGAAGTCTTGGAAGGTATGGGTAGTGTGTCCTAAAATGATTGCCTGGGTTTTCGATAGGTTCATCTTGAGAAGTCATTGGTTACGCCATGAGGTGAATTAATTGAGGCGAGTTTGGAGGGATCGTACGGATTTCTGGAAGGTAGGATAAAGAGAGAGAAAATGTCATCATGAGCATACTGAAGAAGATTAAGTGATGGTGGTTGTTTAGGTGGTGGTGGGGGTTAGTGTTTAACGTCCCGTCGACAACGAGGTCATTAGAGACGGAGCGCAAGCTCGGGTTAGGGAAGGATTGGGAAGGAAATCGGCCGTGCCCTTTCAAAGGAACCATCCCGGCATTTGCCTGAAACGATTTAGGGAAATCACGGAAAACCTAAATCAGGATGGCCGGAGACGGGATTGAACCGTCGTCCTCCCGAATGCGAGTCCAGTGTGGTTGTTTAGGCATATTGGCAATGTAAATGAGTAAAGAAGCGGGGAGAGGACGGAGTCTTGGTGTACACCTGCAGTCGGATGGAATGTGCCGGAATTGCTTTCGCTAATGGTGAGAAATGTTGGCCAAATAGAGAGGAAGGACGCAATAAGAAAAATGGTTCAAATGGCTCGGAGCACTATGGGACTTGAATTCTGAGGTCATCAGTCCCCTAGAACTTAGAACTACTTAAACCTAACTAACCTAAGGACATCGCACACATCCATGCCCGAGGCAGGATTCGAACCTGCGACCATAGCGGTAGCGCGGTTCCAGACTGTAGCGCCTAGAACCGCTCGGCCACCCCGGCCGGCACGCAATAAGACGGGAATAATTAATAGGAAGTGCATAAGTCTGGAGTTTGAAAGGGAGAGAGGAATGCCATATACGGTTGTAGGCTTTATACAGGTCGAAGATGGTCGAGATAGCGAATGTACGGACGTTGAGATGATGGGAAAGGATATGAGTAAGGTGGAGGAGCTTGTCATCAGAAAAATGGGGTGGAAGCCATACTGGTTAAAGTCGAACTAGGTATCTGTTTCGTCAGGTGTGCAGTGACAGAGGGTGGATTCCAAGTCCTTGCTGAAGACTCGGGTAAGACATAGATGGCGGTAGGAGAAGGTACTAATAAGGGTTCTGAGCAGTTTGAGGAAGAGTAGGATTTTAAAGCCTTTCCACATTTAATGACAGTAACCTTTAGAGAGATAGTGGTATAAAGAGATACAAGGCTAACTAGGAAGGAGGCAGGCATTCTCTAAGCTGTCGACAGGTAACATTGTCGTGATCAGGACATACTTTGGGTTTACTTTAAGTACTTGTCTTACGTCATGTGATCATCAAAATGAGGATCATCATCGATGGATAATATGTTGCTGAGATAGCATGCAAAGCGTGCAGATTTGTTTAGGTAGTCAGGTAAGGGATGGTTGTTGTGGACGAGTGGGTAATGGGGGATGGGTCTATTGCCAGTGAATAGAAGGAAAACTTTCCAATACTTGGAAGAGGTAACAGGGAGTGTCGCATTGAGTGTGGTGCCAGTCTGCTGCGTCCTTTGGCATTCCGTATATTCTTGACGTGTCTCTGTATTTGCGATGGCGTGTGACAGTATGCCAGTCACCATTCCACAAGAAGGAGCGGTACAAGCGACGCGATTCTCAGAGAAGGAGGAAGAGGAGGATGAGAATGGCATGTTGGAGGGAGGGGGGAGGGGTGAAACGTGGTGGAGGAGTAGGACGATGAGGATACAGTGCAGTACGTTACGAAGCCAAGTACTTAGAAAAGTAGATGACGTGCACGCAAAGAGATCAAATCAAATAATAAATTAATGAGTTGTTCAAAACAGCTACACGGAGAAAATTGCAAATACAGAGTCATTTGGACGGACGTCTGTTTTTATGTTTTTCATCCAGTGCGTTTTACTCGAGATATTACTGTTTTGGGAGTCAACAGTGTTATTTGCGGATTGCAGAGCTATCTGTCGCACAACTATGGAAGTGCAACATAAAAAATTTCCTATTTTCCCGTACAATCCAAATGTACAATAAAACAATAAAAATGGGATTCTCTTATTAAAGATTTCGTATTCCCCCCCCCCCCCCCCGTGCCCAGCCCGCCACATGGGGTGTCGCGCAGACGGAGGGTGGTTAATATTGGTATCGCAGAACAGTACGTTTAAAAATACTGCATACGAATTTTTCCGTTTTTTAATCCGATGCTTAGCTTCTGAGATATTTAGCTGTGTCAAGATGAAAAAAAAATGGCTTGTACACTCCTGGAAATTGAAATAAGAACACCGTGAATTCATTGTCCCAGGAAGGGGAAACTTTATTGACACATTCCTGGGGTCAGATACATCACATGATCACACTGACAGAACCACAGGCACATAGACACAGGCAACACAGCGTGCACAATGTCGGCACTAGTACAGTGTATATCCACCTTTCGCAGCAATGCAGGCTGCTATTCTCCCATGGAGACGATCGTAGAGATGCTGGATGTAGTCCTGTGGAACGGCTTGCCATGCCATTTCCACCTGGCGCCTCAGTTGGACCAGCGTTCGTGCTGGACGTGCAGACCGCGTGAGACGACGCTTCATCCAGTCCCAAACATGCTCAATGGAGGACAGATCCGGAGATCTTGCTGGCCAGGGTAGTTGACTTACACCTTCTAGAGCACGTTGGGTGGCACGGGATACATGCGGACGTGCATTGTCCTGTTGGAACAGCAAGTTCCCTTGCCGGTCTAGGAATGGTAGAACGATGGGTTCGATGACGGTTTGGATGTACCGTGCACTATTCAGTGCCCCCTCGACGATCACCAGTGGTGTACGGCCAGTGTAGGAGATCGCTCCCCACACCATGATGCCGGGTGTTGGCCCTATGTGCCTCGGTCGTATGCAGTCCTGATTGTGGCGCTCACCTGCACGGCGCCAAACACGCATACGACCATCATTGGCACCAAGGCAGAAGCGACTCTCATCGCTGAAGACGACACGTCTCCATTCGTCCCTCCATTCACGCCTGTCGCGACACCACTGGAGGCGGGCTGCACGATGTTGGGGCGTGAGCGGAAGACGGCCTAACGGTGTGCGGGGCCGTAGCCCAGCTTCATGGAGACGGTTGCGAATGGTCCCCGCCGATACCCCAGGAGCAACAGTGTCCCTAATTTGCTGGGAAGTGGCGGTGCGGTCCCCTACGGCACTGCGTAGGATCCTACGGTCTTGGCATGCATCCGTGCGTCGCTGCGGTCCGGTCCCAGGTCGACGGGCACGTGCACCTTCCGCCGACCACTGGCGACAACATCGATGTACTGTGGAGACCTCACGCCCCACGTGTTGAGCAATTCGGCGGTACGTCCACCCGGCCTCCCGCATGCCCACTATACGCCCTCACTCAAAGTCCGTCAACTGCACATACGGTTCACGTCCACGCTGTCGCGGCATGCTACCAGTGTTAAAGACTGCGATGGAGCTCCGTATGCCACGGCAAACTGGCTGACACTGACGGCGGCGGTGCACAAATGCTGCGCAGCTAGCGCCATTCGACGGCCAACACCGCGGTTCCTGGTGTGTCCGCTGCGCCGTGCGTGTGATCATTGCTTGTACAGCCCTCTCGCAGTGTCTTGAGCAAGTATGGTGGGTCTGACACACCGGTGTCAATGTGTTCTTTTTCCCATTTCCAGGAGTGTATATACTAAACAATATCGGTGGTATAACACTCTCCTGGGTAGCGGCGAATTTACGTGATGTCATCTACTCGCTAGGAAATCATGAGTACAGTTACTAACCCGGGCCAATTTATCGTATTCTCTCAAAACGTTCTGCAAATGACTGTGAACGGAAGGACTTCCGGGTGTAAAGGAATACGGCTATATACGTGGACTGCGGCCTGGCTTGTACTGCAGTCTGACTCTCGGGGAGGAACACATCAAAATACGGTTTCTATTAGCAGAGCCAATGTTGATGTGTGTGGGGAAAGACGCGTTACTTTTGTAATGCATGTAAAGGCTGACTAGTAGGTTAAAGGATCACTAATTATCTACCTACAATGTGTTGCAACCGTTAGTTCGTGGGTGCCAATTTAGCGAATTCGGAAACTTTCACGCACAGTAGACAGAGCAGCTGCGATTTCATTGGTGCATCCTTTTAATTGGCAAGTAGGGTTTTTATTTATTGTTTTGTGAACAACAAACGACTGTGCATTTTGCAAGAGAAGAGCTACGTTTCAGTAGAGCAGTGTACAAAAGGGGCAGCGTGAGTATGATCAGAAACTCAGTGGCAAAGCTGAGATAATGACTAACGTTCAGCACTGCTCTTCCACTGTTGGTGTGTTACAAGTCGCTCTCAACGTTCTGCTTTTGTTTATCACGTTTTCCTTTGATCCTGTTTCCGTCATCCGAATCTCTTAGTTGTGTTTACTGTTCCTTTATTGTACATTTCTTCCAAATCATCGTTACTTTCAGACAGAAAAGCACTTTCGTTTGGGAATCTTCGAGCTTCTATCGGTTCCTCTAAACCTTAAATTAGTATCAACGTATGCTCTGTTACGTCTCTTGTATCTCCAATAAAAGTTTAATTTACACCATACGCTTTTCGCTTCATATCAAAGCCTCTTCAGTGGTTACTATAACAATTTGGTTTTACTTAAAAATCTATTTTTCCAGATCGTATACAGTACTCACGCTTTTCTTTATTACTATTAAACAGTTTTGAATTACAATGATTACTGACGAATAGTTTGGTTCCTGTTTCATTCCAAACGTTCATTCACATATAGTTGACCGATTTTTAAATAGCTGCACTACAGTAAGACTGGACATAAATATGGTTTGATACTGTGTGGTGGTACACACACTTCGCGTAGCATGTTTTGACGTTGCGAGATGTGACCGTAATTTGTTCTGTTCTTTATGGCTTTGTGAAAGCTTCTGCTCTTTCTCTCTCTCTCTCCCTGTCTCCCTCTCCCCCCCCCCCCCTCTCTCTCTCTCTCTCTCTCTCTCTCTCTCTCTGTGTGTGTGTGTGTGTAGGTAACATTATATTTTACAACTTTTACTTTTTTAACATGCGGAATGAGTGTTTGTTTGCGGGGATATAAACATCCTAACCTTTGTATACGTATTATTACTTTATTAAAACTACTTTACTGTAGTACTGTGGTGAGTGATCCAGAGTATGTTTGCTGTTTAGTATGATACTGTTTCTGTGGTGGATAGAGGGAGTGTTATTTATCTGCTATAAATTATATTTATTTATATAACGTTTGGATGCTGATGTCTGTCTTGTCGTTTGTTAGGTGTTTCCAATCTGTTCTTAAGTTAAAAATTGGATTTCTTCCAGTGTTACAAGATGCCTTTTGTTGGTCAGACTGATTAGTTTCATAACCACTCGTTTCTCGGTTTGGGGGGGGGGGGGGGGGGGATGGTTTTCTTGTCGAAGGTGTTTTGCAAATGGTAAATTGCTGGTGCCATATTTCCAGGCTTCTTTACGTTCATTATATCTTGTTTCTAAGAACCTACTGGTCTGTACTAAGTATACAATATCACAGCTGTTCACACACACACACACACACACACACACAGTGTGTGTGTGTATGTGTGTGTGTGTGTGTGTGTGTGTGAGTGCGCGTCAACTTCCTTCTTCAAATCTTTCTGAACTGAAATATTACTTTACTTTGCTTCAGTGTATTTATTCTATGTTCCTTATTACTGTTTCAAAACGGTATCTGAAATTTTTTCTCATTTTGTCAACATAATCATTATAACTATTATTATTAGCATCGTCCTATGCTAATTATTAATCTGAGTCCCTGATAGATGCTGCAGCGTTTATTTGCTTTATCCTGGAAAGTTCGTGCAAGTGAAACATTTATGCTCTTATTTGCAACAAAGTGAGTAAGTGGGTATATTGATAATACAGTGTAAGAGAGGTGTTACAGAAATAAGTTGTGAAACGCCCATGCTTGTACCCCCTGTCTGAATCTGTTTATATTTCAGTAAACAAGTAATTACAACGTGTGTAAAAAGTAATGAAACTGACGACACTCTGAGTGATCTGGGAACGTTGTGCTGTCCTACTTGTGTAGACCGGTGTGCTCATCGCTTCCAGATGTTCAGTCCGAGTTCCAGCTCCGTGATTTCTGAGAGCGCCAGAGTAAAGTCGTGTTATGTTTGTGTATTACGAAACTAAAATAGCTCGATTTAGAGCAACATTACACCATCCCGTTTTTTGTTAAGCTTGGGGAATCCACGAGTGTGACCTTTCATAAATTGAAACAAGCCTATGGGGATCAGTCCTAAACAATAGCACAAAGTTTCCACTGGCGCAGATCAGTTTTGGACGGTCGAAAACACATCCAAGATTAACCTTGCTCAGGGAGACCTTCAAATTAAAAAACAGCGAAAATGTCGATCGTTTCCGTACTCTTGCGGGATTATTCCACCAGACAAACTGCAAGTCAAGTGTTTTGCAAAGATTTCCTTGAAAGGCTCAGGAAAAGAGCGAATCGAATGAGACCAGACTTTGCAGACACGTGGATGCTCCATCATGACAACGTTCCGTGTCACATGGCCACATCTTTCACGGAATTTTGACCTCAAAAAGCATTCCGATTCAGATGTGAAATATTTTGAAGAGCACAATACTGTTCTTTGAAAAAAAATTGGTAGATAAAAAGTCTGTCTCATTACTTTCCTCATAAACCTCGTATAATGCTATTAGACCACGCAAGTGCAATTTCACTACACAACTTATATATCTAAGAACACTAAATAATTAGTGACCGAAGTTCGCCGCACACCCATCTGAGTGGATCGCAACTGCCCAAAAAGTCTAGCACAGTCCTGTAAGATAACACGCTTTATGATACCGTATTACCGTATACAGTGACAGTATGTGTTGGTCAATATGATAGACGCTCGTACATTAAGACATTGACGACTGAATGAGGTTTACAGAAGCTTCAAGGGGCTGTAGACTGGTTAAACTTCACGAACACAGACGTTTTCGGTAGTTGATATATTACACATGAATATACGTTATGTTCTCCCGCTGCATGCTGCCATTCATGGGAGGGATGGACATAAATCAAAGAGAATTCGACGGCTCGATCAGTAGCTAGTTTGACCTCTACCCAGCCATCAACAACAAAAAAGAGAGGAAATACACCGTTCATTCCATCTGATTAGTCGTAAGTGGTAGACAGCATTTAACAAGTTTATTCTGTATATTTTATACAAAAGTGGCACTGGTGGTGCACACGACTCCGAACTGAATCACTGTAATACCTCAAACGCGGTTGTACATTCTCGGAAGACAACATTAACATTCAACACTTTTTTGGCTCACACAAATGCAGCTTGTATCTTTCGGAAACCAAATCAACAAAGAGATGAGATAAAGATTTAAATGAAGGAATTATTCAATGGGATTTTAAAGTAAAATCCATGTGGCCAAAGCCTAGAAACGGACAATCTAAATCTGGTCGAACTTCACCATCTCGGAACTTTGATTGTGTCCTGAAAAATGTGGCTTGCAAAGGTTGCAGTTATCTCATACTTACTAGAAAAAGTTTTTTAACGAAAACTATCACCGTAATCCAGGACGGATGCGATCACGCATGTGCAGAAACTGATCAAGTCAGACTATGAAACTGGGATCCCATTATCATACACACTATCTCAATAAAGATGAAGCACAGTCCTGTGTAATTACATCCATAAAAATTATCAGCCTCCTTTACCAACGTCAACAAGTATCAATCTCAGCAATATGATACTATCGTATGCTCAGAGACAAAAAGGCATTTCATAAAACAGCTGCAACCTACGCAGCCGGAATATTCGTACCGAGGCCGTTTTCACCAAGCCGCACCACCATACGACTTTCAGGATTTCATCTCGAAGATGACACTGTCGATCACTTCCTTGGTGGCTCATACAATACCGCACCTTAAGAGCCGACTCAATGACTAGAATTACTCGTTTTCACCTGCCGACCTTCGTGTGTGACTAACGTTCGCGGACTTGTGAAATGAGGCATTTAAAACAGCTAGATGTCTTCAGCTCTGTAGCGCAATTTACATTTTTTGTAGACAAAGTAGTAACAGTCGGCGCAAGACAATGTTACTCTTTCACTTATTACTGTGATATCAAATAACAGTGAGTACAAAAATTGTGAATAACTTGTACATAATTTCACTACTGTAATTGTGACTGTTACTGTGTAATTAATAGAGTTTAGGGTCCACCATAATATCTAGACTGCAAGCGATGATGGTCGTGCCACAAATAAATAAATAAATAAATATGTAAATATTCACAGTTGAATGCGGTATTCATGATCAGTTCTGGAAAGTTTCTACACGCGTATTGGAGGAATGGTTGTGTGTACTCTGGTTGGCTATACATACTCTTATGCTCGGTTGCACTGTCCTGGGCTATAACTCAGCAAGTCTCCTATTTCAAAATAATTGTTGTAAGTCACCTCAGTAATGAAGAAAAAATCGTCTCATTACGAGCTTACTTTGTAAATCATACTTGTTAAAAACTCCACATAGGTAACAACTTTACAACCAAAAATTCGCAAGAAAATTGCATCACGTATGTCTGGTTTGTAAGGGAACTCTTCACCGATCACCAGTTCCGTCTGAAAGGATTCTACTTTAAAATACCACCATATATGTCATCAGCGAAGAGTCTATAGGTGTTTTAAATAACACTATCGCTGGCTGAAGACCAAATTCAAACATTAACAAAATACAATTTTTGCTAGCTTACCTCGCAGAGCGGCAGAACCTTTAATGTATGATGAATGATTACAATTATTTGTCTTCTTGAAGAAGAAGACATTGGTGACAATCCAAAAAATGAGTATAATTCCTTTTATCCTAACACTTACTATAGCAGAATAGTTAGTTGATGTAGGTTGTTCAGTCACATTTTCTGTGTAATGATTTATTGCAGCAGTAAACTCTACGCTTATTGTTAGTGAAGTAATTAACGGTTCAATATTGCTTTATTATTTAATTCATTCTGTTTTAAAATAGTCTACTAATTACATTCAATTACCTATATCGAAGTAAACATCCTGTGAACTACGAAACCACTATGATAGCATGTGATGCAATCAAAGCAACAGAATACAACGTATTAATATCAGCGCATATCATATGAGATGGATTAACGGAATTAAGTAGTTCCCTGAGACTGCAGATATGTCTACCGGTCTATGACAGTACTAGCTGTTCGGGTATTCAATTCGCCAGTTTTCTTCTAGAAACGAAAACAGGAAATCAACTGTGTTTACAGTGTAATATCGGAAAAATTTCATCTCCGTATATTCGTGAAACCACCTTTGAACTTATGCAACAGACTCGGTGTAACATGATCTCTGACAGTTACCTAAGGTGGGCGCAGCTGCTAAGCGTGTCTACAACGCTATTTTGCTAACTTCTTTATGATAACGTCTCATCATAGCTCTATAACGGCTATCCTCGTCGCCTACGGCCGTTTCCGCTTCTCAGTTCAAAGCTGTCAAAAGTACTGCCGGGTTTCAGGGATTTGCTGATGTTGACTCAATTGCAGGTGTGTCTTAGTAGTATGGAAGTGAAAGCAAAGTCTTACGGCATGAATGGCTGGGAGACTCCAAGAGCAGGTTCAGAACCCTAATTGCAAAGGTTTTCCCTATCCTTAGCGCCCACAAGGACATATACTTCGCGAAATGTGAAAGCTGATGACTTCACTAGACGATAAAAGACAGAATCATTTACTTGTAATCTAAGAGGACTTCTCATATTGTCACATAACTCGTTTACATAGATCAAGAACAGCAGAGGGGCTATAATAATATTTTGGGAAACCACAGATAACCCTTCACTTTCAATAGGTGATACCCGATCAGTTATTATAAAAGCTCACGTTTTGACAGAAAATAACGAATCCATTCACACAGATGAGACGTTTCTCCATAAATATGCAGTTTCATTGCAAAGCGCTTGGGTGGAACAGTGTCAGGTATTCTGAAAATGTAGAGATATGGAATCAACTTGAGATCTTATGTAAATGGCACTCAGTACTTCGTGTGCTTAAAACGCCAGTTACGTTTCACAAGAACTAAGTTTCCTGAATCCGTGGTGGTTATGTGTTAAGAGGATCATTGCCTTCGAGGTGTTTCAGAATTTCTGAACACAGTAAATGTTTCAAAATCCTACTAGAAATCGATGATAATGATGTGCTACTTTAGCTGATCATCTCTACTTCCCTTTTTGTGTATTGGTGTGACCTGTGCAGCTTTCTAGTTATCAGTTAAAGATATAACACCGACCGAGTGGTTGTGACTGCTAAAAATGGAGTTATTTCAACAGAATTCTCCCAAAGGAACCACGTAGGTATGGAGTTAAGTTACTTCGCTACACCTCTACATCTCGACCGGAGTATCTACTTCTGAAGAACTCATATTAGCGGCTTTTCACGATTAGGAATCAGGAATATTTACTACATCTTCCTTGGTGCAGTAATTTCGGAACACCGTATTTAGTAATTTTCATAAATATCCAAATGAGTATACGCTTTAAGTGGGTCTGGTATCAAATGAACTGCAAAATCAAAAGAAATATTAAGGCAACAGAATCTTATGAAGATTGCAAATGAACTCGGAACGAGGCAAAATCACTAGTGAATTGTTTTAAACAGGAACACTGGGAAACCTTCTCTAGAAATTTAGAACATGACTTCTTTGGTGTCACCGCCAGACACCACACTTGCTAGGTGGTAGCCTTTAAATCGGCCGCGGTCCGGTAGTATACGTCGGACCCGCGTGTCGCCACTGTCAGTGATTGCAGACCGAGCGCCACCACACGGCAGGTCTAGAGAGACTTACTAGCACTCGCCACAGTTGTACAGCCGACTTTGCTAGCGAAGCTACACTGACCAATACGCTCTCATTTGCCGAGACGATATTTAGCTTAGCCTTCAGCTACGTCATTTGCTACGACCTAACAAGGCGCCATTACCAGTTTATATTCAGTGTAATAATGTCTAAACAAGAGCGATGTTCTCCAATAGTGGATTAAAGTTAAGTATTCCAAGAACTACGTTCTTTTCTTTATAGGATAATTACTTTACCTTGTTCCAGACCTCACGCCAATCTGCGTGAGCTTAACGCGTGCCTTTCGGCTACCTCCGAGTGGCTTGGCTGTCTTGCCACGCTACTACAACTTCTATGGGTTACAGAAATAAATTTGGGGAATGGTACAAAGCAGAGGAAAGTTTGAAACGAAATTTTGAAACTGAACGACGTAAGTGAGGAATCATAGATTAAATATTTAACGGAGTTGTATAAAAGTAAAAAGTCACCAGAAAATGGAAAGAGATTAGAGAACAGCATACAAGTATGTATCTGTTTCACATGTAGAGGTAAAAGAACCTGTGAGTCTGTTAATAATAGGAAGTCTCCAGGGAAAGAAAGGATCCCCAAACAATTACTGAATTATGGAGGATATCCACTAAATGAACGATTGGCCAAATTCGTTTACAATGTTATACTGGTAATAAAATTCCAAACGAATGGAGAACTAGCATTACAATCCTTATGTACAAGAAAGGGGATGTGAGAGGCCCTATCAACTACAGAGGGATAAATCTAGTGCGTTCTATTTTTAAATTCATAACAAAAATAACAGGAAATAAAATAAAAAACAATTCAACCCTTGCCGAGGAACAGCATGGTTTTAGATCCGGTAGGATATGCACAGGCGTTGTGTTAACTCTTATACAGGTTGCAGTGGAGTCCATTGAACAGAATAGACCAATTTATTTTTGTTTTACTGATTTACAGAAGGCTTTCGTTAGGATTCAGTGAACAGATGCGATAAACATGCTCTGCGATCTGGGAATGAATTATAACTTAATAAAAACAACTGAAAACATTGATTCCAGCAGCTAAGACAGGCGATAATTGGTTCGCAGTTAACAGTGGTATTAGAAAAAGTGACTATTTGAGCCCCCTACTTATTAACATGCTATTAGACGCGGTGGGAAAGAGGGCAATGGTTATATAATGCGGGACGAAAAAGTAAGAACCATTTATAGCGCTGGCGATGCAGTTCTGCGGGCAAACAGTGGAGATAACATGCAAGATCCTTTACATATATTTATCGTAGCAGCAAAGATCCTAAGTGTGATCATACGCATACAAAAACACCAAATGTATGACCACATATGTGGAATCCATTATATGCAAACTGGAAGTTGGTGGAAAAATTATTCAACAGGTAATGACACTTAAATGTCTTGCTAGTGAACGGTCCAGTAGTGGAAATGTCGAAAAGGAAGTTAGAGAACGAGTAACAAAAGCCAGTGAAGTGACAGAGTGTTCAAACAATACTATTTGGTAAAACAAGAATAGAGGGAAACAAGCAAAAGCAAGAATATAAACGACAATTGTGAAATCAGTTATGACATACACGGCTGAGACAAGACCGGAAGCATCAAAAACAAAAAGCCGTTTGGAAAATAAGGATTTGAAAATCCTGCAAAGACATATAGGGAAAACAATTCGAGATAGAGAGATAAGAGAAAGCATTAGAAAAGGGTGTAAAGTGGACTCCATTAATCAGAGGTACATAAAAGAAAGCATGAGTGGAACGGTCACTTAGACAGAATGGATGAAATGAAGATCGTGAAAATCGTACGAAATAAATTTACGTCTGGTAAAAGATGAGGTGGCAACTTCAGAATGGACTAACGGGTACTGAAGGAGACAGTCTTTAGCCTAGAAAGAAAGGAAAAAGAATAAGAGTATGAAGGAAACAGTAGAATTATTTGGTACGCAACAGAAACCAGAGATATTACGTAGATTCAGATTATGTGCAAATGTCTACAGAGGTCAGGACGTTACTGACCTTGAACTTGCACTCGACCTTCTAAGCATGAAAATTAGCGGATAACCGGAATTACGTGACGGCTTGTAACATTTGTTCTTCCACTTAATTTGTCGATACTTTGTAACGAAGTTAACCAGTGCTCTCTACAGGTCGTTGAGGGATTTTCCTGTCTCCACAACTTCGCATTTTTACCGAACGATTTACTGTCTAGAACATTTATAATCCATTATGTTTTAGTAATATGAATCAATAAAGCTAAAACGTTTTTGAGCAATTAAAGCCCCACCTAAGTTATATAAAGTACTCGGTCTCTTGAACTTCAATGCACCACCAGTTTGGATGTATTGAAAAGGTGTCGTCGAATTGTAAAAGATTTATAATTTATGAATTGCTATATGTTATTTAATTCCTATATATATATATATATATATATATATATATATATATATATATATATATATATATCATTGCTATATATTATTTAAAATAGAAGGAACGATAGGCAGTTGCAAAGTTAAGATTAGAAGCGGCAGAACGCAGTATATTGACCATCGAGGGAGCAACGGAAACAGCGGTGGTAATTGCTGGTAAAACGGGAAGCGCAAAGTGGGCGTATCTGCTCGCAGATAATGAGCTCATAAATGACGGAATCACTGAGCTCTGCAGTGCGGCTGTTTGCGTGAGCAACACGTGGATCAGCAGTTAAACATTCCATTTCCTCCTACCACGGGCGGAGGACTTTCTATAGCGGACAACTGTTACTGACATGTTAAACGCTTCTTTGCAGCGGTCAGTCCGCATTGCTCAGCAGTTACGTGGGCGGCATATCTCCACCCGTCACATATTTCCAATTTCCTCTTCATTTGTTCGTAGGGAGTAGAATCCATATCTTTTATAATATTCTCTGCCTATCTTAGTCGTTGTCTTCCTGTCGATCTATTTACACAGTTATACTCCTCTGTTATTGTGTTCATGAATCCTAGATGTCTCATTAAATGGTCAGTAAGTTGCAGTCCTCTTTTGTTAAGTAATTTACACATGCTTCTCTTCTTACCCACTGTGTTTAGGATCTCTTCGTTTTTCGCTGTTTCAGTCCACTCCATTTTGGGTACCTCGAAAGAAGTGAGTCTTTTCTCTTCCTCAGTCCACAGAGGCCATGCTGAACGCAGCCATAGTATGTTTTTTCCTTTCCACAAAACAATTTCCTCAGCTGAATAAACGTAGTGGGTTGTGCTAGTACTGACGAAAACGGCTATCGAAACTCACGATTTACGGCCATCAGCTCGTCCGAAAATTTGTTTATTGCTACCATTTGCGACTGTCACTTATCATCATCAAGCAGAAACGAAACAGGGTGTAACAATAATTTTCTCCGTAGTAGCTAGCGGTACTGCAACTTGTTTTTTGATAAATTCTACAACACATGGCAGGGAGCATGAACTATCGAAAATATTACAGAATACGTCTATATTTTTACTCGTTTATTTTATTTTTAGTTTCCATCATACTCTTTCTGGCTTGCTTATGTGCTGGATAGGCAATGTGATGATGATACCAACTTTCAGGGATGACAGGGTGGGTTAAATCTATCTATCTGAGATGATGCACGCTAGTCCCTTAATGAGAGAGTCGACAGTTATAAGCGAAAATCGTTCTGATACATCTGAGAGTGACCCACTTGTAGGGCGAGCTCTTTGCCTTCCATATTTTTGGAGGAGGTAGCATCGACGAAAACCAGAGAAAAATGTCGTAAACATCGACTCTAAAACGCAGATCTTAACAGCTATGAGTAATTTTCCTGTAGATGTGATGTGTTTGTCAGTACCAAAGTTGAACAGGTGCTCTTAGTTCTTGACGTATACCATTTAGAACTCATATTTATAGCAGCTTTTTCCTCATTTCGTCCATAGTACCTCCTCCCAAAATAAGAAAAGCAAAGAACTTGCAGTAGAAGAGGTCGACTGTCAGAGGCATCGAAAAGATTTCTCTTATAGCTTTCGACTCGGTGTTTTCCGAACCAGGCCCTCTTACGGAGACTTATAAATTTACTCTTGTCCTTTATCCATGAAAGGGTGTAATACCATTAAGGAATTACCACGCATGTACTTTCCTGCAAGCATTAAAGACAAGATAGATAAAGTACCATAAGGTATTAAGAACTCGGTGGAAATGTGTGAAGGTGAAGGAGCAAGTTGCCAGAGATCTCCCAGTCATGCACAGGAAGCTGGACGTTCGGTGGCTATAATATCAAATTGGGCTGTTCCCACAAAAGAAGGCAATTGGAGGAACGGGGAAAGACTGTGTGTCAAGCAACGAGCAGTTGTAGTGCACTGCTGTGGTGTTCTTCATTACAACATGATCCAATACAACATCTGGACGACGTCACACGGAGAAGAACTACCAGAAAATAGAAAGAAGGACGAAGAGTGACGAATGTAGAAAAGGAGTTTCTAATTGCTCACAATATTATTTCGTATGCTTTGGGAGCATTCTGAGGACATAAGCACTGTTTTGCACCTTCGCATTTTCGCGGCACTATGGCTGCTCCATTACATTTCGGGCGTCCCCACAAATTCCACTTCTTCTTCTGTCATTTCGGCTGTATATCGCCCAGCCATCTTCAGAGTGAGACGAATGACTTAAGCTCCAGCACTTTTTCCATCCTTTTAAATTCGCGGACTGCAGCACTGAACGTGGCGACACTGATACACAGGCGCCACATATGTATCTCAGTGAGCTGTACGTTTTTGTAAGTCTATAAGAGAAAGTGCCGCATTCCATCCAAACTGAAGCCAATATCTCTTATTAATAAAATTCATTGGAAACCGAATTTCGATGGCTTCTTTCACTACGGAGTCCGAGAGAGATGAAGTCGAAGCTACGACTTCGGCGTTTTCATGCACCACAAAGTGCCCAGTGTCCATAAAGCACTCCACCACAGCCGATTTATTAGGTTGTAAGAGCCGATTGTTCCTCCAATACTCTGTGCATCTTTCACGGACTGTACGTGTTGTCAGTCACTCACAGGGCAAATTGTAATCTCCAGGCTATCGAAGCATCAGATCATGTTTAATGGAACCCAGAAGTGCTGCTGCCTGTGGTGAGGGGTGAAAAATTACTTTTACTTTGTGTTTGTTGAGAATCCGCCCTGCTTTTGACAACAGAAGTTCCACATATCCCGGTAAAACCATGGATTTTGAACTTCCCAAGTTTACTTCTGCATTCCTTACGCCCACTGCTGCTTTCATTCGTAGAACTCCAGACTGCACTCGTTAGCAACGACGCCTACTCGATGTACCATAGTCCTGAGAACATTCATCTTCAAGGAAGGATGGTGGCAGCTAATTACACTTAAATACAAACCTGTATGCGTCGGTTTGATATACTGCATGTACCAAAGCGCCGTCATCTTACCGTCGCACCAAAGCATGCAAAAATGGAAGGCATCCCTCTATTTTGATTTCCGTTGCAAACTGGATTTGACTATGGACGGAATTGAAGTGGTTTAAAAAGTCTTGTTATTTATCTTCAGAATGGGCCTCACTGCAAAGGTGTCAGCAACGCACCTCCAAAATACTGTGAAATAGCATATCCCCTGTGAGTGTGGCTTTTCATACATCGGACAGATGACACATGTAGAGCAGGAAAGATGCACAGGATATCACAGGTCCACTCGTCTCTTACGACCTAATAAATCGGCGGTATCCGAGCAATGCATTAGCACTGAGCCTCTGTGGTGCACGGAAAAATCGAAATTTTAGTTTTGACTTCATCTTTCTGGGACTCAGTAGTGAAAGAGGCAACCGAAATTCGGTTAGCGACGAATAGGGGCTTCAGCTTGGGTAAATCATGGAATCCAGCACATAATAGATTTACAAAGATGGCGCCACAGTAGAGGTCGCAGTGACACATGGACACGCCAGCGTGGTTCGACCTCGTAGCCAGAGACCTAATTCATGCATATGTTGTACCTCTTTGCCGTCGATCAATGTCATTGGCACCTGTGTATCTGTGGCCGTCAGCACAGTGGTGCGATCCGCGAATTTAAAAAGGTGGGACGAGTTTTGGAGCGTTATCATTCGTCTCACTCTCAATATGGCTGAACGATATACAACATAAATATCACAAGCAGAAATGGAATTTATGGGGTTGCCACCCCGAAATTTAACGGAGCGGAAGCACTGTTGTCCGAAGCGGTCATTTGCTGCAGTGTGCAACAGACAAGAAAGGACCCCCGTCAAACAGCAGTTGCAGTTGCTTTCACGTTTAACAGGACTGCAAGGCACGCATCTCACGTTCCAGTGTAGCACACCGACTAAATGGTAGTGGACTCGTCCCACGACCGTTACATTGTGTTCCTTTGACACCTGCAAATTGGAGACGTGTACTCTTTTCGGATGAGAGCGGATTCACTCTCAGTAGTGATTCTGGACTTATGCTCATATGGAAAAAGGTGGCAACACGTAGTGCACCAAGGAACAATGTTGAACATGATCGTTTTGGTGGTCCAGGTCTTATGATGTGGTGAGGTACAGTTCTGACCTCCAAATACTTTTTACTTCGATACACTCAGCGATCAACGTTACGGTGACACTGTATGCCTACCCTACGTGCGTCTTTTCTGATGATCATTCAGCCCTGACTTCAGTTTTACTGATGATGTCGCATGACCAATTCTTTGTAAATGATTTTAATCAGGCTGAAATTAATGCTTAGTTAATTTGTACGTCACCGTTCGTATTTTACGTACAAAAACAGTTACTCTTAATTAACTCCGGACTAGAGCGAGCCTGATGTTTGAAATTTGGTCCACCGGTCTATCGGACTTGGATTTAATATATGTTTTAACCCTTTGAAAAAATCTTCCTTCGGTTGGATTTGACTTGCAAAACACGTCGTTCTGTGTGGCTTAGGAAGCCCCTCTTCAATACTTAAAACCTTTACTAATCGGTTCTAACTGAATGAAAGTAGATACATGCATAAATTCAAAACGAAATGAAATTTTTTATCCAATAATCTTCATACGTTTTTTAAGTGCGCCATTTGTATACCTAAAACTTCTACCAATCGATTCAATCCTTGCAGTAATGTATATAAAAAGATAAAACCAAACCCTGACTTTCATATCCAATGATCTTTATCCGCTGCCGAAATACGATTGTTCAAATTCGAGCTAAACGTAGCACCTAAAATTCATTCTTACCCGAATTTATGCGTGGAAACTGTTTAATGTGGATATAATCAATTAAAAAATTTCAGTTTTATGATAAAACTGCAAGCTGGCTTTCAAAAAAATCTAACTTAATTCGGATTTTACGTAGAAAAACATGTTTTTTGTTAGTTTTCTTTAGCGCGCAGCTTCTATACCTCAGACTTGTGCGAATCGGTCCACATTTTGTGAAAGTGTAAACAAATACATTTAATTAATGGTCGTCCTATTATTTCGTGAAAGAAAGAGAGTTCAGGCGACTGAAGTGGCCTGCTGAATGTGGTGCCTCTGTTGATTGTCCTCTCTTCACCGAAACTGCACGCACTAGTAACCAGGTTGTCAAGACGGTGTACGCAGTTGTTTAGATGAAAATATTCATACGATTGATCATTTTCTGTGAGTTAATCCACCTACGCATTAAACAGTTTCTGGACACACCAGTTAACGTTAACAGTTTAATGAAATACTTGTGTTAAGATGCGAACACCCGACGTTGCAGACCGAACATCGATCTTGAGAATAAGCCACTGCTCTTCAGATTACTGCTGGCGATTTTTTGATGGATAATGGCATATGGTCCGTGAGCTCACATACCCTGATAGGCTGTGCCTGGTCTCATTTCAAGAAATGAAAACCTGAGGGCCCAAAATTTGTTCCATTTCTTTCAGAAACCACCTACAGATGTCAAAACGCTTTAATTCCTGCACAACAGAAAATTTTGAAGGACAGAGAAGCAGGCCCTTATCGATAATGTTTCCGCATGAAACTTACTGTTTTAACGTGGCAATTGTTTTGCGTTGCGTTCGTCTGGTGACTAAACATGTTTGCTTCTGCCACTCATTCGGACGTACAGACACAGCGAAGTACTCGGGACAGAGAATGTGCGAAATGCGCATGTGACAACAATAGACTGGTGCATCGGAATTCCACTTTCAAGCATTTCTTGGCAGTTGTTTGGTTCATTAAAGAGGGTCAGATCTGTACCAATCTTGTAAATATTTTCTGCAATTATTTTATTTTGCTCGTTCTATAAATGTTCGCTATGTACAAACTACGAGCATAAGCTCCACAGGAAAAAAAAAGAGAATCATTTTGCAGCAAATGTAATGAAGTTAAATTTCTACTCGGATATGTTTTCGCTAGATGCCGTGTTTTTCGAGTTATTCAGGAGAAACACAAAACTGACTTTAAAACTCGATTTTCTTCAATAACTTGAACCTCGTGTCCTCCAGCGAAGACGTACATTACATTTCCAGCAAAAAGGTTCCGTTCATTTTTCTGTAGGACTAATAGCTCATGCGCAGTGAGTGAGAGAATATTAAGATGTTAAGCGTGACTTTTAAGGTATTGAAGGTTCCATAAATTCTTAAAGCCCTTAGATATGGACAGCTGAATCATATATAAAGTGTCAACTTGACCCCTTTTATACGATTTAGTCGGAGTATTGTGTGGAATATTCGCAGCTTTGCGCAGGGCCTGTGGAAAACCGGCGCTCCAAGCGAGACGGGATCGAGGAGAGAAGCTGCGAGGCGGAACTTTTAAGCCCCCTAATTTCAGAGCTGCCTGATACAGAAATTCATAGCCAGAGAGTAATTGGAATAACTCATTTCCAAGTTTGCCACTTCCTCCTCGGGTTTTTTATTCAATTACAGTCCTCGCCAAAGTACCAGCAATCTACACAGTGGCCTGCTGCTGGTTCTCACTGCCAAACTCTCTGATTTCTCTCTCCGTGGATGTATATATGGTATCAGCATAGTGTTACATCAAGGAACTGTAGATGAAGCATGTACAATGTATGAAATATCTAGAATTTAATGACAGGGTGTTAAATATAATTTTATTTAATACATTTCCTGGAAAATGCATGGGATGCCGAGGTATTTTATAATATACGAAATGGGCACAGGAAAAGTATAAAATTACAATCAAATAACACGTTCATATCAGAAATGTAAATGTTTAATGAAAGTTAAAATAGAACATGAAAGTTATCAGTATTGTGAATGGCTTATACTAAAGCAGACGTATCTTGCTAGTTTTTAACAGTTACTAATATTTAATAAACACTAGAAAAAGCAATTTTAACAATTGTTACAAATTTATAACAGAAAATAACTGATCTAAACTTTCATTTTTTGTATACTTCGAAACCTTTATGCTTTATTTATTGCAGCATGCATAACTGAAATAACATACCGAAATGTAAATAACTTTTTAGTTTATAAGCAAGTGACACCCGAAAACGACTGAAACGCAGCCGATATGAACCAAAACTGTTGCAATAATGACGTCTGTGGAACCTGTAACTGTCGAAGTATTCAAATTACCTTTCTTTCATACGTTGCCTTAAACGTAACCGGCATTCTATTAAGTGGCTAGTAAAAGTATTAAATAAGATGAATTTCATACGCTGCCTAGTGATTTTTGTGATTCTCTATACTACCTAGGCATCCCATTAAATCCCAGATTTCGCAGTTTTCTGGTAACATCTACAAGGGCTACTTTTTATCTACAAGGGCTACTTTTTAACGTTCATCTGAGCCTTTACACATAACCCCTATAATTAGTAATATTTATTATTCTATTTTCCTTTCAATCTTAGTTGAAATCAGCGGAGTAATGTACAACAGTGTTTTTGTGCACATTTTTAGTTATGAAAAGTTTGTTTTCGACTGAAAAACCTTATTACTAAACTTTCTCTGACAATGTAAATCAGAAATAAGTGATCTGTAAATATGTGATTACTACAAGATAGACTGGAATTCATATGTTGAAAGTACACTACTCGTGAGCTGAAACTCTGCAAACATTTCTAACTTCGGTCAGTTTGTACTCCATGCGTTCTTGTCAGATTGCAATAGAGCTATATCACTGATTTTGTCTCATCGAGATCTGCTATTCTGATCGCAAGAAACGCCTATTTCCATTTCAAAAACTAAGCTGATGCTAGTGTCTCGGTTATTAATGAACTTACGAGAAAGTACTGCTGTCAGTTTAATAAACTCTTGGTCACTGTTCGTTTGAAGAAAGAGAGCCGCGCGGAGTATCCGAGCGGTCTTAGGCGTCTTGTCACGGTCCGCGCAGCATTCCTCGTCGAGGTTCGAGCCCCCCCTTTGGCATGGGCGTGTGTGTCCTTAGCTTAAGTTAGTTTAAGTTAGATTAAATAGTGTGTAAGCTTAGGGGCCGATGACCTCAGCAGTTTGGTCTCATAAGACCTTACCATAAAAAGAAGAAGAAGAAGAGAAAGCGAGAGAGAGAGGCAGAGAGAGATGATTGACGGAAGTCCGAGGGAAACTTTAGACCCTAGCCTCTGATTCTTGAAGTATGGAAGATAAAGAACAAGACGATACAGAGATAAAGGACACCAATGTGCTGACTTCACTCTTCGTTCTTTTATCATTTTCGTCTTTTCAGACATCATTATATAATTAATTTATCCTTTGTAGTCGTTATTTGTACCTACGATGAAAACGTAATTTCAATTTAACCACATGTAATTGACACATTTTCTTCTGTCTCGTATGTCGTTCGCTCAATTGAATCCCAGATCCTTTTCCGTGTACATCCTACTTCGAGTGACTCCCTACATAGTACACTCCTGGAAATTGAAATAAGAACACCGTGAATTCATTGTCCCAGGAAGGGGAAACTTTATTGACACATTCCTGGCGTCAGATACATCACATGATCACACTGACAGAACCACAGGCACATAGACACAGGCAACACAGCATGCACAATGTCGGCACTAGTACAGTGTATATCCACCTTTCGCAGCAATGCAGGCTGCTATTCTCCCATGGAGACGATCGTAGAGATGCTGGATGTAGTCCTGTGGAACGGCTTGCCATGCCATTTCCACCTGGAGCCTCAGTTGGACCAGCGTTCGTGCTGGACGTGCAGACCGCGTGAGACGACGCTTCATCCAGTCCCAAACATGCTCAATGGGGGACAGATCCGGAGATCTTGCTGGCCAGGGTAGTTGACTTACACCTTCTAGAGCACGTTGGGTGGCACGGGACACATGCGGACGTGCATTGTCCTGTTGGAACAGCAAGTTCCCTTGCCGGTCTAGGAATGGTAGAACGATGGGTTCGATGACGGTTTGGATGTACCGTGCACTATTCAGTGTCCCCTCGACGATCACCAGTGGTGTACGGCCAGTGTAGGAGATCGCTCCCCACACCATGATGCCGGGTGTTGGCCCTGTGTGCCTCGGTCGTATGCAGTCCTGATTGTGGCGCTCACCTGCACGGCGCCAAACACGCATATGACCATCATCGGCACCAAGGCAGAAGCGACTCTCATCGCTGAAGACGACACGTCTCCATTCGTCCCTCCATTCACGCCTGTCGCGACACCACTGGAGGCGGGCTGCACGATGTTGGGGCGTGAGCGGAAGACGGCCTAACGGTGTGCGGGACCATAGCCCAGCTTCATGGAGACGGTTGCGAATGGTCCTCGCCGATACCCCAGGAGCAACAGTGTCCCTAATTTGCTGGGAAGTGGCGGTGCGGTCCCCTACGGCACTGCGTAGGATCGTACGATCTTGGCGTGCATCCGTGCGTCGCTGCGGTCCGGTCCCAGGTCGACGGGCACGTGCACATTCCGCCGACCACTGGCGACAACATCGATGTACTGTGGAGACCTCACGCCCCACGCGTTGAGCAATTCGGCGGTACGTCCACCCGGCCTCCCGCATGCCCACTATACGCCCTCGCTCAAAGTCCGTCAACTGCACATACGGTTCACGTCCACGCTGTCGCGGCATGCTACCAGTGTTAAAGACTGCGATGGAGCTCCGTATGCCACGGCAAACTGGCTGACACTGACGGCGGCGGTGCACAAATGCTGCGCAGCTAGCGCCATTCGACGGCCAACACCGCGGGTCCTGGTGTGTCCGCTGTGCCGTGCGTGTGATCATTGCTTGTACAGCCCTCTCGCAGTGTCCGGAGCAAGTATGGTGGGTCTGACACACCGGTGTCAATGTTTTCTTTTTTCCATACCAGGAGTGTATGTGATACGGAGATCTCTGGTATCACTACCCCGCTTCCAACTTTTTCCATCGCCCTTGTCCATCCTGTAACGGTGCGTGGGCAGAGCGACAGTTGGTGAGCCTTCGACTGACGTGGGAAAATCTCTGAATTGTCCTTTCCTGTCGTTTCGCGAGATTTTTGTGGGAAGAAATAGCATACGCCCTTTCCATGATGTGGAACACATCTCTTGAATGGCATACCACTGTATCCTCTTGAGCATTTCCGTAACGATCACGCACTCGCTAAGCCACCCCCTGACGAAAAACGCCGTTTTCCTTTGGATATTCTTCATCTTCTCTGTCCATCGTTGTACGTAAAGGTCCCTGACAGACGAACAACACACAGTAATTGGTCGAGCGAGAGTTTGGCGAGCCACTGCCTTCTCAGATAAATTCGTGATCACTATGATGTGTCCGAGGACGGTAGCTGTTACTTTGATTCTGCGTATTTTCTACAAGAAATCAAGGGCTGACACTTTGCGAAGCAGTGCTGACTATGCAAGACTATTTACAACTTACTTCTGTTTTACTGCACTGTTGTTGTTAAAAAATTTCTGTTCCAAAGTGAACGAGCAATAAATTTCGTTCAGATATACCTCCGAGGTAGATCGTTATATGCTCTGTTCACCTTTTACAATGACGTTACGGTTGTATGACAACGTTTTGCATTGTGCTCTCTTTACACTGACTATTGCTTTCACAATAATAGGCAGTTTATTAATATCGAGCCGGATCGTTATTGGTTCCGTATAAGAGCTGTATCCTAATTTAACGCCCTGGTAATAAACAATTTAACCCATTAAGTTTAATACCATATGTTGTTCAACGGCGCACAGTAATTTGTATCCACGATGCGAACATTGTTACAGAGCTTGACAGCAGAGGATGCCTGTTCGCGCAGTGGATGATGTCTAGTCATCTTCAAACGCACTGATTGCTTTCTGTCTTTGTGCAAGTTTTAAGAGAAATAAGCAACACTGGGACTTCCCTAGATTTCATTTCAGCAGCTTTTCTCTATTCTGCAGTAATTCTGCGAACAGTTACTCCATAAGTTGTCTACGTTAATAGAATTGATAATTCATAACATTTTTTACCTCTCCCCTGATAACCATCGTAGCATACATAATTCTGTGCCACGACAAATTTTCCCACGCGATGTCCTGTTCCTTGATGTTTCCTTCAGCTCTGGGCAGAATATTCCTCCTGTCAAACCTCTCACCGTGCCATATTTTCTTCGAGCTGAGTAACTTTTCCCTCGTTTTGTTCGATCAACAGTAATCATCTGCAATCATTTTTCTTGTCTACAACCTATACGTACAGTAGTAGGTTCACTTTCTTCTTTCTGGTATACTTCAGAAAATCTGTTTCTTCTTATTTATAGCTCAAAATCAAAAAATTGTGCATGTTTTACTGTATTGATTTATTTAGTTTGCCGGTGTTCGACTTAGAAAGTAATCTTCAGACTATATCCCACAGTCGTCAGCGAAGAGTGCTGGTGAATAACATTCGAAAGATATGAAGCATAGATGGTGAGGCAAAAATAATATTAAATCTAATCTTTCAAAGTGTAGTAGCAATATAACTAAAGACATTGAATTTGCACGTTACGTAAATGACAAAAAATATATCAGTTAACATTATAAATAAGCACTGGAACAACGAACAACCAATGTGTGTGTTTGTGTGTGTGTGTGTGTGTGTGTGTGTGTATGTGTGTGTGTATGTTGTGTGAGGGTGAGTCGAAAGAGGATAAGGGAAACATTACCAAAGAATTACTCTCGGGAGAGAAGAAGACGTACAAGTTATAGTGTATATAACAATTTAATTAGATTAACAATCTCAGTCTAATAAAATATGTATGGTAATAGTATCAGAGGATAGCTTGAAAACCGATTCAATATAGATGGTGAAGAAACAGACTAAAAGGTATCACTGTCAATTACAATAGAATATACCAAGGACGGGCGGGAGGGGCTTGGGGTCCCATCCGATTTGTTAAAAAGGGCTTTAAAATGCACGTGTTTTTCATATATTCTGAAAACACACACACACACACACACACACACATGAGCAAAAAATTTCCTATGGACATAGGCCCTCTTCCGAATGATTTCAGAGAATGAACACATTTAATATCACTTTTGTACGTTTTTCTTGAATAACTCGGAAACCGCACCCTGCAGCGAAAACGTGTCGCAGTACAAAATTAAACTATATTAAACTTCCTACAAAGAAAGGTACTATTCATTTTTCTCTATAACTAATAGTCTATGCAAAGAGAGCGCGAAAATGTTGAAAAACTCGCTCGACGCGCACGCGCTGTAGCTTACGTAGTTTTCGTAGGCCAATTTGAGGTAGTTTTCCGACGTGATAGACCACAAGTGTCCCGTATCAAACCGTTCGTCTCAACCTGCTGTCTCAATATGCCAATACGCTACCTCAAATTGACCCAAAAAAAACACGTAAGCTACAGTGCATGCGCGTCGAGCGAGTTTTTCAACATTCTCGTGCTCTCTCCGCACAAACCATTATTTCTAGAGAAAAAAATGGATAGGACGTTTTCTGTAAGAAATTTAATACAGATTAATTTTGAACTGCGACAAGTTTTCGCTGGAGGGTGCGGTTTTCGAGTTATTCGAGAGAAACGTACACAAGTGATATTAAATGTGCTCTATCTCGGAAACCATTAGGAATAGGACAAACGTCCATATGAGGATTTCTGTTCAGAATCACTAATACTATCACCCCTCAAAGCATGTACCTATCTTCCTGACTCACCCTGTATATAAAATTTAACGAAAATATTTTGCTTTCACGATTCCTTCACACAAATAGTATTTGCCTTATAAAAGCGCTCCTTACGAAAGTGTAACATGTATTCTCAACAGAGCAAACGAATATTTATACGGTAACTTCATGCTGTTACGAAACGAAATGAAATGCGGAGTACACTGAGGTGACGAAAGTCATGAGATAGGGATATGCACATACCCGGACGGCAGCAGTTCGCGTACACATGATATAAAAGGGTAATGCATTTTTGGAGTTGTCATCTGTATACAGGTGAATCACATGAAAAGGTTTCCGACATGATTAGGGCCGCACGATGAGAATTAACAAACTCTGCCGGCCGGGGTGGCTAAGTGGTTCTAGGCACTACAGTCTGGATCCACGCGACCGCTACGGTCGCCAGTTCGAATCCTGCCTCGGGCATGGATGTTTGTGATGTCCTTAGGTTAGTTAGGTTTAATTAATTCTAAGTTCTAAGGGACTGATGACCTCAGAAGTTAAGTCCCATAGTGCTCAGAGCCATTTGAACCACTTTTTAACAGACTCTGAACGCGCAATGGTAGTTGGAGCTAGACGTATGGGTCATTCCATTTCGGAATTCGTCAGGCAATACGACATTCTGAGATACACAGTGTGAAGAGTAACTCGAAAATACCAAATGCCAGGCATTACCTCTCACGGCGGACAGTGCAGTGCATGACGGCCTTCGCTAACGACCGAGAGTATAGGCTTTTCGTATAATTTCCAGTGCTAACAGAGAAGCAACATTGTATGAAATAACTGTAGAAATCAATGTGGGACGTACGCTGAACGTGTCTGTTAGGTCAGTGCGGCGAAATTTCGCGGGAATGGCCTGTGGCAGCAGCAACCATATCGGTTGGATCCTAGACGATTGTAAAACTGTGGCCTGGTTAGATGGTAGGAGCTGATGGTAGGGTATGAGTGTGGTGTGTGGTTGCGACGGGGCGGAAAATAAGTGCGGTTGAAGAGTTCACACGAATGTGCATAGACAAACGTTCGTTAAAAAATTTAAGTGCAAATTTTGGCTCTCACATAAGTCTCAGGGGATGATTTCCTCACTTGGTGCATTAGTACACTGTTCCACACCTGCGCATTGATTATAGTTTTTGAATTAATATTCAATCAGACATGAGTACAGTTTATGCTAGGGAAAAGAAATTAGGCGATTATTATAGCAAAATCATTTCTTACGACACAGTTCAATTAAGTTTTTGTCATCACTATTCATTGGTGTCGTCCTTTTCTTTCACACAATGAAATTAGCACTGTTGTTGCGGTTCAGTTTTATTTCAATAATAATTTGACTCCGAGACCCCAAGAGCAATAATGTAGGCTGCTATAATCGAAAGTTACTCAATCAACTTGAACAGAACTACAAGTCCCACTGTCCTCGTAATTCGTTCTCACACAAATAATCGTAGCACCTCCAGTTCACCAAATATACGCTTGCACACTTTCACTATTAAATAATATTCTTTGTCGAAATAAATCGGCGCGAAAAATTCTTACTCAAACGATACATGGGCCACCCACAAGAGGGGCTCGCTCGCCACTCACCGACCGACTCCGCCACCCACACGCTCACCGACTGCCGAAAGACAGCCCCCCCCCCCGGCCAAGATGGCCGCTCGCTTATTTAGGCTCGGATGTCTACCGTCCCTGGCTATGCAAGTACCAATCTCACCAGTTAGGGTTACAAATTTTGACACGTACATCTCTCAACAGAAGTAAGTACACCATCGGAAGTGCACTAAAAAGTACATATAATTTACTATGTTACATTAATTTCTAGGATTAACCTATCGCCCGTAAAACAAGTTTTAGTGTTTTGCAAACTTTCGCCACTTAGCGCAAATTTGTTTGTTATACCTGTGCTGCAAATTTTTAACATAGAACTGCATATAGCACAGTTTTAGACATAATATATAGCGATCTACACATCGCGCTGCTCAAAATCTTCGTATCTATAATAATTAATTAATTATGGGCGATAAATATTATTAGTAATTTGCAAACAATGAAAACTATTGAAAGTTAAGTGTGTTGTATAGCTCAACTACTTTAAAATACGTGTGATGCCACCCAAAATAGTATATGGGGCCGTTCTTTATGTCATGAATTTTCTATTGAATTTTGTAAACAATTTCCCATCAACTTTGTTTATTGCTCTTTACGAGCTTAATTATTTATTAATCTTAACATATGACTACGGTACTTGATCCGCTATCACGAGACGTTTTTAATGAGCGCCTGCTCATCTCTGTACGTTGTTAATGACTATTTTTATTAATTTTTCTGTATTCATGATATTAAACTATTTTCAACTTACTATAATTTATGCGTCTCGTGACTTAAAATAAAGATCGATCTTTCAGACGGTGGATATTGCTGACCACAATCCACTTTCGCATAGCTCTTCACCGTAAGTTACATAGTTTTCGCGTAATGCGCGAGAAGCCAAACAATGCCCTAAGCTGTGGGCCGGGTGGCCTCCCGGCGGCGGATGCATCCCACCAACACGTTGCAAATCTCGGGCGTGCGCAGCATGCGCTTCTGTGAATGGCGCACCACGTCGCGTGCTAGCTCTTAACAAAGCAATGCTGGCCTACTAGACCTATTCGACTAGTAACGGTTTTTTTTTTTACCGTCACATGGTACAGAACCCATGAAGACGTGGACACAAGTTGTCAGAGTTTACGTGGAATGGAAGCCATCCTTCACTGGAAATGGATGTGTGCAGTAACTTCGAGACCATTTGTAGCTCTTCATGGACTTCATCTTCCCAAAAGATGATGCGTCGTGTCATCGGGCCCCAGTTGTTCGTGACTGGTTTGTAGAACATTCTGAACTATTTGAGTGAGTGGTCTGCCCACCCAGATCACCCGACATGATTCCCATCGAATATTCCTGGGACACAGTCAAGCTGTCCGTTCGTGCACAACATCTTGCACGGCAACACCTCCACAATTATGGAGGGCTATGGAGGAAACAGCCAGCCGGTGTGGCCGAGCGGTTATAGGCGCTTCAGTCCGGAACCGCGCTGCAGCTACGGTCGCAGGTTCCAATCCTGCCTCGGGCATGGATGTGTGTGCTGTCCTTACGTTTGTTAGGTTTAAGTAGTTCTATGTCTAGGGGACTGATGACGTCAGATATTAAGTCCCATTAGTGCTCAGAGCCATTTGAACCATTTCTACGGAGGCAGCATCGCTCAATATTTCTGCAGGGTACTTCCAACGGCTTGTTGGGTTCAGGTCACGTCGAGTTGCTGCACTAAACTGGGCAAAAGGAGGTCCGACACAATGTTAGGAGGTGTTCCACAAGTCTAGTCACCTCAGCGTATTGCCTCCTTGCTAACAAAACTGAAACGAGGAGGTACCACAGAAATGGTTGACACGGGAAAGACTGACAGGAGTACTGGAGAGAAAATTAAGAAACCACGTAGCATTGTAGACTAAAACTTGAATATGGGAGCAGTTAACAATTTTGATATGCTCTGTCAGGTGTATACAGAAAACAATGAAGTGGTATAAGAAGTTCTTTCTTCAGGTTCTCGATCTGTGTTTTAAATGCTCATGTCCTATACAGACCACTAACACGTCGTAAAATGTCGATAACAGAGTTTCATCTGTCGCTAGTAATGGAACTTATGCATCAGAGCGAAGAAAAGCTGGCAGGGGAAGGTGTTCTGATGATAATCCTCTAAGGTTTACGGAAACACAATTTCCAAACATTATAACAAATGAGCATTCCAAGAAAAGTACGCCAACACGTAGATGCATTGTTTACCGAAAACAGAAAGTGCTTATAGAAGGCAGGTACGAATGTAGTACTTGCTAGGTACCAGTGGGTGTTGTATCCTAATTTGGAAATAACGAGTTACTAACTGCAGCTCAGAACGAATTCAACAATGCTATCAGGGAAACGAAAAAATTTATAAAAAAGGTAAAAATCGAAACAGAAATATAATTTTTAATTTCGACATTGCCGTTTGTAGTGTCCCTTTTGCAATATTCAGCATTATCGAGGTGAAACACAATTAAAACTTACTGTATGTAACTCAAAATGAACTGCAAACATCGATTTATTTGCGAAAGGTAATAACACCAACTGTAAAAATATACAATATACATCGATAGATGCAGAAAAGATATTAGTTGTATTGTATGAGATTTTAATGTGTAAGTAATTAAAAGAAGTATTATTATCTTTGTAAGAGTACAAATCACAATGCAATGCTCATTCCTCTCTCTAGTCTGTTTTGTTCTGTTCGTTCTGGTGTTAGCTGGAATAAGGTACGCAAGCTATTGTTCTGCGCTAGCATTAGTTTCTGTCGTAACGTAATTGCAAATATTTAATGGTGTAAACTGTGTCCTAGAGAGAATATATTAGTATAAAGTGATCTCCGTCTCTTATTTCAAGAACCTACGCCACATTTATCTTATAAAAAGAATGTTGTTGTTGTTGTGGTCTTCAGTCCTGAGACTGGTTTGATGCAGCTCTCCATGCTACCCTATCCTGTGCAAGTTTCTTCATCTCCCAGTACCTACTGCAACCTACATCCTTCTGAATCTGCTTAGTATATTCATCTCTTGGTCTCCCTGTACGATTTTTACCCTCCACGCTGCCCTCCAATGCTAAATTTGTGATCCCTTGATGCCTCAGAACATGTCCTACCAACCAGTCCCTTCTTCTAGTCAAGTTGTGCCACAAACTCCTTTTCTCCCCAATTCTATTCAATACCTCCTCATTAGTTATGTGATATACCCATCTAATCTTCAGCATTCTTCTGTGGCACCACATTTCGAAAGCTTCTATTCTCTTCCTGTCGAAACTATTTGTCGTCCATGTTTCACTTCCATACATGGCTACACTCCATACAAATACTTTCAGAAACAACTTCCTGACACTTAAATCTATACTCGATGTTAACAAATTTCTCTTCTTCAGAAATGCTTTCCTTGCCATTACCAGTCTACATTTTATATCTTCTCTACTTCGACCATCATCAGTTATTTTGCTCCTTTACTACTTTAAGTGTCTCATTTCCTAATCTAATTCCCTCAGCATCAGCCGACTTAATTGGACTACATTCCATTACCCTCGTTTTGCTTTTGTTGATGTTCATCTTATACCCTTCTTTCAAGACAATGTCCATTCCGTTCAACTGCTCTTCCAAGTCCTTTGCTGTCTCTGACAGAATTACAATGTCATCGGCGAACCTCAAAGTTTTTATTTCTTCTCCATGGATTTTAATACCTACTCCGAATTTTTCTTTTGTTTCCTTTACTGCCTGCTCAATATACAGATTGAATAACATTTGGGAGAGGCTACAACCCTGTCTCACTCCCTTCCCAACCACTGCTTCCCTTTCATGTCCCTCGACTCTTATAACTGCCATCTGGTTTCTGTACAATTTGTAAATAGCCTTTCGTTCCCTGTATTTTGCCCCTGCCACCTTTAGAATTTGGAAGAGAGTATTCCAGTCAACATTGTCAAAAGCTTTCTCTAAGTCTACAAATGCTAGAAACGTAGGTTTGCCTTTCCTTAATCTTTCTTCTAAGATAAATCGTAAGGTCAGTATTGCCTCACGTGTTCCAATATTTCTACGGAATCCAAACTGATCTTCCCCGAGATCCGCTTCTACCAGTTTTTCTATTCGTCTGTACAGAATTCGCGTTAGTAATTTGCAGCTGTGACTTGTTAAACTGATAGCTCGGTAACTTTCACATCTGTAAACACCTGCTTTCTTTGGGATTGGAATTATTATATTCGTCTTGAAGTCTGAGGGGACTTCGCCTGTGTCATACATCTTCCTCGCCAGGTGGTAGAGTTTTGTCAGGACTGGCTCTTCCAAGGCCGTCAGTAGTTCCAATGGAATGTTGTCTACTCCCGGGGCCTTGTTTCAGCTCAGGTCTTTTAGTGCTCTGCCAAACTCTTCACGCAGTATCACATCTCCCATTTCATCTTCATCTACTTTCTCTTCCATTTCTATAATATTGTCCTCAAGTACATCGCCCTTGTATAGACCCTCTATATACTCCTTCCATCTTTCTTCTTTCCCTTCTTTGGTTAGAAATGGGTTTCCATCTGAGCTCTTGTTATTCATACAAGTGGTTCTCTTTTCTCCAAAGGTCTCTTTAATTTTCCTGTAGGCAGTATCTAACTTACCGCTAGTGAGATAAGCCTCTACATGAAAAGAATATTTAATGAAAATTATTTAGCATGTTTCCAGCTGCTTCGGAGCGAGTAACATTGATCTCTGACTGTTAACAATTAGCCGCCATTACGCGGTACGTTTAAAAATATTTTTTCACAGCACAATGTCTGATAACCGTAGCGGAAGAAATTCTTTAAAAATATTCAGTGTGATTAATTGAAGGAATCCAGTGAAATAATTTTATTAAAACTTGTCTATTTTCTGTGATAGTAATAATTTCAGATCAGGGAACTGGAGCTGAGTAATACTACGCTATTGCACTTAGAGTAATTTGTAGGGAGCCTGGCGCTCGATAAAACCAGACATATTACGTAACTGGCAACCTACGAAATTAATTATTTTGCTTATTATATCTCTTTTGTATATTTTTAAAGCTTATCGTAAAAACTAACTTCACTAAAAATCAGTAACAGATCACGATAAATCAAAGGACAAACAAATTTACTAGGAGAGTGTTTCCTCTAAATAAATAGCTACATTATTTTTTTAAAATGGATATAATACATTCCAGAGCCCGGATCGAAAAGAAGGAAGGAAAACATATTCACTAAATCTAAAAGGAACCCCTAAAAACGACGGGAAAAGGCAGAGACTTCACAACTTTCCAATATTAGATAATCTGTTAAGTAGTTCTGTGTAACGATAAAAAGTATAGCCCAAGAAAAAAAAGGCCTGTGAGAGACAATCAATCAATCCCGGCGATTCCAGATTATAACAGCACAGATTACTATCTGCAAATGGACTGCTGCATCTGAGCCTCGATGGAAAACTTAACACAGTGCACCTATTACAGGTAAATAATCAGACTGCGGATGACTAAGCACTCAGTTTGTTGTATTCTCTATGTCGCTTTCTCTCATAAACGACCTAATACGACGTTTTGAACAACGAAAATAATGTACAGCAATTTGTAATCTATAGCTTATTTTATTCGTTCTTGTGTTAGTACAGTGAGGAACCAACAGAGGAATGGAGATGTTACAAACGGGTATACTACTGAGTATACTGTTGAGGTAAACAGTTTACTATTGAGGTAAATCTAACGTATCACGTAGCTTTCGGCATAAGCTACAAACATCGTTTAATAGAATTACAAGCAAGATATAATTCTTAGTGACGGAGAAGAGTTTTGATTCAGTTTGATTCTACAGAAATTCATCTGCAGATTTTTAGAGAATTTATTCTATCAGCCGTAAGAGGGCACAGTGCTTCGCCTGGAGTCGTAGTCACTCCACAGATCCTCAGCAACGAACGGGTGAGGCAGCGTGGGCTGCTCCGGCCCCGGCGGCAGCTCGAGGAACAGCCACTTAGAGAAGGTAGCCGGATTTAAGCCGCGGGCCTCAGCGCCTAAGCGCACGGAGTAGATGGTGCACCTCCACCAACTAAAGGGTTAACACAAACCCAATGCTTTCTAGACTGCATGGGCTTTCAAAGCTGTATAAGCAAGAAGTTCCCATACGTGTAAGTAAAACTCTGAAATAAATTCAACCAAACTCAGTATGCATGACTTAAACCTATTAAAAGTACTATTGAGACCTCTACCGCTGCCATTAGTCAGCTGCATAGTTGCGGAACATATTCTATACTCACATTCTACGACGATCTTGGAGAACGAAACTTTCCTTCATAATAATCAATATTATTTCCCCAAACAGAAATCGTACGAAACTTAGTTGCTCTGTTAGTCAGTGAGACACAGGACGCTGCAAACGTCGGCGTTAAGTCTGCCGCCGACTTCCACGACATCGGGGAGGTATTTCATAGAATTCAGCACTGACGTTAGTAGAAAAAATAAGAGTTTTTCGAGTATTGGGCCAGATTTATGACTGGATTCAGCACTCCCTAGCAGACAGAGCTCAACCTGTCAATCTTAAGCGAACAAAATCCACAGATTTAGGACAATTACTGTTTACAGTACCTATATATAGGTTGTATTACGTATAAATGAAGATTCTTTTATTTGTTTTTATATGTTGTACCTTAATATGGACACATATCACTCTGTCCGTTGTCTTTTCTCGTAATTTACATGCTGATGTTTTCTGCACGGTTATAACAGCACCCTTAGTGCACTACGCCTGTGACTCTATGCTAACCGTTTTGCATTCACACATCCACATTTCCACACCTGATCTGGTAGGGTCTGGTTGTTGTGTGGGAGGAGACCAGACAGCGAGGTCATCGGTCTGATCGGATTATGGAAGGACAGGGAAGGAAGTTGGTCGTGCCCTTTCAAAGGAACCATCCCGGCATTTGCCTGAAGCGATTTAGGGAAATCACGGGAAACCTAAATCCGGATGGCAGGACGCGGGCTGATCTGGTGCCTAGGGGAAAATAAGCGTTAATGGCTTGCTCTTGCCCCATATACTTGGATGTACTAATCAGCCTAAAAACACACTTTATTAGTCTGCAAATGAACTAAATACTGATTTAGTACAGTGCACTTTCCTTGTCCACCAAATTATTGCAGGGCACTGTTGACTAACAGAATGTTCTGAAATACGGGAACAGATCCAATACTTCACAACTACACGACCAGTGACATATCTCCGGAAACAATGAATAATGTAAAATAAATAGGTATAACCATCTGGAATGACCTAAAGCAAACAAATACTAATTGTAGGAAACTTGTACGTCAGGCTGAGATTCATAGGAAGAATTTTAAGGCTTCATCCACTAAAGGTACCACTAAAAAAACACTTCTTCAACTGATTCTTGAGTACTCTTCGTCAGTCTCGGGCATTACAAATAGGATTAATACAACAAATACAAGAGATCCAACGAAGAGCAGCGCGTATCGTCACGTAATAGTTTAGTCGGCGCGAGAGCAGTGCGAAAATGCTCAATGAACTCAATTTTCTGACTCTGCAAGAAAGCGTTGTGCACCACAGTGAAATTTACTGTAAAAATTCCCGGGTGTTACGATCCGCGAAGAATCGAGGGTCACATCACTGCTTCGCACACAATTTAGCGAAATCAACGCAACGAGAAAATCCGAGAAGTTAGAGTTGGGACGGAGGTTTAACGACTGTCATTCTCTCCATGCGCCTTTCACGAAGGAAAAAGGGAAGAGGGAACAGGTGTACCACAAGTACCTACGTAACTCACCATAAATTGGATCGCGGAGTGCAGTGTAGATGTGAATGAAGACATTCCCAACATCGCGAAGAGTAAGGTGGGTGGTGGTTGTATTGAGGTCAAAAGCGTTAGTGAACAACCAACAGATAATCAAATGAAGTGATCTTATTTCGAGTACGAACATAAAGAAGATATGGAGCAGGCACAATTTTAGGTGGTTTGCCAAACTCAATGACATCTAAAAGTGTGTAACTATATCTACAATGAAGGTTTGTCTATGGTCTGAGATGGCAGCCGCTTTCTCTGGCGTTTTAAGCATTCTCCTAGATTCCTCCGGTGTAGCTAATAAATAGTTGGCTGAAAGCTGCTACGGTTTAGTCCATATTATTTTCGCTTTTATTACATTTTTTGACGAAAAAGGGCGAGGTGTTGGCATTTTAATTTCTCTTCCTGTGTACGGATCCTAAACTGTTTTCGGAATGAAACCGCACCACGTATCACAACACAGGAAAACTCTGGGCCCATTCGATGGCGGCTACAACTGCTCAAAAACTCTGGAAAAACCTGCTAACGTTAGCAAATGGTCGATTCGAACTTATGTATAAATAGTGCTAAGTTTGGGAAAATTGAAAGCTGAAGTCCGTTGCTGAAAGATACCGATTCCACTTCTGATGCAAACCGTTCCGGAAAAGATACAGAGTGTTTCAGTAAAGAGTAATTTCCATGGTACTTCGTGTAAACCCAACATTACCCGAGAAATGAATCTGCAGAAATGGTGACGTTTCTTGGCCACCTAGTTCCCCAGACGTACCTTGTTAACCTTTTGCCTCTGGGGATATTTGAGACGAGACGTCTACAAGGAAAAATTAAACCCAAGAAATGAAATTTCGTTCTGACTGCACTGCCCTCATAACGGATATCAAGGCGACATGGGTTGTTTTCAAGAATTTGAGATGGCACTTAAGTCGGAAGTAGTATTTATTAAAACCTAGTTCTCTAACATCCTTATTTGCCTTCGGTTAACATCGTCTGGGATTATTTCTTTGATTAAATTCTATTAGCTCTACATCTGTAACCTATAAAAAATTTCTCACGTTAGAAGGAATATATTATTCTCGTCAGTCTATACTACCGAGTCCTAAAATACTACTAGCGCTCTCAAACAGGGAGGGATCAGGACATCATACATGACGTTGAGCTTAATTTGGCAGAATAGCAGAGTTCGGAAATATACCGTTAGGGGTGCGGCAGAAAAAGACCAGCCTAAAATCGATTATTGGAAGATATTCGATACCCATGAAGAGCTATTGGTAGCAATATTTGACTTAGTCACGAACATTCGCAGTACATAGTAAATTTTGGAGAGGTCGTGCTAATAATTTGTTCGAGGATGATAATTATGTAGCAATATTACAATCAGAAATACCGAGATTTTCCTTTTGAAATTATACTATTATTGGAGACTGTTCAGAGTTTAAATAAGTATTCGTCTCGTCAATGTTTTAGTTCTAACTGGTCATTAATTTGTTGGAGTAACGTTTCATTAATGCTCTTTGTACACAATCCAAATACAGAAGCAGCTGTCCTTAGCTTCCATTATGAAAAACATTGTAGCTTCCAATAACCCATAACCACAACCATACTGCAGTGTTGTTTTCACAAAGCATCGGATTGTTTTTACAAATTGATAGGCTGATGGGAGCATCTAGCATAGGTAATTTTAGAGTAACATTTTTATCCAATAAATATCACAGAAAAATCACTTCTATCGAAATTATCGGTGGTCAGGATTTTAATATTTGTACATCTTTCACTTGGTGCTACGTCTCGGAATATCAAAGCCCTGTGCTGCATTGGGACTCTAACTACACGGGTAAATGCTCTATTTACTTATATATCCATGTACGAAATACAACCCGTCGTCGCAGCTTGCTTCTGCCAGAACCTCTCTCCAAATATACATACTTCAGTGAAGTATGGCGGGGACAAATTACATCTGAAGCACACTCCTCCTCGAATTCGTAGTTGATTGAACGCCGTTTGATCGCCTTAACTCCACAAAGTTGCATAATTTTACAAATTATGCAATAGTCGACATGACTGAATATCAGCGATTTATTTTTTCTGTGCACAGTATGTAACTGTCTTGTGATCTGGGAACACTTACGTTTTCTGGGGTGATTACTTTAGACTAAATTTGATTATGAACGCTGAAGACATTCATACATTGTTCCCAGCACAGACTACTGTTTGCACTCTTCACACACACACACACACACACACACAGAGAGAGAGAGAGAGAGAGAGAGAGAGAAGTGGGAGTGGTTTATTCTGCCACATTAACTGCGGACGCAAACAACACGTGTTGGATAGAACCACGCGACACGTGACTTGTAGCTGTCGATCCAATTTTCCGCCATTTCCGATCTCCGGCTGCCAACTCCGTACTTCCGTTCACACCATACGTCTCCCCGAACGGCAGCACCCGCACCCACTTGTGGATTCCCTCCCACAGACCCAATTTCCGGCCAACTGAAAGAACTACGCGTGTCGACAGTCAATAAGTGGTGGCGTCAAATCAGTGACACTGTCCGGAGAACAATGATCGACATTTTAAACATTCACAGAAATTCGATTTCGAGATACATATACATCGCAAGCAACCTAAGATACTAGGAAAAGTTGTCATTAGCTCAGATCAATCATCTCTCACTTCAAAATATGCGAAAGCAACAAAAAACCTCATGCATCACCAAGTTACGAGAATGAACGTTTGATCCGCACGAATGCCCTTGTTTAGTTGAGCAATTTTTTATGAACGCGTACAATATAACTGTAATCGAATTTTGTAAACGCCAGTTGTACGCCCTGTGTAGAATACCGCCCCTATCCCCAAACAACTGGTGGCCTGCAATAGTGGCTGCCTCCTATAATTGGGGAGCCTCCGTCATTAAGTGGAATCTAAAGTTATTTCTAATCGGAACACTTAAGTACTAGGTCTGTTATAAACAACATATGTAATTAAATCAATGATAATCTCTTGTGTCTAACGATATTACTGCAAAAGTGCTTGCCTTAAGACACAAACCTACAGCAGGCATTATGGGTATGCATGCGACAATGTGCGCTACCAATAAGGTCCAAAACTACACGCATGAAAACAGTATTCTTCAGGGGGCTCATACCTAGGATTCCATTGGTGATAGGAAGGCAGTGTTACGTATATTGGGTGGCCCTTGTGCTAGGGACCATAAGGATAGTCTTACTGTAACTGTCCGACTTTACAGTGTAAATTTTTTAATATTACGCATTTCCTCCAGCTTAGGGAAATGAAGCGAATCGGCTGGTTCTTATGGAATTAGATGTGGTCTACGGTGCACCTCAGCAGGCTTATTGAGACGTCATTTGGTTCACGGGCGTTTCCTGAGGAAACATGAAAAAGTGTTTTCACCAACTTTTCGCCGTTTGCTACAGATACCTAAATAACTAAATACAGACAGTTGCTCAAATTTTAACGGTATATTCTCTAGACGTTTATCTAGAAGTAGCATCTTTCCGTTTTCAAAAATCTTTATCCTTTATTGAGGAAGAGCCCACATATCTGGTTTTTGGGTACCAAACCCGAGACGCTTAAAGTACGGACGTAAAATTTGGTGTGAGGTGTAAACGTAGTTTTTAAAGTGACATAGCACGGAGAAATATATTATGTCCCCTTTATCTTGAGAAGGGATCTGGGAACCCCATGCTGTAGTACTGAAGTAGAAGCAAACGTTTTGTATACATGAAATCCTGTCTGATATTTAAAACTAGTTTCGCGTTATTTCAGTTTCTCACAAGTAAACTATTAAAACTTTCTAACCCATAATGTTGTTTCCAAATGAGTGACATGCCGTGCTCTAGCATGGAAGAAAACGGAACCAGTAGCAAAATTCACCTGTCGGAGCACAAAATAGGCGAATATACTTCTGTTTAAAAACTCTGACTTGGGTATCAGCCTCATTCTACCTTCCTGAGCAACTTTAGAAAATTTTGGCTATGCGAGCATATGCCTGCTCTATCATACTGATCGCGAAGGACACAATGGCAGTGCGAAAGAGACGGAAAAGTAATAAATACCGGAAGATCGTAGATTGTGGTTGTGGTATAAAAAGAGTGACGGAGACAATGTAGTGTGAGAGAAAGGGAGGAACACTGTGGCAGTGAAATGTAATAGACAGTGATAGAACACTGCTAGAAAACGAGTGACGGAGAGTGACAGTGGGCGAGCATAAAGAGAAAGAAACATTGGAAGTGGATGAGAGCCAGTCATCACGAGAGACTGAATCTATGTTAATGACAACGCGAAAGAGCGAGAGAATGACAGCGAGAAGAGAGAGCAGAGGTGGGAAGAAATGGATGAGATAGTAGCAGTAAGAGAGAGCAAGAAGGAGTAAGTGACAAAGAGAGGAGACAGTAGTAGTAAGACAGAACAAAGGAGACTGGGCCTGTGAGGCAAGAGACATTCACTGTTAGAGGAATAATGACAGTGATTTGGGCTAAATGAATAAGATTCGGGAAGTGTGAGTGCACGAGTATGAGCGACCTAAAGCGATGGACTACAGGGTGTGGGCTAGTTACTGTTAAGGGAGCTTATCGTAGGAGAGGTGAGCAGCGTGTTATAAAGAGCACGGATATACTCGCATACCAAAATTTTGAAATTTTTTTAAATGTGCTGAGGAAAGTACAGCGGGACTCGAACCCGGGATCTCCGGCTTACATGACAGACGGTCTTACCATCTGAGCCACCGAGGGCGCAGACGATAGTGCGACTGCATGGATTATCTCGCGCACGCCTCCCGCGAGACCTACATTCTTACCTTATATGTCCACAAACTACATTCGTAGTGTCCCTAACCAACACACTCATTACTCGTGGAACACATTCTTACCAAATTCCGTAAGAGTTTGGGTAATGTGTATGCATACGCACAGAAGAAGAAGGTCATGGCCGGTATTGCAAGAACATATCCATATAAGTATAGAGTTTTTCCGTTTGTATTCTTATACACTCTCCAGCCACATTAATACGACCTCCTGAAAAACCGACTTTTGCAGAGCGGACTGCTGCGACAAGTGCAGGATTAGACTCAAGGCAGTTCTGGAAGGTAGCGACAGTGGTGTTGAGCCATACCATTTCCAGTGTCGTGGTCAGCTGCCCTAGGTTACCCGATTAGGGATCCATGGCGCGAGCAGTCCGATTGAGGTTGTCCTACTGATTCTCGATTGTGTTTAAATCTGGGGTGTTTGATGGACAGGGGAGTACGGTAAACTCATCCTGATGCTTTTCAAATCACCTACGTACCCTTCGAGTTGCGTGAAACTTGTCATGGTCCTAATGGCTGATGACATCGTGCCTACGAAAAACAAACTGCGTCGTGGACATAGGCCACAATTATAGACTCATACTTGTGCCTTCCCGAATGAAGAAGTCATCGAGGGAATGCTAGAGAAACATTCCCTAGACCATAACGCTCCCTCCGCCATCTGGACCCTTGCAAAGATTTTTGAAAGGTGTTTGCTTTCAGGCGTATCATTGCATACGTGAAAACTGACATCTGAAAAGGTCACCTATCACCACCCAGTGGACATCCAGTTGAGGTACTGGCGTGCCAACTCCAGCCTTCGTCGACGATGAAGAGCTGCATGAATCAGGCGGCTACCGCGGAGGCTCATCCGCAGCTATGTTTGCTGAATGGTCTTTGAGAACGGACTGTTGGTAGCACTTTGGTTCATCTGGGAGGTTAGTTACTCGTTAGTTGTACGTATATACACATCTCCGCTGCCGTCGTTCACCCCTGTCTTCTATGGCCCATTTCGCACCACAATTGCCTCGGCACCTGCTGTTTTGGATATATACTTTAAACACGACGTCACGAGAACTGGTTTGAAGTTAGCAGTTTCGGAACTGCTTCCATTCTTCCCCCGGAAGCTAATAGTTATTCGCTTTTCGATGTCAGATAAATCACACGTTTTCTCGTTACAACAATCACTGCTCTGTTTCTCGTGTCTCTTCCCGTCCAGCCTACCCCCTCCCTCCCCACCATATGTTTCGTATACCCTCCATTGCTAGTGCTCCCATCTGTCAGTGTTTATTCAAATGATTCAAATGGATTACTTTTGAATGCATTACGGGAACAGCAGTGATCAATGTCTTATAAATAATTACTATTAAAAACAGTCTTGATCACGATTTATTTAACAAATAAAATCGTGATCAAGGCTGTTTTTAATAGTAATGATTCAAATGGCTCTGAGCACTCAACATCGGAGGTCATCAGTCCCCTAGAACTTAGAACAACTTAAACCTAACCAACCTAAGGACACCGCACACATCCATGCCCGAGACACGATTCGAACCTGCGACCGTAGTGGTCACGCGGTTCCAGACTGAAGCGCCTAGAACCGCTCGGTCACACATGCAGGCGCGTGTTTACGGAGCACTGACGTCGAACATTGACGGTGGTCACATTAATACCACTGCGTCTTATGCATGTCAGATAACTGCTAGGTGTTTTATGGTAAAATTTTCGTTCACGAACTCTCATATCTCATTTACTTATGTGTAATGTTGATATTATACGGCGCTCTTAAGTTGATTTAGTGCCATGCTACTCTTTAATGTTCCTGTTTTCCTGGAACTCTTTAACATTCTTTTTCTCATAACAACAGTGCATTTTTATCGTATAATTCTTTGTAGTCCAGTCAAATAGCAGATATACCTTGCAAAAGGTGGGGTAGATGAGTTTATTTTTTCAACTCGTTCATATGGTTGGAAAGATCAGAAAACCGAGATTTGCTAACAAAATTTCGCTTGGGAAAACTTTCTGCAGTCTAAAACTTGGAAGATTTCGGCATTTTTTCAGTTTTTTCAAAATATCTCAGTTTTTTGCTCCTATCGCTTTAACATCTATTTTCTTTTTTAAAGAGCACAAAATTGTCTACAAATTTGATTCTTGGCATTTTTTTTCTACTCCCAATATCTAAGACGCTACAGCGCCTAAAAAAATACCACTTTTTCAAATTTTGAGCATAGTGGCAAGATACTTTATTTTTCAACACTATTTTTTCAGTTTCTGTTTGTGTAGTATAAATACATTATACATCATATTATATGTTGGAATTTACCACCTCAGGTATTCAATTTCTCTGTATGCAACAAGAGGATTGCTAGGCACCCAACTATTGTGATTCTTACATCACTACCTCAAGTTCACTATGGGCCACCTCAGCCCTGGTATTTGTAAAACAATGTTACTAAAAAATGTTGACAGTTCTGGGTGTGTAATACTTGGAATATCGCACTTTAGCGCACTTGAGACAGATATGAGCATCACTTCCAACGTTTTGATGGGCCAGGTTCCTCAGTGTCACCGGAAATATCTTGAGTTACGGATTCATTGTCTGTACATAGAGTTGATCCAAGATTGATCTCTTCTTTAAACAGCGAGTCAGCCTCAGCAAGTTCGTTAATTTCGTCAGCGGTTTCCTCAACATCCTCCATAACGTCTTCTTCACTGTCTTCATATAAAAATTTTGGCACGTTTTCACAGTTGACCCTAATACATTTCTTGCAAATTGCAGAACATTTCCAACCCGCTTTACTGGAGGAGCGCGCTCCGCTACAGTTCAGCTTGCATGAGCATGAAACAATGTGAAGAAGTGCTTCAGGTACTGGATCTTGGCTCTTTATAACGGGTATTAGACCGTGGTCACTGTGATTCCAGCCCCATTTCTCAGGAGGTTTCCAGTTTCCCATCCAACTTTGGACTTGTTGGTAAGTCCGCAACGAATGATCTGGTGCAGCATCTTGTGTAGGTGGCAACCGTGCAAGATTCAGTTTGCTTTTTGTGGCAGACTTGGCGAATAGGTGGTACCGCCAATGGTCTAGTGTGTGGGAACTGCTGACACCTCCACTATACAATGGGATAGTAACCTGTTCTCCTGCTGTTATTATTTCTTCACGGGTAGCATGTGGTTTATTGAACGTGCAAAGCGCTGAGGTTAGGTGTTCATTTTTCGCAACAGTATTGCAGCACTTAATTTTTCCTTGACCAGAAAAAGCGGATGTTGTATCACATCCGCTAAAGGCGTGGGTGAACAGAATATATTCACTGTCAAACTTGTAAGATGCAGTGGAAAACCACTCTTCTTTAGCATTTCCTCTTCCTGGCTTTAAGAAAAAGTAAGTTTTCAATGGCTTGTCCCAAACCGGTCATGAGCACAAGCAGGTCAACATACTCTCCTACAATGACAACACTTCCAAAATCTTTGGTTCTTGAAATGGCAGATGTTACAATCATAACGTCAGCATCTTCTTGTGCCTGGTGCACTTCAATGCTATATTCCAGAAAATCCTTTTTAAGAAGTGTGATCAAACTCATCTTGTTTCGTTCATTGTACAAGAACTTGTCCTGAGGAACTTGGTTCACCATCTCTGATTCAACCACAACGTCAACCGAACAATGTTTGTTGGACCTACGAATCCTCTTAGCACTCTTTGTGCTACATTTGTCTCCCTCACATGGATACCCATCAAATACCATAGCAAAATGAGATCCAAAATAACGTTGCAGGTAAGAAACATAGCTTTGGGCTATTGACTTGAAGCAAACATTTCGAGTCCAAGTCAGTTTGTGGATAAGGTACCTTCCATCAACGACAAAAAATTTACTCGGTTCAGCTGACTTCACACCTTCCACTGAACGAAGGCATTGTAGAATGAAGATTTTGTTTCTTTTCGCATGCCTTTTTCTGAGAATAGGGATATTGGGTAAGGAGCAAGTTCATATTTCAGAAAGGCTTTTAACTCTTCTTCACTTTGTTTCATTAAACAAATCCTTAGGAAAAGAGTTAAATGATCAACAGGAGTATATTTAGTGCTCCCAACTTTTAGAGAATTGAACGCATGAAGGAGAGTCACAACTTAATCTTTTCTACGGAACTTTACATCTTGGAAATTGTCACCAACTATTCTTTTCACGCCCTTTTCCCCCTCTTCGTGACACATATGACAATTAACATCCTCCGTTCCGACAACACCATTGCTGATAGACATTATAAAATCACTTTCAGGGAAGGGAGGGTGCACTGAAAGCCAATCACCCAGCTTACGCAAGTCTATGCCATCTCGTTCGATGAGACAACTTCTTGCATCTACATGCTGTTCTGATGTTACTGCGCTCAATTCGCAATACGACTCAATTTCTTCACAAATGTTCTGCATGTGAATCATACCCAATGTCCATCTGGTTAATACACTATCCGTAATTCTCGGCCAGAAGTAAGTTTTCCAGAACTCTTCATGGTTCTCATCAATGTTTGTTCTATAGTCATGTCAGAAGGAACCCCTGACCAATGCTTTTCTGATCGCCGGATTGTAAAATGTCCTTTCGTTATGAACTTCTCAAATTCTGATAAATCCATTTTTTCCTCGAGTCTCAACTTATCCTGTAAGTAGAGGTGGCCACTTTTAGCGTACATAAAATGTCCAGCTGAATGGAAGTTGGGAAGCATTTTTCACACGCTTTCAAGATGAAGTTCCTAATTGCCTGATCGATCCGCTTTAATAAATTGTTTCATGAGAGTGACCATCTTGTAGTACTGAACCCATAATTTTCCTGTGGGTCCCTTACTTTCAACCGTTTTCACGGCTGTTACAAAATTTTTTATGACTTTTTCCCTGAGAACACTGGTATCCTGGCCAACTGACAGTTGTGACTCATCACAAGGAGAAGACAAGTCATTCAATGTCCCACGTTCATCTTCTGTTAGCTCAATGTGATCCCACACTTGACAGGCCAAAGCAAAGTGACACAATAAATGCGCTCGCACAGCCCTGGAATACGCATGTCCTGACAAAATCTTTTCAATGCTGTTTTCAGCGAATATTACACCAAATAAGTCCTTTAATCCACTTCCACCCATTATCATACCGATACATCCCATGAACTACATAAGGAAATGGAAACACATTATGAAATTCAGGAAGGTCAATCTCCACAATATCCCCTGCCTTCCAATACAGAGGCTCATCAAATGTGACAAAGCATATAGTCTGATTATGTCTTTTACATGCATCTCAAGCTATCATCAGAGCAGTATATATGGTGTCATAATGGGTTGGTGATGAATGAAGAAATGGAAGACACTTTATTTTAGAACGTTCATATTCTTTGCCTGCCATCAAGCGTTCCATGTAACCATTCCATCCTGAAACAACTGCATTCTGAGACCATTTGCAATATAACCACCTAATTTCCGCTGTTGAGATGACGATTTCACCTTTTACAGGAGCAATTATGTCCAAATATTCAATTTTTATAGCCTTCAGCCCTCCAACTTGTGTTCTGTGGAATGTCTGTATGTCATTTTTTCCGGCTTCACTAACAAGTTGAGCTGAGGTACGATGATTCAACTTTTTAATATTTTTCTGAGGAAGCAATGCATCATGAGTAGTAACACACATTATACTTCCCATTGTATGAAAAGTACCAGTTCCATCAAACACAAATTGGCAAAATGCGTCACTTCGTTGTCAAACTGAAGTATTGAAGACACTTCCAATAGGGCAACTTCCGTATAAGATGCTGCAAAGCCAAGGCAAGACAAAACCTGGATGTTTTGAGCCAAACTTCCGGTACAAGTATGCACTAATAGCAGTCAAATGTGATGAAATAAATGAACGTGGCCTCGCAGCATTTATGAGCGCATGAGCAAGAGAAACACATATTTTCCCCCATTTTCTGGGAGACCGCTTGTGTTTCAAATTTATAGTTTCAAAAAGCAATCTTACAGATTCTGGTATGACAGGCTCTACATCACATAAAAAATTATCAAAGGGAGGGTACTGTTTTACATCGTACAGTACTGATCTTATATCGTCTAATATGATATTTGCAGCTGCTTTGACAATTCGTAGTCTTTCTTGCTGAGGATCTGAATTTCTTTTGGTGTACCAATTTTCACTGAGTAGTTGGTGCTCAACATTCTTGAAACATATGACTGCTGGCTTTGAAGCTGTTTCAGCTATCACCACATCGTCACCATATTTCTGGAAAAGGCGAGTCTTGACAGTTCGAATATCAGGACGAGGTGATGTGGGTATTTGCTCTAACAGATCGTCCACAGGAAACTGACATTCTTCCGTATTGGTTTCCAGGTAGACAAATATAGCCTCTATGCCTTCATCTACTTGTGTTGCAGGTCGGTAACCTCGTTTCTGTCCAGTAGCTGAAACACGGTGAAAGAACATTCTGTAGCAAAATCTGTGGTACCACCCATCTGCAGCAACCAAATCATTTACATTTTAATCCGCTCTATCACTTGTTGACCAAATTCATTACCACGTCGTTTAGCCTATTCTAATACTGTCGATTGCACTTCCAATTTCATTACTTTGTAAACAAAATTTCGTTTGGCATATGGCAATCTTAACTGCTTGGTTAAAAAGCCATCAGAATTCCATTTTGCACATAAGAAGCATTTGTCTTTGAAATTGAACTGACCTTTTTCCTGCGACTGACGTAGCACGCCTGTTGATTCCTGAGGATGTCGAAGGCTAGCTGATATCATTCTCTCATTAATGTGCTTCTTGTAGCATGCTTCATGCACCATCACTTCTCTGAGAGTTTCCAAACACACGGGTGTGAGCAGACTTCCTGCGTTTAGCACTACAATCGATAAGTGTGCTCAGTCCTTTCTTTTTCACACTGCGTCCACCACTCACCACAGTTTTTTCGCAAATGAAACACAAATTCATGTCAGACATACTCATTTTCAGCACCACAATATATACTGAATGGAAGCGACTCCAAACTGTAGGACCCTTATTGTTGTGTGCTAATAGCTGTCAGCGCACTGTGAACAATCACCAGAGATAATCGTCTTCCGCCGGCCAAAGAATAAATACGCTTTTGTCCGCTTAAGAACAATTCCTACATACTTTTTCTTATAACTGATCATTAACGTCAATCAACTGTAGAAAATGTACGGCACCTGCATGCAATCGTATTACATATTGTAACACAAATAAACTTCACGCAATCCGACGTGAATGTGTTCGTAGTTACTGAATATGATGCTGTTGGTCCTGGCCCTGCAGCAGAGTGAGATGGTAAATTCCAGTGAATAACATGATGAGTAATATGTTTGTACTACACAAATACAAACTGAAATAACAGTGTTCAAATATTAGGTAATATTCCACTTTGCTTGAAATTTAAAAAATTGGTATTTTTTGACGCGCTGCAGCACCTTAGATACTGGGAGTAGAAAAAAATTGTAACAATCGAATTTGTAGAGAATTTTGGGCTCTTTAAAAGAGAAAATAGATGTCAAAGCGAAAGGAGCAAATGAAACTGAGATATTTTGGAAGAACTGAAAGAAATACGAAATTTTCGAAGTTTTTTGACTGCAGAAAGTTTTCCCAAGAGAAATTTTGCTGGCAAAACTTGGTTTTCTACCCTTCCCAACAATATGAACGAGTTAAAAAAATAAAGCCTTCTACCCCACCTTTTGCAAGGTACAGGCTTTTTTTTGGATAGTTTCACTGACTATTGTGTGTTGCTTTCAGCTAGAACATTTGATGATGCGTTCACAGTGTCAGAAATGTCATAGCCGATAATTTCAATAGTTACCTTGTATAAATTGTGATGTCAGCACGCCTCTGAAGGGGTGGCGTAAGCCGTTTAGGAAAGTTTCATGTCACCAAAGTCTCTGTACTTCCTTTTTGCTATTTCTATCGACTAGGTATTTTACAAAGATTTGTATCAGTGCAGCCGACATACATCAGCTATCATAACGTATTTACAAATTTAAAAAAACAAAGAAATAAGAAACGACTCACTTTTGCTTTTACTCTGCTGCTGTGTGAACGCAAGAAGTATACGCAAGAAGTATAGGCCAATTCCGTACTTGGAACAATTTTCATTGACAGCAAGATTCTTGAGAACTTCAATATTTTGTTGCTATTAAGGAGCGGTAAATCATTTTTATATTGGCTTGGAGTGGCTGGAATGTATGTTAAAACTCACATTCCATATACTGGAGAGTTTCGTATTACCAGCAAGTAAAGCGTATGTGCAAATGACTTGTATTTACCCAATATAAAGGATGACATTTCAGCTGTAAACATTTTGAACTGAGTGTACGTATTCAGTTAGTTTGTAACTGCAGGTGAAATCTATGCAGCTGCTAATTACTACATACAGTGGAGCCAGCCGCTGTGGTCGAGCGGTTCTAGGCGCTTCAATCCGGAATGACGCGGCTGCTACGGTCGCAGGTTCGAATGCTGCCTCGGGCATGGATGTGTGTGATGTCCTTAGGTTAGTTAGGTTTAGGCAGTTCTAAGTCTAGGGGGCTGATGTCCTCAGATGTTAAGTCCCATAGTGCTTAGAGCCATTTTAACCATTTGAACTTACAGTGGAATTTTAGACTGCACACAGTGTACTTAATTTTAAGGCTCACTTGTAAATTCATAAGCGTACCGTATGAAAGACGAGAGCTGTGATTATTACATGATCATTTTTAAATGCAGTGTACATGGCCAATAACGCAGGGAAAGAGATATTACATAATCTGCGAAGAGCAGACACGTTCAAAGCTTACCATTGTCTGTCTATCATAGAATTTTCCACTGTAGTTGTTGACATAAAATTAGAATAAGGAATGCAGTTTGCAGTGCAGTTATGTCATCTGTCCATTATGCCTATAGTACTACGATACAGTTTAATACAATAATAACTACAACGTTTTGCTAATGGTGACTTTGGAATACAAACGTAAAATATTAATAAATCCCCACACTGAGCCGTGTCCTTATTAAAAAAACGATAGCACGCTTATAGCGAAGTACTAAATGTACACACTGAACGATGTACTGTATTGACTCTTTCAGCAGGTATTACGGGGGCGCGGCAATACATTTGAGAGCCCGAGCCAGTAACGCAGTGTATGCCAATAACACAGGGAAACAAGCAACGAGTCAGCACGTTTGACCACAATTAGCAGAGTAGAACTGCGACCAGTTCCACATCGGCTCCGCATCCACAATCAGGAAATCTTGGAATTGCATTTAACTGCGATACGCGCTTCGCACCCTAGTGCAAACACATGCCACAATATGTGGCACAGAGATCAAACATTGCTGGGCATCCCGCTCTCATTAGCAAATGGTGAGGCCACGCGGCGGGCGGTAGCGAGTGACCGGTTGTTTACAGAACCTCTAGTGATGCAGAGGCCCTGCGTAGCAACCCATCTCCCGGGAAGCGAGCAAGCCACGTCCGCTGCCAGAGAGCAGCAATAGAACAGCAACGTGGGCGCCAGGCTGTTGACTATATTATCCCAAAGTTCTCACCCGGATGCAGCAGCTCACAAGTACGCAAGCTAGTATGTGGGGCTACAGTAAGTAACGCAACACATTCTTTTTCTCAGCCAGTTTCTGAGACATTGGGTAATATTCCCGCTTCCGGCTCCTATAGTTTCATTGTAAGTAGGCTGTTTAGGTTTTCTTATTGGTAACGCCACGTAGCGCTCTGTATGAAAATCACTGGCTGTGCTGTGTGCAGTCTGTGGCTAGTTTGCATTGTTGTCTGCCATTGTAGTGTTGGGCAGCTGGATGTTAACAGCGCATAGCGTTCGGCAGTTGGAGGTGAGCCGCCAGCAGTGGTGGATGTGGGGAGAGAGATGGCGGAGTTTTGATATTTGTAAGACTGGATGTAATGAACTGCTATATACATTATGACTTTTGAACACTATTGAGGTAAATACATTGTTTGTTCTCTATCAAAATTTTTCATTTGCTAACTATGCCTATTAGTAGTTAGTGCCTTCAGTGGTTTGAATCTTTTATGTAGCTGGCAGTAGTGGCGCTCGCTGTATTGCAGTAGTTCGAGTAACGAAGATTTTTGGTGAGGTAAGTGATTTGTGAAAGATATAGGTTAATGTTAGTCAGGGCCATTCTTTTGTAGGGATTTTTGAAAGTCAGATTGCGTTGCACTAAAAATACTGTGTGTCAGTCTAAACACAGTCATGTATAATTGTTCTAAGGGGACGTTTCATCATGTAGTCCCGATATGTGGCAGAGCTGTACGTAGCCTTGATAATGGCATTTCTGGCGGAGGTGCAGTCCAAGCAGAGAACTGACGCTGAGTTTATTTTGGAGGAAAACCAGAGCATGGCAGATATTCATAGGCGCTTGTAACATGGCTATTGAGACCTGACAGTGAACAAACGAGGCCTCTATCCTTATCGCAACAAGATCACGCAAACCTGTCCTACCCCCCGCTTTCCGGCGGGCGGTGCTGGAAAATGGTAACACTCTCATTCGAGGTGATCGATGGATCACTGTCAGACACCACGGGGGTCAAATGGACATCCCTGTTGGTAACACTGACGCACTTGGCCACTAGTTGGGATACTCAAAGGTGTCTGCCACCTGGATTCCACGCCATTTAACAGAAGACAATAAAGAGCAACGGAGGACAATCTCTGCGGATTTGCTTACGCATTGCGAGGCTGGTCGTGGTGTCGAGCTTCGTCACAGGTGATGTAACACGAGTTCATCACTTCGGAACGGAAATAAAACGGCAGTTCAGGGAGTGGCGCCAGAGCACCTCTCATCCAAAGAAGAACTTGAAAGCCGCAAACATTGCCGGTGAAGTCATGGCGATGCTCTCCTGGACTCTGAAACGGTTACGATATTTTATGTCCTCCCTCACGACGTAACGATCAAAGAGCGTACTGTGCTACCCTCAAAAAGTTGAAGAGACGCCTCAATGTGTTCACGAACTTCTTCTACTCTACGACAACTCAGGAACTTCATTAGACTGTTCTTCCGCATCCACCCTACGCTCTGTATCTCACACATCCAGACTACCATCTATTTGACTCAAGGAAGGATACCCTCCACAGGAAGACGTACATTGATTGATGCAGCAAGGCAATCAATATAACAGTACTATGTGGGTATTCAGACCCTTCCAGTAAGGTGGCGTAAGGCCGTTGCTTTGAACATATATTAAGCTCACAAATAGATTTTTGTAGTCAAAAGAGTGGAGAATAATGCGGTATTTTGGAATCCTGAATAAAACCAACCTGCTTGCACAAAAACATATTTTGAAGTACCTATTGAACACCCCTCGTACAAGTCGTCATTGTATAGGAGGAAGTGCATAGACATTCACATGCATATGGGATCCTAGCTGTGCACAGTGGACCAATGTCCACCCTTCTTGTAAGGGGTTGCTGGTGTTGTCACAAGTCTGCCAGCGTAACCATGCAGGAAAATCACTTTGACAGAATTTTCTGTATATCTACCGAAAATGCAGCAGCACCCAAAGTTTCGTAAACTATGTGGTAGAGACAACAATGCCATTTCTACATTTAAGTCTACATCTATACTATTCAAGCCACATAACGATCTCCGGCGAAAGACACTAATTGTACCACTACCTTTTCCCTGTTTTTCCTGTTCCACTCAAGAACGGTTCGTAAGTGGAATGATTGTCAGTAAAGCGCGGTACAGTATCTAATTTCCCTCATTTCCTCATCGTGATCATTTCGCGAGATATGTGTGGGTAGAAACTAAGTCTTGTTCGACTCTTCGTGGAACTTATGCTACCGAAATTTCAACAGTAAATCGCTGCGTGATGCATAATGCCTACGTTTTAGCGACTCCCACTGGAGGTTTTCGGGCTTCTCCGTAACGATATCACGCGGAGTAAGCAACCCCGTGACGAAACGCACCTCTTTCCGTTGCCTTCTTTCTACAAGGTCTGTTAATCCTACTTAATAAGGATCCCAAACTGATGAACAAATACTTAAGAATCGATGGAAGTGCTTTGTAACCTGCTTCTCTTGTGAATGAATTGCGTTTCTTTAAGATTCCGCAAAGTAATCTCAGTTTTCCGTGTACTTTTTCTCCTATTTGTTTTATGCGGTCATTACATTTAGGTGACTCCAGATGATTACCCCTCTTTCTAGCGTTTTGTCACCAACAGCTTCGTTGAACAGTAGTGAAGCTCTTCGCCTATTTAGGTACAATATTTATTGGGTTTTTGCTAAGGTCGTAGTGTTTTTCCATAAGTTTAACAAACGCAATGCACAAAGATAAAAGAATTTAGGCATCAATAATGTACTCTCGTTCACTGTTTACAGCGGTTGGCAAACACTGGGGTAACTTTAGATTCCGCGGCTGTAGAAATCAGGTGGTATTGAGGTGATGAACTTGTTGAGCCATCTTCGGAGAGCATTTTCATCCAGAAAGGAAGCTCCTTGAAGGCTGTTCGGTAGAGAGCGGAAAAAGTGAAAATCTGGGGGCGCAAGATCAATTGAGTAAGGAGGGCGCGGAATGAATTTTCAACACAGTTTCTGCACTGTATTTTTTGCCAGTCTAACAGAATCAGGGTGGGCGTTTTCGTGCAGTAGGATCGCTTCACGCAGTCTTCCTCTTCGTTGTTGTTGGATAGCATCTGCAAGACTCTCACGACAATAAATGTCAGCAGTGATGGTTGCATCTTGGCGAAGCAATTCGCTGTACACCAAAACGTCGCTGTTTCACCAGATGCTTAACATTGTCTTTTGTGGAATGCGCGCAAGTCTTTTTACGAGGATTTGCTGCTTTGTTTAGGTTCAGCCATTCCTTTCTTTTCCTTATATTACCATGAAGACACCATTTCTCGTCACCAGTAACGACGATACATGATACGAATGGTCAGTGTTGTTCACGATCCAATTGATGACGAGCATGTGGAGATGCACATATCCAATCGCTGATTTTTTGTGGCTTTGGCTTAGAGCATGTGGTACTAATGGCTCTGAGCACTATGGGACGCAACATCTTAGGTCATAAGTCCCCTAGAACTTAGAACTACTTAAACCTAACTAACCTAAGAACATCACACACACCCATGCCCGAGGCAGGATTCGAACCTGCGACCGCAGCAGTCCCGCGGTTCCGGACTGCAGCGCCAGAGCATGTGGTACTCATACAGCCGATATTTTTACCTTCGCCATTGCATGCAAATGTCGCACGATAGTGGAATGATCAGTCCATTACAATTTCCAGTTCTCGAGTATATGGCGTGGATCATTGTGGATTAATGCGGTTAGACAATATTCTCAAACTCCGAGTTTCTTCCTGAGCGAGGAGACTCACTAATGTCAAAAGGATCCTCCTTAAAACGAGAAAACCAGTTTCTTGCTGTGCCCTGTCCAACGCCATCATCCCCATATACGGAGCAACTGCTCCTGACTGCCTCCCTTGCTGTCATTCCTCTACTGAACTCAAACAGACGAACATGTCGGAAATTTTCTAATTTTTTTCTCTTGGCGCTCTATTTTCTAGCATCCATGGCTCCACTCACTATCTACAAATGACAAAATGACAATAAGTAAAATCAGATAGCAACAGTGAACTGCATATAAGGAATGACAATCGGTAAATATATTCATAGAACCAGAGTACCAAAATGCAAAACAAAAAGCCTACAACTAATACACCAACCCAACATTTACGTTCAGTGTCAACTGTCACTCCAGCACCAATTGTCTTTGTAAATTTTGTTACAGGCTTCTGACGTTGCTACGTACCAATAACAACAGCATCATCTGAAACCGCCTCTTGGATCCTCCATCACCGTCCACCGGATCATTGATATATACTGTAAACAGTAGCGGTCCTATAACAGTCATCTGGAGTAGTATCGAAATCACATTACATCAGTCGATACTGTAGCGTTAAAACGACGTATTGAGTTCCATCTGCACGAAACTCCTACATTCATTCACAAACTCGGTCGTATACTCGAAAGACTCTTATTTTATTCGCTAAACGACAGTGCGAATCTGTATCGAATGCTTTCCTCGAGTTCAGGAACACAGCATCAACCAAGGAACACAGCACCAACTTGAGCGGCTTTGTTTACGGTGCTCTGGATCTCATGGACGAACAGAGTGTTCTGAGGTTCGTAAGTACTCTGTTCGCAAATTCCATTTTGTTTTCTGTACAAAATATATTATTTCTTTAAACGCTCCACAATATTTAAGCATAAAACATGTTCCGTAATTCTACGAATGTAACAGATTGACACCAGCTATATAGCCATACGATCTTCAGGTCTGTCCAACGAACCTTCCAGAAAACGGGAATGACTTGCGCTTCTTTCCAATGGCTAGATACCCTTCGTTGCACCAGTAACCTGTTGATAAATTACTACTGCAAAGACATCAAGTTCTTCCGAATAATCTCTGTGGGAATCAATAGGTATCTAATCTGGCACATTTACCTGTCTCACTGTTTTAGTGATTTTCTGTTCCATAAATATTTGTCTCAATATCTGCTATTTCTAAATTTGTGCTACTGCTGAAAGCAGGAACCGTACGAACAACTACCTCGGTGAGACACATTCAGAATGCCGAATTCAGTATTCCAGCCTGGTCTCTATCATCCTTTGTCTCAGTGTCAATGTGGTCAGTGGCCGACTGAATAGATGATTTCTATCTCAAACATTCTTCGAATTTTTAATCAGATTATTTGACAAACTTTTACTTCGCAATTAACTGACTACTACTCGCTCTACTCTCGTTGCGCTCATCCTGGCTTAATTCAACTTAGTTTATCTACCAGGCTTTGACTTCACGTAAGTCGGGGAAATTTGTTACATATACTGATGGAGTTCTCCCAAGAAACCTTTTCTTTGGAGCTTCTCGATCTCCCCTGTTATTTCCACACGACAAGGATCCCATACTGATTAGCAATACTCAAAGGCACATTTCGTTTTATGTATGGTCCGTATCATTTTGTTTTTCTTCTCGTAGTGGCAAGGTTTGGTAGTGGGGAGAGGGGATTTCAGTTTGTGCTAGGAGCGCAACAATACGCCGGAAAAAAATATTACGTAATTTTAGTTTTTCGAGATGGCACTATCTTCCGATTACCCTCGTACTCAACAAATAAGCGTTTTTGTGAGGCTCTCCCAGTACTGATTTCTCCAGACATCACAAGTAAATTGTTGCTACAGTTTTGCAGTGATTGATCGCCGGCAGTGTAGTCACAAGTAGTGTGCCTTTCCCCGAGATTTAAGTCGTCACATTTATTTACGTCAGCTTACAGTTCTTGCACAATGCGATAAATCTCTACAGGTCACCCTGGGTTCTGCTACAATTTTCTGGTTTTGGGATTTGCTCTAACATCACGAACCACAAACTGTACCATAAGTTATCCAACGAATTATTTAAACGTTTCGTGAACGATAATCGCCATATGACGCTTCCGTAGGATACATAAGAAGCCACTTTTACACAATATAATTGTGACACATTTTGAATGGTCGATTGCTCAACTGTTTTAGCGTGTTTTCGTCCCATTTTCCTTTTAAATATCATCATAGATCAAAACCACGAACACGCAAGTGCAGCGAAGGAGGAGGCCACGAATCTTAGCTTACTGGACGTTCTTCTGCGAAGGCCTCACGAATACCAGACAACGATTGGCGAGTCGTCTCATGCTGAACACCATCTCGCAGTAAAAACCAGTACTGCGTTTCATGTTCCTTTAACTGAGAGTGGAAATCGTCGAACAATTTCCGGGAAAGGTCTACGCTGACAGTGGTTTCAAAGAAATGAGATACGTTGAGATTCTACAGAGGTTACGCTGAAGGACTTTCTCCCCTTCCAGCCATAGTTTATCACACTCGCTGGAGCAGCTAAAAGTACGCAGTAAAAAAGATTTTCCGGATTTCAAGAAGGGTCGTAGGAAAGATGCACAAAATCGTAGGCCTGCATCACTGACGTAAATCTGTTGTAGAATTATGGAACACGTCAAGTTCATATATGATGTTTTTGGTGAAGAAAAATCTCCGCAGTTATATTAACATTGACTCCGCAAACGGAGAGCTTGTGAAACTCAGTTTTTTTCTTCGCCTTTATGATCTAATCATCAGGACTTAGTTTGTTGCCGTGTTCCTTGATTTCAGGAATGCATCTGACCAAATTCCACACTGTCGCTTAAGGAAAAAAAAAATAATATCACACCGAGTATCGCACCGCAATTGTCGCCGAATTCTGAACTTCTTTGTAGACGCGACTAGGTATGTCGTCTTAACGCAGAAAACTCGACGGATGTAAAAGTGATTTCAGGAGTGCTCAAACGAAGCGCGACAGTACCGTTACTGTGTACGGTATGTGTAAATGATTTAGCGGAATAAGTCGGAAGCTCCATTAGGCTGTTTTCAGGTGACACGGTTGCCTATAAGAAGGTACCGACGCCAGGAACCGGTAGCGACTGCAGGAAGTTCTGCAAAGCTGAGCTTGAAACGCAAATAAATGTAACGCATTAGACGTAAATAGGCGACGAAATCAACAACCGTAAGTTAACAATATCGGCGAATAATCACTATTTCCAGTCATACCTAGAAGGAACCATCCGGAGAGGCCTAAAGCTAAATGACCACACAAACCAAACAGCAGAAAAAGCAGATGCCAGACTTAACGTTCATTAGAAGAATGTTTGGAAATGTGTCTCAACAATGGAAGAAGCGGCTTGGAAAACACTTCTTCGGCCGATACCTGAGTATAAGTCATCAGTCTGGGACCTTATCAGATTGGATTATTGTAAGACATAGAGAAGATCCAGTGACGACGGGATCGCTTCGTGAAATGATTGTTTTGTCGACGCAGTAGTGGTGTGGAGATGTTCAACGAGCTCTAGTGGCAGACGCTAGAAGAGAGGCGTCGTGCATCACAGATAAATTTCGATAAAGTACGTTCTGGGAAGAGTGGAGTAACATTGCACCCAGAAACCACTCACGAAATGACCACAACGAGAAAATCGGCGAATTTGTAGTTAATACGTTCGTTTGCATACCGTCATTCTTCCCATACTCCTTTAGCGAATGGAAAAGGACATGGAAGGATAAGTAAGGTGACCCGGGGAGTTTAGATGCAGATGTAGCAAAACAGGCAAAATCTGTGCATCAAATTCCTATTCTTATAATCGACAAAGGGATCCGATGTAACATCTGAGGGTTTCTGGTAGACCAGTGATATAAGTCTGGTTGTTCACATGGCCTGAAAAGTGCAACGGAGCTTTATCACTGATAAAATGCAGTACTGCATCAAATTCGATATCCAAAATCTTTTACAGCACCACTTCCTACACGTAATTCTATTTTGCTTGCTACTCAGGTACGAACCGTTTGTTTAATTTATTAATTTCCAGATGAGCCACGTGTTGAAGCTACAATGAGACGCTCTCCATATCAGATAAATGCTTTCACGGGGCTTTCTATTCCTTCGATACAGTGTATAATATATTTTTCTTCCTAATTTTTTGTAAGTTGCCGTGTTAATTGCTGAATTTTCAGGTTATTGTTGATTTTTGTCCAGAAAACGACGTAGTCTGTATCATAGAAGAGTCCAATCGTTATGTCGTAACCTATGGTAATAAATATTCGAACTGACAAATTGGCTACATCTTGTGATGTTGAACCAGTGAATCTATTGTGTGTAGCAGCCCTGCATTTTTCTTGTCCGTGTACTATTGTAATGAGTCATTTCCCGACTGAAGCAGTAAAATTGAGAGCCTCCTCAGAGAATTCTGCCTCAGATTTTCCATATATGCCTGTAGTTCATACCTACTTGTACAGTGCGACGCCTGTTGTTTAATAATTGCAACGAAAAGCTCTTCAGATGAGCGTGTTTATTGATTGAACCTATGTTATTGTTAGGTACATTTCCAGAAGCGTATGGAAAATTATATCGCGGTGCAATAAATTTAACTACTAGTTCTAGTGTTTCACTTTTTACCCAAATCATATCATACAATTTTGGAAACAAATGCTCAGCACTATTTCTGTTGCGCCTAAGATCGAAATCATTATATTAGACACTCTATCTGACCGCTTTACCTATGTCTGGGGCAGAATCGTAGGCGTGGAATTTATATATTGTTGGTTCCCTATGTGACAGCAGTTAAACCACTACTAGCATAATAGGTTTCCTTACCAGGATTTTATTCAGTTAAATGAACACGTAACTTAAAATCTACGAGTCACCTCCATCCCGACTATTGTGTCTATAGATGCATAACTAGAACAGAGCTTTTTATTTTTTGTGTTTATTAACTTTTTTACCAGATAGCAATGTGCAGACGTACTAAGTCCCTTTTAAACTGCTTCGTGTGTGCCATAGCTACGCTTACATGCCACCACTTTGCCAACAAAAGAAAACAGGGTTGGTGAGGGTATTTTACAACCACTGTAGGGTAAGTCACGGAGAGTTCGACCACTTTTCTTCTGCAGCATAAAATTTGTGACTTTTTACATTTTTTAGTTCTAGCAGCATGTCCGTACAGTGTGTTCTATAAACATAAGTACAATACGTTATTGAAGCAGTACCACTTAAAATACAAGAGATACGCTACAACGACAATAGACATGAGTGGTTCATCTCACCCACGGGTCTATGGGTGAGATGGGACAGCGTAGTGGGAGAGATGCATTACATAAAAGTGGCTATACATGTAGAAAAAGAGTAAATTAAATTTTCGTATTATGTTTTTGAATATGTTGTTGTATTAAATATTTTAGTCCAAAACGATTTCAGCAGTTTACTATAAATCTTGTATAATCAGTGGCTTTTCTAATGAATTGTTGGTTCTGTTGAAGCATTAACCTATCTTTCTCTCACCATAGCAATTACACCTACTTCCAAATGTTAACCATCGTGAACAGGCGATACACTGAATCTAATCTTCATTTTATTACTTTCCTAGCCGGCCGAAGTGGCCGCGCGGTTCTGGCGCTGCAGTCTGGAACCGCGAGACCGCTACGGTCGCAGGTTCGAATCCTGCCTCGGGCATGGATGTGTGTGATGTCCTTAGGTTAGTTAGGTTTAACTAGTTCTAAGTTCTAGGGGACTAATGACCTCAGCAGTTGAGTCCCATAGTGCTCAGAGCCATTTGAACCATTACTTTCCTAATAGATTTCGCCACAGCTAGAAAATTACTGTTCACCTCATTCACCAAAGTTTTTTTCGTAATATTCCACAATGTCTGCGTCTAGTGAATTTTTTCCAGGAGTTTCTGCAATCTGTTTATATTCTGACTTATATTTCCCTTCGATAATCTTTTTGTGGCGTTTTCCTGTTTCCTTTCTTTCCGAATGCCTCTTTTTCCTTACAGATTCCATATTTTCAACAGTGTTTAGCTCTTTGGATATAGTAGCTGTCTTCCACTTAAAATTCATGTTTCTATCAATAGAAGTAACAGGTGATAATTCTTTAAAAAAATTTGTCTGTGTTGGCTTAGGAGTAGTCAGTTTTGAGGTGGTAATCTTCAAAGTATTACAGTTAGTAGGTGTGGACTATGAAGTTGCGTCAGTGAAGTAATTTGTCTTGTGCAAATAACTCTGCTCTTTTGATGTGCTTGGGATTAATAAGTCTTTTGGTGAGCTTTGAATTGGTTCGTTGACCTGTGTATGAAATTCTGTCTGCTCCTCCATTTGTTTGCACATACATACTTTCCGAGAAATAATTGTAGTCTGAGACTGCGGCCATCTCCAGTGGAATCATGGCACCAGCCGTGAAGCTAAATTTAATTTTGCTCCACCTCTCTCATATTAAAATAAGCGGACCATCTCTTCCCAATGACACTAGTACATCTCTCCCGACTGTCTGGGAGAGATGGACCACTCCAAATTCTATGTGTAGGCAGCGAACTAGGTGTCATTTTAGGTTAGTTTTATGCCTACACAATTGTCAAGCTTGCAGTAAGAAACTGAATCAATATTGTACAAACTGACCGTTCATACGAAAATTATGGAACTGCACTATAGAACGTTTCTGCGTACCAGAAAAGAGAATGTGACTTTCTCCAGAAATAACATAAAAATAACAGCAACACTTCTGCACTACGTTTGTACACGAAAGAGCTTCCCTGCAAGTAGCGTGAACTGCTGTCCAGAGGCGCATTTATGGAATGCGCCACTGGTCCGTCTCACCCAGTTCGTCCGACTCTCCCAGACTTACCGTATGTTAGCTGCTGGCATTAAGACATATCTGAATGAAGTTAGTTCCAAATTTATGACGAGGTACCAGAGTTGTGCTGTAGGATGCACACATATGGACCACTGCCTACTGAGAGACTGAGAGCCACCTGGTGGCGTTGCCGTCACGTGACTCTGTAGGGAGAATGTAATTATTTGAGTTTAAGTGTCCAAGAGACTCTAATCGCCGCTTAGGGCGCTTAGGTGGGAAAATTGCCAGGAGCTGCAATCGTGAGATATCTACATAATTGGTGGCGGCCACTTGGGGCGTCAAGCTGAAAGAGATGCCAAGTGCTGCAAAGAATAAGATTTCTACACAGGGCGTTTCACAATTAGTAACGAAATCTGACAGTGTTGGAAGTGTATGAGTCAAGAGGGAAGTGGAGGGTGTTCTCGAATCGGCCGTGTAGTACAGTAGAATGGGGAATTATTCCAGCGACGATACATCCCATAAATTGGGAAATTCACCGAGGTGAGCGACTACGAGAAAGGGCAGGTTGTTACACAGGGTGTCCGCAACTTAAGACTTCACTATCTTTAAATTTGTACTAGATGTTGAAAAATTTTTTTCAACATGTGATAAGATAAATCACAAGGATTTTATACCTTCCAGGTGGTACAATTTTGATATGAAATTGAACTTGAAAACCTGATAAAACGTGAATGCCACAGGAGAATGCTCAGTGTGTGGCGTGGTTCATACGGACAACGTCTGATAGTCAAGTTCGACGAAACTTTCGAAAACGGTATGGAAGGCACCCACCGTCCCGACCAAATATTCGAGCCTGGCACACTTTATCAATGGAAGCAGGTAGTGTTCCATATAAAAAGGGGCGGGTCGTTCATCTGTTTCAGACACCAACGTGGACAAGGTGCGCCAATCGTTTGCAATGCGTCCGACAAAATCGGTGTGTGCGGTGGCCAGAGAGTTCGGAATAAGTGCAGTGTCTTGCATGAGATATCACCGCTCTGTCTCTACTTGGTGCACCTGCTACAGGCATTAGAGCCTACGGCCAAACTTCAGCGTGAACAGTTTGCAGCAGATATTCTAGGTAGTCCTGACCCAGAGAACGACTTTTTAGAAAAGATTTATTTCTGCAGTCAGGCAACGTTTCATGTATTTGCAAAACGAAATCATCACAACGTTCGTATATGGGTTTACAGCATTCTCCTGTTGCACGTGAAATGGAAAAAGACAGTTCCAAGGTCATTGTGTGGTTCGGACTCACGCACAAATGCATTATTGGTCTATTCTTTCTTATCTAGCCTGCTGTCAACGGTGATGTCTAGCTGGAAATATTGCAAGAGTGTGCTACATCACAACTGTAATACTTGCAACCAGATGGCATATTCCAGCAGGATATAGCACTTCCCAGCAGACCCTAAATGTTAGTCAGTTTCTAGATGAGAAGTTTCCGGGTAGGTGGATTTGAGGAGATCGTCTGCTTCGACGGCCGCCATGATCCCTTGGGCTCACATCACTAAGACTTCTTTCTGTGAGGTCTTTTTAAAGTATCTGGTACCTGATGTACAGAGGAAAGTTTGCGCTGTGTAACTTAACATGTCACCATGGGAGTCTTGAATCGTACGTGGAGAGTAAGACTTCTTCCGTGAGGTTCTTTTAAAGTATCTGATATCTGGAGTGTAGAAGACAGGATTGCGCAGAATATTTGAACATGTCACCGTGGAGGTCTTGAATCGTACTTGGAGAGAAATGGAAATCAGACTAGACATTACACGTCACACCAAGGGTGCAAACATTGATGTGTATGAATGAAGAAACATTGATGTGTGTGAATGAGGAAACAAAAATTTCATGAGTTATGTTATTATTATTCTATGGCTTCGTGAAAACCATTTGTGAATATATACTACAGTTATAAAGTTGTTTTAAAGCCTCAAGTTTTAAAGACAATTTATGGACACCGAGTAATACTGGAAAGGTGATCATAATGTTTATGCCAATGAGTATCATAATTAAAAATAAAAATGGACACGGCTGAAAGTACACGTAAACGAAAAGTTCCAATAAATGTGGGACTGCAAGTGAGCTGTTTTTCATGTTACTGCATATTCGTACGTGTGGTTGTAGATTTGTCATCGACTTCAGTATGAGATACTTTCGTATTTAATACAAATGTAGTTGAAAAGTATATTTTCTATGAAGTTCCCGTCTGATTGGATTCTAATTTCACCCATATAATTCCTTAACAAATGACAGAACACTGCTTCTGCACGTTACGTATTACAGTTTACTGCACATTTGCACTTGTTAAATTAGGTGATCAACGTATCACCTACGCCTTTCGATGCAGTATCACCCATGGCTCTACAGTGAGTTTTAAATTATTTCTAACTGTCCCCGGATCCCCACGTAATACTTGACAAGACTGTAATATTCGCTGCTTGAGTTCTTAGAGGATCGTAGAAGTACTATTCACTTTACCTTTGAGATGACCCCGGATGTAAATTTTCAAAGGAATGCAGCCAGGTGATTATGGGGACTACGGTAAAGGCTCTGGGTGCCCTGAATATCGTGAGCCATCCTATCACGTTAATGGTCATCTTACACTTCCAGATCTTCCATTATGGATGTACCACAATCAAATGGTTCAAATGGCTCTAAGCACTATGGGACTTAACATCTGAGGTCATTAGTCCCCTAAACTTAGAACTACTTAAACCTAACTAACCTAAGGACCTCACACACATCCATGCCCGAGGCAGGATTCGTACCGGCGACCGTAGCGTGCGAGCGGTTCCTGACTGAAGTGCCTAGAACCGCTCTGCCACAGCGACCGGCGTACCACAATCCCCATGCTTAATTGAGAAGTTAGTATGTTGATTACATTTGTACTAACTAGGACAATACTTCATACCGAAGTCCGTGGCGGCCCGTAACCACACATTTACCATTTTTGGACCATGTTCAGGGGAAAATATTTGCTTCTATTGTATATAAACGTTAAAAACAGCAGCCATTGGTCAGAGATGTCAGAAACATTCATGAAAGGAATCGAAAATAAATTGCAGCTATAGGACAAAAGTAACCAAAAAATTGATAATTGTGGTGATATTAAAAATACGTATGACAATGAACAAGAGCGATCAGCTGTCATATTTTAAATTCAGCGACAGCATAACCTCAATAAACTCTCATTTCTGTCTTAACATTAAATAACTGCATTTTTTATGCAATAAGACCTGCAGTAACTGCTGTAAAACGAATAAGAAGCCATATCACGCTGTTTAAAAATTATAAAATAAAAATAGTTCCAATGAGACCTGGACTCTGCTAGTGCACTAAGTGTGCAGAACGACTACAAAGCATTGAACGAAGTTACTTGATGGACATGTGTGTAGAGTTTCTAGACTGCCTCTCTTTGACGTCCATTTCCTACCCAAAAGTATACAATGGACGAAGTTTTGGTTGGTACTGACTTATTTGTATTGTCAGTATGCAATGAATGGCACTACGGCGTAAGACTGAGCGAACGTTGTTTCACACACACACACGCACACACACACACACACACACACACGCGCGCGCGCATAGAGAGAGAGAGAGAGAGAGAGAGAGAGAGACAACAGACAGACAGATAGACAGAGCGAGAATCCAGAGCTGTGGGCTGTTAAGCAGCGGTGCGCACCGGCTACTGTTGCACACAGGGAGCCGCAGCAGGGCAGGTGGTCCTGGACTGGGGGTTGGTGTGGCGAGGGCGTGCGCGGTGCCTGAGCAGCGTGTCGCCGCTGGCGATCACAGCGAAGGCGAGCCGCCATTAACAATGGCCGAGTTAAGCATTTAATCCCGAGGGACGGCGAAAAAAGTCGTCCGCGACGAGCGAGAGACAAAAGGGCCGGAACAATGAGGCGAGAATAATAGATGAGGCTGCGGGGCGGTAATTGTGCGTGGGAGGTGCCAGCGAGTCGATACTGGTCCGGCGAGATTGGCTATCAGGCCGCGATTGTCCGCGTCTCAGCCAGGCCCGTCTCAGCGTCTCTGGCGGTGAGCGCGTCCCGCAGGGCGCAGTGCTAAGTCCGGCTCTATTAGCAAATTATTATTAGCACGTTAATCCAATATCGTATCTGAAGCTACAGGTTAGGCTTTGTTTTCATTCAGACGCTGTCTACATAAAACCTACATAAGTATTCATAGAGGAAGTAAATTTATCCATTCATTCCCTATTTTGCTTTTTCTTTATCCAGTCAAGTGTATTTATTTATTGCTTCCACTTTTACATGATATCGATGTCAAAGCCAACTGTACCCACGTTAATGCACCATCCAGAGGTTCAAGAATGGTAGTGTTTGTGGAAAGCGAGTCTTTACTGGTGGTATCGACAGCATGTAGAGTGAACTACAGGGGAAAGTGTAAAGAATCAGTAGAAAAAGAAGGAACACATATACTTTCTTTCCTCTGCGAAGCTCATATCAGCTACACAGCGTCTTCTGTCACTATGGACGACCAAATTATTTTATTGTAAACAATGGAAATGTTGCGGACGTGTGTGTTTAAGCACATCCGTATAAGGATACGTTCTCCATTATCTGCAGCCCCTAATGTCAGGAAATGTAAGCTTTGGACGTACCGATGCCAAGCCGATTAATTTGTAAACTGATAACGTGCCAAGTCTGGAAAAAGAAGGATGCAGTTCTGGCACTGAGCTTGACAACAGACCCCAGAAAAATTAACACTTTCTTATTTTTTGTTGCCAGCCTAAACTGCTACAAACCAAGTGAAATTCTTTAAATACTAGGTACACCCTACACGTAGAGGCGGGTATTCTACTCTCTCTACATCAGCCACGAAGGAACAACAGAAATGGAAGCACAAAAGAGAACTGATCGCATTACCGAAGCCGTAAGGTAGAAGTGCAGTTTCGCTCACCTGTAGTTCAGCTTCTAGATAGGAGAATGTATGAAGGAAATACAGAAAAGTTTCAGAATTGGGAATAACTTTCAGGTTGAAATAATAACATATACTGATGACAATTCTTTCTGCAGTGAATTGCAGAAGAATTGCACGATCTACGCAGTGGAGTGGGTGGTCTAATGAGCGCACTATATTGACCAAGTATAAACCAAAGCAAGGCGGAAGTAACGAGGAGATTCGCAATTACTGTTCAACTGTGTGTGAAATCTTATGGGACTTAACTGCTAAGGTCATCAGTCCCTAAGCTTACACACTACTTAACCTAAATTATTCTAAGGACAAACACAGACACCCATGCCCGAGGGAGGACTCGAACCTCCGCCGGGATCAGCCGCACAGTCCATGACTACAGCGCCCCAGACCGCTCGGCTAATCCTGCGCGGCTTTCGCAATTAGGATTATCGACGTAGTTAATATCAAAACAAAATAAAGCATGAAGGTCCAAGCAAAGAGGATATCAAAAGCAGACTTGTAGAAGTATATTGGACTTTCTTAGCAGTAAAAGGTGTACTAGTAGGAACCATAGACCTTAATTTGAGGAAACAATTTCTGAGAGTGTACGGACTTTGACAGACGTCCAGGACACCAGCTGCCAGCCACAATGCGAGACATTCACTTATGGTGCCATTAAAACTGACAGCCCCTCATCTGGTAACACTGCAGGGAAAGGAATATCTGGAGAAAGTGTTGTTTACTGCCCGCGCTACTATGGAGTTAGATATACACCTGATACAGTGGCAAATATCACACGATGTAGATATAATGTTGCATGGCTGAGTCCACTTCTTTCAAAATTTTTTAAGTCGCATGTCTCCTTAGAGCATGAGTCCGATGGAACCACAAAGAGAATTTGCTTCATTTTCTAACCCACCAGAAAGAGCTGGAATTTCCAGAAATATTTCCGGGAGAGATCTAAAGGTTTTGTTAAGGTAAAAACAGTTTATGGTCGATATCGAGTATAAATTGTCGGATACTCTATAAGGCTGTTCGCAGCTGATGAGGTTGTCTATAACAAAGTAGCAACGCCAGAAGGTAGTAACTATTTGCAGAATGACCTCCAGAGGACTGATGAACGGTGCAGGCTCTGGCAATTGACCCTAAATGTAAATAAATGTAACATATTGGGCATACGCCGGAAAAGAAATCCACTATGGTATAATTCAAGGAAAGAAAAATCAAACAGCTGGAAAAAGTATTAACGTAAGATATCTACAAGTAAGAATCCAGAGTGACCTTAAGTGGTGTTACCACATGAAAAAAATAGTGGGAAAAGCAAATGCCAGTATCAAATGACAAGGATCTCAAGGAAGTGGTTTATAAGGCGCTTAGTCGACCGATTCTTGAATATTATTCGTCTGTCTGGGATCCCTACCAGGTAGAACTTATAGAAGAGGCACACAAGGTCCAACGAAGAGCGGCGCGTTTCATTACGGGATCGTTCAGCCGGCGGTAAAGAGCTACGGAGTTGCCCTGCTAACTCCATTGGCAGACGTTACAAGATATATATCTCCCCACATACATGTCGCCTAATGACCACGAGTGGAAAATAAGACAAATTAGAGTCAATACAAAGTTTTACCGACAATCGTTCTTCCCACGCGCTATCCGCGTGTGGAACAGGGTTTAAGGTCTCAGTTAGTGGTCCAAAAGTACCCTCCGCCACACACCATTAGGTGGCTTGCGGACTATGTTGTAGGGATTTCTCGCCATGAAGCGGCCACCGAACACTGGCCACCCGCCATCAGCCATCGACCGCCGAACACCACCCGGCGTCCTCTCTAGCGACGGTGACACACACATCGTGAGTAAGTTTCTGCTCTACCATTGGCAAGTATTAAATTTTCTGCACTAGATAACTTAGATAAACTGAGTGGTTACCAAGCAGTAACAACGAATGTATCATTTTATATATCAACTAACATTTTTTTAATTTGAATTTCTAGTATTTGCCTTGCTGTTAATTATAGCATTTTGTACACTGAATTATTACTAATGTCGTTTAAGCGTTGCAAAATAGAGTCCCAAGTGGAAGAAGATCTACCATTTTCGTAATAATTTTTTTCTTTGGGTTTAAAAAAGGGGTGAATGCAGCAGAGGAATCTGAAAACATTTGTATCATGTGGGAGCGAGAGCTAACGGACAAATCACATCAGAAAAGAAGTTTCTTATTTTGAGAAAGATCAGTCTGTGACTAACGATTTTCCACATACAAATCCCCGTAACTGACACACGTGATAAAATGTAATCATTTAATCTTCATCTGACACCTGGATTCAATTGGATATGTTCAGAAGTCGGGTATAGGAGTGCTACATGATCTAATTCAAAGAAAGAAAAATCAAAGGCTATTACTGAATTTTTGATTGAACGTTATCAGTTCCGTCATAGGGCATTCATATGTAACGCTGTTAGTGTGATCGGCGCTGCCTCTATATATAACGGGTAGCCAAATTCAATATCCAGCAAGGTCAGATTTTTCTTCGCTCAGGGAATGGCTTTTTTATCTCTTGTCCTAATCAGTTTATCTCATTTTCATCACAAATATAAGCAAGTCGTCAAAGAGGTACCAAACTGAAATACTTGTACCATTCAACAAGACGGGGTCTCTGAGCCAATAACGCCATAAGATCAATTCATTTCACAATGCGTTTAAATTAACGGCGTAAGAAGTTAATCGCTCAGCCCTAACAAAAGGCATCTTTTCGAGCAGAGATAGTGTGAACAATACTACTTCGCATCTGTTGGCATAAAAATGGTGTGCACTAAGAACTGATCCTCTGGATTCTGTCCTAGAGTGTCTCCGAGAAGGTGGCATCTGTTTCTACAACTGAGACCCTTTTGGTCACAGAGTAAGAAACACGATCAACAAAACGGGCTTTGCTACCACACGACCGCACTCATACGGACCTTGCTGATTTCACAGAATGCCATCCCTCACACACTTTTTCTGCTGATCTTGCAATCTCTAATGTTTACCCTTCGCACTAGTTCCCGAACAACTGTACAGAAACCTGGATTCACGACATCTTCAACTCTGGACCATTAGGTTTCTAGAACGTGGGGTCAACAAACTACCTGAACACTGAAAGACTGTTTCAGATTACGTGAGAGAAAATTTTGTTCACGTTTAACTTTTCTCTTATGTTTACTGTTGTGATGAATGAACAACGTAAAAACGCTTTTAAAGTATAGACCACACTACTACGCCATACTGATAATAAAGAATTGCATCTTATTACCAAATCCTTACGATTAAAGTCTCTTTTAACAATAAAAAAGGATTACACATTTTGATCTTAAGTGGTTTGTGTTTACATACTGTCGGTGTCTCATTCTCAAGTAGTATGGAAACGTGGCTTTTCGAGCAGATTAATAAAGAAACCAAGTTAATTAACTAACCAGTGACACAATTTCTCAAATAAAATTGTTTATTCACAAAAACCAATACTGACGACAGCAGAAGTAAAAGACAGCGAGAAAACTTGTGATGGAAAAGTTTCCTTGGGATTCCTTTATTGAATTTCGACCCAGATAAGGGCCGGCCACAGCATGCCAAACTTCACGTGTGCAGCGTGTGTACACCAAGCATTGGCCGAGCCCCAGCCTGTCACTTGCCTTTGCTCGATGCTTCTCCGAAATACACTGACCGCCACGAAATTTCGTTTAGCAATGCGGTGCGGCATTTTTCGGTCCGGTCGTCACAATTCTCTGACTTAGCGAGAATCGTGGTGTTAGTGCTGTTTACCTTTCCTCTATATGTTCGTGGTACGAAGAAAGTTCACAGGTCCAGTGGCTGTTTGCAGAAAAAGATGCAGTCTATCGATTTAGATTCACAATTCTTTAAAAGGAATTGGAATGACAGAATACAGGGATAAGAATTCTCATTTCGTATAATCAACGGGTACTGCATATTTGCTACGAAATGCCATTTCAATACCATACAGGAAGAATTTAAATATTTAGTTGACAATGAAAGAGCCAAAAATTACAACGGTCCACGGACGGGATTCTTTGTTCTCTGCTTTAAGCAACACTTTGTACTAAATTTGCAGGCCTGGAGCACGAGAGGAAATTGGTGGTACGAATTCTAAAATCTCTGAAGCTACATGTATTATTACATTGTCAGTTGCAACAGTTGTCATTGGACTGCAACGAAGTTTATGGAGACTTCATATATTACTGCAACGTACGTTGGCCAAGTCGAGAGGCATACCTGGAAAGATTTTCGTATTTAAAACTCGCTGTTGCAGAATTTACAAAGGGGAAAGGAATTCGGGAACGAAAATTAGAATATCCGGAATGGATTAGAGACTTTGCATTTTACGTGGTCTTGGCTGAACACTACACACTGCCCACAGTAACTCATTCCTAGGTAAACTCTTGTTGATCTGATGAGACTGTAGTGAAGAAGGAAATCGCATTATGGAAGAGACAGCCCAGTTCCCTAAGATCGTTGAAATTAAAGGAAAGGCGAAGTTTGAAGAATCCATTGTGATCTTGAAAGATCTACAAGGATAGTTTTATAAAGCTTCTGAAGATACTGTCAATACCACATCTACTTTCGGCGTGTCTTCCAGACCGTTCGCCGTTTCAGTTTAAAGTGGCCCCGTGTATGTACAGATGTAGCTGACTGTCATGCAGCGTAATTTCCGTTTTAATGACTCTTTTTTACTTTAATAACGGATTGCAGACAGCCTGAGTCTGTTCATATGTCGGCTATTTATACCAGATGAAAATTATATTAGGTCTTCAATGCGCCGAAAATGAGTAAATAATACTAAAAATTCCTTTTTATTTTGACCTATGTTGGTGGGCAATCTGGAATAGAACGTCAAGTCGTAAGCAGTTCTGCTGCACTGACATTTAAATGTGGGGCGTTTGCAGTTTTCCCCTCTTTCCCCTCTTTCCACTCCTCGTACTCTGACAGTGTGGCGTGGCGGTAGGGGAAATATGCAGTCAGGCTGAGCACTATGGCACTTATGCCCAGATGCGGCCCGAGAGAACAAATCTTGGCCGCCCCTGATGTAAATAATTACATCTTAGTCAGAGAAGAGGTATAAACCTGCCATCTGCTTGTGATGAGACTGGAACCAACGACCTACACAGATTTCACTGTACAGAATTACCCATCATCTCAGACCTAGCGGAGAAATGTGCCGTTCTTCCCTCACTTCTTGCCCTTCTGGTATCTGGAATGGATAAATCCATCGTAAAAGACATTACAGTTTGCAGTTTCTGTGTGAAACGAACATTCCTTAATAACATGATGCCACACTCATTGAAAGAATATTCAGTGGAAATAATATCAAGAGAATTTAACAGTATAATTTATACCAACCAGGAAGTAATTCAACGATTACTGCCTAACATATTCTGAATTGTTGATATGTTTCAGCTATGTTACCAGCAAGAAGAATAAATTTACATGGCCGATGTGTTTCGTAAGTGGTCTCGGAAGCGAGTACAGTTTAAACCTCAACGATGTGATCGCGGGGAGGGCCTGTGTACTGGAAATATAAACCAATCACTTTTATTTCAATTTTTATAACTAGGTTAATGGAGTACGACGTAGTTAATAATAATATTCAGATACACCGACAGTAAAATAATTGCTTAAATCAAAAGAGTCTAAATTATTTTTGTCTTTCTTTCTTACGTGCATTGAAAACTGAAAAGTTGTTATACTGCAAACATTATGAGTACCCAATACATATTTCGACCATCACTGACTTAGGGAAGGTTTTCTTAACAACACTTTCAATTGCACTCTCCCCCAAACAGAGGTACAAAATATAAAGGACAGAACCATTGTACTGACTGCAAAACGTAGACATCCAGGGAGAGATTATGTAAGCTACGAATAACAAAGTTCCGAATGAACAACGTTTAGGTGCAAGGAAATCATGCGCAATGGGTGAAAAAGGGGACTCAAAACGCAATGAAGAAAGTGAAACAGCTAATGTGTGCAATGAAAGAATGATTCCAGCTTCTGCTAATATGAAAGAAGAACCAGTTGTCATCAGACCATGGAAAAGGAACACAGAACGCTGATGGAATGTTTAGAGTAAGTCACCGCTACGCAAAACTCATTAAGTCTATAAATATAGAGAGAATGACAAATATCATATACGTATATTAATTTCAATACAACCAGTGCTGATGCTTTATCAATAAAAGTGAAAAGGGCATATGTTGAGGAGTTTTTCAACTTGCAGTATGTTTAAGACACAGCACACGAAAAATAATAATAGATGGGTGCGCTTTTCTACGCAGTGCATCACGGAAGCTGCAGTGTTATATTTTATTTAGTCCCTGATAGTTTCATATGAAAAATACCTCAAGGCAACTATAATACCGTGAGAATTATCGAGGTGCAATGGCACAGCTTGTCAGATGGTTTTGGAATTTGCAGAGACTATCCTTACACTCGTGATTCAGGATGCTGAACTATAAGTAAGTTTTTTTAACAGTCGTTACTGTTATGTGCATTACAAACCAGACGTGATTTCCGGATGTGAAAGAATTGCTTAACCGTGTGTGAATAGAATGAACACCCTTGCACCCCAGACACAATACAGATACATTACACGCAACAGATTGTTACTTCGTCTCGGAGACAACAAACAAGAGTTACAGTCTGTTACATCATCATCAATGCCGTCTCGCTTGGTGCACCCCCCCCCCCCTCCTTTCCCCCCGCAGACCAAGTGATGGAATCGCATATACTAAGACACTTGATGCAGATTTACACTTACATTAACAGCTTCTTTTTGTCAGCATTTTTGATTGGATATTGTGCTGTTGGTCCAATGATGAATACAATGTTCCATGTTGTGAATGTCTGATAGCTTTTGTTGCTGTTTTCATTCTTTGTAGCTCGTAGTACTGTTTGGTTTGTGGCTGCTCATAATTAACAGTGTTGCAGTTTATAGTGCCATCGTTTCCTGCGTTACTGTAGTGGTATTTCTGTTACCCATCTTATTATCACTCCAACAAATCAAGAACTTTCAAGCACTTAGATCGTAGCTTGCTTAGCAGTGGAACTTTAGCTGTACACATATCAAGGAAAAACTTAACCAGACATAATTGAGAATAGAGACTTCCCTATGTTTGACTACACAATTACTTTGTACAAGTTTAAGCGGTAACTGCGCTGCTGGGCATAACAATATTAGCTAGGACAAGCTGTATTAAGTGCAAATATTTTAGCCACAGATTATCTGCCGTTTGACAGGTGTAGCTCCACACCGGTACATAAATAATCTACGAATATGAGACAAATATCGTTCGACTCAATGTCCACCATATTGTTCTGACGTAGCTATCAGGGTTTTCGATCTCTATGTTGTGCGTATTTGTTTCTAAGGGGTGATTACGCGTTAACACATTCTAAATTAATTGAGAAAGATGACATATCGGTGAGTGATATGTTTTTCTGTTAATACCTTGAATTACTGTATTCAACCGTGGGGTATAGTTATTCTCGCTGAACTACGCATTTCAAGGGAACAATTCTCATATATACATTCAATGGAACGGAACTGCAGTATCAGTAGTTCGCATACTAAATCTATCCTACATCATGCCCTAGTCAACATCTACGAAACATTAAGATTCCCTTGTCAACACATTAAAGTATAGGACACCGCAATTCAACTAAATTAATAGTCTTCCTCCACCAAAACATATTCAGCACCATGTCTTTGTCAACTATATCACAAATATTAAAAGTTCTCGTGTCAACATGTTAAAATATACTCACACTGTGTTGTTTCCTTACTTTAATGTAGAACATCGTTCGATAATGAGCGCCGGTTGATAACATACAGGTCTCGCAGGTCTTTTTCCGATTAAAAAATGGTTCAAATGGCTCTGACGACTATGGGACTTAACTTCTGAGGTCATCAGTCCCCTAGAACTTAGAACTACTTAAGCCTAACTAACCTAAGGACAGCACACACATCCATGCCCGAGGCAGGATTCGAACCTGCGACCGTAGCGGTCGCGCGGTTCCAGACTGTAGCGCCTAGAACCGCCCGGCCACTCCGGCCGGCTTTTCCGATTACCACTCACGGTGGCCGCGCAGCATGCCTCAACTGTCCGATACCTCGTTTTTCCGCCGACCGACACAACATTCGGGACCCCACACACAACATTTACTACTTCACCTAAGACGTGATGTTACACATGTTTCACAGAGGCAAGACTGTTAACTGAGTTCCCTTGCACTGTGTTATCCTTAATGTGTTGGCAGAACAACTATTAATACTTCGTAGACAGGCAAAAAACATGATGTACTATATATTTTAGTGGCGGCTGTGAGGTAACGGGCGAGTTGCGGCGCCCTGCAAAATATTCTAAGTTCAGAGTTGGCGGCCACCGCGCGGCAGGGCCGAGCTCATTAAGATCCACGTGGTGCCTCACAACGGCCGGAGCACGTGGTCCCTCGAACACCTGGCTGGGAATTCCTTGGTGACGCTGTGCGCCAGGAGGGTCAAAGACGGCGGACTTTATGAAACCTTAATGGCAGACATTTTACAGTTTGCATAGAAATTAATAGTAGCCAGATGAATTACGATACCTCAAAAATAAACATATACATTACCATTGTTTTCACGACGATTCTGATGGTGTAATCAGATTTTTAATATCTTTATTAGTTTAAAGTTTAGTATCTGACGGTAAATTATACAAGCAACACCCAGCAACGAATTTCCAAAATATAAAAGCTTCATCCGATTTCGTCGATAGACGTGTCTTTAGAAAGCTATTAGTGTAAACCTAAATTGGTATAAATTACAGGCATGTAACTTGAATAGTACATGAGTTATTGGAAGTCAAAGTGGCAGATTACTATCGATCGCATCAGGCCACAAGTACTCCACAGTTACACGAAATAACGGTAGCAGCATGCTTATAAACATATTAATTCATCTATGTCTTTGTTTATATCTGATATATACTATTCATGAAGAAACTGGTTAAATATTTACTGTGTTTTAGAAAGCACAGAGATATTAGGCCTGGCCTATCTATTCCTTTGATATATGTTTATTTAATTTGTTTATGTTTTAATAATGTGTGTTAGAGCGTGTTTATGGTCCAGCCGCAGGAATATTTATTTAATTTAAAGTTATTTAAATGTAAATCCAGTATTTCGAATGTTTCATTACGTTCGTGTGGATATGTTTGCTGGAAGACATGGAGGGAGTGCTCTAGCCAATCACAGCGGTCGTTACTAAGAGAGACGTATGGAGGTTGGGGAGGAGCATGCTTTCCAGAGAGGACACAAGGTAGTTCGGGAGAGTGCGGTGCGAGGGACAGTCGCATTGGACGCGGGAGGTGCTGGATGCGACGGACGCGGAGTCGCGGGAAGGACTTGGAGAGTGGAGCAGTTTGCACGTGTTCGCGGAGGATAGAAATATTTCGGAGTGCCGACTTGTGCTCTTGCGTGATTTCCGTGGTTTCAGCAGTGAAGTCGTAGAATGCGTTCAGAAGTGAATATCTCGCGACCTAAGTTGTTGTTCATAACTAATTAGGCGAAGTTGGAATCTGTTGTTTCCCTGTTATTCAATTTATATATTATTTAATTGCTGGACCATCGACACAAATAAGTGTTTTGCAGAAATATACCGCATTCTCAAAAGTACTTCTATCGTACTCATCATTTAAAGTCGTTAAGATAGTACCTGCAGATTTTATTTGACTGAAATCTTTCATTTATAAATTCATATGTTACTTTCATAATTCGTAATTGATGAGTGACAGAAACTTTCGACCATTCATTTCATGTGTGTATTCTTATCGTATACTGCAGACTCAGCAGCATTTGGCCTGTATCGCGGCAACTACGTATCGCAGCCCCTAAACAACGAAACCAGCCAAAACTTTTCATGTTTCAACTCTGAGTCAGAGGGTGCGTAGTTGAGGGCCACCACCTTACATTATTTATTTTTTGAAAACCGACAAGACATTACTATTAATGTACTTCCGTTGCAATGAACATGATTATTATTGGTTGTTCTATCGAAACGCACAATTCACAATAACTACAGGAGCGCGTCGTTGAATGCAACAGTTTAAGAGTGAGCTATGTCTAAGAAACTCCACCTCACAGCTGTTAAAATAGATAGTTATACAACGTATTTCAGAAGTCTTTCGAAAATGGCTCTGAGCACTATGGGACTCAACTGCTGAGGTCATTAGTCCCCTAGAACTTAGAACTAGTTAAACCTAACTAACCTAAGGACATCACAAACATCCATGCCCGAGGCAGGATTCGAACCTGCGACCGTAGCGGTCTTGCGGTTCCAGACTGCAGCGCCTTTAACCGCACGGCCACTTCGGCCGGCTCAGAAGTCTTTCGTCAAACTTCTACGGGTGATGGATCTTATAATAAGGGACAAGTTTTGTTACATACAAATTGTTGGCCCATACTTTGTGACACTAGGCGTCTTTTTCCGTTTGTGCCCCTGAGAGGCAGCAGGGTACAAGGATTTTACGGCATACGTGTGCCTGGTGCGTTGCCTGTAATCCTGTCATTTGCTCCATGTGAAAGTTGACACAACCAGAAAAATTCGATGATCCCCGCATGATTCTAAGACGTTTTCTCTGCTTAAAAGTCCTCCTTCATTTGGTTTTATTATTGACAGTCGATCTGTGAATTTACTGCAGTAGTATTTACTGGGGTAGTATGCGTAACACCCGATTAGTAGACACTGCTAGTTAGTTCAAACCTTTTCTGATGAGGCAGAAAATGACTGCTTTTTCTGTTAGCTCGTTGATTCATATTTGGGGAATAATACAACAGCATAGCATAAAATGTAGATGTTCTCGGTAGATTTCCGGAAGTATGTGGTACGACATGATTATTCAGTTCCCATAAACTACGGGCCAGCGTGTTGATCCGTGTGCTCCTTCGCGTTCAGATCAAGCTACTTTGGTGGCTCGGCGGTAGTAGGTATAAATTGACTGAATATACACCGAAATGCGGGAAATTGAGCAAGTACTTGCGTATCTTCTGGTTCGCGCCGAACAATTTGTACATGGGAACAAGTGTGCGGCAGCAAGAGGAATCCGAGAAAACGTTGAGATCGAAAGGAAGGGAATCAGGGAGGCAGTCAGTTTTCTTCCGTCGAGGCAGCGTTATACTGTATGCCTACTGAGGTACCCGTGATACATGCGAGTTGACTACTGTCTTTGATTCTTTTCAGGAGGACCTCTAAACTTACTTGCATCTGCATTAAAGGATAACCGAGAGTGGACAGGGTGATCGATTGAGATGTATCCGTAATGAGGTACGATTTAACGGTTGACTGATGCATTCTGGAGAAGGAGAAGATGTGTAGGTCCATTTTTCCAGTGTTCTGTCCAGATGCATCAATCGCGTGACATAGAATGTGTTCTACTTGTGTACAGCCACGTGTTCTGTATGTGGTTTAAGGCACTGTCTACTTGTGACCGTTAGCGATAAACCTGTCGGTCATCAGAGGACTTCCATCTCACGTGTGGTGAGACTTGACACAATCCTCTTAACGAACTTTTATTTATGCGATGCCCCCTCCCCCCTATCGCATCTTGGGTGTAACATCTAGACTTCAGCGTCATAACTAAGTTAGCGATAGGTGCTTGTGAGTTGCTGCAATCCTCGTGTACACATTTGGCCGACTAAGTTCTGTTTACTGAGTTAGTGGCGGACTGACTCTTCATTTTCGCACGTCGGACGCTGCTGCTATGCATTTATCTGTTTCCTTGTAAGAGGTATTCGCCGTTACTAACGATCATTTTATACAGGGCGGTTGCATGTATAGTATAATTTGCGAACCGTGATCGGATGTGAACAGGGGATGCTATACATCTCCGGGAAGCTGTATTGTGCTCGTATCACACAGAGTCAATGTTTTAAGGAAATAGTTTTTTTCTTCGTTTCACAGTTCGGTAAGATAGTTTATCGTAGCGAAATCTGGAGGAAGGATGTATGTCCTGCGCTTGAAATATATTACTTACATTGAAATATAAACAGCGCTATATTCCATGCAGCTGATAGGTTGGAAACGCATGCGATGTAACATTATAGCGTGTTTTAAGTGCAGAACGTTGTAGCCTTAAGAGTGTGTGTGTGTGTGTTTATGTTATCTCTTACCAATACCTTCCTGGTACCGATCCTTGACTACAGAACAATATTTTGGAGTTGATAGCTTGGTTGATTTAAGTAAAAATACTTCGAACTTCATCCATCTGGAGATCCATCACGTATAAAAATTATTCGTTTCTCGTTCTTCTTAACCGTATGATATTACATCACGACACTTTGAAATCTGTTACTATAGATCGATAAGGAGTGCTGGCTTCACGATATGGGCGCATATTGAGAAATCTCATGCACCTCGACGGGTGAGGGCTCGGAAAGCTCTATTCATTCATGAGACATCGAGTGTAGCGGTATACTTCTGATCGATTGGAGATAGGTTCGCTAACAGTGCTGCAGGGCGTGTTGGTCAGTGACAGTGTGAGGAGGGTTTTTCACTCTCTAATTTTACCCTACAACAGCGAGAATGCTCTGTGACTCACATATGCAGAGAGATAGGTCGTAAATTAAAAACTGTGCTCGATGCAATAGAAATATGTCGAGCACTGCGTGGTATACTTTGATGATTTGTGTGTTCGAGAATTAACACTGAATCGATGTACTGCACTGTCATCTTTTCATGTTTGCACTGATACTCGCAAAATGGAGAGGGGGTGGTTCAGCTACGATACTTAAATTGGGGGAAACACGCTGTCACATAATTGGCAGGTGTTGAAGTTACTGTAAAATTGCTAAAATTGTTCACGTTATCAACTGTGGAGCTTATTATTGGAGTACATTGGTGCTGTCTTTGCCATCCCATCCATGCACTGCCACGCTATTGGTCACCACATAATGATTGACTGGCATCGCTTGTTTGAGTTGGAGAGAGAGTTTTGGCGGTTGGGCTATACCTTCTGGCGTGGACTGCACCGAAACAGCGATCGCGTACATGGCTGCAATATGAGGAAGCAGTCGAAACGGAACTTAGAGTTATCAGCTATTCTGTCGACGTGAGTGACGAGTCTAAATTTGGAGCTCGTGAATCACGTTAGGACTGTAGTTTAGAGACTCAACACAATGCGAGCAAACTCTTCCGGTTTCCTTATGTTGTAAGTGTCTTTTATTTAAAATTAGATGATGCGTTGCATGTTATGTTATTCACAGTAAGAACATGATTTACACCGTGCCACATCTAGTTTCCTGTGAAAGGCTGTGGATCAGAACCTCTTAATGTCAGTTTAGAAGCTGGTACAGGCCATGAAGTCGTGGCAGAAAAACGAAGTGTTTGGCGTGTACAAAAGCGTGTTAGAAAACAGTGTTTCAAAGAACTAACCAGGACCAGAGGCAGCGTCTTTTGCAGATTAGGATAGTCTGTGGGATACGATCATTTGTCCACAGTATAGGTGATCAAACTTTAAAGTGTCCTCTGCAGTACCTATATATTTAATAGGACCGAGCCACACAGGAGGCAGTAGCAGCAGCCGTTTGAGGTGTAAATTCGGTGAGGGACTGTTTATACCTTTAGGATGCTTGGATGGATGCACGCTGCACTATTCTGGGGAGCACTGCGAAATTTCTTTCTCTGCAGTGGAGTCCCATCACAGTTTTGCATCATCGTGCCACCATCGGTGACTGGGTAACTTCTATATCGGATGAAGTTAGTTGAGCTTTTATAGTTCGTAACTTTTCTTTGTTGGAGGTAGAGAATAATGATGATAGCACGTTGGGCTGACTGATTTGAATGGACACGGATCTGCTTTTGGCTGTACTATCTGCATATAGCTTGGAGACGTACCACAATGCGCGCATTTCGACCGAATGGTCAAAACACGGTACTGTTGGAGTAACCCAGGTCGTTCTGTTTTTACATTGGTTGTAGAAGGTGGTACATATGTCTTCCTCCGACTTATGCACAATTAAGACTTAAATTGAAACGATCACATTCGAAAAGCTGTAGAAATGGGAGTAGTTGCAAAATGCGGAGGGGGGTGACTAAAATCACGTTGGAATTTAATGTAAGAGCTCGGTTCAGGAAAGGTGACTCATTTCGAGATATGATAGTGCCAGAAATATGACTGAGTAGTGGTTGTAATTGTTAAAGGAATTGTCAATAGGATCCAATGCAGGTATGTGCTTGAATGGAAAGACAAGATTCCAAAACATGGACATCATTTCTTGCGGATAGCGTAACACTAGAGATATGGGAAGCTAGAGTACAGTTTATTATGACCTCAATCGTCACATCATCTACTACTACTGTTCGTGTTCCTTCTCAACCAGTCATTGCGTATAATTCAATGGATATATCGCGGAACCTCTGATATGGTCTCGAGACAGAATGTGCCACAAATACTATAGAATAATCTACCTGGGGCGGTGTGAGGGAGTCGCAAATACCGCTTAAATACCACATTTATTAGCCGAATGACTTTCAAAATGCGGTAATTTTATCATGAGGTGGCATCATGGGCTAATAATACACATTCCAACGAACATCGTCACAGTATTTGTCTGGAAAAAAAACCACCTCACTCAGAGGTAACGTCCTACCTCGATTTCTGTGCGGCCGACTCAGTTCTTGTATTTTACATAGCCATGTGACATGAGTATAAGATTGAGAACAATGTTAGACGCGTTTGCAAACATCTGTAGCTACTCTGTCACCAATGGTAAAGACAAGTGCTGTCCAGAGGTGACTCGCATATGGGGGCTGTGGCCTAGAGTTCTGTGACATCAGTATAACATTGGCTGTATACCTGAAAATAGATGCAACTTTCATCTGCATCGTGCGGCAGCTCACGACAGTGGCCGCACGCATGAACCTGGCCGATTGCGCCAGCCCCAGTGTCTAGGTGAACACGTATTTGGATAGGAATTACTATGGTGTCAAGTATGAATGAGACGTCGTCGCCTCATACCTGAGGGCAACTGTGTGTAGTTGACAGCTGATGGCTGCATCACTTCGTGGGTGTTGCTGCTAACCTTGTGTGCACTCTACTGGTTGGGGGGTGGCAAACCGTGTGTATGTGCATTGATTGTGTGTCTGTTGCATTATTTTGCGAGCAGCTCCGTAAGCTGAGCTGTGCGTTATTTGGACAATTTATGAGTACCGAGAGTGACTACAGATCACTGTGCTGCATTATTTAGGAGGAGTCTGCATATCTGTACTGAAAATATTTCGGTAAATTAGGAGTTGTTTGCGTGTTTGGAGAGCGTTATTTAGGATTAGTTCACAGATCTGTGGGCTGAGTGGCGTGACCCCAGGCATGTAAAACCATGTGTTTTGTATCAGTGTAATAAATATACTCCACCTCTAAATAAAATGTTCGAAAATTAATAGAGTACACTCCTTCCTTACTCTACCCCATAGCCCTGTGCAGACTGTGTCATTTTCGCACCTTTTTCCCCCTCCAGACCATTATCTAGGATTAGGTCATAAGAGGGATGACAGCACCCTCTGGTGGCAGTAAAGTGTACTAGGTCAGTTGGGGTCTAGGTCTTGGAGACTGCCTGCAAAATAAAGACTCATGTTCAGAGTCGCTTCCCGCCATTTCCCCCCGCCATCTAGGATCACATAATGCACTGTACACGTTAGTACTCGTTAGTGCATGTTAGTACACTATAGTAGACGTTAGTGTACTTTAGCCCAACAACATGGGTTGGCAAGGGGGCGTGGCGGTCGGTTGAGGATCGTGCTGGAGACTAACTATTTCCTTCCAAGTCCAGGTGGGAATGGCATTCACGAATATTCATTCCAAGTCCATGGTAGCGCTCTCTGGTGGTGTCAATATGACTAGGTCTCATGGTGAACAGAATGTAAGCTGCCATCTGGAATAACGGTAGTCACATCATCAGATGACGTCACAGATCTCAGTGCCCGCTGCTGGTGGTAGTGTGTACGAAGTCAGTTGGAATCCAGACCTCCTGACAAACACATTGGATGGTGGTGCTGTCTCTAATTGGTAAATAACGTAAATAAATTATACACAACTGCAACCAGTCACTTTTTTCATTAGTAATGCTTTATTACATTAACCGGTTTTCGAACCCTTTCAGGTTCATCTTCAGATGATTTCGGGAGAATCCGGGAAGCTACATCATTATTGGTAGTAGCATAATGCTGGGTGCTGGTTCTATGGCAGAAAGATGGGTCACACTTTAATGTATCGCCATGACTATAGATTATCTGTCGATATGGGTGTGAATTTAGTTTTTACTTACTGCGACAGTATAGGCGGCTTTTTTCGTATCTGTCTGCATCCATTTTGAAGTCCAGAACACTTTCACACGAGCTATATTAGTTCACACTTTAACAGTGACACTTCACCAGCATCCAGCATGCGCTTTACAACTGTTGCTTATAACAAAGATCTTGACAGAGAGATATGGCATAAGCCTACTTTGTACAGAGATGAAATTTGTTGTTCTTTACATGTGTTAAAGTCGATATAAGATACCCATCAAGGAAACAATTAGTTTAATAAGAAATAACTTACTGAAACATGGGACAATGGGGAGAGCTGAAATCTATGAACTCATAGAGATCCTGGAACTCATATTGTCACACAACTACTTCCTGTTCAACAACAAGTTTTACATTCAGGAAGACGGACTGGCAATGGGTAGTAGTCTTGCAGGCTTGCTAGCAGACATATATATCAATAACCTTGAAAATAACTTTTTCAGGTCCCAAACACAACTAAAAGATAAGCTGCTTTATTACAAACGCTATGTTGATGACACACTCATTCTGTTCAATGGAGCAACAGAAGAAATAAATAATCTAGCCAAAGAACTTAATAAAATACACAATAAAATCCAATTCACAGTAGAACATGAAACACCAGAAGGCATTAACTATCTTGATCTAACAATCTCAAATAAAAATCAGAAGCATAAATTTCAAATCTTCAGAAAGCCAACAACCACCAATGTTACCATACACAAATCCTCTTGCCATCCAGACCAACATAAAAAGGCATTCTTCAGAACAATGGTTAATCGCATGCTGAAAATCCCAATGGATACAAATGAAAGACAAAAAGAAACAGAAATTATTAAATCAATTGCCTCCACCAATGGGTACAACCCTGCAATAATAGATAAACTAATCCATACAGCAAAACTTAATCAACCAACTGCTGAACAACCACCCACAAACAAGAAAACCACATTTGTAAGCCTGCCTTTCCTAGGGAAGATTTCTCACCAAATTGCCAACCTCTTCAAGACATACAACATAAAAATAAGTTTCTTCACCACTAACAAAGTACAAAATCAAATCATACACACCACCAAAACCACTATACAAAAATATCAAAAGTCAGGTGTGTACAAGCTCACTTGCAACTCATGTCCAAGCATCTACATTGGACAAACTGGTAGAAGCTTCACAACAAGATATAAAGAACACATGGATGCACTCCGTCTTAACAACCTGAACAAGTCCAGCTTTGCCTCACATCTTGCCCAACACAATCATTCTGCAAACAACATAGAACAGAATCTCCGAAAACTACATTTTGCCAACAAAGGCACAATACTTGACCTTCTTGAAGAAATTGAAATATTTGTCTACACAAATACAGCACCTGACTGCCTACTTAATGATCAAACTGAACTGAGAAACAAATTTTTCCTTCAGAACTTTGAAGATCTACTAGTTCAAAACAAGTAACCAAATCAAATGGTTCAAATGGCTCTGAGCACTATGGGACTCAACTGCCGTGGTCATAAGTCCCCTAGAACTTAGAACTACTTAAACCTAACTAACCTAAGGACAGCACGCAACACCCAGCCATCACGAGGCAGAGAAAATCCCTGACCCCGCCGGGAATCGAACCCAACAAGTAACCACCCAATAAAACATACACCAGCTCCCCAACCCCCCCCCCTCCCAATGACCCCCCCCCCACCTCTCCTTACATCCTAACCACACTGGTGTCAATGTAATATATTACCACAGAATAAGACATGTACCATATCTCTAAATGTTAAAGCCCTCCATTGCTAACATAAATCAGTACTTTATACATATTAATTCTAGCTGGAACAAACATAAGCTGCCTTTTCCAATATCCCAGATCACTCTAATATTGGAATAAAATTAGTCAACAGCTAAAGAATTTTGTTCATGTTTAGTATTAAAAAAAAACTGCCTGTAACATACAAATAGAAATAACATAACAGATCACCGAAATTTATTCTTGTAGTAATTTATTATTAGTTTCTCTAGTGCTCTCATGTTATCACCATTCTGATGAAAAAACTTGCCCTTATATCGACTTTAACACATGTAAAGAACAACAAATTTCATCTCTGTACAAAGTAGGCTTATGCCATATCTCTCTGTCAAGATCTTTGTTATACGCAACAGTTGTAAAGTGCATGCTGGATGCTGGTGAAGTGTCACTGTTAAAGTGTGAACTAATATAGCTTGTGTGAAAGTGTTCTGGACTTCAAAATGGATGCAGACAGATACGAAAAAAGCCGCCTATACTGTCGCAGTAAGTAAAAACTAAATTCACACCCATATCGACAGATAATCTATAGTCATGGCGATACATTAAAGTGTGACCCATCTTTCTGCCATAGAACCAGCACCCAGCATTATGCTACTACCAATAATGATGTAGCTTCCCGGATTCTCCCGAAATCATCTGAAGATGAACCTGAAAGGGTTCGAAAACCGGATAATGTAATAAAGCATTACTAATGAAAAAAGTGACTGGTTGCAGTTGTGTATAATTTATTTACATTAATATACAGTCACGGTTCTAAAATATCCGTAATGGATAAGCATAAGCTTAAATAACGACTGGTGTGTGATTTCAATAGTTTATGATTAACAAGCATGTTTGCAGGGTCTATTAGATGGATTATTATTTTGACAGTTTAGGAGCTGTTTGGCTCTCTGGATGTAATGTATTCCATTATTTATATGTGGTGCAATTACCAGGCACGTGTGTATAGCATTACACATGAGTTATTTAGGAGTGGTTTGCAGGTTTGTATGCTGTGTGGCACGTCAGAGCGTGTGTTCTGTATCCTTGTGATAAACATACTCCATTCCTAAATAAATTGTTCCAAAATAAATAAAGTGCACTCCTTCCTGTCTCCAGCAGCCCAGTGCAGACTGATTCCATTTTCCACAAATCCCTAGGAAGAGGTAGTGGTCAGGTGACTTAGTTTAGTGGAGGTAGACCAATTGTCCTATCTTCCCGCAACTTTCTTAGGTTAGTATAGGTAACTGTGGTGTGATGCACTGTCCTGTTGGAATTTCAACTTCCCGTCATTTTTCTGGGGGAGAGGAGCGTGGCATATTCCCGTCAAAAGCCGCCATCTAGGATAACGGTAATTGCGTCATCAGCTCATGTCATGGCTGCCATATTGGATGACGAAATACACTGTTGACAAGTCTACATGCCGACATCTCATATGACATAATCGCCGCCGTCTTGTATACATCTGTCAACAATGAAGAGGGTGCCAGAACATACTTTGTCCCAATACTGGCGTTGACTTGCCACAGACAAGTAATTTTACTTCTGACATAGATGATAAAAGAATTGGGAGATGATGTGATGATTGTTAAATCAGTAAATGTAATGAATAAAATGTTGGAAAGATGCTATTAACTGAATATAAAAGAATAAAACATTGTTAATGGATAGTTGCTTCATGCAATAGTGGGCGGTTTATGTCATGGAATGAGGTCCTGATAGTAGTACACAAATTTTCCTGTTTGGGCAGAAAATAATTGATGTAAAGATATTACAAAGTTCCTTCTGGCATTGGAAAGAAAAATTTCTTATGAAAATGAGAACTGTATTAACATCTAATACCAGTATCTTTAACATCCGTTTTACAACAGCAATTGGAAAAAACACTGAAAGTCTTACAAGGAGAAGCCACAGCTTGCGATGCATGGTTTCTGTCACTATGTTTCCATTTTAAGAGAAGGCATAGGTCAGGAGTCAAGCCACAGGAGTCACGGTGGAGCAGGTCGTGTATTTAGAACATTCGAAAGTATATAAATGTTATTCACAGAATTAGGCACGCAAAATACTAGTTCCCGAGAAATTGAATAATATTATTTTGAACTGCTATGTGAATCTGTCTTCCCCCCATGAACCATGGACCTTGCCTTTGGTGGGGAGGCTTGCGTGCCTCAGTTATAAAGATAGCCATACCATAGGTGCAACCACAGTGGAGGGGTATCTGTTGAGAGGCCAGACAAACGCGTGGTTCCTGAAGAGGGGCAGCAGCTGTTTCAGTAGTTGCAGGGGACACAGTCTGGATGATTGACTGATCTGGCCTTGTAACACGAACCAAAACGGCCATGCTGTGCTGGTACTGCGAACGGTTGAAAGCAAGGGGAAACTACAGCCGTGATTTTTCCCGAGGGCATGCAGCTTTACTGTATGGTTAATGATGACGACGTCCTCTTGGGTAAAATATTCCGGAGTAAAGTAGTCCCCCATTCGGATCTCCGGGTGGGGCTACTCAAGACGACGTCGTTATCAGGAGAAAGAAATCTGTCGTTCTATGGATCGGAGCATGGAATGTCAGATCCCTTAATCGAGCAGGTAGGATAGAAAATTTAAAAAGGGAAATGGATAGGTTAATATTAGATACAGTGGGAATTAGTGAAGTTCGGTGGAAGGAGGAACAAGACTTTTGGTCAGGCGAATACAGGGTTATAAATACAAAGTCAAATAGGGGTAATGTAGGAGTAGGTTTAATAATGAATAAAAAATAGGAATGCGGGTAAGCTACTACAAACAGCATAGTGAACGCATTATTGTGGCCAAGATAGACACGAAGCCCATGCCTACTACAGTAGTACAAGTTTATACGCCAACGAGCTCTGCAGATGACGAAGAAATTGAAGAAATGTATGATGAAATAAAAGAAATTATTCAGATAGTGAAGGGAGACGAAAATTTAATAGTCATGGGTGACTGGAATTCGGTAGTAGGAAAAGGGAGAGAAGGAAACGTAGTAGGTGAATATGGATTGGGGGGGAAGAAATGAAAGAGGAAGCCGCCTTGTAGAATTTTACACAGAGCACAACTTAATCATTGCTAACACTTGGTTCAAGAATCATAAAAGAAGGTTGTATACCTGGAAGAATGCTGGAGATACTAAAAGGTATCAGTTAGATTATATAATGGTAAGACAGAGATTTAGGAACCAGGTTTTAAATTGTAAGACATTTCCAGGGGCAGATGTGGACTCTGACCACAATCTATTGCTTATGAACTGTAGACTGAATCTGAAGAAACTGCAAAAAGCTGGGATTTTAAGGAGATGGGACCTGGATAAACTGAAAGAACCAGAGGTTGTAGAGAGTTTCAGGGAGATCGTAAGGGAACAAATGGTAGGAATGGGGGAACGAAATACAGTAGAAGAAGAATGGGTAGCTTTGAGGGATGAAGTAGTGAAGGCAGCCGAGGATCAAGTAGGTAAAAAGATGAAAGGAGGAGATATAAAAATGCAGTATATGAAGCAGGCAAAAGGGGGTACAAACGTCTCAAAAATGAGATCGACAGGAAGTGCAAAATGGCTAAGCAGGGATGGCTAGAGGACAAATGTAAGAATGTACAGGCTTATCTCATTAGGGGTAAGATAGATACTGCCTACAGGAAAATTAAAGAGGCCTTTGGAGAAAAGAGAACCACTTGTATGAATATCAAGAGCTCAGATGGAAACCCAGTTCTAAGCAAAGAAGGGAAAGCAGAAAGGTGGAAGGAGTATATAGAGGGTCTATACAAGGGCAATGTACTTGAGGACAATATTATGGAAATGGAAGAGGATGTACATGAAGATGAAATGGGAAATATGATACTGCGTGAAGAGTTTGACAGAGCACTGAAATACGTAAGTCGAAACAAGGCCCCGGGAGTAGACAACAATTCATTACAACTACTGACGGCCTTGGGTGAGCCAGTCCTGACAAAACTTTACCATCTGGTGAGCAAGATGTACGAGACAGGCGAAATTCCCACAGACTTCAAGAAGACGATAATAATTCCAATCCCAAAGAAAGCAGGTGTTGACAGATTTGAAAATTACCGAACTATGAATTTAATAATTCACGGCTGCAAAATACTAACACGAATTCTTTACAGACGAATGGAAAAACTTGTAGAAGCCGACCTTAGGGAAGATCAGTTTTGATTCCGTAGAAATAATGGAACATGTGAGGCAATTCTGACCCTACGGCTTATCTTAGAAGCTAGATTAAGGAAAGGCAAACCTACGTTTCTAGCATTTGTAGACTTAGAGAAAGCTTTTGACAATGTTGACTGGAATACTCTCTTTCAAATTCTGAAGGTGGCAGGGGTAAAATGTAGGGAGCGAAAGGCTATTTACAATTTGTACAGAAACCAGATGGCAGTTATAAGAGTCGAGGGACATGAAAGGGAAGCAGTGGTTGGGAAGGGAGTGAGACAGGGTTGTAGCCTATCCCCGATGTTATTCAATCCGTATATTGAGCAAGCAATAAAGGAAACAAAAGAAAAGTTCGGAGTAGGTATTAAAATTCATGGAGAAGAAATAAAAACTTTGAGGTTCGCCGATAACATTGTAATTCTGTCAGAGACAGCAAAGGACTTGGAAGAGCAGTTGAACGGAATGGATAGTGTCTTGAAAGGACGATATAAGATGAACATCAACAAAAGCAAAACGAGGATAATGGAATGTAGTCGAATTAAGTCGGGTGATGCGGAGGGAATTAGATTAAGAAATGAGACACTTAAAGTAGTAAAGAAGTTTTGCTATTTGGGGAGCAAAATAACTGATGATGGTCGAAGTAGAGGATATAAAATTTAGACTGGCAATGGCAACGAAAGCGTTTCTGAAGATGAGAAATTTGTTAACATCGAGTATAGATTTAAGTGTCAGGAAGTCGTTTCTGAAAGTATTTGTATGGAGTGTAGCCATGTATGGAAGGGAAACATGGACGATAAATAGTTTGGACAAGAAGAGTATAGAAGCATTCGAAATGTGGTGCTACAGAAGAATGCTGAAGATTAGATGGGTAGATCACATAACTAATGAGGAGGTGTTGAATAGGATTGGGGAGAAGAGAAGTTTGTGGCACAACTTGACTAGAAGAAGGGACCGGTTGGTAGGACATGTTCTGAGGCATCAAGGGATCACCAATTTAATAGAGGGAGACCAAGAGATGAATACACCAAGCAGATTCAGAAGGATGTAGGTTGCAGTAGGTACTGGGAGATGATGCAGCTTGCACAGGATAGAGTAGCATGGAGAGCTGCATCAAACCAGTCTCAGGACTGAAGACCACAAAAACAACAACAACATGTGAATCTGTAAAAATGTCGCATACAACAAAAACAGTTGGTGTACATGCGAAAAAGTTGTAAATGACATTTTGGCTGACACAGAGGCTTTGAAGCCCTAATCCAGTATTAATGCTGTTAAATTACTGAGATTATTCTGAAATTTACTGACATGTGTGTAAACTTCGAACAGTCAAGTAGTAGGGCATGCCTTGGTACAAACCAGGAACTGTGATCTACATGTCTCTCTCTCTCTCTCTCTCTCTCTCTCTCTCTCTCTGTCTCTTTGAGGAGTCACGTGTTAACTTTGTGATTCTGTAGCAAATCGCGTCATAAGATACAGTTTCGTCGTATAATATCAATTGCCATTTTGAAGAATGTATATTAAGTCTCAAGTACATTGTTCACCCAATGAAGACCACAGCGTATCGTTATTGTTATGTTACTTGCGTTACGCATCCTATATGCTTAATAGTACAAAAATAATAAAACTGAAGATAAATAGATCTCACTCTTGTTACTAAAATTTAGAGGCACAGAATGGGCAGTGAAAGTGAATAAGTAGTGTTTGACGGTGCCGATACACGCAACGTAGTACGGAAGACACGTAATGTTCAGAACTTGCTCTACGTACCCAATAATAACACTGCAGATATATTGTAAACATGCCTCACTCGCTATTACTATTTCCATTTCGTGTCGCTGATTCAGATTTCTGTATATCTTGTAGATAAACGGTCACCCATTAATTTCAGTGTTTCAAACTGCGTGTTACAGTAATAACTATCAAACGGTTTTTTAGTCTATCTTTGAAAATGCTATAAATATGTGTTTGTCTTTCTCCTGTACAGCATGAGCTACCTATAGCTGTATATACTTCATTTCGTGATCGATTTAAGATATCAAAACGAGGTAGCCAAAACGACATATCTAGATGTTGAACAAGTATGTTACTTTAAGCAAACAAAAGCTGTGAAATGAGTACAGTGATATATAATATACGTTAATGGTGACGTTGAAGTTTTTCGGAAATGAATCCGAGAAATGTGCCAAAGATGACCAATGCGTTGTAAACCCCACTAAAAGAACATTCTACTAAATTATAACACAATTCCTGTAGGCCGTACTTTACACCACACAGGTACTATGTCAGCTACGTCCAAATGAAACTACAGTATGTCATAACTTCTTGGGTATCAGAATGGGCTTACGAACGCTATTTCAAATGAGTGTACTTACTTATGTTTCAATGAACATGTTTTGTGGACACAGGTGAACAGTGGAAAGGCTTGATACAAGATAAATGTTTCTGTGAAAAGTTTCAAAGCCAGTAGTAACAAATGATGAGTCAATTTTTTTGCGTTTTCAAGAGCTTTCGAACATTGTTAACAAATGAACTTCGTTCCACTTAAAAAGAAAAAAAATGTCATCAAAGTTAAAGAACATGTTCTACAAACAGAATTTTGTCCGCCTCTAAATAATTCCATTTGGCGAATATCCCTTTTTCATGTCTTGATCAAGTAATGTCATTCCTGAAAATCCCGTTTCGACACCTGAAATTATTGACGAAAAAAATGAGTGTAATATCTAGATCATTCGTTTTCTACATCCTATGATGTTCTGTTCAATTCTATTAAGTAAGATCCAGATGACGTTGGCTTATGGCAATGCAGCAGAACCTGCATGCTCCCTTATCAGAGATAAAGGGCAAGTGCAGACGGAACACAGTAGCAAACAGCGATACTATTGACGCCCGACACAGCCTGTAGCTTGAAACAAAAAGAAAAAAAGAAAACAGATACACATGCTGACTGACACAAACGAAGTAGTAGAAAAAAGCAGCTAGAGTCCGATGAAAAATGTTGACTCGCTGCCAGCATCGAAATGAGCGCTTAGTTTCGGTCGCGGCGTCCGCACAGCTCTGGCAAAGCATCCTCGCCTACTCACTCACACCCCCGCCCCTCCTCCCCCGCCTCCCAATCTGCTTCGGTGATAAATGGCGTCACCAGGGGGATGTTTATCTGGTCTGGAAACTGCATTCCTTAATTTTTATTTTTCGCCCACCTCGCGCCGCAGGTGCGGCGATGGTGCGGCAAGATAAATAAAGGCCGAAATCCGCGGGGAAAATTGATGGCGGCCGCTGTTTATTAGGAATGACAGACGCGGAGTGGTCGCTTGCTCGGCGACTGTCGCCGTTGCGGCCGCGAAATTATTTTCCCCTGAGGAATGGCGTGGATCTGCCGCAGAAGCGTCTCCTGGCTCACCGCTCTCAGGGCTAAGACCCACTCAAAGTGAATGGCGCTGGCGTAACCACGTAACAGCGGCCCGCCGCCTCCACACAATACATGTTTATCACTTGCAATGCGAGCTGTGTATTCTGAAGCATTAGCTCCATAGTTGCCGTGACATAAGCCGTGTGAGTTAAAAGGTTTAAAATGCTGTTTCTCTATTGCGCTTGCATGTGCGTATTCCGTAACTTGCGGAAACTAAAGAATCGAGAATCTATTTGTACTACTGAGACACATTTGACGACCACCTATACCTTCAACTCTGTGCCCTGTAGGCAACACAAGGAATGCACTCCATGCTCAGCATACATGTGCAACATCAGCAGGAACTAACTAGAACGATAAGAACGTTGCTGGCACAGAGCACCAAAACATCAGAAGTACAAGGCCCATGTTAGGGCACGGTAAGAGAGCACAACAGCAGCGCTCCACGTGGCGTTTCAGCGAACTTTGAGTACCAGATATATGGGTGCGGAAATCCGTGTTATTGATTTTCGAAATACTGGTAGTAGATGATCATATTTATCATTTTATCCTCTGAGTAGACTGCCATGAAAGTACATTTATTTTTAAAACTCAAAATTGCAGTTTCGATTGTGAACTGTTGTCAAATGGAACTTATGTTTCAGATTACAACCATCTTGTGCGTATTGCACTCTTTGAATTACAACATAGGTACGTTGCTATCACTCCGCTTAATTTGCTATGATCCCTAATATTGGATAGGGTAAATAATTACGTATTTGTTTTTGTTTCATATGGAATGGAAACAGGTTTTCGTCACATCGCATTTTGTAGACTCGTGTTTCTTTATTACTGCTTGTGAATCCGCGTGTGAACCACTTGATTTATATACACTTTAAGTATGTTTCTCGTACTCTACATCATCTTTGTTAACATCCGCTTTTTGCACTCTCGCGTTTACTGTAGGACACGGAAATATTCATCGACTTCGGGTAAGAATGTACTGTTTGTAGTACCTGTTATAACGTATGGCTACATGTGTGTAACTACCATCGCATTTTTAGCATTTGCAAGGAAGAATTCCCCAGTCACCAAGACTACGAACCACAGCGCCTACTCATCTACATCCACACCCATACTCCGAAAGACGCTGTTAAATGCATGGTAATCAGTGCCAAGGTGCAACACAATTCAGACCAAATTTACACATCCATTCCGTGTCAAAAAATAATAAAAGCTGATTTGCCAATACTGTAAAAACCTGCTAATACGTTCTCCATTAAATGCGAGAAATTACGGAGTACAGATGCAGACAAAAATAATGTAGAATACGGGCAATATACTCACAGTGCATTTAAATCGAGCAGTTCACATTCAGATTCTTAAACAATAACAGATATACACAACTCCGCAGAACACCATGTAACGTAAGCAGTATTTGCTTTATGCGAAACAAAAACAGATTTGGTATTATGTACACCACCCAGTGTTAAGGATGCGAGAAGAACGTAATCAGAATATGATTAATATATTTGCAACGGAATTGAAAGAGTGCAATACACACGAGCAGTTGTAATCAAACCCACAATGTGATGAAACCAACTTCTATTCACTATGAAACGTAAAAAGACAAGGCATACTAAAAGACAGCCAGTACAAGAGCACGACATTGCACTCATGTACTTATAGCACTCCAACTGGCGTAGCAGCGACATAAAAGTGAGTAATGCAGCTACAATTACTCTGTAGAAGTTTTTTTTTTTTATATTTTGTAAAGTGCCTATGACCCTTTAGCTGTGATAGCGTAGCAGAATACCTATTACTCTTTTGCATCTCTGTCGTCAGCAAAGAATCGACTAAAGGAATTCATGGAGTTTCATCGTATGCATTGTCATATTATTATCTTTCTGTATATATTGAAAGAGAATGGATTTATGTTTTCGGAGGCTCTTTCCTATTGTTAATGCCGACATTGATGTCGATATTAGTTAACTGAGACATTTTACGGCTCTAGATATAAAACACGGCAGTTATTATCACTTTAAACTAACAGCACGAATACAGTCAATACAACTGACGATGTGAAAAAATAATGAACTTCCTATTGACGACAAACTGACATTAATTAGACGAACGCTGACTTAGGACTTCGTAAAATGAATATTGGATGTTTCCTGGCGGTCCTGCAAACACGTTCCCTTGTCGTGAAGAGCACGAGGGGGATTGTGAGTAATTGCTTCATACCGTTTCGACATCCACGCTTAACATCCACTCAAACAGTCCCCCAGAGACCTGACAGTGAAATTACACTATCTTTATAAGATTTCAGGCGGCCGTACATTCTTTCTACGTGCCCTGCAGCTGAACGACGAGATCGTCCAGACCATCGCTGCAGCCGTTATTCACTTTCAGAATTTATCTCACGTTACTAGACGAATTATTGCTAGTTAATATCGTCATAGATAGTTATTAAATTTGTAATAATTAAACGCAAACTTAAATCAAAACCAAAAAAGGTAAATTCCATTATGAAATGAGATATAATTCCTGTCACTAATAACTGCCATTTGTGTCACCTGACTTTCTAATGTTCCTAAAGAGTTGCTCATTTCCAACACAGAACACGTGAGTGTAAGTAGGGTATCACTGTTAAGTGTCGCATCACAACGACAATACATTCTAACTTTTCAGAAGCACTGTTTCTACCTCTCACCGTTTACTTGCACTAAAAGGGATAGGCCACCAACTGTTTCGGGACAACAGTGCCAATGGAGCCAGGTAAATGCTACAAAACATCTCATCTTTGTTCTTTAATACTACAGTGAAATGTATCTGATAGCTCGTGAGTCTTGAGTAACAAGACTTGCATAGCTATTCAGTGCACAGGACGAAGCACAGGGAGTCCATAAGTTATCTTTACAAATTACGAGTTTGATAATTTCTTCAACTTCAAACTGTACTGAATATTCACAAATGGCTTTCAACATATAATAAGACAACTCACAAGGCTTTTTTACCTTCTAGCTGACGTAGTTTTGACGTAACATTGAGACTGAAAACCTGATTAATTGTGGAGGCGACAGGAGAATTCTCAGTGTGCTGCCCGCTTCATACAGACGACGTCTGATACCCAGGTGCACCACTAGACTTTTCACTGTGGGGTTCCGTAAGATATGTGGTGAAACGAAACAAGGTTAGAAACCTACTGAACTAGAAGACACTCATTCGCAATGCATTTGAACATGTCACCGTAGGGGTCTAGAGTCGTACGTTCCAGTTAGACATTTTCCGTGTCACAAAGGGTGCACACTTCAATGTGTGTGAATGAGGAAACAAAACTTTGAATTATTACCTGTTGAAAACCATTTGTTAATATCTAGTGTAGTTTAACAGATATTAAAGTCTGAAGATAATTTATGGATACCTTATACTTTTGGGAGTGGTATATTCTTGTGATCAGCTCACCACAACACATGTTTGTACCACACAATCAGGGGCCGGCACCTCCTTTCGCGCTAGTTTTTTAGTGTAGTTTTGTTTCAATTCTGGCTCTGGAAAAGCAAATAATCTTTACAGAAAATATGATGGCCACTCTCTTTCTCATAAGTCTTGAATTAGGAGGCAGTTTTTGTATTAAATAGGATGTACATAACTTAAATGGCAACGGCCTTTCCGCAGTGGATACGCCGGTTCTCGTGAGATCACCGAAGTTAAGCGCTGTCGGGCGTGGTGGGCACTTGGATGGGTGCCCATTCAGGCCGCCATGCTCTGTTGCCATTTTTCGGGGTGCACTCAGCCTCGTGATGCCAACTGAGGAGCTACTCTACCGACTAGTAGCGGCTTCGGTCAAGAATACCATCATAAAGGCCAGGAGAGCAGTGTGTTGACCCCACGCCCCTCCTATCCGCATCCTCCCCTGAGGATGACACGGCGGTCGGATGGTCCCGATAGGCCACATGTGGCCTGTAGGCGGAGTGTTGGTACATAATTTAAATGCAGAGCTGTGATGCGTTGGCTCGCAACCCAGGCCCGTCACCGTATTCCCTCTGGGAACGTACAAAGAGCTGCTCTGGCTTTCCAAATTTTTTGTTAGTGTTTCCGTACCTCCTCGCACCTTTCCACTTCTGCACCAACGCTCACACCATTTATCAGTATAACCACGCTCACACCATTTTTCAGTATAATCACAGTACCAAATAGTAAACTTGTTGAATCCTTAGATGTATGTTCCACTCCATTCCATATTTTTAACTGACATTTCACTTGTTGGGAATGGACTGTGAAGAGAAAGGTTACCAGTGTGTAGAATTTGCGAGAAAATAATTAAAGGAATACAAACACCTTTCGATGAAGATAAAAACTGATGATTATTTGCCGATTTTGTGTTGTTTGGTTTTGCAGTTTTCAGTCCAAACGGTCGTTTGACGCTGATGGCCACGCTAGACTGCATCCTACAATTTTCTTCGTTTGTCCAAAATTGCTGCAACGCACGTCTATTTTAGCAGGCATATTACTTTCTACAACTTTTAAGCTCACTCCCGCACCCCAATCCTCTTCCCTCCATCACCAAAAGGAAAAGTTTAGGTTAGTTCATGATAAGGTGTAAGTCTTTTAGAGACGGCAATGGACTTAAGCGAGCAGTTCAAAGGAATGAATAGTTTCCTGAAAGGATTTTCTGAGACGGACTTTAACAAAAGTGAAACAAGGTTGTTAAGGAAGTCTGGATTACAAATGAAATAGTAAAAATAGTAGATGGGTTTTCCGATTTGCGCAGCAAAGTAACGAATAATGACGTAAGTAGGGAGCATATGAAATGCATACTGACAACAACAAGAAAAGAATTCCTGGAGAAAAGGAATTTGTTAACCTCTGTTATGAGCTAGGAATTCTTTTCTGAAGATAACTCTTTGGAGGGCAGCCTTGTACAGAAATGAAACGTTAACAATAAGCAATTCGGAGAAGAAGTGAACAGAAGCGCTTGAAATGTAGTGTTACAGAAAGCTGCTGATTATTAGAGTGGTAGATCAAATAACTAATGAGGAGGACATGAATTTAATTGCGGAAAAAATAAATTTCGTCAATTATTAGTCAATTTGGTAAAAGCTGGAGGTATGGAATGGGGGGAGGGTAAAATTGTATAGGGAAACTAGTTATGAATACAGTAAATACGTTCAGATGGATGTAGGTTTCAGTAATTATTCACAGATGAAAGTGCTTGCACAGGATAGCCGCATCAAACCAGTGGTTAAAAGGTAGATCACAATAGCTATTGGTTGAGTACCGCTTCGTTCATTATGCAGTCTATTCACTAAATCATCGTGGCCGAGCGGTCCTAGGCGCTTCAGTCTGGAACCGCGCGACCGCTACGGTCGCAGGTTCGAATCCTGCCTCGGGCATGGACGTATATGATATCATTAGTTTTAAGTCGTTCTAAGTTCTAGGGGACTGATGACCTCAGATGTTAAGTCCAATAGTGCTCAGAGCCATTTGAACCATTATATTATCAACATAAACCCAATAGACATGTAGGCACACTTTTCTGTCTACAGTGTAGCGCCGCGGGCAAAAGCCGTTGGCCGATTCCAGAGGCCAAACGACTGCCAACATCCGACAGATCAGCACTTGGACCATGCCAGCAGCTCCGTCCATGTCTGGGGCTATATCCGTATTTCGAGACACTTGGATTGCGCTAGGCGGTTCGCGAATTCCACCTCAACCGGAACAAGACTTGCCTGAGCGTCCACCCTCCGCAGCCGTAAGGCAGCCTACGTTCTTCCTGCTGCAAACTGCTACTGCTGAGGGTCCAACCGATGCCCTCGTAATCGGCGAACCATGGTGCCTGCCGACGCCCAACATTCGCCTCAGCTCAGAAGGACACAGGCGCCCCACCAGAGGCCTAAAAATAACGTACAACTTCCGCATCTGACATACCACTATTGAGGTATGACCACCATACCGCCACTGTGGCCCCGCGATGGACGATTGAACACGCACATGGAACGTGCTTGAGTCGACGCTGGGTCGTGATATTGGACGGGAGTACGAACCTGTAAGAATCTGTAACTGCTGTAACTTGCTGGAATAATAAAGAAATTTACTATCAGAAACAGTCTTGATCATAATTTATTAATTACAGTGACCGGTTTCCTACACTACTGTGATTATCTTCAGACCAATGAGTAAGAACATCCTTCTGCTGGATGTGAGTCTCCAGCAGAAGGAGGTTCTTACTCATTGGTCTGATGATGATCACAGCAGTGGTCGAAACCGGTCACCGTCATAAATAAATTGTGATCAAGACTGTTTTTGAAAGTAAATATTTGTAACGCATTGATCACTGTTCACTCCCATAATGTATTCCAAAGGAATAATAAAGAGTTCATTTGCACACCATCTGTCTTGCTACAGCTACCTCCAACTCGGACATCTGTTGTAGAATTTGTCCTCAGTGATCAAGTTTAGTACAAGACACACTTTGGTAAACAAGACGTTCGGATTGTACAACACTAGAATTGATAACACTTACTAAAAGTAAATTTAGCATATTCGGAACACTTTCCAGTGAATCATCGTAACTCAGTACATTATATAGCACGGCGGATCTTCGACAGAAACGAATACAACACCAGACGTGCGACGAATGAGCATTATCGTATGTCCAGTGTTCCCAATATCTATAAATACTTTCAGGCCCATGAGGTTATTTGCTAACGATGTTGTTGTCTACAAATAAGTATCCATGGACGATGCAAGGAAATACAAGAGAGTGTGAATACCAATTGTAGCTTGATTTAATGAGCGGAAGACCTATTTAAAGGCGAATAAATCCAGTTATTTGTGTACAATAAGGAAAAAGAACCAAATTGTAAACTATTAAAAGATATCCACTTAGATGTGACTCGTGTAAAAATATATAAGTATTTAGTTTCAACACATAAACTGTAGTGTAGGCAATACTATCTGATCATTGGTTAACGAAGGAAAGTGGAATATCTGGGAGATCACCAAAGAGAATCTGGAGGTCCTACAAGAAGTTTTCATTTGGTGGACTGTGGATAAGTGCAATATTCTGCTTGGAAGCTTTTAAGGAAGAGAAAGAGCAAGTACCTCACATAAATTATTTGTGGTAACGTTAAAAATCAATGTGAAATGGGAACATCATATACACTGCTGGCCACCGTAAATGCAACACCCTGAAGGAAGCATCCGAATCAAGTGAAATTTACACCATGGGTTTGCAGCGATGAGATATGCAACTGATTAGAATTTCAGCGCAGACGCACATCACGCGCGCCTGTGGCGCCACCTAATAGCGCCATTTAAGGCTTGGCGATTTCGACGAGTGTACGTTCGGCACGTGTGTTTACCTTGTGGTTGTTTCACAAGACGATCAGTTATGCCTCGTAGACAACAGCGAACATCTTTTGATCAAGTATCCGAGTTCGACAGAGGAAGGATAGTGGGTTACCGAGATTGTGGATTATCATACAGAGAAATCGCTAGTCGTGTTGGACGAAACCAAACAACTGTAATGCGGATATGTGACCGTTGGATGCAGGAGGGTACGACGGACCGACGTGGTCGATCGCATTCACCTCGGTGCACCACTGCACGTGCTGATAGGCAAATTGTGCGCATGGCAGTGACGGATCGCTCAGTGACATCCAGAACCGTAGCAAAGCACATTGCGTCTGTAACGCATCATCCAGTGTCTGCGCGTACCATTCGACGCCGTTTACAGCAGAGTGGTCTGTCCGCAAGACGTCCATTGTTTCGTCTACCATTGACGCAGAACCACAGACGTCTCCGTCGCCATTGGTGTGATGACAGACGGATGTGGACGGCAGAATGGAATGACGTTGTCTTTACTGACGAGGCACGCTTCTGTCTGCAGCACCACGATGGTCGGATTCGATTGTGGAGAAACCGTGGAGAGAGGATGCTGGACAGCTGCATTATGCACCGCCACACTGGTCTTGCACCGGGTATTATGGTATGGGGCGGTATTGGATATTACTCTCGCACGCCTCTAGTACGCATTGCCGGTACTTTAAATAGCCGGCGCTACATATCCGAGGTGCTGGAGCCAGTTGTCCTTCCTTACCTTCAGGGCTCGGCCACAGCCATATTTCAACAGGATAATGCGCGACCACACGTGGCACGCATTATCCCAAGGTTCTTCGCCAATAACCAGATTGAAGTGCTTCCCTGGCCGGCTCGCTCTCCGGATCTTTCGCCGATAGAAATGTGGTCCATGGTTGCTCAACGAGTGACCCAGATTACATCCCCAGCTGCCACACCAGATGATCTTTGGCAACGTGTGGAAGCTGCATGGGCTGCTGTACCCCAAGAACACATCCAACGTCTCTTTGACTCAATGCCGAGACGTGTGGCAGCGGTGATCTCCAACAATGGCGGCTACTCTGGCTACTGATTCTGGCAGGAACCACATGTCACAGACGTCTGTAAACGTAATCATTTGATACTTGGTCAACATGTTATCTACAAAATAAATTTTGTTGTGCTACCTCTTGTCTTTCTTGGTGTTGCATTTACGGTGGCCAACAGTATATATTATGAAGGCAGATGGAAGACTCAAATTTGTTGAGAACACAATATAATATTCTTAAGGAACCTAAAATTAACTTTGCTTGCACCCCAAGGGCGTGTTCCATGACCGCTTTCAACAAAACATGCATACACACAAACACACACACACACATTATATATCTCAGGGCTAGGGGATATTGGGTCTTTCTGTCTATTTCTCCGCAGTAAGTTACAATTTGCTTATGATACAGTATGTGTCAGCTGCCGACCCCTAGAACAAGCGTCGATATCCTGCCGGTCTTCGTCCACTTCTTTACTATCTTCTGAAGTTGCGACTTCTCTATGTACAACAGCATCTTTTAGCGAAAAGTCTCTTGGAAATTCTGACGTTATCCATTACTGTAAATTATACAGTTGTTAAACAATCATTGGCCGGCCGGAGTGGCCGAGCGGTTCTAGGCGCTACAGTCTGGAACCGCGCAACCGCTACGATCGCGGGTTCGAATCCTGCCTCGGTGATGGATGTGAGTGATGTTCTTAGATTAGTTAGATTTAAGTACTTCTAAGTTCTAGGGGAGTGATGACCTCAGAAATGAAGTCCCATAGTGCTCAGAGCCATATCAACCATAAACAATCATTGATAATAGTCAATTTCATTAAACACCTGGAAGCGTGTGTATGGCTAAAGAGCAACGACCAGATGAAGCTAACTGGAGGTAAGATTCATTGAAATAATCCCCAGATGGTGTAGACCATCCACGAAGAAGCTAGCTCATAAACATTCGCTTCGTAATTATTTAAGTAATATTTGTCTGTCTGGGATCTGCACCAAAGTTGATTGTTATAGGAAACAGAAGTGACTGAGAGAGCCGCTCGTGTAGTCACAAGTTCATTTAGTAAGCGCGAAAGTGTGAAGGTTACATTTATCCATCTCCAGCGGCAGGTGTTACAAAAGGCGTGTTAAGCATCTCGTTGTAGTGTATTGTTCGAATCCTGAGAGCGTACATTCCTGGAACAGTCAACCGTATTAACTTGCGGAAAGGCCGTGAAGATAAAAATTGAAGAGATTAGAGCTCACACGGAAGTTTACCAACATTCGTTGTCCCCGCAGACCATTCGTGACTGGAAGAAGGAACGGGCGAAGTGACGGTAATAAACTAAATTATCTCTACCACACAATGTAAGGTGGTTTGCGAAGTATAGATGTAAAATGTTGGATGGACTCTGAGAGCGTCCGATTCACTTTAAAGGAAATCGCATAAGAAACGCTAGTGCGATCATTTCTAAAGTACTGTTTCAGTGTCCGGTGATCTTATTGAGTAGGTAAAGGCACCTGACGTCAAATTAGTAAAGAAACACCCTGCTAGGTTGGTAACAGGTCCGTAAAGCCAATATGAAAGTGCAGCAGAGGTACTCGGGGAGTTTAACTGGTAAGCCTGGAAGAAGGAACACGCAACGGGTGTTTATAATTAAAGTGCTACTACTAACGGAAGTCAAGTGTACACTGTAATTGTAGTATGTCAGCGAAACTTGATAGATATGCAAATACATTAAAAGGGAATCGATTTACACTGGAAAAAAAGAATTGCAATTATGACCACCAGGTGCAAGTCTGGCGCTGTGCACTGATTGTGTATGTACGTCATCACGCTATCACTTGACAAGTCTTAGCGTGAGTGAAGAGTATAGCTGTCGAGAAGACAGACTGTGCTCTGTTAGTGAAACTGTCTAACGTGAACGGCAGCAATCACAGTGCTGCATTGAGAGAGTATCGCCAACTGAAAGGTCTGAAGAGAGGTACGATGTCATTAAATAAGATGATAGTAAAATTCGGATACGCGGATGAGCTTAGTGTGGTACTTGGAGAAGGGAGGCATCCTGTCCCGGTGGAGGTTGTTGAAGATGTTGCTGTTGCTGTAACTGACCATGCAGCACGTTCCACGGGTAGTGTTTGTGCTTGTGCAGTGTCATGAGAATTTTCCACCCCATGGTCAATAGTACGGAAAATTATGCTGTCTGTTTCACATCGGTACCCGTACAATATACAGACAGTGCAGCAACTGAAACCTCGTGATCCGCAGCAACGTTGTGAATCTGCTCTTCTGTTTCTGGTACAGATTGAAGTTGATGTCATGTGCCCGGGAAATATTCTGTGGAGTGACGAGGCACATTTGGCATTACAGGGTGCAGTGAATGAGAAGAACAGCTGAATTTGGAGTACTGTTAAATCACGTGTTGTGAACGAAGAACCAATGAACTCGCCACGTGTAACTGTGTGGTATGAAGCTACGAACACCTTTATTCTACGTACGTTATTGTTTGAAGAGAACACATCCAAATTGTCCGTCAGGATTACCGTGATATCTGCACGTTTTATTCTTGTACAGCATGTGATCTCTGCTTTGGAAGGGCGCAGTTATGTGGTAACCTTTCAGCCAAGATGGGACTCATGTCGCGCCCCCCAGTGAAAGATTTGATTAATGCATCCTTCCATGACAGTGTTACCTCGAGAAGTTTTTCAGATACACAGCCTGCAAATCACACGATCTGAATCAGTGTGACTTATGGATTGGGGATATCTAAAAGATCGCGTTTACCAGGGACATGAGGGATGTGCAGCACCTCGTCTACATCTCCGGTTTTCATACTGTACAAATTGTGTAAGCGGGGAGTAATAATAAAATCTACACTTTGCTTGCTCACTTGCCCGACCTTTTTTGCCTACATCCCGTTCCTAATCCATTACATATGGAAAGATATCTATAAGTCTTTCATGAACTCACAGCACCAGTCACGCGCCTACGGGCCAGAAATAATCACAGACCACACTTGACGTCCACGAGTAGATGCACTTTAATTACAGCTGCCCATTAGATCTCGTGAAGCCATGTTGGATACATTTACAGAATCAGTAATCGAGGAGGTGCGGGCGACAGCTCTACTACCGCCATCGTATATGTCACGTGGGAATTATGAAAATGAGAACTAGTTAAAGTGAGTTTAGAGTACAGTCCAAGGCACGCCGACAGTCATTTTCGTCTGTTCTAATATAGGAACGAACCAGGCCAAACAATCGACAACATTGCTGCGAAGTATGCTCCCGCTACGCACTACAACGTGGTTTGTACAGCGTGTGTATACTGTGGATACTGCTCGACCCGTGTTGAGAACTAAGCTCAGAGCTGCGGTTACTGAAATGAGTGCTGGCTGTTGTTCTAAAGCAAACACTGGCAAGCGAGACCGCAAAGAATTTAACGAACAATTAATTAGCAGCAAAAATCTTAATTCCTTTTGCCGGCGTTTTATTCGGAGGCCTTTGCAGTTGCTGTCGGAAAAGCCGCATGTTATTCCAGTGTTTGCTTACTCAGTGATGAATCATGGAAATTGTATGCTCTTTGAAATAACCAGCCAGGCACCTAGGCACACAAGTCGTCCCAGCGCACCATTCGTTAAAAGAGCTGTAAAAGTGTTGTATATGACGTTCAAACAAGCACTATTTGATTTCTATTTCCTTTCAACACTCTAATACTGCACCATTCAAAAATTTATGTTAGTATCCCACTCTTCACAATCTGAAAAACGTATGGAACCTTAGAAACAGGTGGTAATATAGACTTCATTGGGCATTCAAAGTTTTTCAGTTTGGTATTAAAAGCAACGATAGCGCACACTGGGAGGTGAAATGTCACATGTTATTTACTGTTCTTTGTTTCACAGCCAACACTAATTATCGACTGACTCGTTAATTTAACCACATGTTTACCATCAAGGAGAGCCTTCAGGGATATTGAACAATTACAAAAAAAAAGGTTCAAATGGCTCTGAGCACTATGGGACTTAACATCTGAGGTCATCAGTTCCCTAGAACATAGAACTACTTAAACCTAACTTACCTAAGGACATCACACACATCCGTGCCCGAGGCAGGATTCGAACCTGCGACCGTAGCAGTCGCGCGGTTCTGGACTGAAGCGCCTAGAACCGCTCGGCCACCGTGGCCGGCGAGCGCTTATAGTTGTACACTAAACGGCACTTGCAGTCAAAGAATAGCAAGAACACAGAGCAGAGATTGCGTATAATAAGGTAGCAGTTAACCAAAAATAAGCCATTTACCTACATTCTGTTGATGTTTTCAGTTACTGATTCAAAGCAATCATTTATGTAACTTTATATTTCATACAACTAGATAGTTTTCTCTGAAACTGGTAAACACGGACGGATATGACCAATAAGCAATATTTCTTCATTGGCCAGAACCAGTTTTCGTGCTCTTTCAGACTCACCTCCAAATAAGGCATCCTAAAGTTTGAATTTTCGAGTTGTAGTGTAATTCTGGATACTGGAAGTTGCTTTACTGTGACAAGGATGCCTTAGCTATATGGCAAAACCTGTAAAAACTAATTTCTTAACTCACCACTGTAGCAGTTTTGGCTCGTTTAGTGTTCCCACACAACTGGCAGCTTCCACTGTCACACATTGAGCGTCAAAAGAAAGTAACCAGCATATAGCATGTGATGTACAACAGATCACATCACAAAATCTTCGCTTAAAGATACAAAAATTCTCTGTTGTAAGCAGATCTTTGGTTCTTGTGTACGTAACATAATCAATGTATCGGAAAATATAGCATGGTTATAATTAAACTGAATGCTTCAGTGCGGGCTTTATGCATCGCCGACTGTTGAAACATCGTACGTATGTTCATTAATGAGTGTGCTCGCGGAGTGTTATTAAAAAAGTAATAGTTCCTCTTTGAGACACCACATGCCAATGTAGCGCTGTAGGCAGTTAGAAAGTGGCGTCAGTGCAGGAAAAGGAGAGGAATGTTCAGTCACACGACAACGGTCGTTCTGGCACACTTATTATGGGATAGTCACAAGTTACAACATTTGTTCAATATGGTATCCCAATTAAGTAACATGCTGCATCCATCATATGGCTTGGTCGATGGTAGCTCGCTGCATCTCTGGTGTAATAAGAGCGATGTATCACCCAATGGTATCCTTCGTAGCAGGAATATATACAACCTTTCAGATATCCACACAACAATATATCACGTGGATTTAGGTTGAGTGTTCTGGAAGGCCACACATCTTGAAACTGCGTAGATATGATTTGAATAAACAAGACCGCTGCGACTGTTGCAGGAAAAGGCTAAGGCCACTCCCAACCTCCACTGTAAACACATGGCTGTCTACAATGGATGTTTGGGAAAGGTCTTAGCCCCCAATACATTCTATAGTAGACGCTCGCACATTCGCGAGTCAAAAGTTTTAAATACCTGGACATAAATGTTATCCCGTCCAAGTACAACTTTTAATCTTTTGGCTTGAAGCACCTGAAGACGCAAATTTAATTTGGGATATCTGTCGTGTTCTCCAATAAAGAATTCTAACAATCGCAGTGGTCTTCTTTATTGAAATTATGGAAGATTTCGGCTGTGGCTGCCCTTCATATAAAGTAGCGTTTGCATAGATATGATGCAGTCGTCACTGAAGGTTTCTCGAAGCAAATCTTTCACCAAGCAAGCGACATGGGGTGCCGCGCTACCTTGTAAGAAAATAGTGATGCGGACACAGTTGCGTTCTTACAGAGCGGGAATCCCCTATTGCACAAGTGGTCCTTCTCACGTGTGGATATAAAACAGACCGAGAATGAAGGAACTTGTGCAACCACACCACACAATCACGTAAGCTGAGTGCAGTGGATATTCCTGCACAACTTGTAGTGGAATACAGCCCCATATGCGACAGTTCTGTGCATTCACGGTACCGTGCGTAGTAAAACGTGCCTCGCCCGCCCAAAATATATTCTCTGGCCACGTCATCGATTTCCATACGTCCCAAATAAATAAATAAATAAATAAACTAAGAGCGAAATCCAGTTTTATATTTTATTTTGGGGCTTCTTTTGGAACGCATCCTACTTCTTAAAGGGATACCGGTATAAAATGCACCGCAAAAGCTTCTTTAACTGTTGACGAGAATTAGACGCATGTGCTGCGCGGTCGGAGATAGCTACAGCAACGTCCTCAGTAACTGCCGTGGGAATAGGTAGCCTTCCTATTGCATTTCATAATTCACCCTTTTTTTCCAGGTTTCTTGATCATATTCTGTAGCTCTTTTGTTGACGTGGGGCCTCTTCGCAGTTGCTTCTAACTGAGATATTCACGCAATTCAGCGCTACCATTGCTACCATTCTAATAAAACAACTTCACCAACAGAGCACAGTCTCTCTTCTCAGTAGTCACTTTAAAACGAAATCAACACTCGTTGCCAAGCGAGAAACAGCTTACTGTTGTGATAAACAGGAATATTTCAGATTCTAACAGTTTACAGCGCCCACTTCCACGTAGTAGCAGAAAGGGGAAATATTATTTTTTCAGCACATTCAGTGAGCGCACCGACTAATGAACACACCTGCGAAGTCTAAGCGTCCTGCGATGGATAAACGCTATGCTACAGAACTCGGAACACTGTCAGTTTAATATAATCACCTGGTACATTGAACTAGACTGGTGCTAACAAATGGCTCAAATGGCTCTGAGCACTATGGGACTCAACTGCTGAGGTCATTAGTCCCCTAGAACTTAGAACTAGGTAAACCTAACTAACCTAAGGACATCAAAAACATCCATGCCCCAGGCAGGATTCGAACCTGCGACCGTAGCGGTCTTGCGGTTCCAGACTGCAGCGCCTTTAACCGCACGGCCACTTCGGCCGGCCTGGTGCTAACATAAATGTTGAAATGTAACCTTACAGTCAACATAGTAGGGATATTATATTTTATGTGAACTTCTGGTTTGAGTCTAGTGTTATTTTAACGTGACAGTGAATTATTTGAGATATTGTCTTACGGTAAACACAGATTCAGCTCGTACACTGGACAAATATTTATGTAATCAATGAAAACAAAGCAATATTTAGTAAGTGGCAGGTCTAAATTATCTATAGTATCCACACCGCCCATAGTGGGTAAGCTCAACACTATCAGCTACCTACAGCCAAGGAAAGTATTAAGGTTTTTCGTGGATAAGTTTCCTATAATATACTGACGTTTTGCTGAGGGAATGACGAGAAAAGTATTGTTAAACGATTTTAATATCGTGTATTGAATCTCCAGTCACTTTTTGGTGGAACGCCTTCATAATTATAAATGAAATTCACTGCATTCTGTCTGAAACTTCCTGGAAGATTAAAACTGTGTGCCGGACCGAGGCTCGAGCTCGGGATCTTTGCCTTTCGCGGGCAAGTGCTCTACCAACTAAACTACCCAAGCACGACTCACGCCCCGTCCTCACAGCCTCACTTCTGTCAGTACCTCGTCTCCTACCTTCCAAACTTATTATAGTGCAGGGTTACATCACCAGTTACAGTTAAATTCTCAGCAAGTACGCCAAGTCCTTTCATCCATACATGTATTTTTTCATCATTATTAACTTTACGACAGGAGCGGGTATACAACGTAAAAGGCATATTATTATATACATAACTAGGTCTAATTGGGTCTTAGCGTCTATTCCACAATGCCAGGTCTTGTAAGCGATGACATCTCGGTCAGCGAATGATTCCAGTCTAGGTAGAGAGCCATTCTCACACCGAACGATAGCGGGAGTAAACCATCCACTTCCAGTACTCCCTGTGGCAACATCAAGACTGAAATTAACTCGACATCCACGGAAAAAATCGGTCCATTCAATATGCCAGTTACAGTTACATTCTCAGCAAGTACGCCAAGTCCTTTCATCCATACATGTATTTTTTCATTTTTACTAACTTTACGACAGGAGCGGGTAGACAGTGTAAAAAGCATATTACTATATTCCTACATGATGCAACCCGCTTGGGCCGGCAAGCACGCGGGTGTGCGTGCTGCTAAAGAGACTACAGCGCGCGTACGCGAAATCACTTCAGCGCCGGCCCTCGCAGCGGCTAAGTCCGTTATCAGCGCTCTTACGCAATGAAGGTCATGCGCTCTGTACAAAAGCGGCCAACGCAGACCAGCGGAATCATTCCGCTGTGAGCTATACCAGCAACAGCATTGAAACACTATGCTTCGTCGACGTGTATATCGTCAACGTCGCCATTGCATGCCAGTCTACAAACACATAATAAGCCTGGAGAACGACAGTATAATGGTGATGTAATTAAAAGGATAAGTAATTCGTACACTTAAATACCACGCAAGGTTTCGGCCTTAAGCTTGTTCTGGCTACTTGACTGCTGTCCTACAAAGTAGTACGAGAAGCGATCTGTGATCTTAAGACATGCGATCAGCCTGTCGCCAGTTCCTCCAGCAGGAGATGAATACAGATGATGTCGCTGTTTCTTTATTCAAGCAGCTCCTCATTTAGCGTCACGTGGCTGAGTGGATCCGTTCAGAATCCCTTACCTCAGAAACTATCCGAAGTACTACTGAGAATCTAATACGGTTCCTTCTGCATCGAAGGCAGCGACGCAAATCAGTCGGTTAAGGAGGCGATCACGTGCAGTAAATAACTACAAAGGGATTTTAATTTTAATAACCAACAGCCTCAGTTGCACCGTTTACCTAGAATTTACCTAGGTTTCAGTCGGGATAACCCAACCTTCTTCAGAATAACGGTAACTACCGTTTGTCCATAGTGGACATCGTCAAGCTAAAACTGCAAATCCATAAATTATCGTCAGACTGTAAAAACGTAGGTGAAACTGCTTTGGCCCCACTTCGCGACCGCGATGCGGCAGCCACTAGTGCAATACTTTGAACTCAGTGGAGTGTAGCCAACCGTCACGCAAGGCTTGCACGTGTAAATGCGCTAGCACGTAGTTAGTAGCGCCCATGTGAGGGCCCCTGATCTCTGTCGTCTTGGCCGCTAGCCGAATGGGGCGACTGAGAACTTGAGAGGAGCTGAGAATAGCCTTCCTGTACCCATCGATTCCATGTTACACTGAAAGTCGTGAGATTCCGAAAAACACAAACACCAGCATCGAAAATGTTTACCCGAGGTGCGGGAGCGTGGAGAACACCTGACAACAGCGGTTTTACATTGTGATTATTTCCGTTGCGCTTAAAGTCGCAGTGTTCCCACGCTCAGTACCTTTCAAATGGGTCCATTGTTGAAGTTCCGTTCACATCAAATGTGAGTTGGACAGCTAAACAGAGAGCAGCAGGATGTTGAATTGAGTTGGGGTACAACTGTCCATCATGTACCTGCGTAACAAGGTGTTTTTTTAACATTTCTCGTACAAAATTGGTTGTAAGTACACTATTTAAAACTTTTATTATTCTGAATAAAATAACTATGTTAACTAAAGTCATTTCTTATGCAGTCTTCAACATGTGCTATAATTTACAGAAACTGGTACTCATACACATGTTTTTATTTTAGAGATGTCAGATCCAAAGAAAAGAAGGAGGGATGTGTCTTCTGACCATGAATTGTGGATGAGGTGGCTCGAATGAGATGCAGAGAGTGATGAAAATGATGTATCTGATTCTGAAGAATCTGATTCATATGAAAATGGTCAACTAAAAGAAAGTGATCATGATACTGAAACTGAAAAATCTGCAGATGAATACGATAATGAGAACTATGAGTCTAGTATTACCTATTATCTTGGGACGGACAGTAAAAAAAAATGGTCTAAGTATTGTCCTAAAGGAAACGTGAGAACGTGGTCAGAGAACATAATAACTCATGTACCCGGCTCCAGGATGCAAGCATCAGCAATAGTTACTGAAGGTGAAGTATTAGATCTTTTGTTAGACAGTAGTGTTTACAAAATTATAGTTAGCTGCACAAATATTAATATAAGAAATTTGAAAATTAAATTTCAGAGACATGGAGATGCTAGACTCACTGATGAGACTGAAATAAGAGCATTTTTCGGCATACTGTACCTAAGAGGAACCCTAATAAGTTGTAGAAAAAACACTAGCATGCTCTGCGGTAACTCTAGAGGAAACTGCTTAGAATCCTCTTACTTAACAACGAGTGAAAAAAAGACTTAAATTTCTTCTAAGATGTTTACGTTTTGATGACGTAAGGGACAGAAGCTTTCGAAAAGAAATTGATAAATTAGCCCTAATTAGAGATATTTATGAGACTGTTGTTCATAATTTTTTAAAACACACTGTTCCAAGTGAATATTTGACTATCGACGAATAGTTACTTTCTTGTCGGGGAAAATGTCAATTCATACATTATCTTCCCGAAAAGCCTGCCAAATACGGAATTAAGATATTAGCTTTGGTAGATGCTAAAACTGCCTATGCGTTCAACTTAGAAACTTATGCTGTCACTCAGCCAGAGGGTTCTTACAAGAACAGTAATTCTCTTACAGATGTAGTAATGAGATTAATGGAACCTGTCAGCGTGACTCACCGTAACGTTACTGGTGACAACTGGTTCAGTAGCATACCACTGGCTACTAGAAGACAAGGGACTGACATACGTTGGAATGCTCCAGAAAAACAAGAAGGAAATCCCCAAGGAGTTTTTAGCTAATAAGCAAAGACCTCAATATTCTTCTTTGTTTGGATTCCAAGAGAATTGTTCGCTAGTTTCATACTGCCCTAAAGTTAATCAAGCTGTTCTCCTGATATCTACATGACATCATGATACCACAAGAGATTCACTGAAACCAGTCATTGTACCTTTTTTACAATATGACAGGAGTCGATTCACTTGATCAACTAATTCAAAAAAGTGATGTCGCGAAAGACTCGTAGGTGGCCTATGGTTGTTTTCTATAATGTACTTAATGTTTCTGCCATGAACGCAATATGCCTATATCGAGCAAATTGTAGAAGACCTAAATCATTGAAAAGAACGGAGTTTCTGCAGAGGTTGGCCTGGGAAATGATGAAACCTCAGATTCAGTACAGAACAGCTGTTCACCAAATTCGCATTTAATTACGGTGGCTTGCACGTGCTCTACTGGGCTAAAATTCAACAGTTACACCACAAGAAAATCCCAGAGACGGTTCCAAAGGACATCGCTCCGAGTGTGGACGGCAAAGACAAGTCAACTAGATAATGGTGCCATAAATATAAAAGGTGGATGTGTCTGCCCCATTTGCGTGCCGTATGTGCTGTTTCTGAAATAAATTACTGGAATATTTTTTTGGAAATTTGTGTTTTATTTCCATCACTATACACATACAAACATAGAAAAAGCAACTAAAGAGCATTTGATAATCATTTAAATGAGTAATTAAGAAACACAAATGGCGGACAGGAGTCCATTACGCGCCTAACCCCTTAACGATACAGCACGCCCCTACTGCAGGGTTAAGTCTCGACTGGCCACAACCATGTTGGTAGACTTTCATACTCTTAAGTAGCCGTAAAATGATCTTCTCGAGAACAGCCAACAACCAAACGCAATTTCTTAAACAGTAACCTGTTGCATGTTCTATCCTTATTTACCAGACAGTAGATGACGTTACTTCTCATTATTTGCGATGGCTCTGATATGTTAATCATTTCTATATTCTAACGCATAATTTTTTCCTATGACACCAGTATTTTTACAAACAGCCGTACACGAGTTTTCTGCCCAAAATCAGCTTTCTGAGACACCTTCATAAAGATAGGCACTACAATGTCAACTTCACGATATGTATATTCACCTATGTAATTCGTCGTAAAATTGCCTCACAATTTCAGGGGCATGCTAACGTCCACATATGATCTCTATTACTCCTTACTAAAGCCGTCATCGTTGGAGAATGCAGTTAAACGCAGCCACAATACGTAGCCCAAGGACATAAAATGGTTTACACTCACCAACGCAGATTTTAAATCATCATCATCATCGCTTAAGACTGATTATGCCTTTCAGCGTTCAGTCTGGAGCATAGCCCCATTATAAAATTCCTCCATGATCCCCTATTCAGTGCTAACATTGGTGCCTCTTCTGATGTTAAACCTATTACTTCAAAATCATTCTTAACCGAATCCAGGTACCTTCTCCTTGGTCTTCCCCGACTCCTCCTACCCTCTACTGCTGAACCCATGAGTCTCTTGGGTAACCTTGCTTCTCCCATGCGTGTAACATGACCCCACCATCTAAGCCTGTTCGCCCTGACTGCTACATCTATAGAGTTCATTTCCAGTTTTTCTTTGATTTCCTCATTATGGACACCCTCCTGCCATTGTTCCCATCTACTAGTACCTGCAATCATCCTAGCTACTTTCATATCCGTAACCTCAACCTGGTTGATAAGGTAACCTGAATCCACCCAGCTTTCGCTCCCATACAACAAAGTTGGTCGAAAGATTGAACGGTGCACAGACAACTTAATCTTGGTACTGACTTCCTTCTTGCAGAAGAGAGTAGATCGTAGCTGAGCGCTCACTGCATTAGCTTTGCTACACCTCGCTTCCAGTTCTTTCACTATGTTGCCATCCTGTGAGAATATGCATCCTAAGTACTTGAAACCGTCCACCTGTTCTAACTTTGTTCCTTCTATTTGGCACTCAATCCGTTTATATTTCTTTCCCACTGACATTACTTTCGTTTTGCACATGCTAATCTTCATACCATAGTCCTTACATTTCTGATCTAGCTCTGAAATATTACTTTGCAAACTTTCAATCGAATCTGCCATCACGACTAAGTCATCCGGATATGCAAGACTGCTTATTTTGTGTTCACATATCTTAATCTCACCCAGCCAGTCTATTGTTTTCAACATATGATCCAAAAATAATATGAACAACAGTGGAGACAGGTTGCAGCCTTGTCTTACCCCTGAAACTACTCTGAACCATGAACTCAATTTACCGTCAACTCTAACTGCTACCTGACTATCAATGTAAAGACCTTTAATTGCTTGCAAAAGTTTGCCTCCTATTCCATAATCTCGTAGAACAGACAATAACTTCCTCCTAGGAACCCGGTCATATGCCTTTTCTAGATCTATAAAGCATAGATACAATTCCCTGTTCCACTCATAACACTTCTGCATTATTTGCCGTAAGCTAAAGATTTGGTCCTGACAACCTCTAAGAGGCCTAAACCCACACTGATTTTCATCCAATTGGTCCTCAACTAATACTCGCACTTTCCTTTCAACAATACCTGAGAAGATTTTACCCACAACGCTGATTAAAGAGATACCTCTGTAGTTACAATCTTTTCTGTTTCCATATTTAAAGATTTGTGTGATTACTGCATTTGCCCAGTCTGATGGAACCTGTCCCGACTCCCAGGCCATTTCAATTATCCTGTGTAGCCATTTAAGACCTGACATTCCACTGTATTTGATGAGTTCCGACTTAATTTCATCCACCCCAGCTGCTTTGTTGCACTGCAATCTATTGACCATTTTCTCCACTTCCTCAAATGTGATCCTACTTCCATCATCATTCCTATCCAATTCAACCTCGAAATCTGAAACGTTACTGATCGTATTTTCACCTACACTGAGCAACTCTTCAAAATATTCCCTCCATCTGCCCAAGGCATCCACAGGATTCACCAGCAGTTTTCCTGACCTGTCCAAAATACTTGTCATTTCCTTCTTACCTCCCTTTCGAAGACTGCTAATTACACTCCAGAATGGTTTTCCAGCAGCTTGACCCATAGTCTCCAACCTGTTTCCAAAGTCTTCCCAAGATTTCTTCTTGGATGCTGCAATTATCTGTTTGGCTTTGTTTGTTTCTTCAACATAACTTTCTCTGTCCACCAGATTTTAAAACTAGCCAAAAATCATTGCACCAGGATATCATCTTCTATTAGACACAGAAATTTTTAGTTAATAACTGGTAGCATGTGTGGCTAAAAAACAGTATTCCCAGTTACATGAGTACATTTAAGAAACAAAATGTTCATTATTACCGAATTTAAGTGAGTTTCGCATTTAGTAACCAGTAAACGCCCAGAATGCAGCCACAAGAATGAACGAACCGTATATATGTTTCCAGTAAACGGACTTGCTCCAGCTCATGTTGACATAACTCTGAAACGGAACATGTAAATAAGTAACTATGTCGACCAACTACAGCCAGCTGCCTTGTTCTGATTTCCCATTTATTGACATAGTCAGAGTTCTCCTTTTGAATTTCGACGTTGAACGCTTCGCAGCTGAGTCTTCTAGATACCAGTTTTGTTTATCTGTAATAGGTGACATCATACGTTGAAAACAAAATATGTACATACAGAACTAGATTTTCACACAGACAAGATGGAATGGCCCCTCGCTGCCTTTTACGAGAACTTTATGTACTTCAATGTTAAGTTGTGTTTCAGGAAATGTGGAAGTGCACAAAATGCTTTGTTACGTGTAATTCAGTTTACCTATGGAAAGCAGCTCGTGCAAACCCTAAGGCAGTCGAAGATGTACGGGGCCGGGAAAGCCACTGCAGTACCACACACTACAATTATAACACAATGATAAACGGTCGCCAGCAGTGGTTAGCTATAACTGAGTCTCAAGAAAATTCAATTTACTCATCAGGAAGGTGCATTTACCCGTGATTAAACACGGACTTATAAACCACAGAAACACTAACTAAATGAGTTGAACTGTGGCACAGTAAACGAATGTCACTTCTCCCACAACATAGGATGCAAATTACATTCTGTAATTAGTCTGACCAAACCTCTGGTGCAATTGATAATCAACACTAACAGATGCTACTGCTTCAATCATATCAATAGTTTAATAAATTTCGATCTCTTACTGACATTCACAACAACAATAGATCTACACACAGCAGAAATAGTAACATCTACAAATAGCCGAAAGTGTAACGTTCAGAAAAATGAGTGCCATTTGTACTACTGGGTCAGACAAAACTAAGTCTTGCAACTTGAACCAGTAGCAACATGTTCTTGAAATATCGCTTAGGTAACAACTTGGAAAGAGAGAGTGAACGGTGTCTTCAGGTTAAATCACACTACGATTCAGCCACTGCATCAAGTTTGATTCCATTTAAAGTTGAGTTACTTGTAGACCAGACTTAACTGTATTCCAGAGTAGCAATGATTTGTCAAGGTGCCTAGAATTCTTTGAGCTTTCTGTAGCCATCTCTTCGCAAAACTTAATTAGTTTAGCTCTTTTAAATGCGCAGGTAAAGAGGAAATAAGCCTGCATTAGTGCAAGGTCAGTACGGTAACTAAACATTTGCATAACAAATTCTATCACGCGGTTCTTGTCCTTTATTCCGAGAGAGAAGAGTTAATTGAATTAACCACTCTGAACAGTTTCATCACCATCCGAGAAGGTCCTACAGTAGTACATCGGATAATAGTGCAGTTACGTCGGAGAAGCTGCATACCAGAACCTCATTTCCTTTTTTATGTGAGTCCTTACGTAATATGAATGACGTTTTAGGTCTACTAACTTGAAGTGTGGTATATGTAGCAGTGCACACATGGAGAAGCCACTATTTCAGTAACATTCCGTTTTTTAAATGAACAGTACACTGTTTTGGCACCCTAGATAGTTTAAATACTCACAGTTGTTTCTAAACAGGAACATCTCGTCAAGTATTCACACCCAAGTTGGCCACTGCAGTCTTTCATTACTCCGCATTGTCTCATGCAGCACACATATTGTCTTGTAAGCTCTAGCCGCTCTCTACGTGCTAAAATCGTTTCAATCACATTTTATGCTAGTTATTCTCGGCTGTCTTGTGAACTGTATATGAACAAACTACCGATCCATTTGTCTAAATAGGGTCCAGAATTAAACCCTCTCTCTCTCGTATTAAATATGGGTTGTAGACGTTTTACACAATTAATACTGCTTTTGCAATCAGTTTACATTACAACATCAAAAAAACGCACAAAATACAATTAACACAAAATAGTACATCCTGTTTAGACACTACTGAATTGAATTGCAATTTCTTGTTGTTGTTGTTCTTAATGCATATTGCTGCCCAGTGTTCTTTAAGGGAAAACAAACTCGTAGTTGTATTGCTTAAAAACACTCTTAGTTGCCTATTTTAGTTTTTTATTTTTCAACTACGCGTTACGCCTTATATAGGCATCTTCAGGTTATCTACATAGAAAACAGAGAACAAATACATCTATTTAAGAATCTCGATCGTGCTGTTCAGACTTGGATAACCTAAAAGCATGTATAAACAGGTCAAATACTGAAAGAGCAAATACCTTAATTTGGTATGTCTTAGAAGGATCCTTTAGTCAGTGTAGCCAAAGCGCATTGTCGAATATATCATGCCAACATCACCTTCACTAAACTCAGTAAAAACTAGAAATATAAAATAGTAAAATTAGATAAAAATTCACCAGTGATCGGACACTCAGAAATGCTATCATAGTGCCGAAGCCTTATAATAAGGCTTTACCTTTTCTTGATGGACGCGAGTGACAGCAAGATCTGCATGACGCGTTACCGTTCACAGGAGCGAGTAACAGAACTCGTACTTGTACTGATTCACTAACAAGTGATCTGAACCTGGGCATGCTGCTAGTATCTCTGCTGCTACTGCGGTACTTCTTGCGCAGTATCGTACACAGGTTGCGTGGTTGTACTTTAGTACTACTTAATGTGAAGAGGCTCACTGAGAAATTGCCACGAGTACAAACTTTAGACTGTAGCATTTCACTGTGAATTCTCCTCCTGCAGCTATACACAGGTCATCTCACGGTGTGTGGTGAAGGGTACTTCCCAGTTGCCTTAGTCATTGGTGCGTGACGAGAGCGGTTACCGCTAATCCGCCGTTCAAGCTCCACTTCCTCTGGCTCTCCCCTCATGTTGTTTCCCGGAATGTATGTGGTGGAAATTTATATGCTGCTCGACTGGTCTCTGAATGCCTGCTTTCGGAATTTCAGCAATAAATCTCTCTGCAACGCTCTTCACCCCTATCCTGCCACTGGAGGACAGTGATCGTTTCTGTAAGGTTTTCGCGCTTAATAAAGGACCCCGTTACCAAACATGCCGTTCTTCGTTTCACTTTCTCTATCTCTTTTGTTGATACCACCTGGTAAGGATCCCATAATGACGAGTAACACTCAAGAAAGAGAGTTTTTTGAGTCTGTGCATTGATGAATGAATCCCATTTCCTTAGGTTTCTTCCAAAGAAACTCATCCTGGAATCTAATGTTCCTACTACCAGAATAAGAGTTTCACGCTGCAACGGAGTGTACGCTGATATGAAAGTTCCTGGAGATTAAAACTGTGTGCCGGACCGAGACTCGAACTCAGGACCTTTGCCTTTCACGGGCAAACCCAAGCTTGGGTGGCTCAGATGGTAAAGGAAATAAATTTCGTTTCTAAGTTGTATTAAAAACAAAGAAAACACCTTTTAAAATAAAAAAAAATGTGGCTTATAACTCATCGTGGATCAGGACATAAAGTGGAAACTTCACATAAAACTAATTGTAGGAAACTTCCTGGCAGATTAAAACTGTGTGCCGGATCGAGACTCGAACTCGGAACCGCCTTTCGTGGGCAAGTGCTCCACCATCTGAGCTACCCAAGCTTGGGTTTTATGTGCCATTTCCACCTTATGTCCCGATCTACGATGAGTTATAAGACACATTTTTTATTCTGGAAAGCGTTTTCTTTGTTTTTAATACAACCTACAGACGAAATATATTTCCTTTTGTAAGGTGGTATTCCGTGTGGTTATGCAAAATACTAAACCATGTTATGCCAATGTTCTCGCCAAATTTAAGATTACACAAAGAGGTAGCATCCAATTCGACAATTTGTTCTACAAATCTGGCAGCTATTAGAGCAATAGAAAAGCGCGGGACGATAATTCGTTAGTTGTTACTCAAATAACTAAATCCTGCTTATCATCTCATAAGTAAATGCTGCGTATCTCTTCTTCTTTCAGATAGTTTTTCAGGTAAGAATTTTGTTACATTTCATACACGTTCGTTCTAAAAACTTATAATGAGGAAACAATGAAGATTATTTTTCAATTTCGGCACACGTTAATTTGAAAGTTTATGACAAAACTTTAATATTGTACAAAATATAATTTCAAGGCTATTGTAGCCAAGGGTTGTTGAAACTCAAATATTGCACGAGGCTTATTTCCATTAATGCATTAATGCTTGCTTCCATTACGTGCATTAATACGTTAATGTGCGTAAGATGGGCCAAACCCAGGTTTTACGTAGCACTGATGCAATATGACATAGTTAACAATGCATATATCAGTTGGTTGTGATACGAAATTAGCCAAACAGAGCAGAAGGCGTTGGTCACCAATAATTCCAGAGCTTCTTCGTAAACTGTTCCTTATTGGTAGCTCAACTTTTTATCGTGTTTGGTGAAATATTTAAAATGTGTGCTCTCTTAGTAACGGATACGTTTCTGACCAGGTCAAATCACTAAGTCTTTATAAAAATTAATCTTATTCCATATGTTGATTCCGTGATTTGACATACCAGTCTTCAGAAGAATGCATTAGTTGTGTTCACGGACCCATTTCCATGAACAGGATTCTGCAAGAGCTCCTCACGATTAATCCATCGGATATCGTTTTGAACCCGGAAACCTTATCCTGCTTTGATGAACAATTCCAAAATAATATATGTAAGTCTTTATCGAAAGACAGCAACCAAAACAGGAAAATATTCTTCATTTTTGAAAACACGAACTGCAAACACAGATTTGTTTAGCAGATCTTTTGTGTGCTGTTCCAGCTGAACATATTAAGTTTTAATCAGGAACTGCAGCAAATCATTTGAGTGTAGTTAAGCAATTCCATATTATCTGTGTTAATTTGACAACGCCAATTGGACTATGAATGTGTAATTGCTTTGCATTGTCAGATAAACCAATATTGATTGTGGTGACCTTTATTGTAAATCTACCCCGTAAATAAGTTGATTATGGCTTGTGTTCATTAGTAAATTTACTGTCGAAAGTAAATGAAACGTTTTTATCCATTTTACAAATTGAAACACTTTTTTCTTGTTGCAGTCTATATTTACTTATGTTCTAGATGCGTTTCGTCTTTCATCTTAAGGCAAGTTAGGCAGTTTAATTGGGAATAATACAATTTCATTTTTATATGCGATACTTACAGAGTACGAGGGTCACTCCAAAAGAAATGCACGCTATTTTTGTAAACATACAGTTTTCATTATGCATGTGTCAAAGTTTCTCAGTGTGTAGATACATCCTTCCCGCTTGTTTTCAAACTTAGTTCAACCTGTTCCCGTGAGTGGCGCCGTCACAGCATGTCTTCAAGATGGCTGCTACACATGACGTTCGTGAGAATCAACGTACTGTCATAGAATTCCTGTGCTGTGCAAACGAGACAGTGGGAAACACCCTCAAGAGGTTGAATAAGGTGTACGGAGATGCTGCTGTCGATCACAGTACAGTTAGTCGGTAGGCAAGCAGGTTACGTGATGAAAGCGGGCACGGCAATATTGAGGATTGTCCTCACAGCGGCAGGAATCGTACTGCACACACTCCAGAAAATGTGCAGAGAGTTAACGAATTGGTGACTGCTGACAGACGCATCACTGTGAACGAATTGTCACGCTATGTTGGGAAAGGGGAAGGAAGTGTTGGCACAATACTGAAAGTGTTGGCGTTAAAAAAGGTTTGTGCCAAGTGGGTTCCCAGGATGTTGACAGTGGCTCACAAAGAAACAGGAGAAACGGTATTTAGCGAACTTTTGGAACAGTACGAGAATGGTGGAGATGAATTTCTTCGAAGAATTGTGACAGGTGATAAAACATGGGTCCACCATTTTTGACCAGAGACGAGGAGGCAATAGATGGAGTGGCATCATGCAAATTCACCCAAGAAAAAAAAAATTCAAAACCACACCTTCTGCTGGAAAAGTTATATTTTTATAACTTTTATAACAATAAAAGTTGTTATAACTTTTATAACAATAAAATATATAACTGTTATAACTGCTGGCTATATTTTTTCTCGATTCCGAAGGACTCTTGATTGTTGAGATCATGCCAATTGGAACCACCATAAATTCTGATGCATATGTGACGACACTGAAGAAACTTCAAGATCGACTGAGTCGTGTTCGACTACATCGGCAAAAGCAGGATATTTTGCTGTTGCACGACAATGCACGGCCACATGTCATTCAAAAAGACATGGAAGCGATCGTAAAACTTGGATGGACAACACTGAAACACCCGCCTTACAGACCTGACCTGGGTCCATGCGACTATCATCTCTTTGAGAAACTGAAAGACTCTCTTCGTGGAACAAAGTTTGAAGATGATGACTCCCATGTGCACGCTGCCAAACAGTGGCTCCAACAGGTTGGTCCAGAATTTTACCACGCGGGTATACAGGCACTGGTTCCAAGATGGCGTAAGGCAATTGAGAGGGATGGAAATTATGTGAAGAAATGAAAATATTGTTCCTAAATGATGTATCTACACACTGTAAATGTTTCAAACATGTAGAATAAAAGAAGAATTTAAAAAAAAATTCTTTTGGAGTGACCCTCGTAAAACCAATTCATATCATAAATTTTACATTAATAAGCTGCTGCTTAAGGTTATTCTTTTTATCCCTAAAACTGCGTGTCCTGTTATCTGGGCATAGGTCAGAGATCATGGTATCGCTTCATTACTCGAACTTCAACACATTTTCGCGTGACGATCACATTGTTGTTGTTGTTGTGGTCTTCAGTCCTGAGACTGGTTTGATGCAGCTCTCCATGCTAGTCTATCCTGTGCAAGCTTCTTCATCTCCCAGTACCTACTGCAGCCTACATCCTTTTGAATATGCTTAGTGTATTCATCTCTTGGTTTCCCTCAACGATTTTTACCCTCCACGCTGCTCTCCAGTACTAAATTGGTGATCCCTTGATGCCTCAGAAGATGTCCTACCAACCGATCCCTTCTTCTATTCGAGTTGTGCCACAAACTCCTCTTCTCCCCAATTCTATTCAATACATCCTCAATAGTTATGTGATCCACCCATCTCATCTTCAGCATTCTTCTTTAGCACCACATTTCGAAAGCTTCTATTCTCTTCTTGTACAAACTATTTATCGTCCATGTTTCACTTCCATACATGGCTACACTCCATACAAATACTTTCACAAACAACTTCCTGACACTTAAATCAATAATCGATGTTAACAAATTTCTCTTCTGCAGAAACGCTTTCCTTGCCATTGCCAGTCTACATTTTATACCCTCTGTACTTCGACCATCATCAGTTATTTTGCTCCCCAAATAGCAAAACTCCTTTTCTACTTTGTCTCATTCCCCAAACTAATTACCTCAGCATCACCCGACTTTATTCGACTACATTCCATTATCCTCGATTTGCTTTTGTTGATATTCATCGTATACCCTCCTTTCAAGACACTGTCCATTCCGTTCAACTGCTCTTCCAAGTCCTTTGCTGTCTCTGACAGCATTACAATGTCATCAGTGAACCTCAAAGTTTTTATTTCTTCTCCATGGATTTTAATACCTACTCCGATCTCTTTCTTGTTTCCTTTACTGCTTGCTCAATCTACAGATTGAATAGCATCAGGGAGAGGCTACAACCCTGTCTCACTCCCTTCCCAAACACTTCTCCACTTTCATGCCCCTGTCATCTGCTTTCTGTACAAATTGTAAATAGCCTTTCGCTCTTTGTATTTTACCGCTGCCACCTTCATAATTTGAAAGAGAGCATTCCAGTCAACATTGTCAAAAGCTTACTCTTTGTCTACAAATGCTAGAAACATAGGTTTGCCTTTCCTTAATCTTTCTTCTAAGATAAGTCGTAGGGTCAGTATTGCATCACGTGTTCCAACATTTCTACCCAATCCAAACTGATCTTCCCCGAGGTCAGCTTCTACCAGTTTTTCCATTCGTCTGTAAAGAATTTGCTTTAGTATTTTACAGCTGTGACTTACTACAATGATAGTTCGGTAATTTTCACATCTGTCAACAGCTGCTTTCTTTGGGATTGGAATTATTATATTATTTGCCTGTCTCATACATCTTGCTCACCAGATGGTAGAGTTTTCTCAGGACTGGCTCTCCCAAGGCTGTCAGTAGTTCTAATGGAATGTTGTCTACTCCCGGGGCCTTCTTTCGACTTAGGTCTTTCAGTGCTCTGTCAAACTCTTCACGCAGTATCATATCTCACATTTCATCTTCATCTACATCCTCTTCCATTTCCATAATATTGTCCTCAAGAACATCGCCCCTGTATAGAGTCTCTATATACTGCTTCCACCTTTCTGCTTTCCCTTCTTTGCTTAGAACTGGGTTTCCAATTGAGCTCTTGATATTCATGCAAGTGGTTCTTTTCTCTCCAAAGATCTCTTTTCCTGTAGTCAGTATCTATCTTACCCCTAGTGAGATAAGCCTCTACATCCTTAACTTTGTCCTCTAGCCATCCCTGTTTAGCCGTTTTGCACTTCCTGTCCATCTCATTTTTGAGACGTTTGTATTTATTTTTGCCCGCTTCATTTACAGCATTTATGTATTTTCTCCTTTCATCAATTAATTTGAATATTTCTTCTGTTACCCAAGGATTTCTACTGCCTCTCGTCTGTTCACCTACTTGATTCTCCGCTGCCTTCACTATTTCAACCCTCAAAGCTACCCATTCTTCTTCCACTGTATTTCTTTCCCCCATTCATGTCAATTGTTCCCTTATGCTCTCCCAGAAACTCTGTACAACCTCAGATTATCCAGGTCCCATCCCCTTAAATTCCATCTGCCCCTGGAAATGTCTTACAATTTAAAACCTGGTTCCTAAATCTCTGTCTTACCATTGTATAATCTGTCTGAAACCCTCTAATATCTCCAGGGTTCTTCCATGTATACAACCTTCTTTCATGATTCTTGAACCAAGCGTTAGCTCTGATTAAGTTATGCTCTGTGCAAAATTCTACCAGGCGACTTCTTTTTCATTTCTTAGCCGCAATCGATATTCACCTACTACGTTTCCTTCTCTTTCTTTTTCTACTGTCGAATTCCAGTCACCCATGCCCATTAAATTATCGTCTCCCTTCTATAACTGAATAATTTCTTTTATCTCATCATACATTTCATCAATTTCTTTATCATCTGCCGAGCTAGGTGGCATATAAACTTGTACTACTGTAGTAGGCGTGAGCTTCGTGTCTATCTTGGCTACAATAATGCGTTCACTATGCTGTTTTTAGTAGCTTACCAACACTCCTATTTTCCTATTCCTTATTAAAGCTACTCCTGCATTACCCCTATTTTACTTTGTATTTATAATCCTGTATCATCTGACCAAAAGTCTTGTTCCTCCTGCCACCGGACTTCACTAATTCCCACTATATCTAACTTTAACCTATTCCTTTTTAAATTTTCTAACCTACCTGCCCGATAAAGTGATCTGACGTTCCACGCTCCGATTCGTAGAACGCCACTTTTCTTTCTCCTGATAACAATGTCATCCTGAGTAGTCCCCGCCCGGAGATCCGAATGGGGGACTATTTTACCTCCGGAATATTTTACCAAAGAGGACGCCATCATAGTTTAGTCATACAGTAAAGCTGCATGCCCTCAGGAAAAATTATGGCTGTAGTTTCCCCTTGCTTTCAGCCGTTCGCATTACCACAACAGCAAGGCCGTTTTGGTGAGTGTTACAAGGCCAGATCAGTCAATCACCCAGGCTGTTGTCCCTGCAACTACTGAAAAGGCTGCTGCCCCTCTTCAGGAACCACACGTTTGTCTGGCCTCTCAACGGATACCCCTCCGTTGTGGTTGCACCTACGGTTCTGCTATCTGTATCGTTGAGGCACGCCAGCCTCCCCACCAACGGCAAGGTCCATGGTTGATTGGGGGGGGGGGGGTACGATCACATAATCAAGTAAATAAAGAAGTGCACATGATGGCACACAGTACACACAGACCCCAACTCACACAGAAAATCATTAATATTTTGAAAAGACAAGACATAATTCCACCCAAAAATACATTCCTAAACTGACAAGAGACAGATGTATACCAGATTACAATGTAGCACATGTGGTGAGAGGTATGTGGGACAACGTATGAGAGCCCCAACGTACGGTAGAAATAATTACACATTTTACAATGCATGTTTAGATGATAATCGTTCGAGAAAAAGACGAGAATAATCATAATAAACAATAAAAGACGACCTCGAAACTCCTAAGAAAACTATAGTACCTAAAAAACCAAAATCGACACAAAAACACTTTTTATTGACCAAATGTACATCTCAAATAACTTACTACTCACATTAATAAATTACAAAGTGTAACACACCAATAAACGATGAGTAGAATAAGACCATTCAATCGCATTCCTCTCACTCTATTGTGATGTTATCCAATTAACCTCTAAGCCAATAATCCTATCAGCTGAACACCTAGAACTCTTTACCCACTACCTCACAGTTATTAAATACAAATTCGAAGCTCTGCATCCCCCTCCCCGACTAGTCTCACAACCTCTGATACACACACACAAACACATACGCACACACAAACACACACACACACACACACACATGGAGGGAGAGAGAGAGAGAAAAAGAAAAGAAATTAACAGTTGTTAGGGTTAGATCATTTACGTCTATAGGTGGCAACACAAATAAGAAAAGAGAAACCAAATGAACACAGTTACGACAGCACTTCCTTGCAAGAAAATACTGAAGTTGATGGCACACCAGTACTGGCGTTCCACAGCAGTTATCTCATGAAATATGAAAACTAGACGACCAAAAGATCGTGACGTGAAAATGTGTTGATGTGTTGCGGGTGAAATGATAGTGCGACCTATAATCTACGTCCCGATTAGAGAAAACACAAATTTTGGCCAAAGAAACGAATCACTTAAAGTAATAATTTGTTTGTGTAAAAGTTATGGCATAAACTGTTTTCTAATCAATGTGTATGGCATATAAAATCAGAACTATATTATTCCAGATTGAATCCATTGTTGAGACCTTAACACAAAAGCTGAAAAGCATTTAAAACATAAATAAATAAAGATTGCGGTAAGAGAAAAATTTTTAAGTTTATAAATCGAATAGTTATATCCTTGCTGACAATAATGATCTCTCCAAAAACCTGAAAGCCTTTAGTTTAATATATTTGAGAGTACTGGTCTTCTGTTAATTGTAAAGGTATCTTCAAATTAATATGCCAAGACATGAAACTGGTCGAAACGTTTTTATGCTGCAGTTTAACTCATTCGCGTCCCGTTTTAGTATATTAGAAGATATAGGTCTATACTGAACTGAGTTAAATTATATTTGCTATTACAATGAGAATATTTGGTAACGCTAAACATAGTATCGACTTTTAAATATCTGGTAATGAAGTGCCACAAGGTCGCAGGTTATTCCAGATGTTATTCAATGCGGATACTGAGTAATTAGTAACGAAAACGCAGAAAATTTTGGAAAGGGAATTAAAGTTCAGGAAGAACAAATTTCATCCTTCGGATTTCCCGCTGGATTGCAATTACATCAGAGCGGTCCCAGCATTTGGACAATCCGCTGAATGGATTGGGCAGTGTCGTGATAGCAGGTTACATGATGTAAATCAAGAAAAGTATATCAAGGGCAATGGAATAAAGTCTAATTTATAAGATGGTGTTGAGGCTATTATATTAACAAACTAGACACTATTAGCAGCAGATAAGATTCCCTATTTCGGTAGCAAAATAACGAATGATGGTCTAAGTAGAGAGAATACAATATGAAGACTGGTAAAAGCAAGAAACATGTTTCAAAAAAGAAAAATGTACTGACATATCACGTAAATGCATAAGTTGAGAATTGGGCCGGACAGGAGGCGTTCTGTGTCGGGATGGCGCAGTGGCCAGGGCATCTACGTGCAGACCTGAATATCTTTGCCCCAAAACCTCATTTACGTACTAACACAGTTACATTCCAGTCGCAAACTACATAGTTTTGACACACTAATTTTGCAAGAATTGTCTGCCCAGTGGCAGCTCTTGTCTATAATTCCTTTTTATCTTCGTTAATTTAAGTGTTATGAATAATCTGTAGATATCTGTCCGTAGCGTAGCCTGTTACAGAAGAGAAACGTGCATGGTAAACCCTTCGGACAAGAAGAGAATAGAAGCTTTGCAGAAGTAATGCTGTTGAGTAATGTTTGAGATTAGATTGGTACATCGGATAACCACTGAAGAGATACTAAATCGAATTCATACAAATTCGGTAATTGAAGGGATCAGTTGTTAGGATACGTCCCGAGACATCAGAGAACAGTCTGATCCTGGAAACAAGTCTAGGGCGAGTTGCATCAAACGAGTCTTAGGACTGGTGGCTGCAACAGCAATAACAACGGTGAAAATGCTGTGTTTGGCTTAGCAACCACATCACCAAACGATATGGAAGAGCATCTAAAGGCGGCAAAAACATTTACAGAGTGCCCAGCAATTTTGATATACTACCACAAAAGTATTTAATTTTTTGCTGTCTTTAACGTTAGACAACTAAAGGGGGTAAAATGCTACATTGCTACTGAGTCATTGTAAATTTTACTACTACGTATTTTATTCGAATGAAGTCATGATGTATAGTTTATGTACTATTTAATTACAATTATAAGGTTTCCAGTGGTACATATCATAAAAAATAAGTGCAAAATGTCCCGTTGTATACACTGTGCCGACATGTCAGATTGATAGAAACCGCTAATTGGTAAAAACTGCAGTCGTGAATTTTATGAGTGTTTAGTAACCTAGGGTTAATGCATCATGAGAAGACTCTATGGACAAGAGCAATATTGCACTGACCCGTGTAGACCTGAATATCTTTTCCCAAAACCTTATTTACGCAGTAACACAGTTACATTCCAATTACACACTACATAGTTTTGACACACTAATTTTGCTAGAAATGTTCTGATTCAGTTGATAACCAACAAAAGGAAGACATTTACTAGTGTGCATATGCCTGAGTGGATCCCACACACAAGTTCTTCTCTGGGTTTTGTGTGATCACCAGCTAATACTAAATGTTTTGTGTGATCACCAGCTAATACTAAATGTATTGGAAAAAAGAAGTACGCGCATCTCATGGTTTATTAACATTCTTACTATCAGGATTTCTTTTGTTTCGTTGAGTACTGCTAGGGTACTGTAATAAAGATCCCTAAGAAATACTGGGTGTATTCCAGTGAACTAAAATCAAAACAGCAGTTCAATGTAACAATCATTACTCTGTTTTCATAAATGTTACATTCAAGAAACAAAAAGGAATTTAGACTGTGGTCATATTGACTCCAGTGGTACTCAGTGCAAGTTCTTAGTGCTAAAACCAAGAATAAATTTTAATGTATTGTAAATATAACAATAATCAATACATCATTGGATACACTTGACTCACAGGGGAAATTCATGTATTTTGAAAAGCATAGTACTGAAAACAAGGGAAATACATATTTCCAGTGTTCTTATGGTGTTATATTTCCCCCTGTGGTGTTAGGATTAAACTGATCTGAAAGATCTTCGTAGGCTGTCCTGCATCGTTCAGATTACATCACATATTCAAGTGTTTATGCTATTGCAGACGAGATGAGTTTCAAACTTTCTTGATAGATAGTTACGTGAAAATGTACGAATTTTGTTGATAGATAAATCGAATAATCAAGCCAGCATTTCATGAATGTAAACCACTAACGCTCACACTAGTGACTGCATGCAAGTAATTTCCAAAACTGAGCCACAAGACGCAGTTCTGAGGAGAGGAGAATGTTACGATACCAGTGCACGTCCCAAGTATGGCTGGAACCTTCACACTGGGACATCCAGCGGACACAATGAGCACTGCGCAGGCTGGTGGCCAAACCCGCCCTTGTCTCTGCTTTCAACGAAGACCCTTCGGAAAGCCTTTCTATAGGAACATGGCTGGAGATAGCAGATAAACGTCCAGAGAAATGCACCTCAAAACACTGGTGGCTCACTGTAGCCACCTATGTTAAAATCCACGTGGAAGAAAGCTTTTTATCTCAGTATTACGTAGCAAAAGTTAACCTCCGCTACAGAAACTCTAGTTGGTGGAGTTATAACAAGTAAAAACTATGTGATTTTCCAGGAGAAAACGCGTAGCCACCAGCTTTGACATAGGTGAATGTTAGACAGAGAAATTCGATCTTGCAGCTAATCACCAAGGGTTCGAGCAAGGCGACTCGCCCAACGTTGAGACGATTGCGAGAGTGGTAATGTGAACACTTGTTTACAGGTTCATCTTAACTCTTAAAGAGTTAAACTGCAAAGTCTCCTAGTACAAGCAATTGCACCGAACTCTTGACAGTTAACGCTTGCGAGCGATTTGTGGGCAACGACATACGCGCTAATAGAGCCAAATAGCGGGTACCATGCCAGTTAACTTAGCTTGGGAACACGTAGGTATCTCGGCTTCGCCAAAGACGTACGAAATGTATCAGACTGGTGTTTAACAGCCAAGAGAGGTTTCGAATAGATTCTCAGGTTCACAGCTTGTGCTGAGAGCAGCTACTGCCACCGCCGACGAAAGGTAAACATGCGCGCACTCGCTACACCAGCAATTGACGCTCAGAACTGCGGTCGTCTCCGTCTCTCTTATTTCTTTTTGTACATTCAACCGTGACCTGCAGTTAAACATATTTACAGCTGTCGAACTTAACTGAATGGAAAACATGCGATGTATCCGATCTAGCAAAACGGATTGATCAACCAATGCTGAGTGCTTCATACACTGAAGTTATTGAATTGTTTTAATTGAGTACTTCTTTTTGATTGCTATTTACTGATCCCATTCATTTTTGACTATTTTCTTTGTGCATTTTTAGCTTAATTGATATCTCTGGCCCCAATTTTATTTAATTCGTTTGTATTTTGTCGACCCCCTTAGAATAGTTGGGAATTTCGCTTCACAGTTGTGAACACCGAATATCAATATTTTACCATCCTGTGCGTATGACAATTATGATTGATACGTCATAAAGTAGAGAAAAAATTAGCCTTAATAGCGAATATCTATGATTATCAATTTTTGCTAATACATAGTTACGCCTGAACCCATACACCAATTTCTGTTAGCGATAACGTTTCCTTTACAGGGAGTGTTGTGGAACCGACATCGATACATTGCCTGATTACATCACTGTCCATATTGCTGCAATCTTCTGAATTATGCTTGGTGAGCTGGTGCCTTCCTACCTCGCAGGCCATAGATTCAACACAAATTCCTAAACCACTCACAGAGCGTCTTTGCACAACTGTGGTAGGAATGGGGATCGTAACCAGTCTCACAGATGTTAGATCGTCAGTTATCTCATGAGTGTCAATGAAAAGAAAGGTTTTCATCCAGTAATGACCTTTATGTAAAAAAAAAAATGAATCTCAAGCATTTGCAAACTCCCCTTTTGTGGTAACAATAAACAATATTGTTAGTCAAAATTCCTCTTGGCTCAAGACTGATAGTGGATACAGTGTTATCTCTAAAGAGTATTTGTGATAGAAGAAACAATTCTAGTTGGGCTCTCGTAAGAACCAGACATGTGACTGGTATCGCCATCTGTAGATTTTTCTGGGTAATTTTTGACTGGCAACACCATAGCCATGTTGGGTTGTAGTGAAGACACTACAAATTAGAACTTGTATTAATCTAAAAAGAGATTCTTTTCATTGTTGATACAACACCCAATAACGCATCAGTTCTGGTATGGCACACAAAAGTAAGAGGTGAAAATTTAAAAAATAAATCATTAGAACGCATTCATCTTCCTACAAGCGGACTGCGGTCATGCCAGAGGCAGAGGCATAAATAAGCAGTATGTCGCAAGTGGGTCACGCCTCAGTATGTTACATCACCGTGCGAAGAGAGAGAGGACAATCTCAGCCAAAAATTGCATGGGACAGAAAACCAACGGCAGTGTGACACACACATTCGTTAACTCGTAAGAGATGTCGAAAGAAACTGCACCTGTTTCATAATACCCAGTATCAGAGAACCTACACAGCATTTAGGAGCCTGTTAAGCAAATATTGAGATATATTTGCTTGCGACCATTACGACACTAGCATCGAGTCGTAGCCTCACGTTGGCCCCCTTTAAATATTCGAGCTCTCCAGCTCTGAAGGGTTAATCATTGGGATTGATAGCGTCCACAGTAATAGAACTCGATTCCATCTTCAAAATACTATAGCGAATCTTTGTCCTACTGAATTATTGGCAAAAGAGCCAACACCGTGTTGCTAGAGGAGGCCGAAATGCACGCGTTTAATTACACGCTGACTGGCGTGAGGTCTGGAACAATTAAAGGAGTTGAGTCTAACAAGAAAAGAATGTAGTTCTTGGAATACTTAACTTTAATCCATAATTGGTGTACATCGCTCTTGTCGGTACAGGTTTTATAATTTCAATATTAACTGGTAATGGTGCCTTGCTAGGTCGTAGCAAAAGACGTAGCTGAAGGCTATGCTAACTATCGTCTCGGCAAATGAGAGCGTAATTTGTCAGTGAACCACTGCTATGAACGTCGGCTGTACAACTGGGGCGAGTGCTAGTAAGTCTCTCTAGACCTGCCGTGTGGCGGCGCTCGGTCTGCAATCACTGACAGTGGCGACACGCGGGTCCGACGTATACTAATGGACCGCTGCCGATTTAAAGGCTACCACCTAGCAAGTGTGGTGTCTGGCGGTGACACCACACCTACATACTCCAGTCTACGAACCAGCTGAAGATGTACCTGAAAAGACGGTCTTCGCTTCATGAACTTCATACCGCTCGCCGCCTACCATTACTCATCAAGTAACTGACTGACTTCCGTCAACACCCCACCGCAGAGTGCTGACAGAATCTAACCTGAGGACGGAAATGGACAGCAGGGGTCTCACTGGGTCCACGTTCCTGTTCAACAGTTAAGCGCCTGCGGGTGCTGAAACGTACGTGGTCAGTAGGCAGGAGATCGACTGATCACACGACTTCCGACAACACCACATCGCGGATGGGTCATCAAGAGTCAATATAGAATTTCGTGAGGGAACCAAACATACTATAGCAGCTAGTACGATTTCATTCGTGCTGGACCATTGTCGCGCCGGCAGCTCGCCGCAGTGCGACATCAATAATTCTTCACCTGCGCCTCCAGACGACAAGTTTACTCGGCAGCCTTCAGTAGGGAATCCAACACGCAACTGAATGAGGAATCGGCTACAAGGTCGGTGTGGAACAAGACGACTGTAAACATGGATGATAAATAATTAAAATTTGGCAATGTTTTACTAGCGTCAGAGACGCTTCACGGCGCAACTGCTATATTGACTTCATACAGGGATGTCTCCGCTCGGCCCCTCTATAATTCTACAAGACACCGAATCTGAACACATTCAACACTGTTTAATACTACTTACCAGATGATAAGTATTCTCATTATTGTGCAATTGGATAGTATGCAGCTCTGTTAGCCACGTGTATTTCGACTTAAAAACGTGTCGAAAATGTCCAAGAACACCGCAGGTGGCAGTGTTTCAACAGAAAATTGCCTTTCTTTTCAACATTTACGAACATCTTGCATGTGAGCGAGGGCTCACGAGGCAAAACAATGGCTTTACCAAATTTCTGTAATGTGAATCGTACACCAACTCAACCTTATCGTTGTACACTGCGGGTATAGACTTCGACAATTTACTGCACTTCAAAAAGTTTGATTTCTATAAAATTCTGTTTTGTGTATTCATTTATTATGCAGATTAACAGGAAGCAAGTATAGAATACCTGCTAAGGTAATAAAGTGTACCATATACTCACTTACAGAACCTGAGACGTAATTAATGTCATTACATTGTGACCTGCAATACTTTCGCAATGGATCTGTATTTCTAGAAATATTTTGCTACGAACATTTAGTGGGAAGGGTAGAAGGACGGATCCTCAAAATTACAGACCAATATCCTTAACATCGGTATGTTGCAGGAATCTCGAACATATTCTCCGAATCTAATGAATTTCCTTGAGACATGGAAGTTACTGTCCATGCATCAGCACGGCTTTAGAAAGCATCGCCCCTGCGAAACGCAACCCGCCATTTTTCACACGATATCTTGCGAATCATGGATGAAGGGTATCAGACGGATGCCATATATTCCTTGTCTTCCGGAAAGCGTTTGACTCGGTGCACCACTGCAGACTCATAACTAAGGTACGACCATATGGGATTGGTTCCCAAGTATGTTGAGTGGCTCGAAGACTTCTTAAGTAATAGAACCCAGTACGTTGTCCTCGATGGTGAGTGTTCATCGGAGGTGAGGGTATCATCTGGAGTGCCCCAGGGAAGTGTGGTAGGTCCGCTGTTGTTTTCTACCTACATAAATGGTCTTTGGATAGGGTGGACAGTAATGTGCGGCTGTGCGCTGATGATGCTGTGGTGTACGGGAAGGTGTCGTCGTTGAGTGACTGTAGGAGGATACAAGATGACTTGGACAGGATTTGTGATTGGTGTAAAGAATGGCAGCTAACTCTAAATATAGATAAATGTAAATTAATGCAGATGAATACGAAAAAGAATCCTGTAATGTTTGAATACTCCATTAGCAGTGTAGCACTTGACACAGTCACGTCGATTAAGTATTTGGGCGTAACATTGCAGAGCGATATGAGGTGTGACAAGCATGTAATGGCAGTGGTGGGGAAGGCGGAGAGTCGTCTTCGGTTCATTGGTAGAATTTTGGGAAGATGTGGTTCATCTGTAAAAGAGACCGCTTATAACACGCTAATACGACCTATTCTTAAGTACTGCTCGAGCGTTTGGGATCGCTATCAGGTCGGATTGAGGGAGGACATAGAAGCAATTCAGAGGCGGGTTGCTAGATTTGTTACTGGTAGGTTTGAAGAAGAAGAAAAGGTTACAGGAGAATATGGGCTTGGGACAAGGAATGAAAGAGGACAAAGACTAATTGAGTTCTGTAACAAGTTTCAGCTAATAATAGCGAATACCATGTTCAAGAATCACAAGAGGAGGAGGTATACTTGGAAAAGGCCGGGAGATACGGGAAGATTTTAATTAGATTACATCATGGTCAGACAGAGATTCAGAAATCAGATACTGGATTGTAAGGCGAACCCAGGGGGGTGGGGGGGTTGGGGGGTTGTTTGGAGAAGGAGACCAGACAGCGAGGTCATCGGTCTCATCGGATTAGGGAAGGAAGTTGGACGTGTCCTTTCAAAGGAACCATCCCGGCATTTGCCTGGAGTGATTTAGGGAAATCACGGAAAACCTAAATCAGGATGACCGGACGCGGGATTGAACCGTCGTCCTCCCGAATGCGAGTCCAGTGTCTAACCACTGCGACACCTCGCTCGGTGGCGTACCCAGGAGCAGATATAGACTCAGATCACAATCTAGTAGTGATGAAGAGTAGGCTGAATTTCAAGACATTAGTCAGGAAGAATCAATACGCAAAGAAGTGGGATACGGAAGTACTAAGGAATGACGAGATACGTTTGAAGTTCTCTAACGCTGTAGATACAGCAATAAGGAATAGCGCAGTAGGCAGTACAGTTGAAGAGCAATGGACATCTCTAAAAAGGGCCATCACGGAAGTTGGGAAGGAAAACATAGGTACAAAGAAGGTAGCTGCGAAGAAACCATGGGTAACAGACGAAATACTTCAGTTCATTGATGAAAGGAGGGAGTACAAACATGTTCCGGGAAAATAAGGAATACAGAAATACAAGTCGCTGAGGAATGAAATACACTCCTGGAAATGGAAAAAAGAACACATTGACACCGGTGTGTCAGACCCACCATACTTGCTCCGGACACTGCGAGAGGGCTGTACAAGCAATGATCACACGCACGGCACAGCGGACACACCAGGAACCGCGGTGTTGGCCGTCGAATGGCGCTAGCTGCGCAGCATTTGTGCACCGCCGCCGTCAGTGTCAGCCAGTTTGCCGTGGCATACGGAGCTCCATCGCAGTCTTTAACACTGGTAGCATGCCGCGACAGCGTGGACGTGAACCGTATGTGCAGTTGACGGACTTTGAGCGAGGGCGTATAGTGGGCATGCGGGAGGCCGGGTGGACGTACCGCCGAATTGCTCAACACGTGGGGCGTGAGGTCTCCACAGTACATCGATGTTGTCGCCAGTGGTCGGCGGAAGGTGCACGTGCCCGTCGACCTGGGACCGGACCGCAGCGACGCACGGATGCACGCCAAGACCGTAGGATCCTACGCAGTGCCGTAGGGGACCGCACCGCCACTTCCCAGCAAATTAGGGACACTGTTGCTCCTGGGGTATCGGCGAGGACCATTCGCAACCGTCTCCATGAAGCTGGGCTACGGGCCCGCACACCGTTAGGCCGTCTTCCGCTCACGCCCCAACATCGTGCAGCCCGCCTCCAGTGGTGTCGCGACAGGCGTGAATGGAGGGACGAATGGAGACGTGTCGTCTTCAGCGATGAGAGTCGCTTCTGCCTTGGTGCCAATGATGGTCGTATGCGTGTTTGGCGCCGTGCAGGTGAGCGCCACAATCAGGACTGCATACGACCGAGGCACACAGCGCCAACACCCGGCATCATGGTGTGGGGAGCGATCTCCTACACTGGCCGTACACCACTGGTGATCGTCGAGTGGACACTGAATAGTGCACGGTACATCCAAACCGTCATCGAACCCATCGTTCTACCATTCCTAGACCGGCAAGGGAACTTGCTGTTCCAACAGGACAATGCACGTCCGCATGTATCCCGTGCCACCCAACGTGCTCTAGAAGGTGTAAGTCAACTACCCTGGCCAGCAAGATCTCCGGATCTGTCCCCCATTGAGCATGTTTGGGACTGGATGAAGCGTCGTCTCACGCGGTCTGCACGTCCAGCACGAACGCTGGTCCAACTGAGGCGCCAGGTGGAAATGGCATGGCAAGCCGTTCCACAGGACTACATCCAGCATCTCTACGATCGTCTCCATGGGAGAATAGCAGCCTGCATTGCTGCGAAAGGTGGATATACACTGTACTAGTGCCGACATTGTGCATGCTCTGTTGCCTGTGTCTATGTGCCTGTGGTTCTGTCAGTGTGATCATGTGATGTATCTGACCCCAGGAATGTGTCAATAAAGTTTCCCCTTCCTGGGACAATGAATTCACGGTGTTCTTATTTCAATTTCCAGGAGTGTAAATAGGAAGTGCAGGGAAGCTAAGACGAAATGGCTGCAGGAAAAATGTGGAGACATCGAAACAGATATGATTGTCGGAAGGACAGACTCAGCATACAGGAAAGTCAAAACAACCTTTGGTGACATTAAAAGCAACGGTGGTAACATTAAGAGTGCAACGGGAATTCCACTGTTAAATGCAGAGGAGAGAGCAGATAGGTGGAAAGAATACATTGAAAGCCTCTATGAGGGTGAAGATTTGTCTGATGTGATAGAAGAGGAAACAGGAGTCGATTTAGAAGAGATAGGGGATCCACTATTAGAATCGGAATTTAAAAGAGCTTTGGAGGACTTACGGTCAAATAAGGCAGAAGGGATAGATAACATTCCATCAGAATTTCTAAAATCATTGGGGCAAGTGGCAACAAAACGACTATTCACGTTGGTGTGTAGAATATATGAGTCTGGCAACATACCATCTGACTTTCGGAAAAGCATCATCCACACAATTCCGAAGACGACAAGAGCTGACAAGTGCGAGAATTATCGCACAATCAGCTTAACAGCTCATGCATCGAAGCTGCTTACAAGAATAATACACAGAAGAATGGAAAAGAAAATTGAGAATGCGCTAGGTGACGATCAGTTTGGCTTTTGGAAAAGTAAAGGGACGAGAGAGGCAATTCTGACGTTACGGTTAATAATGGAAGCAAGGCTAAAGAAAAATCAAGACAATTTCATAGGATTTGTCGACCTGGAAAAAGCATTGGACAATATAAAATGGTGCAAGCTGTTCGAGATTCTGAAAAAAGTAGGCGTAAGCTATAGGGAGAGACGGGTCATATACAATATGTACAACAACCAAGAGGGAATAGTAAGAGAGGACGATCAAGAACAAAGTGCTCGTATTAAGAAGGGTGTAAGACAAGGCTACTACTCTTCAATCTGTACATCGAGGAAGCAATGATGGAAATAAAAGAAAGGTTCAGGAGTGGAATTAAAATACAAGGTGAAAGGATATCAATGATACGATTCGCTGATGACATTGCTATCCTGTGTGAAAGTGAAGAAGAATTAAATGATATGATGAACGGAATGAACAGTCTAATGAGTACACAGTATGGTTTGAGAGTAAATCGGTGATTGACGAAGGTAATGAGAAGTAGTAGAAATGAGAACAGCGAGAAACTTAACATCAGGATTGATGGTCACTAAGTCAATGAAGTTAAGGATTTCTGCTACCTAGGCAGTAAAATAACCAATGACGGATGGAGCAAGAAGGACATCAAAAGCAGACTCGCTATGGCAAAAAAGGCATCTCTGGCCAAGAGAAGTCTACTAATATCAAATACCGGCCTTAAGTTGAGGAAGAAATTTCTGAGGATGTACGTCTGGAGTACAGCATTGTATGGTAGTGAAACATGGACTGTGGGAAAATCGGAACAGAAGAGAATCGAAACATTTGAGATGTGGTGCTATAGACGAATGTTGAAAATTAGGTGGACTGATAAGGTAAGAAATGAGGAGGTTCTATGCAGAATCGGAGAGGAAAGGAATATGTGGAAAACACTGATAAGGAGAAGGGACAGGATGATAGGACATCTGCTAAGACATGAGGGAATGACTTCCATGGTACTAGAGGGAGCTGTAGAGGGCAAAAACCGTAGAGGAAGGCAGAGATTGGAATACGTCAAGCAAATAATTGAGGAAGTAGCTTGCAAGTGCTACTCTGAGATGAAGAGGTTAGCACAGGAAAGGAATTCGTGGCGGGCCGCATCAAACCAGTCAGTAGACTGATGACCAAAAAAAAAAAAAAAAAAAAAAAAAAAAAAAAAAAAAAAAAAGGTTAAATCATTAAATCATCTCGCGAGTGTTACGGAAATGCTTCAGGAGCTCGGGTGGGAGTCTGTAGAAGAAAGGAGGCGTTCTTTTCGTGAATCGCTACTGAGGAAATTTAGGGAACCAGCATTTGAGGCTGACTGCAGTACAATTTTACAGCCGTCAACTTACATTTCGCGGAAAGACCACAAAGATAATATAAGAGAGATTAGGGCTCGTACAGAGGCATAGAGGCAGTCATTTTCCCTCGTTCTGTTTGGGAGTGGAACAGGCAGAGAAGATGCTGGTTGTGGTACGAGGTACCCTCAAAAAATGGTTCAAATGGCTCTGAGCACTATGGGACTTACCATCTGTGGTCATCAGTCCCCTAGAACTTAGAACTACTTAAACCTAACTAACCTAAGGACATCACACAAATCCATGCCCGAGGCACGATTCGAACCTGCGACCGTAGCAGTCGCGCGGTTCCGGACTGAGCGCCTACAACCGATAGACCACCGCGGCCGGTGAGGTACCCTCCGCCACGCACCGTATGGTGGATTGCGGAGTATGTATTTAGATGTAGAATTAGATGTATTACTTAAAGAAAGAATGGAATACTCGGGACTCACGCCGTAGTATCCTGCTTACTGATAGTAACCCGCCTAGAAAACCATACCGTGCCGACTGTCGTTATGTCATCCTCTGACAAACGGATGTGATATGGGTGGACATGGGGTCAGCACACCACTTTCACCGTCGTTTTCGGCATTAAAGACCATTCAGCCACTGCTTTTCATTCAAGTAGTATGCCTGTGGCAGAGTGTACTTCGGTCCTGTCCTCCAACAAAGGAAAACTTAGCGAGTCAGGGTCCTCCGGTTAGCAGTAAGACACGCTGGTTGTCTACCTATGCGTGCTCCAAACACACCAACAAAATAAAATGTCAGCAAATCAGTTTTTTCCTGTGCTCTTTTCCCTAGAGGACAGACGTCGACATCTGTCAGTCTGAAAACATTGTGATCTATTATCCCAAAACGAGAAGTATCATCGTTCTGTTTAGTATAACATCAGTGCCCAGTGTAATGGCTGTTATGTCCAATTCTAAGTGTAGAGATGTTACTTTTTCTTTTCCTGGGTAGTGTCTGAATCCCTCATCATTACAAAATAATCGCAGCAGGTTTTGCAAAAATCGTCCGCAATTACTCAGACCTGATACATCAATGAGAGAACAATGCTGTTCATTATTTTAGTTTTAAGATTTTTTTGCCTGAACCTTTCATTTCATACCCTCGCCATGCAGTACATTCCTCCATTTTTTCGAGTCCATTGCCAGCAGGATTTCCTCATTCTTCAGTTACATCAATCCCCTCAAGTAAGTAATAATAATTAGTAAAGGAATATCGAAATTACTTGCGAAATGTATTTTTTGTTCTACTCGTAACATTAACCCGTAACTAAAGCTAAAGATCAGGAAGTTGTCAACAATGATGTGAGACTTCAGTTTCTACCGCCATATAGAATCTTCATATAACTTACGGGAATGCAGCCGGGTGACGTTGTCGACAACCGCCGATATTTGAATAGGATTACACCCCGCCATTCTCAAGGCAAAACTGCAGCAAGTAAGCAGTGAGGAAGCGAATTTAAAACCTCGTGGTTTCCGCAGAAACTCCGTAAGAGTAACACACACAAACACAAACACACACACATTCACGCAGTAAACATTAGCACCATCACAAACCAAACATGAGCAACGTAAGAAATTTTCGATAGTGAAATCAACGGGTGAGGTAGCAAAAACCCTGTTCTTCTGTCTTTTGACAAGTGAGAGAGCAGGGTCCCATGCAGAGTCCCTACAAATACCACAGTCTTTTGCAAATGGCAGGGTACGCTCCTGTCGAAATATCGGTGGTTGTTGACGTCACCCGGATGCTTTCGGGTATGTTCCGATTAAGTTTCCTTTCTGTTCACTTGATTATTAATGAGTGGAACTGTAAAACAAGTGATGTACGGCATCACGCCTTGTAAATTACCTGTAAAAGTGGTAGCATAAAATATTATGTATTCACTCCTGTACAAGTGCTAGGAGTTTGTAAGGGGAATTTACGAACACCCTGAATACTACGTTTACGGTTACATTTATCAAATTTTGTAGTAGATAAAGATTAAAAATTATTTCATCTCGTGTGTTAGTCTCCCGAGATCAAAGATATTCAGGCCTACATTGGGCTACACCTAGTGCTTCCCTCATTACCACTGTAAATCATGGAGGTGACCTCACATCTGTCGCCATATTCATTTTCAAGGCCCCACTTTATCAGATTTGCCTTTGTGGCCTTCCACCGATTACGATGAGTAGAAGGCTCCTCTAAAACTTTCATTTGAAGTTCTTATCGCTGAGAATTTCCTGTGGTCGAGGTTAGTCGTCTGGAGTCTCGGCAGATTTTTTGTTCAAGAATATCTTGCTGGATTTAGGTCCTTCCATGTCAAGAGGAAGCGACAAATGAGGTCTTGCATCCATCGAAGGTATGCCTAAGGTTCTCTTTGTGATGGCGACCTGCTTATCAGGAGCTGAGGTTCCAAAATGAAGCCACATTGTGCTGTTTCTTGAGTGGCAAGAGGTTCAGGCGATCGGTTACTACTCGGCATGTTTCGTTCAAGCTTATGTCGGCCATTTTGGCATGTTCAGATATGGACTACCAGTTGCAAGTATATCCTCCCGTGTGGAGACACAGTACCTACGGTTTTCTGCACCTTCTCTATAGTTTCTCATTCGCAGTTAGCTAATTTCCTCGTTATGTTTTTTCTTAGTGCCACAAAATCTGTTTATTTGTAAACCAAGCAACATCTTCTACAGCATGGCGAGTTGTCGTGAATATATTCCACAGAACATTCAAAAAACGTAACTGAATCAAACAGAACAAAAAGAAACCGAAATATGCGTTCGAATGCAGCAGAATAAATGCTGTGAAACACGTCACGTAAATACTGTATGTATTTGTTGCTCGTGGTCTAGGGAAACCTGCCTATGAGAAGTCTGAACTCAGTATATTAGGACAAGAAGAACAGTTGCAGAGCAGACAAAACATAGGTTGATTTGGTGTTAAACGCTGTTTAACTGAATTTTCTAACGTAGAAAAATCAGGAAGAATGATCTGTTATACATGGTAAAAACTTTAGACGGCCGTGATTGTATTAATATTTCTTTATTTACAAAAACCGATTTGGAGAGACTTCACTGTCATCTTTAAGACTTCAAAAATTTTTGTTATCAAACGTGTTCATTTTGAGCTGGAACCTCACACCTAGTTGCCATGTTAGTGGATAAAATGTAGCAAATTATACAAAGGTTAGTCATAAATAAAACATTTATAATGTAGAAGCACCTAGTGCATATGGCCGTGTCCACGTATGTAACGCTCACTGAAGTTTGTTACTTCGTAGAAGTCACAATAAACAAGAAAATGGAGAGCGACACATCTGTTTACGTGAAGTAAAACATGTCCAGCTTACGTAAACAGATACGCCACTGTGCATTTTACTGTGTACTGTGATTTTTAGGACGTAACAATCACATGTGAGCCATGCATAAACGGGTATAGCCATATGCACAAGAAATTTTTTACGTTAAATGTCTTATTTATGACAAACCTTTGTAAAATTTACTATTTTTTATCCGCTAACATGACAGCTTGGTGCTAGGTTCCAACTCAAAATGAACACGTTTTAAAGCAATAATTTTTGAAAACCTGGAAATGACAACAAAGTTTGTAGAAACCAGTTCTTGCAATTAAAGAAAAATTTGCACAGTTTAGGCTTTAGAAAGTTTTTATCCTGTTTACTAGAAAGAAAGAGCAATACAGTCTATGGTAAAAGAATAGATTGAATGCTTAAATGCAGATTATGTCTTTGAGAAGAGAGTAATAAAAATTATTGTACTCTCTTTCCTAGATTAGTGTTAAATAATTACACCCATTTCGCATAAGATCTGCACGAATTACTTGTTTAACTGTCAGTATGTAACACACAGGCCGAAATAATCAAACAAAGGGTTGTTAGTAGGGGGAGGAGACCAAACAGTGAGGTCATCGGTCTCATCGGATTAGGGAAGGAAGTCGGCCGTGCTCTTCCTAAGGAACCATCCCGGCATTTTCCTGGAGCGATTTAGGGAAATCACGGAAAACATAAATCAGGATGGCCGGACGCGGGATTGATCCATCGTCCTCCCGAATGCGAGTCCACGCCACTGCACCATCTTGCTGGATATCAAATAAAGGAAGTACGTCCAAATGTAATATCAACTCAAACTTTCAACCATTTCATTTTCTATGTTAGCTACTTATTTTGTTTGTACAGCCTGTCCCACCAAACATTGCCACCACATATCTTTCCGAAATGAAACGAAACGTGATAAGTGCAATTGACCAGGGATGCACCTATGTCAGGGACTCAACCAATGGGAAGGAATGCATAACAGCTACGAGTAAACAAGTTAGTTAAAAAAAAGGCACATATATGTATTTTCTACCGAAATGAAAACTACAGTTAGTATTAGTGATGACAGACTTGGTCACTGTTCTAAACATTGTACCCTCTCGAATAGTTAGACTGTGAATGAAGGAAACGGTGCTTCAGGTTCTGCCGTAATGCGGGTTGCCTGCACTATCCTGAAGCCTGCTGCAAACAACCTTTGCTCTGCAAATTACGGCAGAAATTTCAGCACCGTTGCTGTTCCCCTATAGTTTACGTATTTCAGAAGATATAAGTTTTAGAAGAGTGATTAATTGTATCTATAACTTTTATTTCCGTAGAAAAATAACATATGTGTCAGTCATGAAACGTAATTTTGTATTGAAATGATGTTTGTATATATTTATGGACTGCGCATTGCGACACACTGTGTGAGCCGCTGGCACTGTTGCATGTAGTTTTCACATTTTATTTCGTTTCGGAAACACATGAGGTGGCAGAGGTAGGAGGGACACCATCAATATACAGTTTATTCCGTTCGTAGATCCGAGAGTTTCATGGTATCTGCCAGTAACGTATGTTTCATCGGGCTGCGTTATGAGAGCCACACAGGAGAGTTCAGTCGACTGCTTGCCACCCTGGTGCATCTGAGCTTGCGCTACTTTTATTCAGGGTTTTCTCCCCTAGGCTTCACCGCTCTTAGAACACTTCTCTTTCGCCTTCGAGGTCGATGAACAATTTTCAACTTTAACCATGGCTCTGAGCACTATGGGACTTAACACGCCGGCCGCGGTGGTCTCGCGGTTCTAGGCGCGCAGTCCGGAACCGTGCGACTGCTACGGTCGCAGGTTCGAATCCTGCCTCGGGCATGGATGTGTGTGATGTCCTTAGGTTAGTTAGGTTTAAGTAGTTCTAAGTCCTAGGGGACTGATAACCACAGCAGTTGAGTCCCATAGTGCTCAGAGCCATTTGAACCATTTTTGGACTTAACATCTATGGTCATCAGTCCCCTAGAACTTAGAACTACTTAAACCTAACTAACCTAAGGACAGCACACAACACCCAGCCATCACGAGGCAGAGAAAATCCCTGACTCAGCCGGGAATCGAACCCGGGAACCCGCGCGTGGGAAGCGAGAACGCTACCGCACGACCACGAGATGCGGGCTTTAACCATGGACATGGGTCCTTAGTAAGTACTATCATCTAGAGACAGGTGGAACTATGTTTTTCAATGAGTTTGTTACGCCGGCCGGGGTGGCCGAGCGGTTCTAGGCGCTACAGTGTGGAACCACGCGACCGCTACTCTTGCAGGTTCGAAATCATGCCTCGGGCATGGATGTGTGTGATGTCCTTAGGTTAGTTAGGTTTAAGTAGTTCTAAGTTCTATGGGACTAATGACTTTAGAAGTTAAATCCCATAGTGCCCAGAGCCATTTGAACCATTTTTGAGTTTGTTACTCCTCCGACTCCAAATAAAGGAGTTAGACGAGGTTACTGGCTGTTCTCCAGTACTTTCTAATTCTTATGTGGACGAGACTATAGTAAAGTAGAAACAAGTTTAAGTGTGGTTAAGTACTATTTTATATCCAGACGATGGTGTTATTGCTCAACAGAAAGAATTCACAACGGGGGCCGTACATAGGCAGAAACGTAGCAGGAGAATATGGACAGATAATATCTCCTCATAAATGAAAACTAATGGCATTCCCGGAGAACAGCACGATGAAACTCACTACTGACGTGAATGGCACATTCCTGGAGCAGGTATCCACCTGTAACTGTTTTAGACGAGAAACACTAATAACCACATATAGCGACATGGAAATAAAAGTTTGAAAATTAATGCATATATATAGAAAAATTAAAAGAATTCTGAAATGTAAAACCAGAAATGAAACTAAACTGACTTTTTATAGAACAATGGTGGTAGTATTCTATGGAAGCGGGGAGTGGGTGGTTCAAATGGTTCAAATGGCTCTGAGCACTATGCGACTTAACTTCTCTGGTCATCAGCCGCCTAGAACTTAAAACTAATTGAACCTAACTAACCCAAGGACATCACACACACCCTTGCCCGAGGCAGGTTTCGAACCTAATACCGTAGCGGTCGCTCGGTTCCAGACTGTAGCGCCTAGGACTGCACGGCCACTCCGGCCGGCGGGACGTGGGTGACTTCGAATAAAGACAGAAGGAACATTACGTCAGCTGAGATGAAAGTTTTCAGGGAAGACAAAAAGGCTGCACACTGATGGACAAAATACAAAACATAGAAATAAGACCAGAGCCACAGTTTTTCCATTTGGAAAAAGAAATTGAGGAATGTAACGTCAACTGATGTAAATGTATAGAAAGAATGCAGCGGGGTTGCCTACCTAGAATCGCCATAAATTACAAATCCAATGGACAGTGAAGAGGCAGTCGTTCGGTGAGAAGATGGGAATATGGTTTCCGGAAAAAGCTGTGCAGCCTGTCCTGACGACGATGACGACGATGATGATGTTGATGGTGGTGGTGGTAAGTTCCCATGTGACTAAACTGCTGAGGTCATAGGCCCCTAGGCTTACACCCTACTTAATTCAAATTAAACTAACTTATGCTAAGAACAACACACACACACCCATGCCCGAGGGACGACTCGAACCTCCGGCGGGGAAACAGCGCAAACCGTGGCAAGGCGCCCCAGACAGCGCGGCTACACCGCGCAGCTATGATATTTATGGATAAGTACTCAATACACTCCTTCAGCCCAGCCTTCCACTCGTTTGTTTCACCATTTCTTCGTGCTATTAGCAACTCTAGAAATTTTCCTCATTAAACATTTTTTGCTCTTAAAACATAATTTCTTCCCTCGTGGTAATAGAACTGAAAAAACTGAAAACAATATATCTTTTACGAACTCGAACCATTTACAAAAAATTACATGAAGATCTCTTGAAGGAGGGTTCAATACAGTGTCACCAGGACGGTGTTGTTTGACACGGTACTGAACGTAACCACAGCATATTATTTTCTTAACGACATTTATCTTTGCTATTTTTCTTCACAATATACTTACCGAGCATGCTAAGCTTCAGTTAAGGACAGACTGCACAATATGTGAAACATAATGTCAGGAATATTTTAGTGTAACTTTTCACTGGAATAGTTACGGCAGTAACTCAGGATCCACTCAGAACTTGCAAAGCATTAAAATCGAGAACACTGTACACATCCCAGAAGCCGCTAGTAGACGAGTTCGATTAACCGAGAGTTTTAATTAGAAACTAAACGTCCAGCGTCATAAATTTTCCAGCTACAACATTATTAATTACCTATGCCGGAACAAGAGCATTTAATAATTCTTCATTAGTATTTCGGAGTCAGGGAAAGTTTTAATTAGACCAAAGGCTAATCTAAATGGAAGCTGAATTATTTACGACACACTGAAAAGTGACTAAATTCAACCTGGTCTTCATTTTCGTCTCCTAAATTTTTCCGCGTCTGGCATCACAAATAAGTCCCATACATAATGCACAGACGTAAATGAAATAAAAAATTCAGAAAATATTGACATGCTGTTATGAGTGTACAGACATCCATTTGACGGTCTTATCACCATCGTAATTATCCTAATCACCTGCTGGGCTTATCCGTCTGCGCCTGCTTCTTCGTACACCTGCATACACATGTTTCCTAATGTTATCCACCCACTTTACTCTATGTTGTCATACCGGTCTTCTACGATTTCTTGTGACACCTCGGCCCATTTACCGTCTGCTCGCCCGGCTACATGTTCCGTCTACTTCTATTTCATTTTCTTTACTGTGCTAATCATGTCTTCCACTCAAGCTGTTCCCTTACCGATATGTTCGTTTCTTCGTAGATGGTAACAACTTTCATCATTCCATTCTGGCTGGGAAACTTTCAGTTATTGAATGTTTTCACCCTCAAACTCCACGTATTACACTGAAAAACTAATAAAGCAAAAACTAGTAAAAACACACTTTCATTATCAACTTTGTGTTACTAACACATTGGGATATTCGTCTTCCGACCACTATTCTGTTTACCAAAAAATCCACTCCATTTCTACTTTTCTGTTTGTTCAAATGGCTCTGAGCACTATGCGACTTAACTTCTGAGGTCATCAGTCGCCTAGAACTTTGAACTAATTAAACCTAACTAACCTAAGGACATCACACACATCCATGCCCGAGGCAGGATTCTAACCTGCGACCGTAGCGGTCGCTCGGCTCCAGACTGCAGCGCCTGGAACTGCACGGCCACTCCGGCCGGCTTTTCTGTGTGTTTATTTTGCTTCCTATCCATTCTCCGTTGTCAGCTACACTGAATACAAAAGCTCATCAATTGTTCCGACGACTTATCTGTTTATTTCTACGACTTTGTTCTAGTGATATTGATCACACATTACTTTAGATTCATTGTAACTAATTTTCAGACCTCCTTTCAGCGTTGCTCAGCACATTATTGCAATTGTTGTTTGAGCCAATAGACAGTCACTTTTAGCTTTTCGATCCATAAAGGCTCTATTTACAAACAATTCTCTGTCAATCTCAGTTGGGGTCACTTACTGTTAGCTGTTTCATATTCGCCGGTAGAGCCGCTAGTTTTATTCCGACCTGTCTTTGGTTTTATTGTAGCTCTGTAGAGTGTTTTGTTCGAATTTAGAATATATTTAGTTCGAAAGTGTAGTGAGAACATGAGCAGACGGATGTGGTAGGTGAGCAAAGCAATTCTCCTAATGCAGAGTTTATGTTGGGATTTGGCATCATGCACGTCCTGTTCATGTTTTTAGAGTGTACATGCTAACGACCTAGGTTAATTGACACGACAAAATGAAGGACATTATTTCGTTTCCAGTTACAGGAATTTCAAAGAATAATTAGATATCACAGATATCACAGCCCATTATATGGTTTTCTGTTTGCCCCTTGGAGAATGCTGAAGAGTTGAGAGGTGTTGACGAAACTGTACGTACTCGAGTAAGAGCTCATAACGAATGTCTGAAAACAATGCATTCAAGCTGAAAATTATCCCATTCATTAACTCAAGGCTAAGGGCCAAACATTATTACAATGCCGGAAAAAAATAGAAAACCGTGAAAGATGATAATGTTTTTGATTTCTCCTGTCACCGAACTTCCCCAATCCCCACTGTAAATAACTTTAACCTATCAATTTTCCCTTTTGAAGTTCCTAGCCTACCTGCCCGATTAAGGGATTTAACATTTCACGCTCCTATCCGTAGAACGCCAGTTTAGTTTCTCCTGATAACGACGTCGTCCTGGTTAGTGTATTTCCTGGAGAATAGGTTGGGTGACTATTTTATACCCGGGATATTTTACCGACTTGGATGCCATCATCATTTAACCATACAGTACAGCTACAAGCAGTCGGTAAAAATTACCGCTGTAGTTTCCGCTTGTATTCAGCCGTTCGCAGAACCAGAACAGCAAGGCTGCTTAACGCAGCGTCGTGCGCCCCTTGGCAGGCCTGCCTAAGTGTTGTTTGTGTCTTCGTGTGTGTAACATCGTGGTTTTGGTGCGTGGCGTCTGTGTGCATCTGCTGCTAGCAGCTATGTCCGCTCCATCATTTCGACCATGATTCCCAAGTGTGTTCTGTGGTGTCAGTGTTCATTACCACACTTGTTAGGGGTTGCAGTTATCGACCGCGGTCCGTATTAGTATCGTTGGACCCGCGAGTCGCGAACAGCGCCGCAACTGCCGCTCCGCGGTTGTTTATCAAGTTTCTGTCGAGCGCTCGTCTACTCTTGTTCGGGACGTCAAGTAGTAAAGTAGCAACCTCTAACAAGGCGCTTAGCAACGTATGGCTTAATTGAGGCCTCAAGAGTTATCTGTTTATAACTACTATATATATGTAGCCAAGAAGAATCCTGTACAACCACCTAAGTACAATATATATATATATATATATATATATATATATATATATATATATATATATATATATATATTATGTTTTACCAACGACTTCGAATTATTTTAGTCGTTGCGGATCCAGACCATGCAGCCAGCACCTTATCGAAGTTACTGACAAACCTGCTGTGATTGATATGTTTCTATTTAGCATCGGCCACCAGTCAACATTGGTGACGACTCGTTCTTCATCATCATATGTTCGAGTAAAAGTACAATAAGCTTCAGTTTTGACAAATCATCTCCTTCCGAGTTACCCGGATGTTTGGAGATTCGTGACTCGCTCGTCGACACCATTCAAGTGATGTCCGATCTGTTCCATACTGCCTATTTTGACTATGATAACTGAAAGTAGCTCTATAATTATTTTTTTCTGTTATACACTGACCTACAGAATTTTCCCTGATAAAGACAACTCAGACTTAACCTATTCATTTAATACCTACAATATAAAATCCCAGCGTGATCTGACTGCTACACATTGACAACATGACTTCCAATAATCAACACAAAAGAATGCCCCTGAATTGAAGGAAATCCTAACAACAATACAAATCCAAAAAATATGAAATTAAAGAAATATGAAACTACCTCCAACTCTGTTAATTGTCAGAACTCATTTCAACCACGAATCCCGATAATGGAAAGCCCGTTTGTTTTCATAAGTCACTTACAGAAAATCTTCATAACACGAACTACAGCAATTACATCAAGTAGCAGCAACAGCCAGCTAAATAAAAAGATTGTAATTATTATATGCTCTAACTACTAGGAGGCATATGGTTAGCAAAAAGAAAGATTTAGTCGAAGAGATAACAATGTATTTAGAAAATTATATAGTTGTCAATAATTCCACTGCCCAAAAATTATCAACCATGCATCCATCCTGATGCGTTTCCTTGCGTATTTTCTTATAAACACGTCATTTCATCTCACTTTATAATGTTTGTCCTACCAACACAGAGCCTCCACTAAGAAAATCATGTCCATACACTTGTCTATCCACTCACTAACTGCTAGTCCGTCCAACCACGGAATCTCTTGCCGAGGGCGCAGAGCGCTATCAGCGATATTAAAACAGTCTACAGCGCTGCCAACATACAAACAGGCTAGTTACATTTCTGCATATCCTACAAGTAGATAGGTGGCCTTCCCGTCATGATTCGAAAGTTCCCTTTAAGCATCGTCATACTTCCATAATTATGGTACCTCTCCCTAACGCGAACCGGATTACACGAATGTCCGTGTGTTCAGCCTGACGCAGGAGGTTGAGAGCAATTTACTTAAGGAGGTTCAGCTCCCTTATTGTGATACGAGGAGTGTAAGATGCGAACGCTGGTCCACTCAACACCGATGGCATTGTTGTAGTGATATATGTTCAGTGGAGGTGGTACTCAAACGTAATGATCCTTCCCGTATGCAAATCTGTGGCTACAGCATCCACGTAACTTACAGACGACAAGTAGGAACGTGCTTTCTCTGCTATGAAAGGGACTGCCTTAGCTTTAATTGCCCGCGACAGGTTTTTGTATCGAAGTACTTACTAGAACAGCGTCGAAAATTTACGTTAGCTGATCTCGTTTCTCCAGCTCACGAGATTCGTGACACTTCTTCCCCGGGTGAAATGGGAAAACAGGTGGACGCGCAACTTACTGTTCCTGGATATCCGGCTTTACTCTCGCAACACGGTCCTCAATTTGTTGCTGCCAAGCCGGCAGTGTCCGCGGTACAAGATAAGAGACGTCATACGCCGAATGCTGAAGAGTCAGATGCATCTTCTTCCCAACTACCACAACCTGAAAAAAATTGATGCAATTTGTACTGATGAGTCCTGCATTCCTGCTGGGATCGGTGGTGCGGGAACAGCTACTAATGTATCTTAAGTTTTCTTGTTTTTCCTTGTGTTCCCCCTGCGGTTGAGGTAATTTCCTTAACTCACTCAGGGGTAGGGAAGTCGATGGGCCTCATTGTGTATCAGTGATTCAACAATAGCAATCTGAGGGGCCCCAAAACCCACCTGGTTCCTTGCGTCACCCATTCAGTTGAGATCGGAACGCTCCAGTGGTGTTACTCCTGTGGAGGCGATTGGTAGCCTGTCGACCCAGATGTTGGGTTTCCTGTCCCTTCTCTTATGTATCGATGTGAATTACAAGAATCCCACCTTACCAAGTGGGCCTCTGAGGCTGCTTGTTTGTCACATCCCCGACTGCAGATGGTGTATTGCCCCGTAGTCACTGTAAACAACGCGCCCCGCCTGAGTGCACAGTAGCTTGTGAAAAGAAGAAACGAAGATTCCAGTGGCAGGTGTGCAAGCGCCTCGCGCTCGTGCTCTTTAATGGACTCGGCAATGGACCTTGGCGCACGTTGGTGAAGTAATTAAGTAGATCAGCGGAGCGAATTTGGTTTCTCATTGTTAAAAGTAAGCAGGCCTACACCCTTTTTTCTTTGAATGTAAATCATGTAAAATCGGAACTGCGGATCACTTCGTTGCGTCACTTTACCTATAATTCCTGTGACATTATCTATGATTCCTTGTGCGGATGTTGTATTCTTTCAAGAAGATCAAATCACTCGTATTTAACTCCCTAGATTTTGCATTGTGTTCAATATGCCTCCTGACTTTTCTACGAGACTGTCTTGTTTTCTAGGTAGGACATTCTCACTGAAGGGGTTGAAGTTCTTTATAATGGTAAAAGAAAATTATTTACTTTTCTTCACCTGACATCGATTCTCTTTTATGCAACGTCCGTTTCTGGGAGCACTTAGGACCGTTCCCGGTTCTATAAAAATTCATTCTTTGAAAGGGAAAGACCTTATGGTCTGTAAATATCCGACTCTTGTCAAGTTGGGGTTGCATGGCCTACATAAAGAGTTATATGAGTTTTTACCTTTCTTGGGTACTACTTTTACGCTCTTTAGAAAAGGAGTGTTAAAATGTGGGTTGGTGACCGGCTGTTGTAAGATTCGCAAAATCATGTAAATTCCTAAAAGTTCGTATCGGACAATTACTGGCAAATTTCTCAACATTTCCTTTTTAAATTTTGATTATAAGACTGTGGAGATGGCGATTACAGCCGGTTGTCTGCGTTGCTGGAGAAAGATGATCGTCAAAGTTGTATTTATGGTCGTGCTATTATGACACCATTAGTGGTTTCGCACTGAGGCGTCTAGAACCGCTCGACCACAGAAGCCGGCCTATTAACGTCCGTAGGGGCTTTCTTCAGGGAAGGCCGCTTCCCGTGTCGTTCTTTGTTCTACTACTTGAGCCCATTCTTCGACGGATCGCTGCTCATTTACTCTGGGCGAGACGATCTCGGTTCGCGCATTCGCGGACGATGTGTTGGTATTACTCTGTTCCCCATCTGAGATTCCGTTGCTCAAGGCTACCGTGGATTCCTTTTGCCTCGTGTCTGATGCCTGCATCAACGAAGGCCAATGTGGGTCGATGGATTTACGAGGTTTTGATGATGCTCTCATTTTATGGGCAACGGTGGTCGACCGGCGTGTCTTTGAGAGGGGTCATAATTGATCGTTCTCCGACTAAAACATCTACACTTAATTGTAAGTCGGTTACGGGGAAGATAGATGTTGCAGTCCTCGAACATGAACGGCGTTTCCTTAACCTACTTGTGCAAAGCATACTACATCGCTCAGGTCTTTTCCCTTCCAGCGATGATGGCTAGGAAACTGAAAGAGCTTAGTCATTTTCTTTCGAAGCATAACATTTTTCGATTACGATACAAGGTGATTGCACTTGCGTGTCCTATCAGGGTTTGGGACTTACCAATATTCAATGAAAGCATCTCTATTATTTGTTTCGCGCTTCGTGTTGACTATGTTTCATGCAATCCACACATTCACATCTCGGTTGTTTTACTGCCTGCAGCGGGCAGTATTCATCCGCATGTAGATGTCGGTCGACTGAGTGTTCAGTTAAAACATATCTGTGAATTTTATATTGCTGTAAGTTACTTGGTGGCTGATATTCTACAGAAGCCGCCTCTTCCTACCATATATTTTTTAATACGAATAAGAGAAATTTACTATATGGTGCATCGCCGCAAATTTCTTACAAGACGATGTGTTTTCATCTTAGGCTTCTCGTTCTGCCAATGGCGATGGCGTCCTCGTGGCAGCAAATGGTTCACAATTTTTTATCCACCAATAAGCGCCTATTTCGTGTCGTACTTAGTATCACGGATCAGTGGAGTCGCTGTCCCGCAATAGACACGCTACAATACACATTAGCCTGTCCGCAGCTCGTGGTCGTGCGGTAGCGTTCTCGCTTCCCGCGCCCGGGTTCCCGGGTTCGATTCCCGGCGGGGTCAGGGATTTTCTCTGCCTCGTGATGACTGGGTGTTGTGTGATGTCCTTAGGTTAGTTAGGTTTAATTAGTTCTAAGTTCTAGGGAACTGATGACCATAGCTGTTGAGTCCCATAGTGCTCCGAGCCATTTGAACCATTTATTTTTGATTAGCCTGTCATAGCCGCGAAGCGAACTATCCTGGTTTCGGAGACGACTAGCGTTTCTGGCTCAGTTAGCTGAGACTGCCTTTTAATCTGGTGCCCTGTTAAACCCAGACTGTTCCTACTTTCCGAGTAGAAAGTCAAATGCAGTTCCACGGCTGTTGATCTACTATGTTCATACCATTAAAAATGGAGGGGGCTGATATGGAACCACTCAGCTTCCACCAATATATGGCGTTTGTATATTGGAAGTGTTTACGTCTGGCATGTTACCGTGACCTATTCGCCAATTATTTTGAATCTTGTATTTACTCGTCAATGTATCGGTTGAGGTAACGGATCCTTGGGGCTTTCTAGTTATTGTCCCTTCTTCAGATATATTATTAATTCTTTCGTTTTTCTTGCCCCGGTGGTCGCGTAAAAAAACGAGCGATCCAGGCGTTAGACTACCAAACCACTGGTCCACGTTCGATTGTGGTTTTTTTCCCTTTTTTACCATTCGATATTTAGGAATAAGAAAAACGTTCCTTCCTGGTGTGCCAGATGGGTGGCCAAGGTTCGGTTCGTGACTGTAGCAAATTCTGAAACAAGATGAAAAGTAAAATATATAAAGAAGAAAATACTGAAATTTGTAAATTCCTTTTTTCAAATATTAACAGTTATATTTGCAACGAAAACTATTTTCCTGTAGGAGATAAAAGGAATAGTTGTATAGTGCGTATCAGCTAAAAAAGAGAACGAAAAAAAGCAGTAAAGTGCGTCCTTCTAAATAGAGAGATTGCGTAATGGATTGTCGGTAAAAGTATGTATTTTTCTGTAAAGAAAAGTCTGAAATGACCGCTTGTGACAAGTGAGAAATCCGGATTCGGTTGCTGGTACATCAAAAATTTTTATATTTTTGGAGTAACCTTAATAGCTATTGTGACATTCTATTGGTCCAGAATGAGATTTTCACTCTGCAGCGGAGTGTGCGCTGATATGAAACTTCCTGGCAGATTAAAACTGTGTGCCCGACCGAGACTCGAACTCCGGACCTTTGCCTTTCGCGGGCAAGTGCTCTACCAACTGAGCTACCGAAGCACGACTCACGCCCGGTACTCACAGCTTTACTTCTGCCAGTACCTCGTCTCCTACCTTCCAAACTTTACAGAAGCTCTCCTGCGAACCATGCAGAACTAGCACTCCTGAAAGAAAGGATATTGCGGAGACATGGCTTAGCCACAGCCTGGGGGATGTTTCCAGAATAAGATTTTCACTCTGCAGCGGAGTGTGCGCTGATATGAAACTTCCTGGCAGATTAAAACTGTGTGCCCGACCGAGACTCGAACTCGGGACCTTTGCCTTTCGCGGGCACTTGCCCGCGAAAGGCAAAGGTCCCGAGTTCGAGTATCGGTCGGGCACACAGTTTTAATCTGCCAGGAAGATTCTATTGGTAATCTGCGAATACATCATGATTTAAGACGGCTATCGACCATCAGTAATGTCTGCTCCTTTCGACATGCCTGTGAATTAGACCTCATTCAGAAAAAAGACACTTCGATTGTTAAAACTGCATTAGTAAACTGTCGAAGTATTCGTCAGATTCCCGAATTTACTGCCGTTCAGGAAATTTCTAGCACTGAAATTGTTCTCGGTATCGAGAGATGGCTGAAGTCCGATATAGGAAGCTCTGTATATCAGAAAGGTGAGACACAATAGGAGGAGGGCTGTTCATTACATCTGACAAATATATTTCACGTCGAATCTGAAAGTGTCAGTGAAGTTATATGGTCGCGTGTAACAGATCTAGGTTAATTGTTGGATTTCTTACCGGCCACCTGATTCCGGTGTGAGTTTTAGATTCATTCCTTGAAAGTCTACGGTCAGTAGCGCGGATACACCCAGATCATGAAATGCTTGTTGAAGGTGACTTTAAACTGCCGAGTATAGTAACGGCTATGGATTCATTGCAGCGAGTGCAGACAGATAACTTTGCAAAGTACTTTCGAAAAAGTTTTCCGAAAATTGTCTTGAGCAGCTAGTTCGTCATCCCACTCAAAATGGAAATATATCAGCTCTTGTAAGAGCAAACAGGGCTGACCTTACCAACGGCGTCATCATAGTGACTGTAGTTAGTAAAATTTATAAACCAATCAAGAAGGCTAGGAGGGTTTTTCTCTATAAAACTGCTAGAAAGTACTGATAAAATGCTAGCATTCTAATTGCACAGTAAATTGTCTTCTTTCAGTCCCAGGACGATGGACGTTGAGCACTTATGGGCAAAATTTAAATGGATTAAAAATCGCGCTCTCAACAGGTATATCCTGATTAAGTGATTTTAAGGCGGAAAAGACCCCTTATCGCCATTTAACGGCGGAATTCGGAAAATGCTGAGGAAGCAAAGGCAGTTGCACTCTCAGTTCCAAAGAGAATGCGCAAATGATGACAGGCAAAAGTTCGCAGAGATTCTTACGTTTGAAACAGATCGATGCGCGAAGCAAACTGCAACAACCAGCGTCATACCTTATCAAAAGATTTGGCCGAGAGCGCGAGAAAGTTCTGGTCCTACATAGAATCGCTAAGCTGGTTCAATGATTGTATCTAGTCACTCGCTGACCAGTCTGACGTGGCAGCAGAAGATAACAGACCGAAAGCTAAAGTTTTAAAAATCGCGTTAGGAAATCATTGACGTAGGAGGATTGTACAAACATACACCTGGATGGAGTACATAGTGATAGGTATTCCTGAGGTAGAGAAGGAACTGACATAGTTGAAAACAAGTCGCCAGGTCAGGATGGAATTGCAGTAAGGTTTTACGAAGGACACAGTACGACACTGGCCCTCTACCTAGCTTGAATTTAGCGCGAATCTCGAGCACAGTGCAAAGTCCCGAGTGGCTAAAAAAAAGCGCAGTGTCTCCTGTATAATACAAGGGCAAAAGAACTGAACCGGAAAATTGTTGACCTATATCTTTAATATCGGTTTACTGCAGAGTTCTTGAATATGTTCTGAGTTAGAATAAAATAAATTTACTTGACTTGGAAAAGCTCCTATACACGAATGAGCACGGTTTTAGAAAGCATCGCCCTTGCGAAATTCAGGTTGCACTTCTCTCACGTTGCCGGCCGGAGTGGCCGAGCAGTTATAGGCGCTAAAGTTTGGAACCGTGCGACCGCTACGGACGCAGGTTCGAATCCTGCCTCGGGCATGAATGTGTGTGATGTCCTTAGGTTATTTAGGTTTAAGTAGTTATAAGTTCTAGGGGTCTGATGACCACAGCAGTTAAGTCGCATAGTGCTCAGAGCAATTTGAACCATTTTTTTCTTTCAAGTTATTTCCTGCTAACTATGGATCAAGGGCAACTGGTAGATTCCACATTTCTAGATTTCCGAAACGGATTTGACACCGTGCTGCACTGCAGACTATTGACGAATGTACAAGCATACGTAATAGGTTCCGAAATAAGTAAGTGATTCGCAGGTTTTTTTTTAAGTAATAGAACCATACGTTTTCATCAACGGCGAGTGTTCATCAGAAACAAGGCTAGCGTCAGGTGTGACCCAGGGAGGTGTGATAGGACCGCTATTGTTTTCTATACACATAAAGGAACTGGCAGACAGGGTGACAGCAGTCTGCGGCTCTTTACTGATAATACTGTAGTGTACAGTAAGGTGACGTCGTTGAGTGACTGTAGATGGATACAAGACGACTTAGACAAAATAATTTCTAGTTGGTGCGATAAATGGCAGCTAACACTAGATGTAGGAAAAAGTAGGTTAAAGCAGACGAGTAGAAAAAACAAACACGTGATGTTCGAATACAGTGTTAGTGGTGTGCTGCTGACATAGTGACATCGATTAAATATCTGGGCGTAGCGCTGCATAGCAGTGTTAAATGGGATGAGTATGCAAGGACGGTTGTAGGAAAGGCGAATGGTCGTATTCGGTGTACTGGGGAATTTTAGGGTGCACGAAACCCTCCGCCACACACCGTAGGAGTAAGTGTGTAGGAGTAAACGTTGATGTCGAAAGAAACGTTGCATCGAACTATACGGTCACTGTCGAATACAGACACTGCACTAATGTATTCATTCTTTCGACTGTAATGTGAACAGGAGAGTGACCAGAGAGGCTCGGTAAGTAAAGTGTAGCAGTTTTGAAGAAATTGCAGATGTGACGAAGAGTGTTGTCGGGAACCGAGTGATGGTGTCACGCCGGAACGTGTTGGCGAGTTGCACTAAATGTATATGAAAATTTCTGTGACTGGAGACGGAATAAAAGAAGAAGAAGGTGGACCAAGGGATGTGTAGGAGTTTGGAAATCTCGCGTACAGACGTATGACACAAGTGACACCCAATCATCTGACCACGTTCGAAGTCCATGAGTGACGTGGAGCGCTCCATTATGCTTTCTCACGATGTCTAATGACTACTGAGGTCGCTGATGTGGAGTACCTGGAAGTAGGTGGCAGCACAATGCACCTAATATGAAAAACGTCTGTTTTTGGGGGTGTCCGGATACTTTTGATCACATAGTGTACTTCATGTTGAGACAGTTTTATGCGAGAAGTAATTGATGTAACAAAAAGTTAATTTTTTGAGATTGCTAATTAAGTGGTGATTATTGATAAGTAATTTGGAAAAGCAGTATATTTAACAATTCTTCATGTTTAGACAATTTTCCGTGAGTTGTAATTTACACAACAATAAGTCAAAGTAGCGAACTCCGTAATCATTTTAAAAACCAGTTATTATGAGAACAGTCGATTTCAGTACTAAAATTATTCTTTTCGAAAAGTTTACTTTTTGCAAAAGAGTTTAACAGCAGGTAGAAATGCAATGAGAACCGCAGTTCAGTTGTTACGTAACTGGTAGTGTAAAGAACTGGTAATTAATTTCATGAAGTAGTTGCAAGTTTGCTTTTGTCCATCACTCAGATGTTTCTGCGTGATCATTGTATTTTGATAACGAGTACAGTCAGTGCCTTTGCGACTGTCCACGCCTGCCAACATGCTACTATTGTAACGTGATCTGATTTCAAAGTCAAGAGTTGTAATTTATTTCGCTTGCACTAAGTAAGCTGGCGTCCGTTCATCTACAGTAATTTCCAAACAGAGTCAAAATTAATTTATTATTTCGGACAAAAATTTCATTAGCTAATTTCCGTATTATTTGGTACGTATTCTATTTCTGCCGATAACAGTCGCGAATAATATAGTAATCAAGTTATGACAGCGCTTGACTTCTTCCGGGTAATACTTTCACTCGGGTTTCGATGCCTTAT